>NW_025964362.1:1273287-2013603 GCF_023055435.1 Haliotis rufescens
ATCTCAGCTGTGCAGCTATCCCCATCCACGTACATAGAGGCTGGCTGCAAACAACCCTCGACAAGCATTACTTGGGAAAGAATCCCCCGTGAATTACATGGGCGCTCTCAATCAGTGTGAAACTAGCCCAACTGGGTGAGGTGACACATTCCGTCTGAGGAAAGCCCGGCGTACTACAGAGTTTTATATTCCGTGCTACTATGTTATGTATAAGCGCGCAGTAGTGGAGTGTGCGAGGTCTCGCTCTGTTGATTGGTTGAATGATGAACCCAGGCCTAATTTGTTTCCGCCTTCCTGGAATGACACTATTATAGACTATAGGTCTACTGTTGATGTACAGTGTTTGGGTGAGGATCAGTAGCGTAAAGCCAAGTATAGTAAGCCACATTTAGGTCACACTGGTTTAAAGCGATAGTACTGTATTCTCCCTTTGGTGGAAGCCGCCCAACGCGAATAAATGTGTGATAATTGGCAGTGAAAACGATGTTTTCATCTCTTGATCTATCATAATCACTTACAGTCTTAAAGTATATCTACTGTCAGTATTATGTCTGCAACTACTACTACCACCACCACCACCACCACCACCACCACTACTACTACTACTACTACTACTACTACTACTACTACTACTACTATTGCTACTAACTACTACTACTACTACTACTACTACTACTACTACTACTACCCCCAACACCAAGAACCACAATACCACCACCAACACTACTACTACTACTACTACTACTACTACTACTACTGCTACTGCTACTACTACCACCAGCGTCACCAACACTACAACCACTACTATTACTACTCCTACTACTACTACTACTACTACTACTACTACTACTACTACTACTACACCGTCACACCGTCAACAACACTACTTCACTACTACTACTACTACTACTACAACTACTGCTACTTCTCTACTATTACTACCACTACTACTACCACAACCATCACCAACACTACAAACACGTGGTGCCTGCAGCTATGACAATTGCACGTCACGGTCGAGATACTCTATATTCTTTAATATGCACCGGTGCAACTTCCTATTCAACAAGTCCAAGATGCGTGTTTCGTCCGAGGTGGGTGTGCAAACCGGTACAATAAGCGGTACAATAAGCGGTACAATAACCAGTACAATAACCGGTACATTAACCAGTACAATAACCGGTACAATAACCGGTACAATAACCAGTACATTAACCGGTACAATAACCGGTACATTAACCGGTACAATAACCGGTACAATAACCGGTACAATAACCGGTACAATAACCGGTACATTAACCGGTACAATAACCAGTACATTAACCGGTACAATAACCGGTACAATAACCAGTACAATAACCAGTACAATAACCAGTACAATAACCGGTACATTAACCGGTACAATAACCAGTACATTAACCGGTACAATAACCGGTACAATAACCAGTACAATAACCAGTACATTAACCGGTACAATAACCGGTACATTAACCGGTACAATAACCGGTACAATAACCGGTACAATAACCGGTACAATAACCAGTACATTAACCGGTACAATAACCGGTACAATAACCAGTACAATAACCAGTACAATAACCAGTACAATAACCGGTACAATAACCAGTATAATAACCGGTACAATAAGCGGTACAATGACCAGTACATTAACCGGTACAATAACCAGTACAATAACCGGTACAATAACCAGTATAATAACCGGTACAATAAGCGGTACAATGACCAGTACATTAACCGGTACAATAACCAGTACATTAACCGGTACAATAACCGGTACAATAACCAGTACAATAACCAGTACAATAACCAGTACAATAACCGGTACAATAACCAGTATAATAACCGGTACAATAAGCGGTACAATGACCAGTACATTAACCGGTACAATAACCAGTACATTAACCGGTACAATAACCAGTACATTAACCGGTACAATAACCGGTACAATAACCAGTACAATAACCAGTACAATAACCAGTACAATAACCGGTACAATAACCAGTATAATAACCGGTACAATAAGCGGTACAATGACCAGTACATTAACCGGTACAATAACCAGTACAATAACCGGAACAATAACCAGTACAATAACCGGTACAATAGGCGGTACAATAACCGGTACATTAACCGGTACAATAAGCGGTACAATAAGCGGTACATTAAGCGGTACAATAACCAGTACAATAAGCGGTACATTAACCAGTACAATAACCGGTACAATTACCGGTACAATAACCGGTACAATAACCAGTACAATAACCGGTACAATAAGCGGTACAATAACCAGTACAATAACCCGCGGTTGTATTAACGAATACAAATATGTGTGTACGTATCGCCCTGTTGCAACCTTCCTACTGTGAGTGAACATTTAAAGTCACATCAAGTGTCAGCCACTTCATGGCATATTGTACAACGTTACCTCTCCACAATGAAGACTTCCTGACAATATTTGACATGATTTCTTTGTTGTTAACGCTACACACTTTGAACTTGTGTTGCAAAAAAGGTCACGTGGTGCAATTAAAAAAAGTAATTAACTTAATTTAGATATCAACAATCCACACGGTCAATTTTGAAAGTCATGAGAAACAAGAATATTTCTTCACTGTCCTTATGGACGCCTTTTACGACAAGCACGGGTGGCTGAAGACCTATAGATAAGGCGTGGCAAAGTCTCTTGGTTATAGTCCGTGGTTACTCATAATGCTGCTATTCGGGATGTCAGCAGGAAGAGTATTATGTAACAATACAATCTGAAGACCAAGTGTGTACGCTGTGTCGTCAAGTAGATGTTTGAAAGTAGATGTTCGAAATTTAATCTGAATTCGAGGACGTGAAATTTCTATATGCGAGAAAAGGGCCTGTCATTACCACAAGTGGCACTAAATAATAACAATGTGAATAGTGTGATAACGAGAAATCTTATCGGGGTGTGCGTGAGAGAGAGACAGAGAGAGAGAGAGAGAGAGAGAGAGAGAGAGAGAGAGAAAGGGAGAGAGAGAGAGACAAAGAGAGAGAGAGAAAGAGAGAGAGAGAGAGAGAGAGTACTGAGTCCGAGACGCCCAGATCTTGTTTTATCCCCTTAATTCCGAGCACCAGGCAGGGTAACAACAACTACCACCTCTTACGTCTTTTGGCGTGAAGCGGTCAAAAATCGATCCACGACCTTCCGCTCTATGAGCAGACGCTTTATCCACTAGATCACCTAGGAGGCCAGGTCTATAGTGAAAAAAACAGTATACAATTTCAACAAGAAATGAAAACCATATGATGATGAGAAACGCCCCTCTAGGTGGCACTGGTTGATTTACGCAGAATGCAGTGAATGTCTGCTTGTGTTCATTTACATATTCACGAGGAAGTCCGGTTTTTAAATATCACTATTGCCGTGATTAAGTCGTACGTTCAAACGTATACTTTCCTCTACCGTGGGTTTCCACGGTGGGATAGACAGCCTTTGTTATATACAATTACATAGCATTTTTCGAATAACTTGTGAACTATACACGGTGTCGTAAATTTGCACTTCCGCGTTGTTGCATGTGGAACACATGCTTTTATGATTTGCATTGATTGTTTTATGTACGGTACCCACGATTTCAAGGAAATAATAACGTTACTATTTATTAAAAAAATGAGGAAATAAAAAACAACATAGTTTTTTTTTAAGGCAGGTTTAAGTCATAACTGAATTGGGAGACAAACTCTTGTGCAAGAACAACGCTGTTTGAGGGCGGCCTGAAATGATTGTGTCTGGCCCAGACAACCCAGTGATTGATATTGTAAGCAACGATTCACGCCGTTGGGGTACGGTGACACGCATTATAAACCTTGGGTCACGAGTGGCCCAGTCGTCTTAGGCGCCGCGGTTCGCTGTGCAGAGTTGTGTCCCTTTGGCACGCCAGAATTCTATGATTGTAGGTTCGAATCCCGGTTTGGTTAGAGAGAAATTCAGAACATTCGTAGAAAGTATGTCCAAGTGAAAGTGATGAAATCGCACGCTCCGTAATCGGCTTCAAAAACAAACCTATTTGAGAACGTGGCCGGAAATAAAACACAACTGTGACGTCATTATATTGTTTAAACGCTCCATTATTTTTTAGAAATGGAGAGTTGTTTGTCAATTATACAATATCTTGAACCAACATTTCAATTCATTTACACTTGAAACAGACGGAACAAATTTTTGTTATATTTTGAGAAGGGATTGTTTTTTGTGTGAGGAAAACTTCGGCGACACATGACAGTGTGGTGTGTAATAAACTAGCAAATATTATCAAATAGTTGCATATAATCCTAAAAGCTAAAAAAGATATGATAATGTTGTGTTACAGGTTACCATGTTCATATTTAAAGCAATCAGATAAACCTTTGACAAGAAAAAAATATCAGGTAAACATATATATCCTTGTTCGGGGCTCTTTATATCTCTAATGCCCGTCTGCATGTATGTATGTTGCAAAGGGTTTATACAATACTAGTTTAGGGCCCCCTGATTATGATAGCCATGTACCATGTATTGTAAATATCAGCACGCGACGGAGCTTGGTCGTGCAACAGCGACAGAGAACGTATTCTCGTACGTTTGCAGACCATTGTGTCGTCACTGGTTACCATGACGTCACAATCAAATGACATCACTAATGGCTCTGCTACTGAAGCTGTTAGCAGTACTTTTTACATTGAAGACACAGCTAATTACTGTCTACAAATTGAAAAGGTTGGAAGAATGATGTTGGATGATAAAAATAAAATCGCACCCGAGTGTCTTTTGATATCAAATATATCAACACTCGTTGATAAAAGTGGCAAAAATCCTCGGCAAGCCTCGGAATTATTCCACTTTTATCAACTCGTGTTGATATATTTGATATCAAAAGACACTCGGGTGAGATTCTCTATTTATAGATGAACATCCTCGTAACTCTCACAATGAAATTCGCTACATCCCATTCCTAATTCAAGAGCTTGTTATCTACATCAGGGCGCAATTGTACAAAGCGATTTCAGCGCTAAGGTGATCGTGACTCCCACACCTTAAAGGGGCACTGATCTAACGCAATTCCCCGGACTGGTTGTTGCCTTTGTTATTGTTTTTTCCCCCGTGAGTACCCGGATGATACGCAACGCAACTGAGCGTGACCAGAGACTGGGCTACCGTCTGCAAGGAAATAAACTTGGAGGCTGGAGGCAATATTTGTTTTACGCATTTTTGCATAAACACTGATTGGTTAACTGTGATCTATAAAGATTTCGACAAAGGGCGCATGTTAATTAATTTCTTCAGCCCAAACAAACAGACAAAAAGAAAGGCGGAGCTCATCGGATGTCGTCATTTGGAAATACCCCAGATGGTTATAGTTTAATACTAAAAAAAGTATCCATGCAGTGAAAGCATTTTCGGATTTCGGATTGCGTCGATAATACGATTACTACACCCTTGTCATCCACGTTTTCTCGTATAACCCTGCACTTGTGTATTTGTCGTCATTCACTTGATGCTCAGTTAATGAATTTATTACAGGTACAATTAGTGGTAGCATCACTTAGATTACCTGACAAAGGTTCCCATTTGGCATTTATTGTGTCTGGGGTAATTATTCAATCTAAATCCAGGTTTGAAGTGAGGTGAAATGTGTGTTATGTAATATGCACGTGGCAGCCCAGCAAGAGATGAATGATCAGTTGATTTACTTTTTTTTGTATATCAACGGATCGTTCCTAGTCATCAAAGGATTAACAGAAAATACGTTGATTGATTAATCACTGTTATCTTGCACAGTGGATATGTCAAAAGTGAGTGTTTACATGTCTAGGTTTACTAAAACAAAGGGAATACACTCATATCATGGCGTGAAGTGCCCATGTAAAAACAACATACTTTTTTCAAAGGGTTAACTGATAATACGTTGATTGATTGATCATTGTTATCTATCACTCAATGGATGTTTTAGGAACCGTGGACGTTATGAAAATAGTTGTCACGTGGGCTTTCTCAGCCGACCCTTGAGACTTGACACCTATGTGAAACACCTGAAACAATCCAAGTGATCAGTTGAGAAAAGAACACGGGTTATAATATCCCGAAACGATATATATCTTTTAAAATATTTGATTGTTACAGAGGCACGTGACATCGGTGTTCCGTCATACCTTACCGGGACCATAGAGGTTATGTAACAGGACGTCCTCGCAGCCTTCTTGTGTATTCTGCTCAAAGCATATCCAAGAAACGTAAAGACAATATTTTCGTGACTAAACTGTCCATTTAAGGCAATTAAATGTCATTTTCTTACGGACCTGTGAAGATCCGGGGTAGAATAGGTCTTCAGCAACCCATGCTTGCCGTAAAAGGCGACTATACTTGTCGTAAGAGGCGACTAACGGGATTGGGCGGTTAGGCTCGCTGACCTGGTTGATGCATGTCATCGTATCCCAATTGCGTTGGTCGATGCTTATGATGTCAATCACTTGATTGTATGGTCCAGACTCGATTATTTACAGACTGCCGTCATATAGCTGGAATATTGCTGAGTGCTCCAGGATTAGATCTTAAATTTAGGGATTACTTTAAGGTGTTAGTCCCAATAAATTGTATCTTCAGTTAGGTAAGCGAAAAAACAAGGGTGATGTGGCTTTAATAATGGAAGTATAATGGCTTCTTACAGATTAGATTTAGAGTCTCTTTTTCACATGAACCTTTAAGGAGAACCGATGTTTCAAGTGTCGTGATCCAAGCGACCCTCATTGGTTAAGTGGACTGACCCTTGGTCCAGTTGATAGAGCCTCTCCGGAGGCCTGTGGTTCGAACCCCGACCGCGCCATACCAACGTGGTAATTGTTACCCTGCCTGGCACTCGGCATTAAGGGGCTAAAACAAGGACTGGTCGGCTCGAAGTCAGTATACTGTGTCTGAGTGGGGTATTCATGTTAAAATGCGTATGGTATCTCAGTGTGCTGCAACTATAAAACCGGAATTATTCAGGACTTGCTCGCGCACGCACGCACGCACGCACGCACGCACACACGAGCGCGCGCACGTGTGTATTCTTGAGTGCGACTTTAAACTCCATTTCACCTCGAATTACTAGTAAACTACACACTTTGTTCTGTAAGAATTACAGAGTAACAACGCTTCAAAAGGATTCCTCAAAATCCCAAACCTGAGCTGTGGACAGATAATCCACAGTCAAAGCAACTCCAGTGCGGCTTGTCTACTTCCTATTTCCAAACAACAAAACTATCAAAAGATCTTTGAGAACTAATACCTATATGTTCCATTACATTGTGTAAGCAAACAAAGCAAGAGTGTCTTGACAACAGTTACTGTATACATATACATATATTCCTCGTTCAATGTCGTTATCAATTGAGGTATTGCATGTAAACGGCGATGAATGGACACTCCACAGCATTGGATACGGCAGTGCTGTTCAACACACACCTGGCTTTCAATAACCTCCATGCAGGTAAGAAGGAAGCACCCCACATGGGCGATTATTGTACAACAGGCTGTAAAAGATCATTCCTGGGAAGTAGGAATTACCGTAAATCACAATGGATTGCGTTATATATGCAATAAACAGATCTCCCATAGACTTGGTATCACGATCTATACATTGAATGCTAACGGCGTCACCTGCCAGAACTACTTTTAAGCCCCATACATCGATAGAATGTTCAATAAATCATTGTCTGATGTTCCCAGTTAGATTAGATAAGTGTTTCCCTGTTTGTTTGTTGTTTAAGGCCACACTCATTCTTTCACATTACTGTTGTAGTTAATTTCGTGACAGATCAACTATAGTAATATGATTGGTTGGTTGGTTTATTGTTTAACGCCGCACTCAGCAATATTCCAGAGCTCTATATGACGGCGGTCTGTCAGTAATCGAGTCTGGACCAGACAATCCAGTGTTTGATATCATGAGCATCGATTCGAGCAATTGGGATCGATGACATGCATCAACCAAGTCAGCGAGCCTGACCACCCGATCCCGTTAGTCGCCTCTTACGACAAGCATAGTCGCCTTTTACAGCAAGCATCGGTTGCTGAAGACCTATTCTACCCCGGATCTTCCCCGTTCATATGAAATAATCAGCCCTTAACTTCGATTAATAGTAAATATTAGGAATAAAAACAGTTTTGTTCCTAACATATTTACGATACGGAAACACACCTGGCTAATACTGTATATATTTTAAACATGTTCATAAGTCGAGTTGTGAGTAGATTTATTTCAATTCATGAGTATTATCAATGACCATTTTTTGCGAATTATATAAAATTTCTTATTCCTAGTTTTTGAGGTAGATGAACTTGAGTATAGAAAGCATAAACATGTTTGAACACATACACTTTAAGGCCTGTTGCATTATCTTCTGCGATGTGATGTTTGCTGAATGTAGCAAGTTATCATATAAAGAGGGTTTTGGTAAGACAGTTATTTTTGGAGGCCGCCTCCGTGGCCTAGTATAGAGCGTCTGGTTCGATCCCTGACATACCAAAAGAAGTTAAAATATGATACTTGTTGTTACTATGGACTAAAGCAAGGACTGGCCGGCTCGGAGTCAGTATACTGTGTCTGAGAGAGTTATTTATGTTACACCGCCGTATGATATTTTAGTGGGCTAGCACTTTAAATCGGCATCATTCCCGACTTGTACAAGCAGCCACACACACACGCGCGCGCACACACACACACACACACACACACACACACACATACACACACACATATTTCACGTCACCTTAATATTATTTGTATGATCGATACAGAGGCTGTAAATTAATGCTTTTTCTATCGTCAGCGATGGAAAACGTTCATTGGCTGTCACTTCCAACCAATGATCAGATCTGTTGACTTCAAATTTGTCCAGACTCCTGCCCTCCACAAAGTTACTTCCGGTATTTACATCCGGTGTTTTCTGCCTTTAGACATTACCCATACTACAAAACACTTCTGGAATATGTTTACACTGTGCCAAGTCCTTTAGTCATGTTTTTGTTCAACCATTTGTTTATTAGTTATACTACCCAACATTTGATAGGGACACTGACATATTTAATACTGTGACCTGACATTACAACATATGTAACTGTGTACTTGTGTTTAATCACTATCAGATGAAGCTGCACCTGCTTCGGTTCCATGGCAATATTGAATACTAATGGTCTGATAACATATCTGAGCAATCCTCACATTCAGACCCCACATGGATACTCCCTACCAAACATTAAGTAACCCACTCTATTTCGGGTTTCAGTGGAATGACTACCTACATTTCTATTTCAGTCTTTTTGGACTGGAAAAAGGTTACACCATTGTATCAATCATGCTGTTTGCTTCAACCAGAGTCATCAGATGAGATATCCCCGTCTGGTGCAACAAGGAAATGGAGTTTGGCTACCTGTACCCCACTGTTGGTTCATTGCCATTGGATACCTACAGTTCAGTGAAGAAAAACATGATGCTGTTCAGTTTTTTAAAAAAATAATCCAAAATCATCAAAAGGCGCCAGTTCGCACTCGACTGATGGATCAAAAAACATTCAAGGGTTCTGGTCCAGATATGAGCACTACTCTCATTTTCAAGGCCATGGGTTCCAAAGGAACCCTGCTGGTGGGCTACCTCCTAAAAATGCCACATCACATTAATGGCCAATATTATGCTAATCTGCTGAGGATATCAAGGTTAAATACCTTGGGAAACTCACTCAAGTGTTGTTCCACCAGCGCCCCTTTGCACAAGTATGTTGTCGCCTTGGCTGCAATGCATACAAAGGACAGGCCTCAAAGTTTAAATTTTTACCAAGTAGCCATATGGCTTCAAGTATTTTTTTCCAGATAGCCAGTGGTAAAATCAAGGTGTCAAGCCAATATTGTAGGTAGCCAAAAGCATTTGAAATTATCTTTATCAAATAACTATTATACCATGTACAAGTTACAGCACAAGTCTTGAAATTGTGTCTTAATGGAAACTGTCCTTGAATTTTGTTACATGTGACTTGAACAATGATGCAGTTTATGTTACTAGATTATATAGGTTTATCCTCGCTTATCCAATGAGCATTGTCAACTAAAATGAAGTATGAATTACATTAATTTTTATGTACATTGGTTCATTGTCGACTTTAGAAGGAGTTATTTGCGAGTACAATTATAAGCAGACATGTTTTCCAATATCAGCTGTTATATATTTTTGTGTCTACAGATGTGTAGCAATAGAATTTAGTCCACACAAGATATTTTTACAGGTAGTCATTTGGCTACCTCTGAATTTTAGACAGTAGACAACCTGAAATTTAGGTTGCATTGGCTACCAGTCGCAACTTTGAGGCCTGAAGGACAACATACTTTGGGAAGATGGAAAGTATTCCACCTTTACTACTTTCTACTAGTCCTTTTTATAAATGAAAAGATCATTTGATCTAACCTGATTTGGGATGAAAACTTGTGGAGTAGGTAAACATCTGGTTGTCATATTGAAACACAAAACTGGTCTGGAATGTTTAATCCTATTCTCATTTGGATGGCACATTCTTAAGAAAACTGGTAATGGTATTTTTGTTTGGATGAGAAATGACACTAGAGCAAAGTAACTATCCTCAGGTATAAATAACAAGCTCCATTTTTTTTCCAAAGGTTTTTGTTTTGTAGTGAGTGAGTGAGCTGGGCTTAATACCACTTTTAACAGTATTCAGCTATATCCCAGTGTGTCAGCTTAACTGGAAAGCCCCAAGTGACGCAGGACTCAGATGTTGACCATTTTGGTGAATCCCATGAGCCCGAGTATGGTGCTGACAAACTGAGAAACATTATCAGGCCGAATCAGGATTCGAACCTAAAATCACAGGTTTCTGCTGCGGTCAAGGGAGACAACTCTGCACACTGAACCTTACACGACTCTGATTGGATAAGTACATATCAAACACTAGTGAGTGAGTGAGTATTGCTGGAATATTGCTAAAAGCAGCATAAAACCATATCACGGCGGGGCACACTAGAAATGGGCTTTGCACATTGTACCCATGTTTGGAACCCAGGAACCGAACCCAGGTCTTCGGCGAAACGAGCAAACGCTTTAACCACAAGGCTACCCCATCGCCCCAAACAAACACTGATGAAAAGGAACTTAATTTGGTGAAGCTCATGAACAAGGGTATCTTACTCATTATGTATGAACATATGTATGCACGGACAGATGGAGCCTAATGGTCAGTCAATATACCAAGTCTCTTGCTTCGCATGTAAACCCATAAACTTCAAAGAAATGGCAAATCACACGTAGTCAAAATTTCGGTCATCAGATAAACAACATCACAAACAAACCTTGTTAAATATTTTTAATTTTTCACATAATTATTTTTACAATTTGTACAAGTGAATTTCCGCATATTGCAGCAGAATGTGTAAAACCTGATAGATAGCACTTTCCTACACTGATACTAGGCTGTTTGTCACAGATAACATGGAACACCCTAACAATACTCTCTGTCGGCAGCTCAACTGGATGTTATCCCTTTCACATTAACATCTGTGAGATCTTCTATAGCTCCATGTCCAAGGTTGCTGCGAACATGTGTCCTGGTTCAAGGCAGCAAAAAACATATGTTCAGGTCCAAGGCTAGAGAATAATATGTTCAGGTCCAAGGCTACAGAATATACATTTTCAGGTCCAAGCTGCTGAATATACATGTTCTGACCCAAGCTGCTGAAAATACATTTTCTGGTCCATGGAGGAACAATTCCAAAGCAGTTGAAAAAATGTTGCCTTGCATTTAAAATATGAAACTCAATTCCTAACCAGATGACATTTGACTTGAAAATTCTTGACACCTTATTGACAGCTGCAGTTGATGCGAGATGTTGCCTATGGTCATTCTAGCCGTGAGATTCCATTACCACATTGAAACAAATGCAGCACTCCTGCACAACTTTCACATATTATTCACTGAAGACACACATACTCTGTCAAATGCACTTTATACACATACTGTCTTTGTTATCAAAAGTTGATCGGTTTTCCACAATACGCTGCCAAGTTGGCCTCCCTGAATGCCTCGGCAACAGTCTGTAACACAAAAACACACATCAGCAATATGTAATGTGATGTTAGCAATATGTAGTGTGATGTCAGCAACATGTAGTGTGATGTCAGCAATATGTAGTGTGATGTTAGCAATATGTTAGTGTGATGTCAGCAATATGTTAGTGTAATGTCAGCAATATGTTACCAAGAAGATGTCAGCAATATGTTCGTGTGATGTCAGCAATTTGTTACCAAGATGATGTCAGCAATATGTTCGTGTGATGTCAGCAACATGTTAGCGAGATGTCAGGAAGTTGATGTCAACAGTATGTTAGCAATCAGTTAATGAGATGATGGTGTGAGTTATACATTGTCAGTATATGATGCCAACAACGTGTTATCAGCCATGATGTCATGCTGCTTCTTGTTACTTTGCGAACAAGACAAAATATCTATGAAATAAGCTATTACTGACCTTTTAATCCTCATGTTACAATTAATCCTTATTTTACTCATCTAACCTGACACAAAGTAAGATCCAAGAGATGGCATGTTTAAAACAAAAACAATTAGCAGAATATCAGTATCAGAGGTGAGGTGAAATGGGGCTTAAAGTTGCAATCAAGATTATTGCACTTATATAGTGACATACTATCTCGACTAAAATTGGTTTTATAGTGCCAGCCCACTGAGACGCCATATCCTTGTTTTATCCCCTTAAAGCTGAGCCCCAGGCAGAGTAACAATAAGTACCTGTTTTAATGACTTTTGGTATGAAGTGACCGGGAATTAATCCAACGGCCTTCTGCTATCTGGGCAGATGCTCTATCCATTAGTGAGTCAGTTAGGTTTAACGCCGCTTTTAACATTATTCAGTTATATCAGTGGCATGTCAGCTTAATGTGGGAGGAAAGCCCGAAGTGATGCAGGTTTTAGATGTTTACCACTTCGGTGAAACCCATGAGCAGGGGTATGGTGCTGACAAACCTAGAAACATAATCGGGGCGAACCGGGATTCGAACCCACAATCACAGCCATGATATGAATAAAACTAAATTCAACTAAATGTAGTCATCTTTCTCCAAGAAAAATTACTATTCAACATTTTCATCTCTTAAAGGTGGTGAGGTGAAATTGGGTTTTACGTCGCGTCCAAGATTATTGCACTTATATAGCGACGTGCATGCACGTGTATGTGTGTGTGTGGCTGCTTGTACTAGTCCGGACTGATGCCGATTTATAGTGCTAGCTCACTGAGATACCATGCCACAGTTTAACATGAATACCCCACTCAGACACAGTATACTGACTCCGAGCCGACCAGTCCTTGTTTTAGCCCCTTAATGTCGAGCGCCAGACAGGGTAACAACAAGTACCATCTTTTAACGTCTTTTGGTATGACGCGGCCGGGGATCGAACCCCGGACCTTCCGCTCTCCGGGCGGACGCTCTACCACAAGACCACGGAGGCGGCCTCATCTCTTAAAGAATAAAACAATGTGACATATTGTTAATATCAGTATGAAAATTGGAGCACCTAAATTTTCGTATCACCCTAAATGATATTACTCACCGGATGTGCATGACAAACTCTAGCTATATCTTCACATGATGCACCGTATTCCATTGCAAATGCTGCCTCATTAATCAACTCCCCTGCAACCTGCAAAAAAACAAAAACACAAACATTTAAAACACACATTGTGGCTGTAGCTTCAATCTTAATATCAGTGCCACAGCACGTAGCTCACCTGGATATGTAGTAAACAGTTAAAACTGTCAACAAAGCGAGGATCTGAACTTAATTCACAAACCAAGGTAATAACAACGTAAAAACATACAATATTGCACAAAACATATGTTGAGTCCCACAATTAATAAAACACATTTAATTACTTTGGTTCCAACAAGGCCAAGTAGTGGGCATAAATAGATTTTTCAATATGGCTGCTGTGGTGGCCATATTGAAATTAGATTAAAAAATACATAACAAATTCAGGTGACATCATTGGTGAAAACAATCATGTGAAGTTTCACTGGTCCAGTAGTTTTGAGGGGATGGTGTTTATAGTGTGTGGGAATGCATTTTGAGAGAATTTAGGAGCATGGACAAAAGGCAAAACTTATAATACCGCGAAAAACGGAACACACACGTTTAACCCTCACTACTATCTAGGTTGGATACGTAGTATTTTATCACGGGAACCAATCAGTTCTTAGCATTCTGACATGGATTGGAGGTAAGGTAATATAAAATATTGCACATAGAAATTGCACCAAGGGCAAGGGCATGTTGCGGAGATGGTTGATATAAATATACATTGAGAATGGGTTAGTACATGTCACACATTAAGGCTAAAAAAACAATAGTCTTGGTTCTCAGGCACTGCCCGCATCATCATCATAAAGTTTGCCGCATGTTTCTGTTTTATTTCCATTTTTTTTAAAAAAAGAAAATCCTTAAATATTCCAAGTCCAAGGGTTGTCAAATACTGTATTCCAGTATTTCACTCATTAAGGCATACTTTGTAGGTCTTTCCCAGGTTGATTGTACTGTTTATTTGGTTGTACAACTCTTTATTTGGTTACATACTAGTTTGAACCAAAGAAAATAGAAGAAAAAAAGGAACCCGCCCACCCGCACTATATTTTCAAAAGCCATTGCCTGAGAACCAATTCTTTCTTTTTTAAGCCTAAGGAAAGAACTTGCCAAGGATTTTGTTACATATAGAATCAGTAGGACTTGTGTCTGTCCGCCAGTTAGATTACAGACCAGCTCATAAATATGTAAACACTTTATAACCAACAATAAATTCACTCAGCAGTGACCAACAGTGATCTGACAGGAGTCATTTCTAACAGAAGTGAGATGAGACATATGGGCAGACAACTGTGTACTCACTAGGGCTGTAACAATTACACTATGAGGCGAATACGATTTGTATCACGAACAAAGGGTAACGAATATGAATATTAATTCACAATACAATTATAAGTCAGCAGTTGATGTATTATTTGTTCTATTCAGTGAAACAATAACATAAATCATTTGACATTGTTTGTTAATTATTAATATATTAAACATTAATATACTGCACTTATCCAGTTACAAGTATCTGCTCAAATGCGACAATGACCAGTGACCACAATACTGTCAAATTAAATATTATAAGAGTGTTTTTTTTTAAGAAATCTATGCATATAATATGTTTTTATGGATATTTTTAGGTACAGGTTATGTAAATGCACATGATTGATATTCATAAATATTCGATTCTAGTGGCTACGAATAACGAATTCAATTCAAAATGAATACGGTTCGATTCAGCGAATACACGAGTGAATCGTAACAGGCCTAGTACTCACCGAGCCGATGAAGTGAACTCCTAGTAGTCTGTCTGTGTTTTTATCTGCCAGAACCTTCACCAGCCCATCAGTGTCCTGGTTACACTTGGCCCGACTGTTGGCGATCAGAGGGAAGGAGCCGATCTTGTACTCAACACCCTGCAACAATCATTGGTATTTGTCAGTGATATTAGAGGCAGAAGAAACTGTGGTAAATTTGTTTGTCGTAACTGTCAGTGGCATCAAATGATGGAACTGCCGTAGTGAAACAATATTATGTGTTGTCTTGGCTGAAATTGAACAGCAGTAGACAGCAGTGACTAGAACTTTCCAAAATGACTTTCAATAACAATTAGAGTTGTCTGCCCCTAGTTGTGCACATGCACTTGGCAGGCTGATCATTCGAGAAGTTTCTGGACGGACAGTTCTAGCTGTATCTAGAGGGCGATTTGGGGACTTTTCAACCTTAGATGTATTTTATCTACCTGACAAGTGCGATTGGATACCTATGAGGAAATCAACTCGTCACACCTTCCTCCGCTTACTCCAAATCTTCATCTGTGTATTTGTAGTTTCATTGCTGTTCAAGCATTTAATCATGAACATTCAAATTTTCATCAGTTAATTTTTGCTGAAAACATATATAAATGAGTAGTTGTTAATCAGTACTGTTAATTTCACTTGATCACCTTTACCAAGTGACATCACATGTTATCTCTACGATTAGTCAACGTGTATGTGTATATGATCCAGATCACCTGAGGTTGTGTATATGATCCAGGCCTCCTGAGGTTGTGTATATGATCCAGACCACCTGAGGTTGTGTATATGATCCAGGCCACCTGAGGTTGTGTATATGATCCAGACCACCTGAGGTTGTGTATATGATCCAGGCCACCTGAGGTTGTGTATATGATCCAGGCCACCTGAGGTTGTGTATATGATCCAGACCACCTGAGGTTGTGTATATGATCCAGACCACCTGAGGTTGTGTATATGATCCAGACCACCTGAGGTTGTGTATATGATCCAGACCACCTGAGGTTGTGTATATGATCCAGGCCACCTCAGGGTGTGTGTGTACATGCCATTAGGGTGTGTATACAAGATACTTACCTCTTCCTTGAGCTGTTCCTCCGTCTTGCCAACCCAGGCCACCCCAGGGTGTGTGTGTACGTGACATTAGGGTGTGTATACGAGATACTTACCTCTTCCTTGAGCTGTTCCTCCGTCTTGCCAACCCAGGCCACCCCAGGGTGTGTGTGTACATGACATTAGGGTGTGTATACTAGATACTTACCTCTTCCTTGAGCTGTTCCTCCGTCTTGCCAACCCAAGCCACCTCAGGGTGTGTGTATATGACGGATGGGACACAGTTATAGTCTATGTGGACAGCTCCACCCAAGATACCCTCCACACAGATAATACCTGAAGCAGTGGTAACAATGGGATCATGCCTAGATTCATTTGGATTGACCTTGTGGGCAGTAGCAAAACAGTTTGTCCTGATACAACTTGTAACAAAATATGATACACATCCTTATACCCCCCATTAACACTGGTTGGCTGTACCAAGTCTAGTATATTTCCGGACCAGTAAATTTTAAATAAATGTTGGTCCGGTGGTCTTGTGTTATTCTTTTTGGGACAAACAAAGTAATCTAAGTTTGAACAACTTTTGAATTCAGCGACAGATTGACTCTGAACTCAGCCAAAAAGCAGCCTAAACAACCCTGTGTGGTACAGTGGCTACCTTCTTGTCTGCTTTCTCATTCAATTACACTCACTCACTTGTTGTGTGAGCATGATAAAGTATCTGTGATTTAAAACCTTTCTTAATCAGCACATTTATGTCCAGTAGAGATCCAACAGGAACAGTAGATTTCCTTTGGACCACTGACAAATTTTAGTAAGTGTCAAACACTCTGTTCCCCATACTTAGAAGAGACACTACCCTATTGACCTACACACAAAAACCTACTCAAATACACATGAATTCATCAGAATGCAACTTTTTTTCCACCACAGGTATAACATATATGTGGATATCACACAATACCATGAATACTGTCATTACACAAACACAGAGAACCCTACCCTCATCCTCTGCCTTGTGAGCCAGCATAGGTCCATGTATACAGTCTCCGATGGCGTAGATGCTCGGCACGGAGGTCTGGAAGCGGGAGTTGACCGGAACACGGCCCCGACTGTCCAATTGGATACCCAGATTGTCCAGCCCAAGACCCTGTGTGTAGGGGCGTCGCCCAATGCAGACCAACAGCGTGTCACACTCCAGCTGCAAGTAGTGAGTGAGTGAGTGAGTGAGTGAGTGAGTGAGTGATTGAGTGAGTGAATGAGCGAGCGAGCGTTGGGTCTGGACAGATGTGAATGAAACATGCAGTCTATACTTTTCAGTTGTATTTCCTGTTATGCTAGGCATTGTTTCATATGCAAAGATTAAGATTACTGTGTGTAATTGTCTCATAAAATAAGCCCAGAAACAGCAATCAGCTGTACACTCATTTCTCACAGAACTACTGGGGATTCATTTGAAAAACACCCAATATTACAACCAAAATTACTTTAATGCAATGATCGGAATATAATTGTATCCGAAATCATTTTTTTACCAGGAAGGATATACGCTAATATCTTGTTATTTTAGTAGCCGCTTTTACTAAATATGTATAAATAAAATAATCATAAGCATAGCACTTTGGCATATTGCCGAATATTCTTCACAAATGGAACAGTTCGTCTAATCAGCGTTTGAGGCTTCAAACAGGCTTGCTATTTTGATCATGAAAACAATATGTTGACATATAACAGTCCAATAACAACTATGATTACAAGTCAAAGTATGGCATGTATGTTATCTGTATCCATTCTCTGACAGCTAAAGATAGTTTCAAGGGGTCAATAGATGTAATCTGATCATATCTGCTGTAAATAACTGTGAGATGGTGTGTTCAGTTCACAAACGATTTTGCCAGTATTAACAAAGTAATCAAAACTCATTGTCTGTGTGTGTAATGGTTTGTTGGTTGGTTTGTTGTTTAACGCTGCACTCAGCAATATTCCATCTATATGACGGCAGTCTGTAAATAATAGAGTCTGGACCAGACAATCCAGTGATTGATATCATGAGCATCGATCCTCCCAATGTGGGATCGATGACATGCATCAACCAAGTCAGCGAGCCTGACCACCTGATCCCGTTAGTCACCTTTTACGACAAGCATAGTCGCGTTTTAAGGCAAGCATGGGTTGCTGATGATCTATTCTACCATTGATCTTCACGGGTCTAATGCACAGCCTTGTAAACAGCTGTACATTTGGGGAAAAAGACCACACTATATACACAAGGAAATACAGTTGTCACCATGGTGCAGATCTGTTGCATTCACAAACAAATAATTCAATTTTCGTTGTGTTCATTGAAATTCCTGCATTCTGATAAGCTGAATTTGTCACGTGTTACTGCATTCATTTCCCGATGAATGTAAAAAATTAAGCCACGCCTACCGAGGCGCACTACTTTTGTTACTACGGAAAGTCGGGGAATCCCAATATTACAGTCCAGGGAATTCCCTTTCTGCTCGCATGTTTCGCCATGCACAGGACATTTAGCGACATTCATGCATACTCATTGTCCAAACCACCCACTGAAACTGAAGGCCACGAATGAATGAAACAGCAAACGTCCAGGCTCGCTCGCCTGTTATTTTCCTGCTCGCCTCGGTTCAACTTTCATATCTTCGGGTTTCATTTCTAACTAGCATTTTTCCAGCTGTGTTTTCCTGTTTTCAGGGAAGTAATGTTTGAATCTGGCGGTTACTATGCCGATTCATACAGTTGGCTCATCGGTTTTTCGATTCATGCCTCAATAAACCGAAAATAATACAAAGTCAATCCTTAAGAACATTTGCCATCGCAACAGTATTGGCAGTAATGTGCATGAGTTATTGTTACCATGGTTACTGTTCAATCTGCATCCTAAACCTACCTCTTGTGTCTTGCCATCCTTGGCTCCCTCGACACTGACAATGACGTTTCCGCCTGACTTGGTGGCACCGGTGACCTTGGTGTTCAGCATGAACTTCATGCCTTGCTTGGTGAGGATTCTCTGGAAGTTCTTCGAGATCTCCATGTCGATACCCAGACCACCGACATGCCCCAGGAACTCCACACAGGTCACCTGTGCTCCCAGTCGCTGCCACACAGAGCCCTGCAATACAACAGGGTATGAAACTCCCAAAAATTTCAGCCAGACCACAGGACTGGCTAGCTGAAATACTTGCCAGCCCTGACCAAAACCTGCCTGCCCACTATAATCATATGTTTCTCAGGATAATTTAATTAAAAATATGAAAACTGATAGCATAAGCGCATCGCTAAATGTTAGGTTGTCTAAAAGCTAATGGGGTTTCTTTTTGGTTACATTTTATCATTCATCTTTACATCTGAATTAATGCTTATCATCAGGAAATATTTAGAATATTTTCACCTATGATATATAACCCGACCGTCGGGCAGGGGGATTTGAAAATCTCTCAGCCCGAGTTGAAATCAACCCGTCTCGGACGGTCGGGCAGGCAGGTATTTCGAAGGCTGAATACAACCAATCCAGGATACTGTGTGTTGTGAGTGTGTATGCTTGTTGTGCTACCAAACAACCCACTATGTGAATCATGACGACGTAATTGGGCTGTGGTATACAAAAAGGCTTATTTCAAGGCCTTGCTATGCAGCAACCTGATATGTGAATCATGATGATGTAATGGGACTGTGGTATACAAAAAGGCTTATTTCAGGGCCTTGCTATGCAGCAACCTGATATGTGAATCATGATGATGTAATGGGACTGTGGTATACAATAAGGCTTATTTCAGGGCCTTGCTATGCAGCAACCTGATATGTGAATCATGACGACGTAATGGGACTGTGGTATACAAAAAGGCTTATTTCAGGGCCTTGCTATGCAACAACCTGATATGTGAATCATGATGATGTAATGGGACTGTTGTATACAATAAGGTTTATTTCAGGGCCTTGCTATGCAGCAACCTGATATGTGAATCATGATGACGTAATGGGGCTGTGGTATACAATAAGGCTTATTTCAGGGCCTTGCTATGCAGCAACCTGATATGTGAATCATGATGATGTAATGGGACTGTGGTATACAATAAGGCTTATTTCAGGGCCTTGCTATGCAGCAACCTGATATGTGAATCATGATGATGTAATGGGACTGTGGTATACAATAAGGCTTATTTCAGGGCCTTGCTATGCAGCAACCTGATATGTGAATCATGATGATGTAATGGGACTGTGGTATACGATAAGGCTTATTTCAGGGCCTTGCTATGCAGCAACCTGATATGTGAATCATGATGATGTAATGGGACTGTGATACACAATAAGACTTCCAATATGTGAATCATGACGACGTGATTGAACTGTGGTATCAAGTATAGGATATTTCAGCCCCTAGCTACCCAACAACCCAATAAGTGAATCATGATGACGTGATGGAACTGTGGTATACAGTTTAATTTCAGTTTAACGCTGTGTCAAATAGACTATTTACAAGTGCTCTGTTCACACCCACACCACTATCCAAACTTGAACACATCAAACTTCAATTATTAACAACTTAAAACAAGAAAAAGGCAGTGTCCACTTTGAAACATGCCTGCTTTCAAAGCATTAGAATGTATTACTTATAAATGTTTCAAGATGTCGTCTCTCTTACCAGTTCAACTCCGATTACACCAGCTCCAATGAGGACGAGTTTCTCAGGTACTTTCTTAAGTGAAAGGGCACCTGTTGATGACACAATCTGCTCCTCATCGATCTACAATAACATAATAATCATACAGTTGCTAAGTTTGTAGAATGCAAAGAGAAATTGTTGATACAAAGAGTGAGTGAGTGAGTGAGTGGTAGGTTCAATGCCGCTTTGAACAGCATTCCAGTCATATCACTGCATGTCAGCTTAATGTGGAAGGAATACCTGAAGTGATGCAGGTCTCGGAAGTTTACCACTTTGGTGAAACCCAGGTCCATGGATATGGTGCTGACAACCTTGGAATAAAAATCGGAGCAAACCAGGATTTGAACTCATGATCATAGGCTTCTGGCGTGCTCTAGGGATGCAACTCTGCATGGCGGATTGCAGCACCTTACACAACTGGGCCACCCATAATAACCATGTAGTATACAAGCAGCTGTTTACGTTACAAGCAGCTGTTTACGTTACAAGCAGCTGTTCACGTTACAAGCAGCTGTTCACATTACAGGTGTTCACATTACAAGCAGCTGTTCACGTTACAAGCAGATGTTCATGTTACAAGCAGCTGTTCACATTACAGGTGTTCACGTTACAAGCAACTATTCACGTTACAAGGAGCTGTTCACGTACTGGCAGCTATTCACATTACAAGCAGCTGTTCACATTACAAGCAGCTGTTCACGTTACAAGCAGCTGTTCACATTACAAGCAGCTGTTCACGCTACAAGCAGCTGTTCACATTACAGGTGTTCATGTTACAAGCAGGTGTTCACATTACAAGCAGCTGTTCATGTTACAAGCAGCTGTTCACATTACAGGTGTTCACATTACAAGCAGCTGTTCACGTTACAAGCAGCTGTTCACGTTACAGGTGTTCATGTTACAAGCAGCTGTTCATGTTACAAGCAGCTGTTCACGTTACAAGCAGATGTTCACGTTACAAGCAGCTATTCACGTTACAAGCAGCTTTTCACGTTACAAGCAGCTTTTCACATTACAAGCAGCTGTTTACGTTACAGGTGTTCACGTTACAAGCAGCTGTTCATGTTACAAGCAGCTGTTCACGTTACAAGCAGCTGTTCACATTACAAGTAGCTGTTCATATAAGAGCTGTTCATGTTACAAGCAGCTGTTCACGTTACAAGCAGCTGTTCACGTTACAAGCAGCTGTTCACATTACAGGTGTTCATGTTACAAGCAGCTGTTCACATTACAGGTGTGTATGTTACAAGCAGCTGTTCATGTTACAAGCAGCTGTTCACGTTACAAGCAGCTATTCACGTTACAAGCAGCTGTTCACTTTACAAGCAGCTGTTCACATTACAAGCAGCTGTTCACATTACAGGTGTTCATGTTACAAGCAGCTGTTCATGTTACAAGCAGCGGTTTAGGTTACAAGCAGCTGTTCACATTACAAGCAGCTGTTTAGGTAACAAGCATCTGTTCACGTTACAAGCAGCTGTTCATGTTACAAGCAACTGTTCATGTTACAAGCAGCTGTTCATGTTACAAGCAGCTGTTCACGCAGCTGTTCACGTTACAAGCAGCTGTTCACGTTACAAGCAGCTGTTCACGTTACAAGCAGCTATTCACGTTACAAGCAGCTGTTCTCGTTACAGAGGAGGAAACTAAAACATCATTCCATCATAATTGTGTAAATGCCAAAAAACTTGCTGGCCGGAACATAAACCTGAAACTTGAAAGAGGTGGACTTTCTATTGTGTCCACAAGTTCAAATATATGCCCACAAGTTCAAACCAATATCTCCAACACCAATCCATGCCAATTTCCTTGTGTTTGGAAACACTACAGCAATAATCAAATAGAAGCTGATATACTTTGTATCTAAACCTGGTGTAAAGCAGTAAGGAAAATGAAGGTTTTATTTCCTTATTTACAACAAATATACAAATATGCATTGTTCCCAAACAAGATGCACAGATCACATGCCTACAGGCTGACACCAGGAAGATTACTGCACGAGGATATTATCTTCATTAAATCATCCTTTGCACATAGATTCCTCACAGTAGCACACACAACTTGCGCACCTCATATTCCTTAGACCTTGTTAACGCTAACACTTGACTTGAATCTGATTGATAATGTACCATCTTTAATTAACTAATCATGTCCTTTTAAGGCCGGGAATAAATAACAGGACATGATGAAATTTGGTTTCAGAAGAGAAGAAAATATATTTCTGGATGTGTTCCAAAATGAACTTCCTCTAAACATTATCAATTATATGTTTGTTTTCTCGGTTTCCCCTAGAGGGATTCTGGTTTAGGACAGGTACTTACTGACCTATGCTGGTCTCACCATGGGGATTCTGGTTAAGGATAGGTACCCACTGACCTATGTTGGTCTCTCTATGGGGATTCTGGTTTAGGATAGGTACCCATTGACCTATGCTGGTCTCAACATGGGGATTCTGGTTTAGGATAGGTACCCATTGACCTATGCTGGTCTCTCCATGGGGATTCTGGTTTAGGATAGGTACCCACTGACCTATGTTGGTCTCTCTATGGGGATTCTGGTTTAGGATAGGTACCCACTGACCTATGCTGGTCTCTCCATGGGGATTCTGGTTTAGGATAGGTACCCACTGACCTATGCTGGTCTCTCCATGGGGATTCTGGTAAGGATAGATACCCACTGACCTATGCTGGTCTCACCATGGGGATTCTGGTTTAGGAAAGGTACCCACTGACTTATGCTGGTCCCACCATGGGGATTCTGGTTTAGGATAGGTCCCCATTGACCTATGCTGGTCTCACCATGGGGATTCTGGTTTAGGATAGGTATCCACTGACCTATGCTGGTCTCACCATGGGGATTCTGGTTTAGGATAGGTACCCACTGACCTATGCTGGTCTCACCATGGGGATTCTGGTTCAGGATAGGTACCCACTGACGTATGCTGGTCTCCATGGGGATTCTGGTTTAGGATAGGTACCCACTGACCTATGCTGGTAGCACCATGGGGATTCTGGTTTAGGATAGGTCCCCATTGACCTATGCTGGTCTCACCATGGGGATTCTGGTTTAGGATAGGTATCCACTGACCTATGCTGGTCTCACCATGGGGATTCTGGCTTAGGATAGGTACCCACTGACCTATGCTGGTCTCACCATGGGGATTCTGGTTTAGGATAGGTACCCACTGACCTATGCTGGTAGCACCATGGGGATTCTGGTTTAGGATAGGTACCCATTGACCTATGCTGGTCTCTCCATGGGGATTCTGGTTTAGGATAGGTACCCACTGACCTATGCTGGTCTCACCATGGGGATTCTGGTTTAGGATAGGTACCCACTGACCTATGTTGGTCTCACCATGGGGATTCTGGTTTAGGATAGGTACCCACTGACCTATGTTGGTCTCTCCATGGGGATTCTGGTTAAGGATAGTTACCCACTGACCTATGCTGGTCTCTCCATGGGGATTCTGGTTCAGGATAGGTACCCACTGACCTATGTTGGTCTCTCCATGGGGATTCTGGTTAAGGATAGGTACCCACTGACCTATGCTGGTCTCACCATGGGGATTCTGGTTTAGGATAGGTCCCCACTGACTTATGCTGGTCTCACCATGGGGATTCTGGTTTAGGATAGGTACCCACTGACCTATGCTGGTCTCACCATGGGGATTCTGGTTCAGGATAGGTATCCACTGACCTATGCTGGTCTCACCATGGGGATTCTGGTTTAGGATAGGTACTCACTGACCTATGCTGGTCCCACCATGGGGATTCTGGTTTAGGATAGGTCCCCATTGACCTATGCTGGTCTCACCATGGGGATTCTGGTTTAGGATAGGTACCCACTGACCTATGCTGGTCTCACCATGGGGATTCTGGTTTAGGATAGGTCCCCATTGACCTATGCTGGTCTCACCATGGGGATTCTGGTTTAGGATAGGTATCCACTGACCTATGCTGGTCTCACCATGGGGATTCTGGTTTAGGATAGGTACCCACTGACCTATGCTGGTCTCACCATGGGGATTCTGGTTTAGGATAGGTACCCACTGACCTATGCTGGTAGCACCATGGGGATTCTGGTTTAGGATAGGTCCCCATTGACCTATGCTGGTCTCACCATGGGGATTCTGGTTTAGGATAGGTATCCACTGACCTATGCTGGTCTCACCATGGGGATTCTGGTTTAGGATAGGTACCCACTGACCTATGCTGGTAGCACCATGGGGATTCTGGTTTAGGATAGGTACCCACTGACCTATGCTGGTCTCACCATGGGGATTCTGGTTTAGGATAGGTACTTACTGAGCTATGCTGGTCTCTCCATTGGGATTCTGGTTTAGGATAGGTACCCACTGACCTATGTTGGTCTCACCATGGGGATTCTGGTTTAGGATAGGTCCCCACTGACCTATGTTGGTCTCACCATGGGGATTCTGGTTTAGGATAGGTACCCACTGACCTATGTTGGTCTCTCCATGGGGATTCTGGTTAAGGATAGGTACCCACTGACCTATGCTGGTCTCTCCATGGGGATTCTAGTTCAGGATAGGTACCCACTGACCTATGTTGGTCTCTCCATGGGGATTCTGGTTTAGGATAGGTACCCACTGACCTATGCTGGTCTCACCATGGGGATTCTGGTTTAGGATAGGTACCCACTGACCTATGCTGGTCTCTCCATGGGGATTCTGGTTTAGGATAGGTACCCACTGACCTATGCTGGTCTCACCATGGGGATTCAGGTTTAGGATAAGTGCCCTCTGACCTTGCTGGTCTCACCATGGGGATTCTGGTTTAGGATAGGTACCCACTGACCTATGTTGGTCTCACCATGAGGATTCTGGTTTAGGATAGGTACCCACTGACATATGTTGGTCTCACCATGGGATTCTGGTTTAGGATAGGTACCCACTGACGTATGCTGGTCTCTCCATGGGGATTCTGGTTTAGGATGGGTACCTACTGACCTATGCTGGTCTTTCCATGGGGATTCTGGTTTAGGATAGGTACCCACTGACCTACGCTGGTTTCACCATGGGGATTCTGGTTTATAATAGGTCCCCAGCAACCTATGTTGGTCTCACCATGGGGATTCTGGTTTAGGATAGGTACCCACTGACCTATGCTGGTCTCTCCATGGGGATTCTGGTTGAGGATAGGTACCCACTGACCTATGTTGGTCTCACCATGGGGATTCTGGTTTAGGATAGGTACCCACTGACCTATGCTGGTCTCTCCATGGGGATTCTGGTTTAGGATGGTACCCACTGACCTATGCTGGTCTCTCCATGGGGATTCTGGTTTAGGATGGGTACCCACTGACCTATGCTGGTCTCACCATGGGGATTCTGGTTTAGGATGGGTACCCACTGACCTATGCTGGTCTCTCCATTGGGGTTCTGGTTTAGGATAGGTCCCCACTGACCTATGCTGGTTGTACCATGGGGATTCGAGGTAAGAATAGGTCCCCAGCAACCTGTGCTGGTTGTACCATGGGGATTCCAGGTTAGAATAGGTCCCCACTGACCTATGCTGGTCTCTCCATGGGGATTCTGGTTTATGATAGGTCCCCAGCAACATGTGCTGGTTGTACCATGGGGATTCCAGGTTAGAATAGGTCCCCAACAACCTCTGCTGGTTGTACCATGGGGATTCCAGGTTAGAATAGGTCTCCACTGACCTATGCTGGTCTCACCATGGGGATTCTGGTTTATGATAGGTCCCTAGCAACCTATACTGGTAGTACCATGGATATTCCAGGTTAGAATAGGTCCCCAGCAACCTGTGCTGGTTGTACCATGGGGATTCCAGGTAAGAATAGGTCCCCATCAACCTATGCTGGTTGTACCATGGGGATTCCGGGTTAGAATAGGTCCCCAGCAACCTGTGCTGGTTGTACCATGGGGATTCCAGGTTAGAATAGGTCCCTAGCAACCTATGCTGGTTGTACCATGGGGATTCCAGGTTAGAATAGGTCCCCAGCAACATGTGCTGGGTGTACCATGGGGATTCCAGGTAAGAATAGGTCCCTAGCAACCTATGCTGGTTGTACAGTGGGGATTCCAGGTTAGAATAGGTCCCCAGCAACCTATGCTGGTTGTACAGTGGGGATTCCAGGTAAGAATAGGTCCCTAGCAACCTATGCTGGTTGTAAAGTGGGGATTCCAGGTTAGAATAGGTCCCTAGCAACCTATGCTGGTTGTACCATGGGGATTCCAGGTTAGAATTGGTCCCCAGCAACATGTGCTGGTTGTACCATGGGGATTCCAGGTAAGAATAGGTCCCTAGCAACCTATGCTGGTTGTACAGTGGGAATTCCAGGTTAGAATAGGTCCCCAGCAACCTATGCTGGTTGTACAGTGGGGATTCCAGGTAAGAATAGGTCCCTAGCAACCTATGCTGGTTGTACAGTGGGGATTTCAGGTTAGAATAGGTCCCCAGCAACCTATGCTGGTTGTACAGTGGGGATTTCAGGTTAGAATAGGTCCCCAGAAACCTATGCTGGTTGTACAGTGGGGATTCAAGGTTAGAATAGGTCCCCAGCAACCTGTGCTGGTTGTACAGTGGGGATTCAAGGTTAGAATAGGTCCCCAGCAACCTATGCTGGTTGTACAGTGGGGATTCCGGGTTAGAATAGGTCCCCAGTAACCTATGCTGGTTGTACAGTGGGGATTCCGGGTTAGAATAGGTCCCCAGCAACCTGTGCTGGTTGTACAGTGGGGATTCCAGGTTAGAAAAGATCTCCAGCAACATATGCTGGGTGTACCATGGGGATTCCAGGTTAGAATAGGTCCCCAGCAACCTGTGCTGGTTGTACCATGGGGATTCCAGGTTAGAAAAGATCTCCAGCAACATGTGCTGGTTGTACCATGGGGATTCCAGGTTAGAAAAGATCTCCAGCAACATGTGCTGGTTGTACCATGGGGATTCCAGGTTAGAAAAGATCTCCAGCAACATGTGCTGGTTGTACCATGGGGATTCCAGGTTAGAAAAGATCTCCAGCAACATGTGCTGGTTGTACAGTGGGGATTCCAGGTTAGAAAAGATCTCCAGCAACATATGCTGGGTGTACCATGGGGATTTCAGGTTAGAATAGGTCTCCAGCAACCTGTGCTGGTTGTACCATGGGGATTCCAGGTTAGAAAAGACCTCCAGCAACATGTGCTGGTTGTACCATGGGGATTCCAGGTTAGAATAGGTCCCCAGCAACATATGCTGGGTGTACCATGGGGATTTCAGGTTAGAATAGGTCTCCATCAACCTATGCTGGTTGTACAGTGGGGATTCCAGGTTAGAAAAGATCTCCAGCAACATATGCTGGTTGTACCATGGGGATTCCAGGTTAGAATAGGTCCCCAGCAACATATGCTGGGTGTACCATGGGGACTTCAGGTTAGAAAAGATCTCCAGCAACATGTGCTGGTTGTACCATGGGGATTCCAGGTTAGAAAAGATCTCCAGCAACATGTGCTGGTTGTACCATGGGGATTCCAGGTTAGAATAGGTCCCCAGCAACCTATGCTGGTTGTACAGTGGGGATTCCAGGTTAGAATAGGTCCCCAGCAACATGTGCTGGTAGTACCATGGATATTCCAGGTTAGAATAGGTCCCTAGCAACATATGCTGGTTGTACAGTGGGGATTCCAGGTTAGAATAGGTCCCTAGCAACCTATGCTGGTAGTACCATGGATATTCCAGGTTAGAATAGGTCCCCAGCAACATGTGCTGGTTGTACCATGGGGATTCCAGGTTAGAATAGGTCCCTAGCAACCTATACTGGTAGTACCATGGGGATTCCAGGTTAGAATAGGTCTCCAGCAACCTGTGCTGGTAGTACCATGGAGATTCCAGGTTAGAATAGGACCCCATCAACCTACGCTGGTTGTACCATGGTGATTCCAGGTTAGAATAGGTCCACATCAACCTACGCTGGTGTAATTTACCATGGGGATTCCAGGTTAGAATAGGTCCCCAGCAACTAACTACTCACTTATTTACAGACTGCTATCATAGAGCTGGATTATTGCCAAGTGTGGCATTAAACAAATACAAACTCTTCTCTCTTGAACCTGTTGCTCTTAAATTCATCATGTTAACATTAAACTTACTTTTCCTCTGCAATATTTTCAAATGAAGCTCTGATAATCTCTTATTATCAACATTTATAATATACAGTCAGAGAGCAAGCTCTGAATGCTTTCCATAACACACTTTCCATATAATATCCTGACATTGCATAAACGTGTTATTTATATTTTGCCTAGTTACTAGGGCTGGGACGATACACCAACTGTGAGATCCGATACTTATCCCGATACCTTACTCATGATCCGATATGTATCACGATACTTGCACATGCTCTTATCTGTGGTGCGTGAGCAATCTTTTTCAAAGGCAGGATGGCCAAATACCTGGCACACTGACGATTTACAGTTGGCAGTGTCAAGTATGGCACAACAAATGAAAATATTTATGTTTTCACTAATAATTGCACTACTGATTAGTGTTTAGTGGAACAGTTATTAAAGCAAACATTTAAGGTCAGAATCGATATTTTTGCCTTAGTGTGCGACTGTGATCGATACTTGTATCGAGAAGTATATAATCGCGATCCACCCATGCATCGGTGTATCATCCCACAACTACTAGTTACTGACCTCTATGCCTGGGAATGGTGTGACCTCTGACCCAGTGGCAATGAGAATATTCTTGGTGGCAACTCTCTCCTCTGTGCCATCACTCTTCACAACTGTCACCTCATTTGGTCCTGTCACCTTGCCAAAACCACGAAACTGGGTCACCTGAAAAACGTAGATACAGGACTATTATTCCTTGCTGACTCAGTAATAATGTTCCTTGCAAAATCAGTGCAAAATCAATATCCATCACTGGTCACAACTGAACTTGATCAATCAAACATAACCCAAATTGTGCCACAGCACTGTAGCTCACCTGAATATGCAGTCAACAAAGACAGCCAATATTTCTTAAATAACTTCAATAAAACACACTAAAATTCTAACATTTGAATATGATGTCATTTTAAGAAGAAACATGCATACCAATGTTTAGTTTCCTCTGTCAGGCATTTTTTAGAGGCGGTAACGTTTACTAAACCAAAATGTATTTTTCCCTCGGCCCTTAGGGAACTTTGGAGACAAGCTAGACGTGAAGATTGTAGATGTCTGGGTTGGGATGTCTGGTGTGGGGCTGAGTAGCAGATTTGGATAAGATGGTAGGCGTAGGACGGGTTCTCCAGCTAGCTGGAACCACGCTTTAGCTGGCCATGGCAGACTCTTAGTGATCTTAGCACTACGATTATTGTAAGCCTATGTTAAAGTATGGGAGTTACGATCATCGTAGCGCTAAGATCGCTTTGTGCAAGTGGGCCCTGGTCTGGGCTGCTTTGTGATTGACCTGGGGGAGGAGAGTCTGGGTGGAAAAGTGTATGTGCTTAGACCCAGGAGATGGTGAGGCTATCCTGGCGCTGACCGCTGTGAGAGCATAGCGCAACTGAGGGCCCAAGGCGCCTGGTCATCCTGAAGTGGAGGAGGCGTTGCGATTGGTCCTGGCGCTAGTGATCATGTGCAAGAGGTGTTGGAGGTCATCAGGTGATCGCAAATGGGAAAGGGAACAAGCCGACCGTCAAGAAAATGTTTCAGAAAAGGCATGTGAACGTTGATCCGGCAACTTTTAGTCGCTGGTGAAACTGGTGTTAAGTTGAAGCAGGGACAGGGTGCTTTTGCATAAAGCAATCTTAGCACTAAGTTGATCGTAACTCCCAAACCTTAACATAGACTGACAGTCGTAGCGCTAAGGTCGTCTTGTACAACGACACCCAGGTCATCAAGACAGTAAGCTAAGGTCGTCGGGGGAGGCGAAGAGAATAACTCGGAAGGTGGAGGAGAGGCCTGAAGAAGACCCTCTCTGTAAAACGTAACATCCTCAATTGATAAATCAGAGCATACAGGCCATCAATCTGCAAAACTACATGGTGGGCGGCAAGATGGGCAAATGTGATGAGTCTTTCCCCATCTTGGGACATTTACTCAATCGCATCACATGAAATACATTTGGAAAAAAGTTAAACACTGTATATAAGTTTACCGGCATAAAAGACCTAAACATAACATGTTCCTGGAAAACATGACGAACCCCACACCCAAACACAACCTCAGTGTGTTGAGTGCCAACCAGGAAACAAAACCATAAATACCTAAATAATAGAACTATGTTAACAGATGGTCAACTACAAGTAAATAAATGAGAGATTGACAAATATTTCCAAAACCTACAGCAAATATTGCATTAGAAAGCACAACTGTTATATTCAACATGGCGACCAAGGGGCAAAGATCAGCTGAGTTACGTGGCCGCCTTAAATTGTGTAAATAAACAGCATAAATCAGAAATATACTGCAGTGGAATATATTGTCAGGGAATGGATATAATGGATGATCACCACCAAAAACGTCAAGAAAACCGAGAATAACAAAGGTAAGATACTGTTAACTATGAGCACTATGAGGCAGACAGAGAAGAATATGAGGGAGTAGGGGAGTAGGGTATCAGGGCATGGGCTATAGCCTGTTTCAACTGTCTCTCTGTTCCAGCACTGTCTGTTTGTTAAGGTAGGGAGGCTAAAGTACTGTGTAGTGTCAGGTAAGGTAAAACATTCGGTTTTTTAATATGGCTGCCGTGATTTGAGCATCTGGAACAAATTGAGAGTCATCATTGGTCGGAACCTATGACGTCAAGTACACAGCAATTATAAGTATAAACAAATAATAAGTATGTATAGAAACTCTTGCTTTTATTCTTATCTCAAAATGACAAGATAAAGTGAAAATATACTGAAACACTTTGAGAAACACCTATTCCATTTTTTTTAACATTTGGCACATTGGCCACAAAAATCAAACTCAGTTGTTGTGAGTATTTCGGCAGGAGGTTGTCAAACACAAAAGTGTCATTGTACAGGAGACGTTCAGTGTTTCAGTACAAGTGTGACAACACTGTATATAAAGCATCACTTGTGGCACAACTATGTGTTTCATCATCAGTGCAACAACTGTCAAACACAATAGTGTCATTGTACAGGTTCAAATCTCATTTGCTGTGTTTGGAGATCAGTGTTTCAGTATAAGTGTGACAACACTGTATATAAAGCATCCCTTGTGGCACAACTGTGTGTTTCATCATCAGTGTAACAACTGTCAAACACAATAGTGTCATTGTACAGGTTCAAATCTCATTTGCTGTGTTTGGAGATCAGTGTTTCAGTATAAGTGTGACAACACTGTATATAAAGCATCACTTGTGGCACAACTGTGTGTTTCGTCATCAGTGTAACTACTCCTCCTCACCTTGTTCTTGTTGAAGAGATGAGCTATACCACCAGTGAGCGCCTTCACCGCACTGGACTTTACAGACATCATTTTTTCCAGGTTCAGTCTGACTCCATCACCTGTTTTAATGAGTGTATGATGTTACTATGGTTACACAACTGTTAGCACTCCAATAAACAATATATTGTGTGACTGAAAGTTTAGGTATCAGGGACGATATTACATCTGCACCAAACATGTTCACTTAAAAACTCCCCAAACCTTGTCAACGTAAGAACCAGACTGCAAACTCCACAAGCTATCCTGTCAGTCCAGGTCAAAGGGCAATGCAGACTGCAGACTGACCTTGTTTTGTAAGTTGTCAACCAGTTTGCTTTTATTTGACTAGGACACACTGAGTCTTCTTTTGACGAGGTCAGACGAGGTTTTACCATAGTGTTCAAGATTATTTCACTTACCAAAGAATCTGCATGCATGTGTGGATGCTTGTATTAATCTGGACTTATGGCAGTGAGTGAGTGAGTGAGTTTTGGTTTTACGCCGCTTTTAGCAATATTCCAGCAATATCACGGCGGGGGACACCAGAAATGGGCTTCACACATTGTACCCATGTTGGGAATCGAACCCGGGTCTTCGGCGTGACGAGCGAACGCTTTAACCACTAGGCTACCCGACCGCCCCTTGGACTTATGGCAGTTTCTATGAGATACCATACACACAGTAGTTAAACATGGACACCCCTATCAGACACACTATACTGACTCCACTTTTATCTCCGAGTGCCAGACAGGATAGGGTCTTTTGGTATGACGAGGACAGGGGATCAAACCACCTACCTTCTTCTCTCCGGGCAGATGCCTGTATTAAGAGGCTCTCTATATAGATCAGTACCAAATAACTGGTACATTCTACAAAACTATTTCCACTACCAATAAATAGTTAAAAACATTATTGTGCTTAATGCTTTACTAAACAATATTCCAACTGTATCAAAAAGACCTGTGAATGATCATGTCTCCACCAGACACTCCAGTGATTGATATCATGAGCAACAGTAGATGCCATGCCACACGATCTACCAAATCACCAGGTCTGACCACCCAAACCGTGAGCCACCTCTGGGCATGCTAGGTTGCTAGGGATCTATTCCAACAATGGAATCACAACGTGTGGTCTGAGAAGCCTGCACACAGACACCACCTAGTAACCTACACTCTATCCCTCTTCCTTCCAGGTCCTTGGTGTTGGCCATGGCGTAGAAGTGGGAGTTGTTGAGAAGGGCCTTGGATGGAATACAGCCAACATTCAGACATGTGCCTCCATATGTCTCGTTCTTCTCCACACACCCGGTCTGAAATCACAATAAACAACAAGAATACTCTAGCATGTTTCGTTATGTTTATTCCAAGACCACCATCTCCTTTGATTACACCAGTAATATCCAAGCTGGAAAAACGATATAAACACAAATGCTTCCATCTTGATCTGAGATGTTTGATCTTTAAGTCTGATACGATACCTCTATCTGAGGACACCTCCATAGAAAGTCACGTCATTATATAGACAGAAGAATAGATATTTTTAATATAAGTAGAACTATCATGGTTCCCCAGAAAATCACAAATGCAGGTGAAACAACAACATAAGAATGATGAAGCATAACACAACAATGACAAAGGGGAGATAAATACTGAAAATCCACTGAAACCTAATTGTCTCCCTTTGACTGTTTCCATATATATATACCTTTTATTCTTTATGTTTATGTTGTTGGGGCCCATATTCTTACCTGGACTGCACACAACATGAATTTTATGGACACAGCATGTACATATGCTTGAATCATATGACTGTAAGCATGAGTGAGTGAGTGAGTGAGTGAGTGAGTGAGTGAGTGAGTGAGTGAGTGAGTGAGTGAGTGAGTGAGTGAGTGAGTGAGTGAGTGAGTGAGTGAGTGAGTGAGTGAGTGAGTGAGTGAGTGAGTGAGTGAGTGAGTGAGTGAGTGAGTGAGTGAGTGAGTGAGTGAGTGAGTGAGTGAGTGAGTGAGTGAGTGAGTGAGTGAGTGAGTGAGTGAGTGAGTGAGTGAGTGAGTGAGTGAGTGAGTGAGTGAGTGAGTGAGTGAGTGAGTGAGTGAGTGAGTGAGTGAGTGAGTGAGTGAGTGAGTGAGTGAGTGAGTGAGTGAGTGAGTGAGTGAGTGAGTGAGTGAGTGAGTGAGTGAGTGAGTGAGTGAGTGAGTGAGTGAGTGAGTGAGTGAGTGAGTGAGTGAGTGAGTGAGTGAGTGAGTGAGTGAGTGAGTGAGTGAGTGAGTGAGTGAGTGAGTGAGTGAGTGAGTGAGTGAGTGAGTGAGTGAGTGAGTGAGTGAGTGAGTGAGTGAGTGAGTGAGTGAGTGAGTGAGTGAGTGAGTGAGTGAGTGAGTGAGTGAGTGAGTGAGTGAGTGAGTGAGTGAGTGAGTGAGTGAGTGAGTGAGTGAGTGAGTTGGGTTTGAACAGTATTCCAGTTATGTTATGGCATGTCAGCTTTAATGTGGCAAGAAAACCTGAAGTGATGCAGGCCTCAGACGTTTATCACTTGTCCCATACACATTTACGAAATTATCTTGTTACTGAAATCCTGTGGGCTATGAAAAGCCCATCTTGCCTTATGCGCGACTATGCAGGGTAAAAGCTATCCGTGAGACAAATAGGTTGTTTCGTGATGTATGCAGGAGGACATTCCACTGTGATATCCATATGGTGCTTCAGGTCGGAAAGTCCATGAAGTGTTCAATGAAATCATTGAAGTATTGTTCTTTAAACTTGCTAACCGTCATCACTTTTGATATATGTTGTGTAATGAAGGGAAAATCCTTATGAAAGCTCTCCATACAGAACAGGAACAAAGACTGGAGGAAACAAGTACATCATCAACTCCTCTACAAACCTTGAGGCCAAGTTGGGCTGCCTTGACTGCTGCCACATACCCTCCCGGTCCAGATCCCACCACAACCAGGTCAAGTTCCTCTGGAGATGAAAAGTAGCCAACAAGTAAAATCTGCACTTGACTGAACAAAAATAATGAGATAAAGAATTGCTACAGTAACTGCATCTTAAAACATGCACATTTTTAATATATGTTCATTTTTTCAAATTCTTGAAAAACTGCAATTACTGAACACAAAATCAGATCTTACCTCCAGTGGAATAATTTCTGGAAATGACAGCACCAAGACATCTCCCTGTAGTGCTGGGATTGCCCCCCTGCAAAACAAAGGTTTAATATGAAGTGAACATAAATGATTCAAATAGAACAAGATTGCATTTTAGTGGAAACCTTCCGCCACTTGGGCAAGGGACGTGTACAAGTTGCCTTGTTCTCTGACATTTTTAATTTCATGGTTTAACTACATTTTGAGCTTTGTCCACTGGAGCTGCTGCAGATTATGTTTGCCAACTAGTTCATGTATTTTCTGATGCTAACTTCATTTTTAGATGTATCTACTTTGTATGATACTAATTTTGTGGCAATCATATTTCTGCAGATTCCACATAATCACACCTGTCCACCTACCTATTATTCAAATAATAATGGTGTCGATATAGCGACACTCGAGTGTCGCTATAGCGACACCATCAAACATGCCAGGTACATAAGGGGTAAATGCATGTGTACACAATTAGATGCAGATTTGTTTTGACAAAGTATCATCAACACCATTTTGATTTTTCGTAAATTCTTTTCCATTACGATTACAACATGGCATAGATCTAAACTGACAAAAGACATCACTTTGCGGTGTTCATATGTTCAGAGTTAGGCCTTGATCAGGAATTGCACTCATGCACCCCACAAACACCGTTATGATTCACTCGTATTTAAAATCGGAAGTTAGATCACATAATATTTCTTGGTTGTCATTATCATCACGGTGTTATCGATAAAACAAACTTGGCCTGAACAGATACCGGTATTGCACGTCCTTCAAGGTTTGCCGACACTGATGAAATTATACATTATTAAATCCCGAAGCGCAATAAATGACATTATAATTCAGGTGAATTAATTGTTTCGCTGTAAGGAAATCGTCAGGTTGTGATTGAATAGTGCGATGAGTCAAAATATACCCGTAAGAGTAACGAAAATCGCGACACAGAAGAGGCCAACATGACTTTGGAATTTTAGTTTGTTCAGAGAACGCTAGAGGGCGAAGCTCAGTTAAGTTCCGGTTTTTCGAAAACACTTTTCCTAACGACATATGTTTTAAAATATCGTCATGATTATGTTTGGGATTTTCGAGTGACACTGGTACATAAAATTGTGGATAAACCACAACGAAATATATTTTAACAGAGTGTCTAGATGAATTCTTATGTATACACCCTTTTTTTAAATCCTTTACACTGTATTGCGCGTCGCGTTTACATCTCTCTTCGCACACCTCCGCGGACTGTATAAACAACTAATTATTTTAATAAGAACAATCAGCCTACTGACTGGGCATGAATCAACATTGCTAATCGGCTAATCTCGTTTTCGTTAAGCAAATAACCCAGACATATACCGGTTTTCATTTCCGGTGCACCGCCGTGATATTGCTGGAATATTGCTGAAAGCGGAGTAGTGAGGGTGTGGGTTTAACGCCGCTTTTAACATTATTCCATCTATATCACGGCGTGTCAGCTTAATGTGGGAGGAAATCCCGAAGTGATGCAGGTCTCAGACATTTACCACTTCGGTGATACCCACGAGCACGGGTATGGTGCTGACAAACCTAGAAGCATAATCGGGGCGAACCGGGATTCGAACCCACAATCATAGGTTTCTGGCGTGCCCAAGGGACGCAACTCTGAACTGCGAATCGCGGCGCCTTAGACGACTGGGCCACCCGTGCAACCTAAAAGGGGGAGTAAAACCGCTCACCCACTTAGTCACTAGACTGGTTCTTTGGGAGGACAGTGATTACACCACGTATTATTTATTTACAGTTACGACCGCCTCCGTGGTCTTGTGGTAGAGCGTCCGCCCGGAGAGCGGAAGGTCCAGGGTCGCGTCATACAAAAAGACGTTAAAAGATTGTACTTGTTGTTACCCTGTCTGGCGCTCGGCATTAAGGGGCTAAAACAAGGACTGGTCGGCTCGGAGTCAGTATACTGTGTCTGAGTGGGGTATTCATGTTAAACTGCGGCATGGTATCTCAGTGAGCTAGCACTATAAATCGGCATCAGTCCGGACTAGTACAAGCAGCCACACACACACATACACGTGCATGCACGTCGCTATATAAGTGCAATAATCTTGGACGCGACGTTAAACCCAATTTCACCTCACCTATTTACAGTTACATCACATATACATTATGAACATGCATGCATCATTTTTTTTTTCAATACAAATTTCAAAACATGAACATAACATATCAATACTGCTGTTTCTGTTTTACAAGGCCATCGTTCCGTTTTGCATGGTGACAGTTGCGTTTTTGGTTTGGTTTTATCGATGTGATGTTTTAACTACACATACATACGAATAGTCCTGCACCATGACCGTGGAATATATTTATTTTATGAAAAAATAATAATCTAGAAATGCATACAAAAGCAAGTCTAGCCAGCTCAAGCTAGCTCTGAAATCAGCATAGGGAATTTTGTTAATTTTTAGAGTCAAGAAAGATACGTGACCAAATAAGCTCTTCCAAGCAGCCAATATACTAAAGTCGAATGTTCTCTATATATTTGTTTACTGATCTTAGCCTGTTTGACACAGTTTTTACCGTGAGTAAGTGAGTGGATTTAGTTTAATGCTGCGTGGAACAGTATTCAGTTGTATCACGGTTTAGTGATGTAGGTCTAAGCCCCTGCGTGAACACAGGTTGGTTGTTTGTTGGTTGGTTTATTGTTTTACGCCGCAATCAGCAATATTCCAGCTATATGACGGCGGTCTGTAAATAATCGAGTCTGGACCAGGCAATCCAGTGATTGATATCATGGGCATCTACCCACGCAATTAGGATCGATGACAAGCTTCAACCAAGTCAGCGAGCCTGACCACCTGATCTCGTTAGTCGCCTCGTATGACAAGTATAGTCGCTTGTTACGGCAACCATGGTTGTTGAAGACCTATTCTACTCCGGATCTTCACGGGTCACGTGAGCACAGGACACAGAAGGACCTGTTTATTTATTCTTTACTTGCGGCAAACTAAACCATACCTGAAAGCAACTCGAACACTGGTGGTTGTATGAAAAAAAAGTCAAATCAGAATCAATATTCAATTATATCGACTTTATACTTGTTTTGCTTGGTTGTCCAAGTAGACACAATTAACGGCCCAGTAAAAATCATTACCCTTCCCAAAACCCCAATTTTCAGAAACAAGCTTTAAAATACCATGCCATCAGTCTTGGTGTACCAGAATGAAATATGCATAGTATGTTGTTTCAAAATTAACTGTCCATTTAATTACTGAAATACTTTAAATTTCATGTTTGTATTGATTGTTGTTTCAATTTCGTAATATATTGTTATTAATAATATGTATATCATTGGAGTAAAAAAATGTTAATGAAGATATATGCTCAAGTAAAGCTGACATATTTGATTTAAACTCAACAGTAATTATTCCTTCTCTTCAACAGATGCAACGATTCAAATGGCATATAATGAATATGTAAACTTGTGCTTAAGGTGTCATATACAACCGCTAATAATGCCGATTCAACAACAATGCAACATCGCTAGTTCACCGCATTCATTTATTTTCTTCCATATTAAACTGTTCCATTCCAAACTAAGGTCATAACGTTGTGGCGTGCTTATGGACGTACACAGTTTTGGAGTACACAGATTGTGCCAAGTTCCTTTTTCAGACATGGTACGTTCCAAAGTAATGGGGTCAACAGATTGTCTTTACGTTATATAGAATGCTCTTCGGGGAATAGTACCCAAGAAATCGCCGGTAGATGGCGAATGACAAAAACATCCGGTTAGCTTGAGGGAGGAAGTGGGCAGACACGGAGTTGTGTTAAACACCGGCTTCAAAAATGTCTGTCTTTAAGAGATTTCGCGGAAAGAAGGACACTAACACTGAGCAGGTGATTGGTGGAAGATGTTTGATTGATAAAGAAATCAGATTTGCATGATATGGCATTGATAATGCAATCGTGCTAACAGCTCTCAAACTTGGAAAGTTGACGTTTTGACCTCAACACCAGAGACTGAAATAAAATAACTTTTGTTACTTTACATGACATGTAGTCCAAAAATACCCCTTTTCGCACATAATGACACGTCCACATAACTTTTACCTTTTTTCTTTTGAATGATATTCATGCCGCACCCTGATGCATGTTATTGTGCCAGTGAGAGTTGAAGTGAACTTGACTAAAGTTAATTTATACAATATGCTGGGTAGAAGACATTCCATCACACAGATGTTAAGAGTAATAAATGTACCAACTGTTTAGCAATTGTCACAGTAGTATACATATACCATAATTGACATCTATGGAGTCTCAGCATGTAAAAATGTAAGATGAAATCATTTGCATTCTTGTTTCATGTTGATAAAAAAAAGAAGAAATATTTCTCTTCAGTTTCTTGCAGTGTTATGTGCATAGCAAAAGGAATGGGTCCAGCTGCACTGCATGAACTAACAATGTTACTGTTTAGTATCAATTAATTTAAAGCACTATATTTCATGGAGCTAACATCACACTTTGATAGGGCATTGAACATCATTTAACGATTTGTATTGTCATGCATCTGATTCTCTTGTAGGATTCATCCCCAACCCTTGCCAGCCGCTTTTCCTTCCCCAGTTTCAATCGCACACAGTCACAATCCCAGCCCGTTGAAGCAGAATCTCCCAGCATCGATGAAGCACAGGTATCCCATGACCCTCACTGAAGTTACTCATCATTACCATGACAACCATGATAATAGGGTTGGGACAAATCCAAATTTACTACTCTGGTTCCCCACTCCTATTACCTGACCCTACTTGGGTACTAGTTTGGGGTCTCAAGAGATGGGTACAAAATGTACAGTTGGGAATTGCTTGACCGGAACCCTGGTAAAAAAGTGTTTACATACATGTATAAAACAATCTGGTCATGCATGTACTGAAGTTGACTGAAGCTTTATCATCATTCAAACATATGGAAGTAAAAAGGGATGTGTGTATAGTCAGAAAGAAATGTGAATATTAGTGACATAGTGTACATGGTGTAACCATAGAAAGGTAATTGTTGTCATCAACAATATATCACATGACTAACCACAAATCTGGATAGTTATGTAGGTACCCAGGTCGTTCTCAGTACCCACTTGACTTGAGTACCCGAGTTATCCGTCTCAGCCCTACATGATGACTATGTGTTAAAATTAAAGTTATCATGCTCATAGCTATTGGGGAGAGGTGGTTACATTCCATTACCATGGTTACAGTTTGGGATATAAAGTAAATGCATGTAGATCTAACCAACCTCGCAACATTTTGCATGTAAGGTTTGTATTTTCAATTTTCAGTCTCTGTTAACAGTCAATAGCCTTATTTCAGCTATTGTCTTGACATTAGTAATTGCATTGCATCATGTTATGGTCACGTCGGACAAATAGCTGTATTTTCTATGTTCGTTTTATACACTAAAGCATATTGTATGTTACGCAAGAATGATAACTTTCATTATCTTGAAACCAAGGTCTACATCCTGGCAGTGTTCCCGCTGGCTTTTGAAACTGCCAGTTCTAGTGGACTGGCAACACTAAAAATAACCAGTCCCCCTAATTTTTGTCTGTCCCAACTTTCCACAAATATATACTGGCTTTAATTCTTTCAACATCATGTTCGATTGCAAAGACGTCATCTCTGAAGTAACTTAGTTAGATCTACTCGTCATTCACACAAAGTTCAGTCACAATTTACTCTTCTTTTTTTAAAAATATTTCTGGACGATGTCGCTACAAATATATACTTAACCTCAAACCAAAGTGAAATGTTATTTCCTTGTACTAAAAATGGACAACGAGAAACCCTTATGGTAACCATGGTAAAAGACAAGCTGACTTCGATAAAAAATACACTTATTTGAATATCACCAGTGTTTTGTTCAAGCCTAATTTTACCGGTAAAAAACTGGTAAATACTGGTAAACTGGAACACTGTCCTGGTATTGTGGCTAATAAGGTTTGCCAACATAAATGTATCTGACCTGCACGGAAAGGGGGTATGTAGATGAATAAGGAAGACCTGGTCAAGAATGATTTGTTCGAAAGTTGCAAGTTTGTTAGCTTACACCAAACTTGTGTTATTACTGTTTTACTTTTTAATCTTTTTGCTGACAGTGTGACACAAGAATGGCAGCAGTTCAGAATGAAATGTATTTTCACATAGGTTTACAATGTTTACAGCATGTATAGGTACTGAAATGCATTGGTAACATATTATTAGACAGACATAATAAGTGATTTAAGCATTATGATTATTGATCTACATGTATTTGAAAAATCACTAAAGATAACCATAGGATACGTAGCAGTAAGCAGTATAATGCTGTCATAATTGGATTTTGATTGGTAATGTTCATCCCACCAACCACATCCATGACACCATATACACCTCCTTCTACCCATCTTACCTGCTATGACCTGAATCTTCCCCTACAGGGCTTTCTGTGTCCCATGTGTATGCAGTCGCTCAGGTCAGCTGAGGCGTTGCAGATGCACTTTGACATAGAGCACGGCGAGACGGATCAACTCAAGGACCAGGGAGTAAGGCAGATGCATGCATTTTATCATCTTTATGCATGCATTTTATCATCTTTGTGATTCTTCACAGTTTTGATTAAGATAACAGAGCTACAGATAAGCAGCGTATTTGCGTAAAATACCTCCAAAAAATATTCAAAACCCAATTACTTTCAATTTACTTGCGTACAAACACGCTTGCATTGAATGAAAAACTCAAATGTGTAATAACAGCATGTGTAAATACCCAGTGAAGCTTTTTCAGCATGCGTACAAAGGAGCTAATTTCGGAACACAATTACGAGCTAATTTACTTTCCGAGTCAAGCCTATATATTAAGAACAGTTATCATGGTTATGTGCATCTAAAACATTATTTCCTTTTTTTCAAATCTTAAAATGTTCACTCTTTTGGGGAAATACCCAATAGAGTGATGAATAAATGAGTGAAAAAATATTGGTTACCCAATGAAAAATGTAAAAACCCAATTAAGATAGAAACCTAATAGTAAAAACTCAATTGTTCAAAAAATTATCTGGAGCTCTGAGATATATTATATATGTGGTTGTGTTGTTCCAAGACTGGTATACTGGTTTCTCTCAATGACTCTTCAAATATTTGTGAACGAGCGAGTAGGAATTAAATATTTCACTCAGTGGTGTTTCATGTCATGTTTCTACTGATGCTTTTGAGCATTTTGAATATGAAGACAGACCCCCTTGTTCAACACTATTATTGGATTTTAGAACATATTGTTTAAACATTTCAAAAGCCAATGTGTATCAAGTCATATTTGTTGTTGTGTTTAAGTGAAAACTGATAGTCATGAAAGGATGTTCATAATTTCTTTTTTGACTAGCGTATTCGACATAATAAGCACCCAGGGAGCTCTCCAAATTAGAAATAGGGGACTCTTGTTAGAATATTATTTTGGTGAAAAAAACAGAGTTGAAAGATAAATTTTGTGGATTATGCTGACAGCCTGAAATGTTTATGTACGACAGATATATTTTCAAGAATTTAATTTCCCATAATTAAAGGTGCATATTACACAAGTGTGCGTATTATACGCGAATAAATAAGTCTTGTGTACATTGATCAATCGGAAGGGGTGCTAATTTGGATTGTTCACTAGCCAATATATTTGCTAGTTATATTTTTGTTGATGCATGTATAAATCAATTACAAAGAACATGATGTGATGTGTTTGTATCAGGAGGGCTTCCTCTGCCCGATCTGCAAGAAGTCGTTGTCCTCCCCCGAGGAACTGACGGAACACTACCAGTCAATCCACGAGAGCCCGGGGGGACCCACAGAGAATAGGTAGGACAGTACTTGTACTCATGCACAACAGCTTTTACATATGATCTTTTTCACCAAATGCTTGGGGTGATTGTTGGGCTTAAGGACGTCTGCTGGTATAAATTATATACTGTCAGTGGGAGTGTTCTAGCATCTTAATGCAAATAAATCTACTGGTAGGAATTGTAGACTGTCGTCTATGGGAGTGTTCTAACATCTTAATGCAAATAAATCTACTGGTATGAATTGTAGACTGTCATCTGTGGGAGTGTTCTAACATCTTAATGCAAATAAATCTACTGGTATGAATTGTAGACTGTCATCTATGGGAATGTTCTAACATCTTAATGCAAATAAATCTACTGGTATGAATTGTAGACTGTCGTCTATGGGAGTGTTCTAACATCTTAATGCAAATAAATCTTCTGGTATGAATTGTAGACTGTCGTCTATGGGAGTGTTCTAACATCTTAATGCAAATAAATCTACTGGCATGAATTGTAGACTGTCGTCTATGGGAGTGTTCTAGCATCTTAATGCAAATAAATCTACTGGCATGAATTGTAGACTGTCATCTATGGGAGTGTTCTAACATCTTAATGCAAATAAATCTACTGGTAGGAATTGTAGACTGTCGTCTATGGGAGTGTTCTAACATCTTAATGCAAATAAATCTACTGGTATGAATTGTAGACTGTCGTCTATGGGAGTGTTCTAACATCTTAATGCAAATAAATCTACTGGCATGAATTGTAGACTGTCGTCTATGGGAGTGTTCTAGCATCTTAATGCAAATAAATCTACTGGCATGAATTGTAGACTGTCATCTATGGGAGTGTTCTAACATCTTAATGCAAATAAATCTACTGGTAGGAATTGTAGACTGTCGTCTATGGGAGTGTTCTAACATCTTAATGCAAATAAATCTACTGGCATGAATTGTAGACTGTCGTCTATGGGAGTGTTCTAACATCTTAATGCAAATAAATCTACTGGTAGGAATTGTAGACTGTCGTCTATGGGAGTGTTCTAACATCTTAATGCAAATAAATCTACTGGTATGAATTGTAGACTGTCGTCTATGGGAGTGTTCTAACATCTTAATGCAAATAAATCTACTGGTATGAATTGTAGACTGTCGTCTATGGGAGTGTTCTAACATCTTAATGCAAATAAATCTACTGGTATGAATTTAAACAGTGATTTAAGTCAAATCGTTAATGGTACAGCATTATATTTTTAACAAAATGCCAATTAATTCCAAATTAACCACTTAACATGCTGAACATATTAATTACAGCCAAAGTAAGTAGGACTGGTGCCGCCACAATCTTTAAACTTTCACCATTTATTTATTTATAATTTGACTTTGACGTTTATTTTGTTTGTACATTTTTATCTTGCTATTCCATAATTGGTATTATCAAAAACTGTGTCCAATTTTTTTTATCAATAACACTTGTGGAAACGTTTTGTGGATCAAGCAGAATCTCTGGTTCATTGACAGGAAGTCACGCGTGCAAGTGACCCTCTCCCAGGTCATCATGCGTACCACTACGCATAATGAGGGACTAGTCTCTACATCCTCTATTGAGGATGTCATTGCATGGTAATTGCATGGTATGATACCATGGTGAGAATTTGGCGTGATAGTTGACATCTGTGGCTTGCATTACCCCTTTCATTTTTCATTGGGGCAGTTATATTAAATCATAGTTTAGAAATTCTTTCTCAGAAAAAGTTGAACACTCTCAATCATGTGTTAATACAGACTAGTGGACATCCTTATTTCCATGATGTTCAGCTCAGTACTGTGTCCCCAGAGACAGCTGTGATGGAATAATACTTTCACGTTCTCGCGATTTCCATGTCACACAAGGTGTTGCTTGTACATGAATCCTGCATATTTTATTTACGCTTGTACCCTAAAACATGGGTTTATATTAGACTTTTTATTCAAAAGGCATATTGATGTTTTACTAACCCTGTATTTTTGTGAATGGATATAATTATAAGTACTTATCATGCTTATCAGTATTGTGGAGATGTTTTGAGAAGTGTTTGTTTGTTCCATTAAACATGTGCGGCAGACAAATGCATAACCACATCGATGCATTTCAGAGAGCTATCATTGGTCATGGTTAGCTATAACATGCACCAGTGCAACCTCTTATTGAAAAATGCAACTTAATGTTCATATCTACATGCAGCAAGTGCATGTAAAAGAAAAATTTCCAATTTGTTTCTGACTACCGTATATCGCTGTGTATAAGGCGACCCCACGTATAAGACGACCCCCCTGTACACGCCTTAAAAATCAACCCAAAATCCTATACTCCGTGTATAAGGCGACCGGGAATGAAACACATCACAAGTCTGACTGTTATAGAAGATTTAACATGCGCTTTCCGACTGTAGCGTATTTCGCACACGGACATCACAAGTTAGTAAGTTACTTTGGAGATTTAACATGTGCTTTCCGACTGATGCGTATTTCGCACACAAACCCTTATCTTTTCGTTGTCTAACTTGTGGTACTTTAATATGATGTGCACATGTTACTATTACGGTTTACACCAAATGTGGTTTACCTATGTGACACTGGCCGCAGACCGGACCATGTTTCAACTTTGATTCATTTATAGGACCAGGGTGCAACCTGGTTTTGTTTGGTGCAACTTGGTTTTCATGAGCTGGTGGCCACTAAAAGGGATGATGTTACAAACAAATGGGGACCTCAAGGACGAGGGCATGTTTGATCAGTGTTGAATTAAATAAAATATTTGCTGGTAAACTGCATTTATAATGCTTAAAGGATGATGTTTGTGGACCAAATAATGTGCAGAAAAAAATAAACAAACCACAAGGGCCATAGAAAGATATATAAATATATCTGATGTTGCGCTTGTAATGCTTTCTGTTAAGCATTTTCTTGAAAGTTAAAAAACTCAAAACTTCTTTCTTTGTCCCCACAGAAACAGGAGGTAGGTATGATGTTTTAGGTGGTCAGGCTTTCCTATCTGTCTCTCTGCAGTCACTGTCACCCTTACAACGTCCTGACTACTCCTTGGCTTGAAGATTTCTGTTCTCGTCTATTCTGATTAGTTTCTTCTAATTGCTTCTATTTCAGTTGAAATATGTTTGTATGAAAGCCGTCATTACTCACAGTATATTACTCCACTCTCCCTTCACAGAGTTACTAAGGCTAAAAAAATAATAGTCTTGGTTCTCAGGCACCACCCGCATCAGCATAAAGTATGCCGCACTTTTTGTTTTTATTTCCATTTTCAAAAAAATATAAAAATATAAATACTTAAACACAATACACAAAAAATATTTAAAATGGAGAAAAAAACCAAAACGTGCAATGAACCTTATGATAATGTGGGCAGTGCCTGAGAACCAAGACTATTATTTTTTATAGCCTTATATGCCTTTATTAGTGTCTATGATATTAACTGTATAATCAGTTCACATTCTAATACACACATAACTAAAAAATGTTTGATCAAATATGGGGCCTGGCTAGCTGAGGGGGTAAGGCACCACATTGCTGTTAGAGTTGTGTCCCTTTTGGTGTGAGGATCTGCTGCTGTGAGTTTGAATCCCTGAATCACCCCAAATGATCACTGGTTTGTCAGCACCTACCTCTGGGTTTTCCCAAAGTGGAAAGTGACCTGTGTCACTTTGTGGTTTTCTCCGACTGTTAGTGGCATTAACACCCCACTCACTCACTCGTAAATCCTCATGACACATGTTTTTGAACACTTGAATACTATTTTAAAGCCATGTTATAGTTCATGATAGATAGGTGTCACCATGATTTTTTACATGTATAACAAATTAAGTTTCAGAATTTCAATTTTATCAAATCAAATTAGTAGGCATTCTTAAAATGTTCATTACACTAGACATTTAGGGAATATTTTTCAAATTTATGTGATGTCACTTATTTTCAAACATTGATGTAAAGAGGAGTGTTCTTTCATGGAATTACTGGTATTTCAGTTCGTGGTATCATGTTGATAATTTAGATCATAACAAGTGCGAGGGTTGATAAGTTACTGCACATTCCTCAAGTTTGCCCATTTTCCAAAGGTCCCAGATCCCTGCGTATTTGACTGACTTGTCACAGCAAAACAATTTGATCAAATGATTCAGGTTTTTGTAGATGTATCATTATGACATCTTGTAAAGATTCTCCTATTATGCTATTCCTTCTATGTGAGGCACAGACCTTATCAGTCAACCCTTGTATATCACATGTCAAGTGTAGTTGTTTAGATATTGAAATCAGAGAATCAAATCGATTCATTGGAGTATTTGTTCTTTACAATGAAGTCAACAGCTTTGGTGACACAGAAACTGTGCAACATGATAGAAATTGGACAATGCTGGAAAATGCATAATGTCATAGTGCCACAATACAATAAAGCTGTTTAGTACTAATTTTCAACTAACCATGCTAACTGGGACGAAAGTCTATCTTATTATACTGATAGTAATACCAGTACCCAGTGACCCGTGAAGATTCCAGGGTAGAATAGGTCTTCAGCAACCCATGCTTGCCGTAAAAGGTGACTATGCTTGTTGTAAAAGGCGACTAACGTCATCGGGTGGTCAGGCTCGCTGACTTGGTTGATGCATGTCATTGATCCCAATTGCGTGGATCGATGCTCATGATATTCATCACTGGATTATCTGGACCAGACTCGATTATTTACAGACCGCCGTCATATAGCTGGAATATTGCTGAGTGCGGCGTTAAACAACAATCCAACCAACCAACCAACCAACCAACCAACCAACCAACCAACCAACCAACCAACCAACCAACCAACCAGTACCCAGCCTAGCACCTACCTGAATCAGAATAAACAGATTAACATTGTATTCGGAGGTCAATTTGAGTTAATCAAAGCCCTGATCAACATCTGGTATCATGCCCTAGTTACTATATCATGCTTCTGGTAAGAGTTGACTTGGATGAGGATCGGAGGGTTACAATGTGTGACCTGGCTAAGTGTATGTCTTTGTACTCCAAGTGTTGTTGTTGATGCTATCAACCACTGGTTTGCCCAGACTGATTATTTGCAGGTCATTGTGACATAGCTGGACTGTCGTAAAACAACATTCATTCACTCACTTATTCATATCAGTTCGGTGGTCCTAAATCTGGATTGTTAAAAAGTATTTGTTATAGTTTGAATCAATACAATATAGAGGTACTTATTAAATGTCCAGCTAATATCCCAGAATGTCATAATTCTTGATCATGTTGATCACCAACCTCATTGTACCTGTTAAATGTAAAATAACTTCAGACAGCTTTCTATCATTGTCATCATGTGTATGGTATTTACTGCTATGATGAAGATGTCAAGGACATTTGTAAGACCGTGGCACTTGTGGTTTCCATAGAGATGGTGATGTGTTGGCCCTGAGACAGGAGATCGAGGACCTGAGGGCGTCCCTGAAGGAGGAGAAGTGGTACACTGATGAACTCAAGAGGGAGCTGGAGAAGCAGCAGCAGAACGGAGAGGTTCCTGATGCCCTGTCTGCCGAGGTCTGTACCCCGGGGAACTCTCTAGACTGTGTCCTGCTTTTCCCCCTGGACAACTCTCTAGACTGTGTCCTGTCTGTATCCCGGACAACTCTCTAGACTGTGTCCTGTCGGTACCCCGGACAACTCTCTAGACTGTGTCCTGTCGGTACCCCGGACAACTCTCTAGACTGTGTCCTGTCGGTACCCCGGGGAACTCTCTAGACTGTGTCCTGTCGGTACCCCGGACAACTCTCTAGACTGTGTCCTGTCGGTACCCCGGGGAACTCTCTAGACTGTGTCCTGTCGGTACCCCGGACAACTCTCTAGACTGTGTCCTGTCGGTACCCCGGGGAACTCTCTAGACTGTGTCCTGTCGGTACCCCGGACAACTCTCTAGACTGTGTCCTGTCGGTACCCCGGGGAACTCACTAGACTGTGTCCTGTCGGTACCCCGGGGAACTCTCTAGACTGTGTCCTGTCTGTACCCTGGGGATCTCTCTAGACTGTGTCCTGTCTGTACCCCGGGGAACTCTCTAGACTGTGTCCTGTCGGTACCCCGGGGAACTCACTAGACTGTGTCCTGTCGGTACCCCGGGGAACTCACTAGACTGTGTCCTGTCGGTACCCCGGGGAACTCTCTAGACTGTGTCCTGTCGGTACCCCGGGGAACTCTCTAGACTGTGTCCTGTCTGTACCCCCGGGAACTCTCTAGACTGTGTCCTGTCGGTACCCCGGGGAACTCTCTAGACTGTGTCCTGTCTGTACTCCGGGGAACTCACTAGACTGTGTCCTGTCTGTACCCCGGGGAACTCTCTAGACTGTGTCCTGTCGGTACCCCGGGGAACTCACTAGACTGTGTCCTGTCTGTACCCCCGGGAACTCTCTAGACTGTGTCCTGTCGGTACCCCGGGGAACTCTCTAGACTGTGTCCTGTCTGTATCCCGGACAACTCTCTAGACTGTGTCCTGTCGGTACCCCGGGGAACTCACTAGACTGTGTCCTGTCGGTACCCCGGACAACTCTCTAGACTGTGTCCTGTCGGTACCCCGGGGAACTCACTAGACTGTGTCCTGTCGGTACCCCGGGGAACTCACTAGACTGTGTCCTGTCGGTACCCCGGGGAACTCTCTAGACTGTGTCCTGTCTGTACCCTGGGGATCTCTCTAGACTGTGTCCTGTCTGTACCCCGGGGAACTCTCTAGACTGTGTCCTGTCGGTACCCCGGGGAACTCACTAGACTGTGTCCTGTCGGTACCCCGGGGAACTCACTAGACTGTGTCCTGTCTGTACCCCCGGGAACTCTCTAGACTGTGTCCTGTCGGTACCCCGGGGAACTCACTAGACTGTGTCCTGTCTGTACCCCCGGGAACTCTCTAGACTGTGTCCTGTCGGTACCCCGGGGAACTCACTAGACTGTGTCCTGTCGGTACCCCGGGGAACTCTCTAGACTGTGTCCTGTCGGTACCCCGGGGAACTCTCTAGACTGTGTCCTGTCTGTACCCCCGGGAACTCTCTAGACTGTGTCCTGTCGGTACCCCGGGGAACTCACTAGACTGTGTCCTGTCGGTACCCCGGGGAACTCTCTAGACTGTGTCCTGTCGGTACCCCGGGGAACTCACTAGACTGTGTCCTGTCTGTACCCCCGGGAACTCTCTAGACTGTGTCCTGTCGGTACCCCGGGGAACTCACTAGACTGTGTCCTGTCTGTACCCAGGGAACTCTCTAGACTGTGTCCTGTCTGTACCCCTGGGAACTCTCTAGACTGTGTCCTGTCTGTACCCCGGGGAACTCACTAGACTGTGTCCTGTCTGTACCCCAGGGAACTCTCTAGACTGTATCCTGTCTGTACTCCGGGGAACTCACTAGACTGTGTCCTGTCTGTACCCCGGGGAACCCTCTAGACTGTGTCCTGTCTGTACTCCGGAGAACTCACTAGACTGTGTCCTGTCTGTACCCCGGGGAACTCTCTAGACTGTATCCTGTCTGTACTCCGGGGAACTCACTAGACTGTGTCCTGTCTGTACTCCGGGGAACTCTCTAGACTGTGTCCTGTCTGTACTCCGGGGAACTCACTAGACTGTGTCCTGTCTGTACCCTGGGGATCTCTCTAGACTGTGTCCTGTCTTTACCCCGGGAAGCTCACTAGACTGTGTCCTGTCTGTACCCCGGGGAACTCACATGGACTGTGTCCTGTCTGTACCCCAGGGAACTCACATGGACTGTGGCCTGTCTGTACCTCGGGGAACTCACATGGACTGTGTCCTGTCTGTACCCCAGGGAACTCACATGGACTGTGTCCTGTCTGTACCTCGGGGAACTCACATGGACTGTGTCCTGTCTGTACCCCAGAGAACTCACATGGACTGTGTCCTGTCTGTACCTCGGGGAACTCACTAGACTGTGTCCTGTCTGTACCCTGGGGAACTCTCTAGACTGTGTCCTGTCTGTACCCCGGGGAACTCACTAGACTGTGTCCTGTCTGTACCCCGGGGAACCCTCTAGACTGTGTCCTGTCTGTACTCCGGGGAACTCTCTAGACTGTGTCCTGTCTGTACCCCGGGGAACTCTCTAGACTGTGTCCTGTCTGTACCCCGGGGAACTCACTAGACTGTGTCCTGTCTGTACCCTGGGGAACTCTCTAGACTGTGTCCTGTCTGTACCCCGGGGAACTCACTAGACTGTGTCCTGTCTGTACTCCGGGGAACTCACTAGACTGTGTCCTGTCTGTACCCTGGGGATCTCTCTAGACTGTGTCCTGTCTTTACTCCGGGGAACTCACTAGACTGTGTCCTGTCTGTACCCCAGGGTACCTCCAGGCTCACTTTTGAAGAAAATTGTGTGAAAATTTGATTAAGTTATTGTTCAGTGTGCGACAAACAGTTTATTATCTTTCTGTCATTCACATTATTTGATGAGGGATATTTCCGTTTCAGACAAAGAATGAGCTGGAATTGTTGCGGATGCAGCTGAAAGGCTCAGAAGAGAGTAGAACCCTCTGTGAGTTCCTGTTATAGGATATACTTCTGCCGTCAATGTCCTCCATCTTCCAGTCTATCATATCTCACTGGACCCATTTGGCGCCGATGGTCAGGTAGCCCAGTGGTTAAAGCGTTCGCTTGTCATTCAGAAGACCCGGGTTCGACTCCCAACATGGGTATAATGTGTAAAGCCCATTTCTGGTGTCCCCCGGTGTGATATTGCTGGAATATTGCTAACAGCGGCGTAAAACCATACTCACTCACTCACTCACTCCCATTTGGCGCCATTGCTTCGTCTTGAGCCCTCTTCGAATGAGACAATGGCACATTGACACGATGACACAATGCTAATAATAGCGCTTGGATTATCATAATTATGCTTTAGAGTGTCGGCTTAGCGTATTTTAAATAACCACATTATTATGATTATGATTATTATTATTAATATGAAACATTTTTTCAAGAAAATAATATCATTATTACAGCAAGTATCCCTTTGAAGCAGTGATGCTAGTTTATGTTTAATGCAACTCAAATGACTTTATGTCACTCACCCCCATGTGTTGTAGTGAGTTCCGAGGTGCACCACCTCCAGGCACAGATGTCAGAGGTCACAGGTCAACTGACGGCTGTGAAGGAGGAGAAGGGGAGGATTGAACAGAAGACAGCGCATCTGGTCAGTAGTCATAGGCAGTCGTTACTGTCTGGTTCTTCTCTGGGGTGACTCCTTGTAGAGATGCTGGGTTAGAATTGGTCCCCAGTTACCTTTGTTGGTCGTAAGAGGTGACTAATGGATCGGATGGTCAGGCTTCATGACGTGGTTGATTGAATGTCAATGTATGATGTGGATCATTGCTGATAATACCAGTCAGTGAATGGCCCAGACTCGAAAACTTAAAGACTGCCGTCATATTGCTGGAATATTGCTAAGTGTGGCATTAAATAAAAAACAAAAACAACCAATTTGACTAATGTGACACGATACCAAAAAAAGCAGGTCTGAGTCTGTTAATAGAAAAAATATATCTGCATGACGAATGACAGAGGAGAGTTGCTTTGCAGACCATTGTGATGTCATTGGTTACCATGATGTCACAATCAAATGACATCACTAATGGCTCTGTTACTGAAGCTGTTAGCAGAGATTTTTACACTTAGAACACTGCTTATTACTGTCTACAAACTGAAAAAGTTTGAAGAATGATGTTGGATGATAAATAAAAATCTCATCCGAGTGTCTTTTGATATCAAATATATCATCACTTGTTGATATATTTGATATCAAAAGACACTCAGGTGAGATTCTCTGTTTGTTCAATAGTCTGATAATAATCAGCTTGTTCTGCTGTGTATATGATAAATGCATGCAATGAGCAACCCAACAGCAAGGTGCACAATGTAATACGTCATTGAACCTTTCTAGGCTGGTGAAATGGTGAGTGTGAAGGCCAAGGCTGATGAGAGCGAAGGTCAGAGGGCAGCGCTGGAGGACCACATCCGGACACTGAAGGTGAGGGCAGACTCTTCACACTTACACTACCAAGCATCTCCCTTGGATAGGGGGCACGGGTGGCCCAGTCGTCTAAGGCCCCGCGATTCGCTGTGCAGAGTTGCGCACCTTGGGCACGCCAGAAACCTATGATTGTGGGTTCGAATCCCGGTTCGCCCCGATTATGTTTCTAGGTTTGTCAGCACCATACCCGTGCTCGTGGGTTTCACCGAAGTGGTAAAAGTCTGAGACCTGCATCACTTCGGGCTTTCCGCCCAAACTAAGCTGACAGGCTGCGATATAACTGGAATACTGTTAAAAGTGACATTAAACCCAACTCACTCACTCACTCTCCCCTGGATGAGGTCCCATGCTAGTCGTAAAAGTCGGCTGGAATGGAATAACGTGATTTGTGATTCTGTGTCATCATACCCTGGCAGCATGGACCTTTGCTCATGCTGTCAACCACTGGTTTGCCTGGGCCAGACTCCATTATTTACAGGCCATAGTGATATTGGTGGAATGTTGACTTGTGGTTGACCATCCACCCAAGCCCTATGTTAATACCTCATCTATGGGTGGTCAGGCTTGGAGGCTTTTTTGATGCATGTCATCGTATCCCAATTGCGTAGATCGATGCTCATGATGTCAATCACTGGATTGTCTGGTCCAGACTCAATCATTTATAGGCTGCTGTGATACTGCTGGAATATTGCTGAGTGTGACATTAAACAACATTCGCTCAGATTTTATGTATTAGGTTTAAAATCCCTGCAAAACATTTTAAGAGTGGGAAAAGATTATATCCAACTTTGCACCTCTTTTTTTTTTTCCCCACCCTGAAGTTGTGGATCTCACCATGACTGTGTTTTGTGATACCACCAAGTGCTACACCCTGTGTACATGCACTGTAGAGGAGAGTGGTTGTTATAGCATCTATAGACTTGCTCTGATGTCTGTGTTGCAGGTTCAGCTGGATGAGAAGGATAGCTATGTTAGAAGTGTGGAGTCCCAGTTGTCCCAGAGGTGATGCTCCTTCCATGTTTCCAAAGTCTAGTTAGCAATCTAGTGTCCCTCCTCCCACTGGTCTAAGTGTCGCGAAACATTGGGAGAGTTGCACCCTTTTGCCATGCCTTCTGATGTCAATCACTAGATTGTCTGTTCCAGACTTGATTTTTTATGTCATATAGCTGGAATATTGTTGTGGCCTGAATCAAAGCTGATGTTTTAGCTACTGTTTGCCTGATCCAGACATTATTGGTTACAGGCTGCTATGATATGGCTTGAATATTGTTGACTGCAATACAAGACAACACTCACTCACTCATTCCACTCACTCACTCCACTCACTCACTCCACTCTAACACTGGATGTAGACGAGGTTAACGGAAGAAGGGGTTTCTGTTTGCAGGCCCGGGGCTGATGATGTTCTGGTGCTGAAGCAGGAACTCATCAGTGTTCAGACTCTGATGGACAAGATGACTCTGGAGAGGGAGAAGGAGAAGGATGACCTGGAGCGGGACTACAAGGCCCTGAAGGAGAAGTACCAGGAGTAAGTAGAGCCCCAGGACTGGACCTGTCTCAGGGCTTCATCTAGGAGGCCAAGCTCTGTGTCCTTGGCAGACAAATAGTCTGTGAGATCTTCCGTGATTCTGTCTGTGTTAATCACATGAGGACACACTATCCGGCTAGAGACCTTGCAACCTGTCTGCACACTTCTTAACTCTCATTCTCTGTCAGTAATTGTATGGTAATCTGGGAATGTAGCCTTTGTATACATGTTTAGGTGTCACCATGATATATGAGACTATGGCTACTTAAACGTATCTAATTCACTCAACTGTGAGTTTGACAGCAATCTCATTAAAACCTGACCTCAGTTCTTGCTACCGCTAAACAAAGATCTGAGTACATCCCATTACAGTTCACGTTAGAACGACCTTTCATCCGACCAATCAGAGCATCGCTTACAAGATTATGAAAGTGGCAGTCAGAATGTGATTTCTGATCATGCTGCCTCGAAAACTTTAACTCCGAACGATAGTTACGGGTTTAACGACTGTATTCATACAATCTAGACCATCTAGTAGCCATTCCAGAATGTTCTTTTGTTCAGGTTTCAAAATATGTTTCGAAGCATAGTCGTCAATTTGAAATTAGTGCCGTAAAGCACGAGAAAGCTGCTTTCTGATTGGTCATTCCATTGGTCGGTCAAAGTTCGCGCAAGGTCGGTCTGACATGACCCGTAATGGGATGTCCTCTTTGTTTAGTGGTAGCAAGAACTAAGATCTTATTTCAATGAGATTGGTTTGACAGTAGATTCCCTGGCCGTTGTACCAAAAGATGTTAAAAGAATGTTGTTACCCAACTGGTGCTCAGCATCAAGAGGATTAAACATGGGCTGGTTAGATCCATGTTAAACTGCGACAGGGTATCTCAGTAGACTAGCACTGTTACACTGGCATGACTGGACTAGTACAAGCAGCCACACACACATACATGCAGGTGGCTGTATATGTGCTATAAGCTTGAACGTGATGTTTAACCCCATTTCACCTCACCTCACATCAACTGATTATATGTCAATAGTCATTAGAGACCCGTGAAGATCCAGGGTAGGTCATCCATGCTTGCTACAAGAGGTGACTGTATTTGTCGTCAGAGGCGATTAACAGGATTGTTGGTCAGGCTCGTGGACTTTGTTAGTTCATGTCATATTTCCTAATGCTGTAGATCGATGCTCATGCTGCCAATCACTGGATTGTCTGGTCCAGACTCGATTATTTACAAACTGCTGTCATATAGCTGGAATATTGCTGAGAGTGGCGTTAAACCACAAACAAACAAACAAACAAACAAAGAGTTATTACAGCATTTTCTGTCTTCTGCAGATCTGATGTGAAGATGAAGGAGCTGAAAGTTGAGCTGGAGAAGGCGCCCAAACTGGAGGAGGTGGCACAGTAAGTACCTCGTAGTGTCTACGCTGCCGACCATCGGGGTAAACTTGTTCCTGGTTTCTTATGTTTAGGTTCTGTCACGTTAAATAAATTGTTGTCTTATAAACTGAGAGCAGGTTTGGAAAATTTGCATTTCGGGGCCATGTTCCACAAAGCAATCTTATCGCTAAGTTGATTGTAACTCCCATTCTTTAACTTAGACTTACACCAATCATAGCTTTGTGGAAGAGGCGATCTTAGTGCTATGATTGTTCAGTGTTAAAGAATGGGAGTTTGATTGTTTTAGCACAATGATGGAATTTGCTGTAGGATCTACCCCACTCTCAGTGGGCGGAGCTTGTATGAGTGATCTGACAGGTCAATATGACGTCATGACAACACACAAATTTCATTGGTTAATGCGTAAATGGGTGATGACATGTAATACCCACCCACGTGGGCCGTTTGACAACTAGGATTTACGTCAAGGTGGGGCTTTAAACAATGAGAGTTTGATTGTCTTAGTGCTATGATTGTTCAGAGTTCAAGAAGGGGAGTTTAATATAGCCTTAGCGCTATGACTTTTCAGTGTCAAGAATGGGAGTTCGATTGTCTTAGCGCTATGATTGCTTTGTGATAGGCTCAGGCAAGAGTGGTTAATGTCATTCCAACAACACTTTACCTGTATGCTAAGTCACAGTTTCGGTTAGAATGATCCTGTATTAATGCTGTAGGACTCTTTATATCATGTATTCAACTATTTCTTTTACAATAAAGATGTGTATAAGAGTTGTGTACCGAGCCTACTTCTTTTGCCCCCTTCTCATGATACAAAATATCAAGGGTAGTTGTCATGGGGAGGGACCAACACACACCTGAACCTGCTGATCACAGAGGGACTCTACACTAGGCACTTGACTTAAACAGTGGAGCCCAATGCTCCTTTATGTGAATCTTATTTCAGAATCTGTTTAAATGAAACTTATTTCAGCCTTCAGACTGCTCTGAGTGAGCGAGACTCAGGATCTCAGCACCTGACCTCCAGTCTGCAGCAAAAGGAATCCGAGATCAGAGACCTCATTGAGCACAAGGCGAAGGTAATCTATACATGTACAGATGTGTATTCATTAAAGTAGAAATACAATCCTGTCACATTTTACTCATATATGCAGTGCTGAGGAACACAGAATATTTTATTTTGTCAAATATGAGGCCTCACAATTGGAAGAAGCATCTAAACAGGGACCAGACAAAGGCCCCTTGTGGATAAAAGCCCCTGTAGATAAAAGCCCCATAGGATAACACCCCAACTGTACATAATCCACATAGGATAAAGGTCCCTTAGTATGGAAAGCATAAAATCAGATAAAAGTCAGATGTTTTATTCTGTTCTTCAACATCAGTCATCAACACGAATGTTGGTATCTTTCACATGAACCTGTATGGCTCTATATAGAGTGGTATCTATCACATGAACCTGTATGACTCTATATTGGGTGGTGTCTATCACATGAACCTGTATGGCTCTATATAGAGTGGTATCTATCACATGAACCTGTATGACTCTATATTGGGTGGTGTCTATCACATGAACCTGTATGGCTCTATATAGAGTGGTATCTATCACATGAACCTGTATGACTCTATATTGGGTGGCATCTATCACATGGACCTGTATGACTCTATCTTGAGTGGTATCTATCACATGAACCTGTATGACTCTATATTGGGTGGCATCTATCACATGGACCTGTATGACTCTATCTTGAGTGGTATCTATCACATGAACCTGTATGGCTCTATCTTGGGTGGTATCTATCACCTGGACCTGTATGGCTCTATCTTGGGTGATATCTACACATGAACCTGTATGGCTCTATCTTGGGTGATATCTATCACATGGACCTGCATGGCTCTATCTTGGGTGATATCTACACATGAACCTGTATGGCTCTATCTTGGGTGATATCTATCACCTGGACCTGTATGGCTCTATCTTGGGTGATATCTATCACCTGGACCTGTATGGCTCTATCTTGGGTGATATCTATCACCTGGACCTGTATGGCTCTATCTTGGGTGGTATCTGTCACATGGACCTGTATGGCTCTATCTTGGGTGGTATCTATCACCTGGACCTGTATGGCTCTATCTTGGGTGATATCTGTCACATGGACCTGTATGGCTCTATCTTGGGTGATATCTATCACCTGGACCTGTATGGCTCTATCTTGGGTGATATCTATCACCTGGACCTGTATGGCTCTATCTTGGGTGATATCTGTCACATGGACCTGCATGGCTCTATCTTGGGTGGTATCTGTCACATGGACCTGCATGGCTCTATCTTGGGTGATATCTGTCACATGGACCTGTATGGCTCTATCTTGGGTGGTATCTGTCACATGGACCTGTATGGCTCTATCTTGGGTGATATCTATCACATGGACCTGTATGACTGTGGATGATGTCTTCCTTATAGCTGACCCAGCAGCTTGAGGATGTGAGACTGGCATCGGGGGACCAGCAGACAGCCATCAGCAAGATGCAGGACGACTACACCAGTCTGGAGGAGGAGAAGCGCAACCTGGAAAACAAACTGCGCACCACCGAGGCCAACATCGCAGAACTCGGACAGGATCTTGATAAGGTAATGAGTATGTCTGTTATAATATGGTGCATGCATTCAGGAGGAAATGTTGAAAAATCTTGGCTACAAGACTCAACATGACACTTTCCCACCAAGAGTTCCTTGCAGTCAACCTAGTACACGAGATGTGATGATTCGTCACATCTTACACAGTCCATTCAACAAATTACATAAGTTCTGTATAGATTTTGTTTTTGAATAGTCTACATGTGTCATGAAATGGTTAACTGTCATTGAGAAAATATCCTAATAGGTAAGAAACCATTTGTGTAATTGTCCTTTGGTACACTGGTTGTATGGTTCGGAGGTGCATTGAAGCATTGATGTGTAAAGTAGTCCCTCAGTGTACTGATGTGTCTGTGTGAAAAAGACCCCAGTGTACTAATGTGTCTGTGTAAAGTAGTCCCCCAGTGTACTGATGTGTCTGTGTAAAGTAGTCCCTCAGTGTACCGATGTGTCTATGTAGACCCCCAGTGTACTGATGTGTCTGTGTAAAATAGACCCCAGTGTACTAATGTGTCTGTGTAAAGTAGTCCCCCAGTGTACTGATGTGTCTGTGTAAAGTAGTCCCTCAGTGTACCGATGTGTCTGTGTAAAGTAGTCCCCCAGTGTACTGATGTGTCTGTGTAAAGTAGTCCACCAGTGTACTGATGTGTCTGTGTAAAGTAGTCCCCCCCTCCCAGTGTACTGATGTGTCTGTTTCATTGTTGCAGCTGCATGGCAAGCTGGAAGAGGTGCAGCTGCAGCTGACAGAAAGAACCAGTCAGCTGTCTGAGCTGCAGTCTGCCCTGGATGAGAGAGAGGCTAAGATTAGCCAATCAGAGCAGGAGAACCAGATGAGGACTGGGAAGCTTTCTGAGGTTGGGGAGGATCTTATCAAGGTGAAGTTTTGGCACTGGGAATCTCTTTAGAATGAGTTATGGAACAGGGAAGTTTCATTTGTAGTAATTTGAGGTAATGTTGGATGTGAACAGGTCCTCGTCCAATATGGGCGTGGTCAGTTACTCTTCCGTTATAGCTGGTCTGTACACACCATAGCACAATGCTGTCTGTTGTCAGACTCGCAAGGTTGTGCAGGAGAAGGAGAAGGCCTTGGCAGATCTCCAGAAGCAGCTGTCCGAGTCCAAGTCCGACTTCCAAGACCAGCTCCACCAGAAGGAGCAGCTGGTCAACGACCTCAAACTCAACCTGGAGAAGGTACAGTTACCTCCCCTTGACTACTCTCTTTCCTCTAATGACTTATCAACCGTCAGTAGAAGCAATTTATCAATACAAGGATGTTGCAGAGACCATAAAGATAACCAAGACACACCTACACTGGGACGTACGTAAAATGTAGGTATATTCCTACCATATATATTGCCAATCATCATACCATAGTTTTCAAGTAAAACTACAAAAGAATATTTCTAGTTTTAGAATGAAGAATAAATGTTTTGAGCAAGCCTCCACATAAAGGTTTCCCTGGAGGCAATATCCTTTGTGATGGTGATGAACTTTGAAAGATTTATCTTGTTTTATTCTGATTTATTCTATAAACATTATCCTCCTCTAATTCTCTGGGGGTAATGGACATTCAATGCATAAATCTTAATACCTGCACTGGGTACATCAGTGTGTTAATCATAGCTAGTGAGTGAGTGAGTTTAACGCCGCTTTTAACAGTATTCCAGTTATATCGCGGCGTGTCAGGTTAATGTGGCAGGAAAGCCCGAAGTGATGAAGGTCTCAGACGTTGACCACTTCGGTGAAACCCATGAGCACGGGTATGGTCCTGACAAAACTAGAAACATAATCGGGGCGAACCGGGATTCGAACCCACAATCATAGGTTTCTGGCATGCCCAAGGGACGCAACTCTGCACTAGCGAATTGCGGCGCCTTAGACGACTGGGCCACCCGTGCCCCCAATCATAGCTAGTTATAGAGGAGCCTCTACATGAAAGTCTGGGCTATATGCAGCATCTGTGTTACAGATGGAGGCAGCTGTGGAGACTAAGGTGTCGGAGATCAACGACCTCAACCAGCAGCTAACACATGTACACAAACAGTACGAGGATGAGGTAGGCCTGTTTGGCTTTATATTCAGTACTTGTCATATAAATGGGGCATCTGTCCGTATTCAAGGTTGGAATCGGTCACTACCATTACGTGGGCTGAAATGTTGCTGAGTGCGGCGTTTAACAACAAACAAACAGATCGACCAGATCGGCTGCTATGAAAGTCGTCATTGTAAAGCCATTTGAAATAAGAACACAAGGCGCACAACTCTTGTTCCACACAGGGTGGCGCCCTGATCAAGCCAAGGAAAGTAGGCTGAAAGTGGCAATGGTGAAAACTAGACTTTGATATAGGCTAGTGGTCACTCTTGCTTTGGGAACATGACACTGATGGTGTACTCACAATATTGACCACTGGTTTTGTTTGGTGTTGGCTATTGCATTACATGTGTCAATGGTCATGGTAGCAGCAGGTATGGAGTTTTACAAGATCTTTTTCACCTTGGAATGAATCCTGGAGGTTGTGGGTGGATATACATGTGCACACCCAGTTATGACACATCTTAGGCTGAAAAAAATAATAGTCTTGGTTCTCAGGCACTGCCCGCATCATCATAATGTTTGCCGCATCTTTTGTTTTTATTTCCATATTTAAAAAAAATAAAATCCTAATACTTGAAAACAATGTGATCCAATAAAGCACACAGTTACTTCCCTTAACTGCGCATTTCGTGTTATGGTCATGCGTCAATAGGAGTTTGTATGCTTGTTTATGTTGTTGTTTCCATGGTGATGGTACACAACTGTTTGTTTGGTTACATACTAGTATGAACAAGCAAAAAAACCACCAAAACTACCTCCCGCCCGCACTATATTTTCAAAAGCCATTGCCTGAGAACCAGTTCTTTTGTTTTTTAAAACCTTAGAAATACAGGATTACTCACTGCCAGGTACAAGGATTAATATTCAAGTGAATATTTTTGTGTGACAATACGATTGCTAGTGGGCCACAGATGACACTCAGTAACAGTAAACTGTGAACAGTACATGACAACCCTCACTATGTTTATGTGACCCTGTCTGTCTCCCCCAGGTGCATGTGTGTGACGAAATGCGGGGGGAGCTGAGAGACACCCAGGCTAAACTGGAGGAGGAATCAAGGAGGGGAGAGTCCAGGTAGGCCACCTGTACATTGTTATCTTTAGTTTATTAAATATGTTTATTCCCAGTGTGGATTCCTGGTTAAAATTGTTCCTCAGCATCCTTTGTTGGGCATAAGAGGCGACTAATGTATCGTGGGGTCAGACTCAGTGACTTGGTTGATTGACTGTTATCGTACCCAGACAGCTTGGATCGTTGCTCATAATGATAATCATTGGATCGTCTAATCCAGAATCAAATACTTACAGGCCCCGATCATGTAGCACCATAATCTACAAACAAATAGAACAAATCATATGTCTTATAAGATGATATCACAGTAAGTTTAGACCGCCTCCGTGGTCTAGTGGGAGAGTGTCCGCCCGGAGAGCAGAAGGTCCGGGGTTCGATCCCCGGCCGCGTCATACCAAAAGACATTAAAAGATGGTACTTGTTGTTACCCTGTCTGGCGCTCGACATTAAGGGGCTAAAACAAGGACTGGTCGGCTCAGAGTCAGTATACTGTGTCTGAGTGGGGTATTCATGTTAAACTGCGGCATGGTATCTCAGTGTGCTAGCACTATAAATCGGCATCAGTCCGGACTAGTACAAGCAGCCACACACACACACACACGTGCATGCACGTCGCTATATAAGTGCAATAATCTTGGACGCGACGTTAAACCCCATTTCACCTCACCTCACCTCAGTAAGTTTATGGTTCTGGAAAAATAATTATCAGTACTGTGGTTCAGTGTCTGTAAACAGGATATGGATTTTAGATAACTCAACATGCACTAGTCCTATAGTCCTTATCAAACTACCCAATAGTTAAGGTATCATAAGGACTAGTTGCCCTTTATAAGGGGTTTGCTAAGTTATCATTATAAGGACTAGTGGACAAAAAATGTTAGTTTCTACTGCGGACATGCATTCAATTACCATAACATTTGGTTTATTCAAGTATTGACCTATGTTCAGGAATATTTCAATGAGATAAATTTAGTTTCTTTGTAAATGTGAGCCGTATTGAACGTTTAGTCCCAAACTACATTAGATATCTGTCATGTGAGAGTCTTGATGTAATCATGGAAATATCATCTAAAAATATTTTTTGTAAAATACCTTGCACTGGTAAATTCAGCTATTAAAATAACAAGATAGTAGGTTATTTTATTCCTGGTACAATAATAGTTTTACATTTCTTTGTCATTTCATTTGAATTCTTGTGAGTTGTTATACGGGGCATCTCTTACTGAATCACTTGTACATCTGAAATGAATGTACAGCTGATTGCTATTTCTGGTTTATTTTGTAAGACATTTACATGCAATGATGTTGATCTTTGTGTATGACAAAATGTCTTCCGTATCAGGAAATAAAAGTGAAATTGTAAGTCATAATGTCGAGTAATTCTTTTGTCACAAAATTTACTGTTTTCATAGATTAATTGTGTTGTCTCCTGTTTGTTCACCTGATGTAGTTTTTGACTGCACGTTATTGTCAAGATAGCAAATGTTTATGAAAATGAATCTGCTAACCATTCAGAGAGAGTCAGTGTGCGGAGCTTGAGGGTCAGCTACAGCAGCTGAAGGAGGGAGTACAGAGACTCGAGACGGAGAGGGGAGACCTCTTTGCCAAGGTCAGTTACGTCAGCCACTGTCACCTTACATCAACATGTTCCACCAGGTACTGAATCCATTGGTCCCTAGCAACCTGTGGTCGTCGTAGGATGTGACTTGATGGATTTGGTGGTCTGGCTCTGTGACTAGGTTGATGGCATGTCAATGTACCCTGACAGCATGGATCGTTGCTCATACATGTAATATCAAACACTGGATTGACAGGTTCAGATTTGATTATTTACAGGTGGCCGTCATATAGCTAGAATATTGTAGCACCATGTTAAAGGGTAATAAGTTTCTGGCACATCCACAGTTTCAACTCACAGGAGCAGTACGTGCTGTGGACAAGTTAACTGAGGTTTCCAGTTTATTTTTTACTATTCATGCAGAGTATAAGCTTTTTGTGGGCAACATGCGTGTGTCAGTAGCTGTGCAACGAGTATCATTACTGTGCATATTGTTCATGTGTTATTTATTATTTTCCTGTTCCCAATCCATTCCCTTCCCCCCTGTAATGAAATGGGACCTTGCCACTCATTCTTATTCAACCGTCAACAATGGAGGTTTTGCCAGTATTTCCAGCTGGGAATAAGTAACCCCTGTAGGGAGCAGGCTTGGTACTTTTTTCATTTTCGTCACTGCTTCAAGGCGATACAGGGAAGTAGAACATTCTTTATCGATTTCTTACAACACATTCTTTTCAGGCCATGTGTTGTATCTAGCAATAAATTTAATATAAAAGTAATTTCTGGAACGATAGTTTGATTATTATATAATTTTATATATCCCAATCTCTCTCCCGCCGTGTCAACCCTCCCCCACCCCCCACCCCCCAGAATATCAAATGGTTGGTACATAATGGATGTTGTAAAGATGAAGAGATAAGAAATTATGCTACGTAGGCAATTATTGGGGAGAAAATCTACACAAATTGATGCCATATTGTAGTGTTATGGCCTATTAGGGAAGGCCTAATTTTGTCATTCTGTCAGCGATTGAGTTTTTAATGATTGTTTTGTCGTTCTTGCTGGTTTTGTCAGATTGAGGCTGGTGAGGGAGTGAGTGAAGCCATGAACCAGCTGAAGCAGGAAAACGTGAGTAGTGGACAGCCATGGGTGACATAGTTGTTAGGATTCTGAGGGGATTCCGGCTTAAATTTGTCCCTAGCAACCTATGCTGGTCATCAGAGGCGACCAAATGGATGGAGGGGTCAGGCTTGGTGACTTGGTTACCGCATGTCATTGTACCGGACAGTCTGTATTCTTGCTCATAATATCAGTCACTGGATTGTCTGATCCAGACTCTTTTTTTTACAGGCTGTCGTCATATAGCTGGAATATTGCTGAACATCGCCTTAAACAAAAAAATAACAACAAAATTCTTATACAGTGTACTATATTTTTAGTTAAATATTAGTTTCTACAATATTGATGTTTTTGCCTGATAAAGTGGTTCTGCTTTCTTTTACTATTAAAAGGCCATCTTGGATTTTCTACCACCAGGGGGCTCTGCTTAGGTGGATCCATATCCAAAAATGTTCGGAATGGTTCAATCTATAAGTGTGCCAAGTTTGGTGCTTTTAACCCAAAGTGCACAATTTTAGCCTTAACCACCCCACTACTATGGAATATTTATGGTTGTTATTACAAGTGTTCCTCCGCCTCAGCATCAGCTGTTTATTAAGGTGAGATAAGGTGAAATGGGGTTTAACGTCGCGTCCAAGATTATTGCACTTACATAGCGACGTGCATGCGTGTGTGTGTGTGTGTGTGTGGCTGCTTGTACTAGCCTGGACTGAGACTGCCAATTGAGATACCATGCCACAGTTTACCTTGAGTAACCCGCTCAGACACAGTATTCTGACTCCGAGCCAACCAGTCCTTGTTTAAGCCCCTTGATACCGAACGCCAGACAGGGTAACAACAAGTACCATCTTTTAACGTCTTTTAGTATGACGCGGCCGAGGATTGAACCCCAGACCTTCCACTCAGCTATTTATGAAGACTGTAGAGAAGGCGTAAGAATGAAAAGTGTGAACAAATTAGAATTGTTTGATTTTCCCTGCATATTGTACATGTTGTATATGTGTTTGTATTTAATTGTATCATAAAGGCAAGTCTGCAAGAGAAGATCAAAGAACTCCAAGAAAACCTGCAATCTCAAACAGGGGAGAGTTCAAGCAAACAGGAAGCACTTCATAAGCAAATGACAGAGTTGAAAGGTCAGCTTCAGACAGAGCAGGACAAATGTCAGAAGCTACAGTTGACGGTGGATGAGAGGACGGAGAGGATGAATGCGTCTCAGCAGAAGCTGCAGCAAACAGAGGCTGATCTCAAGACCAAGGTGGGGATCTGTGTGGGACTAGGGCCGGCCATTTCATGTTGGGACTAGGGGTACTGATAGACTGACACTAGGGGTACTGATAGACTGACACTAGGGGTACTGATAGACTGACACTAGGGGTACTGATAGACTGACACTAGGGGTACTGATAGACTGACACTAGGGGTACTGATAGACTGACACTAGGGGTACTGATAGATTCACACTATGGGTACTGATAGACTCACAGTAGGGGTACTGATAGACTCACACTAGGGGTACTGATAGACTCACACTATGGGTACTGATAGACTGACACTATGGGTACTGATATATTCACACTAGGGGTACTCATAGATTCACACTATGGGTACTGATAGACTCACACTATGGGTACTGATAGATTCACACTATGGGTACTGATAGACTCACACTATGGGTACTGATACATTCACACTATGGGTACTGATAGATTCACACTATGGGTACTGATAGACTCACACTAGGGGTACTGATAGATTCACACTATGGGTACTGATAGACTCACACTATGGGTACTGATAGATTCACACTATGGGTACTGATAGACTCACACTATGGGTACTGATAGATTCACACTAGGGGTACTCATAGACTCACACTATTGGTACTGATAGATTCACACTATGGGTACTGATAGATTCACACTATGGGTACTGATAGACTCACACTAGGGGTACTGATAGACTTACACTATGGGTACTGATAGACTCAAACTAGGGGTACTGATAGACTCACACTATGGGTACTCATAGACTTACACTATTGGTACTGATAGATTCACACTAGGGGTACTGATAGACTTACACTAGGGGTACTGATAGACTCACACTAGGGGTACTGATAGACTCACACTAGGGGTACTGATAGACTCACATTAGGGGTACTGATAGACTCACACTAGGGGCACTGATAGACTTACACTATGGGTACTGATAGACTCACACTATGGGTACTGATAGATTCACACTAGGGGAACTGATAGACCCACACTAGGGGAACTGATAGACTCACACTAGGGGTACTGATAGACTTACACTAGGGGTACTGATAGACTCACACTAGGGGTACTGATAGACTTACACTAGGGGTACTGATAGACTTACACTAGGGGTACTGATAGACTCACACTAGGGGTACTGATAGACTTACACTAGGGGTACTGATAGACTTACACTAGGGGTACTGATAGACTTACACTAGGGGTACTGATAGACTCACGCTAGGGGTAGGGATAGACTCACATTATGGGTACTGATAGACTCACACTAGGGGTACTGATAGACTCACACTAGGGGTACTGATAGACTCACACTAGGGGTACTGATAGACTCACATTATGGGTACTGATAGACTTACACTAGGGGTACTGATAGACTCACACTAGGGGTACTGATAGACTTACACTAGGGGTACTGATAGACTTACACTAGGGGTACTGATAGACTCACACTAAGGGTACTGATAGACTCACACTATGGGTACTGATAGACTTACACTAGGGGTACTGATAGACTCACACTAGGGGTACTGATAGATTCACATTATGGGTACTGATAGACTCACACTAGGGGTACTGATAGACTTACACTAGGGGTACTGATAGATTCACTCTAGGGGTACTGATAGACTTACACTAGGGGTACTGATAGACTTACACTAGGGGTCCTGATAGACTTACACTATTGGTACTGATAGCCTTACATGATGGGAAACTGATAGACTCACACTAGGGGTACTGATAGACTCACATTATGGGTACTGATAGACTCACACTAGGGGTACTGATAGACTCACACTAGGGGTACTGATAGACTCACACTATGGGTACTGATAGCCTTACATGATGGGAAACTGATAGAATCACTCTAGGGGAAACTGATAGACTCACACTAGGGGAAACTAACCTCTTTTATTACCCACATGGTGAAGATACAGGTGGTAAGATACTAGATCTGTACGTCACAGGCGTCGTACAAGGTTGACCCCAAACGAGAATGAATAGTATCGAATGAGAATGAATTTAGTATTCTCTATAGAGTTGGAGACAGTTCTGTTTTTTATGTATATTGAGCTACTTTTGGTTTTGTTGTGTTGTAGAATGAGCTGCTGTTGGCTGCAGAGGCCGCCAAGACGAGTCAGAGGACCGACCTTGAGAACCACATCAAGACTGCCCAGAATGTTGTGGAGGAACGGAACACAGAGCTCGCCACACTACGGAACACGCTAGAACAGGTAGGTCGGGATCATACACACAGACACTGTAACACAGAGCTCGCCACGCTACGGAACACGCTGGAACAGGTAGGTCGGGATCATACACACAGACACTGTAACACAGAGTTCGCCTCTCTACGGAACACACTGGAACAGGTAGGTCGGGATCATACACACAGAAACTGTAACACAGAGTTCGCCTCTCTACGGAACACACTGGAACAGGTCGGTCGGGATCATACACACAGACACTGTAACACAGAGCTCGCCTCTCTACGGAACACGCTGGATCAGGTAGGTCGGGATCATACACACAGACACTGTAACACAGAGCTCGCCACGCTACGGAACACACTGGATCAGGTAGGTCGGGATCATACACACAGACACTGTAACACAGAGCTCGCCTCCCTACAGAACACGCTGGAACAGGTAGGTCGGGATCATACACACAGACACTGTAACACAGAGTTCGCCACGCTGCGGAACACACTGGAACAGGTAGGTCGGGATCATACACACAGACACTGTAACACAGAGCTGGCCACGCTACGGAACACACTGGAACAGGTAGGTCGGGATCATACACACAGACACTGTAACACAGAGCTGGCCACTCTACGGAACACGCTGGAACAGGTAGGTCGGGATCATACACACAGACACTGTAACACAGAGTTCGCCACGCTACGGAACACGCTGGAACAGGTAGGTCTGGATCATACACACAGAAACTGTAACACAGAGCTCGCCACGCTACGGAACACACTGGAACAGGTAGGTCGGGATCATACACACAGACACTGTAACACAGAGCTGGCCACGCTACGGAACACACTGGAACAGGTAGGTCGGGATCATACACACAGAAACTGTAACACAAAGTGATGGGTGGATGTAATTCATGACTGATTAGATACAAGCTGTGTCTATCCTGTATATAGTGATTGTGATATGGAGATTAATGGGTTAATTCATCTTCTACACATTAATTACTTAGTACACCTTTCTTGGTCATATGAATCTACTGATATGGGAATTACATTGTTGCAATTTCTAATCTTCATCATTGTATGGATGCTCATGCCATCTACCACTGGTTTCTCTCAGTAACAGCCTGCCATGATATTGCTCAAGCAAGGATACAGCTCTTTAAGAAAGGACAGGTGCATTTTGTAAACCAAAAGCAATTTGAGTTTGGTAGTCGTTTTGTTTGAGTTGCACATCTAACTAATTGTAGTTTGTTTGCATGTAGTCCTCCTATATCTCGCTACCAGGGCTTGAAAATCAAACGGCATTATATTTACATGTACTTTTAACTTTCCTGGAAGTTTAGGTGAATCACAGACATTATCAGGGGAGTAAAACTCAGACTAAACTCAAAGCTACAACACAGTTCATTTGACTGATCTGACCAATCTATGAGTGAGAGAGTTTAGTTTATCCCAACTTTGAACTGTATTCAGTTACATCACGGCATGTCAACTTGAAGTGTCAGCCCAAGGTGATACAGGTCTTAACTACTTTAGTGAAAGCAATGAGCACGCCTATGGTGCTGATCAACCGAGAAATGCGATCCGAGGAGTTGGGGATTAAAACCCACAATCATACAATTCTGGCATGGCTAAGGGAAGCAACACAACCAATTGTGCCACCCGTGAGTCTTCCGTGTTGTGACAGATGTGTGACTGACTATTTGCAGACTCAGGCGGAGTTGTCAGCGAAGAAGGACAAGATCGTGGAGCAGGAGGGGCACCTGAAGGAGGAAGGGGAGAAACTGACCCACAGCAACAAAACTAACAACGCCCTGGAGAGGGAGCTCAAGGAGAAGGTGGGTCATGGGCACAAGTTATCGGAGGGCCACAATTAAATCATTTCTTATTGTCCATAGGAATTGCTGATAGGAGGGATTTGCTGATAGGAGGGACATGTTGCTATTTCAATTTATCATATACCTGTCAGTGAAATGAGGAATATTGCATGTGCGATAGAGACATCTTGGAGACTTGGAGACATCCATATCACAGGGGGCGTAATGGCCAGATCTGTATTATGACAACATACTCCTTGCACACTCATATATCTCTTGGTAGATTAATAAATCTCATGTAATTAAGTGAGATCAATAAATCTCATCTCACCAAATGAGATCTTTAAATCTCATTATTAGAGATTTATGGATCTCCCTCGGTGATTTGAGATTTATTGATCTCCCTTGGTGATTTGAGATTTATTGATCACCCTTGGTGATATGAGATTTATTGATCTCCCTTGGTGATTTGAGATTTATTGATCTCCCTTGGTGATTTGAGATTTATTGATCACCCTTGGTGATATGAGATTTATTGATCTCCCTTGGTGATTTGAGATTTATTGATCTCCCTTGGTGATTTGAGATTTATTGATCTCCCTTGGTGATTTGAGATTTATTGATCTCCCTTGATGATTTGAGATGTATTGATCTCCCTTGGTGATTTGAGATTTATAGATCTCCCTTGGTGATTTGAGATTTATTGTTCTCCCTTGGTGATTTGAGATTCATTGATCTCCTTGGTGATTTGAGATTTATTGATCTCCCTTGGTGATATGAGTTTTATTGATCTCCCTTGGTGATTTGAGATTTATTGATCTCCCTTGGTGATTTGAGATTTATTGATCTCGGTGATATGTGATTTATTGATCTACCAAGAGTTTTATGAGTGTTTATAATTTTTTCTAATCCTGCTGTGAAAGGAATACATTGTCATTAAGAGCAACACAAAACACAAACCTCAGTGAGTTTCCCACTTTTAAGAAGAAAAAATGCTGACCTACATGTTAGGGTCTAATGGTGTAATTAGCTGTTGTCGACATGATCAAATACATGTGAAATCTGAAACATAATCTCAAGTTCATGTAGTTATTTTATCAATTGTCACTTTTCTTTCTATTCCACTGTAGTTTGATTTCATAAGATATTAACAGTATGACGGGTCAATCACTGGTAATGTTTCATATTTATTGATTTAACAAAACCCTAAATTGGCTTCATCCGCAACACACACAGGCCTCAAGTTCCTTGTGCCTGGGGGCACGGGTGGATCTGCGATTCGCTGTGCAGAGTTGCATCCCTTAGACATGCCAGAAACCTATGACTGTGGGTTCGGGATTGTGGGTTCGAATCCCGGTTCGCCTCGATTATGTTTCTAGGTTTGTCAGCACTTGGGTTTCACCGAAATGGTAAACGTCTGAGACCTGCTTCACTTCGAGCTTTCCTCCCAGAATAAGCTGACACGCCCTGATATAACTGAATAATGTTAAAAGTGGTGTTAAACCCAACTCACTCACTCACGCACCCTTGTTCCTTGGACGCCCATAGGCGTGGTGTTCTTACTGTCACACCAGCAGATTAGGGAGACCTGCACAGTCCTATAGCATGTTGGAATGTCCCAGCATTTCCTTGCAGAAAGACTTCCTGGCTGGTTTACTGAAGGATAAGAAGGGAGTGGAGGACAGCCTGGCCAAGACAAAGAAGTCGCTGGAGGAGGTCACAAGCCAGAAACTACAGACAGAAAAAGACCTTGAAACTGTAAGGTTTGTTTGTTTGTTTGTTGTTTAACGCCGCACTCAGCAATGTTCCAGCTATGTAACGGCGGTCTGTAAATAATCGAGTCTAGACCAGACAATCCAGTGATTGACATCATGAGCATCGATCCATGCAATTGGGATACAATGATATGCATCAACCAAGTCAGCAAGCCTGACCACCCGATCCTGTGAGCTCGGCAAATATTCCTGGGTTAGTTGTAGGAGGTGATTAAATGGAGTGGATAGTCAGACTCAGTGACTTGATAGCTTGTCATCATATCCCGATGGTGTGGATTGTTTCTTCCTAATATCAATCACTGATTTGTCTGTGGATTATTTATGGGCTGTGGTCATCCAGCTGGATTATTGCTGAGTGTGGCATTAAACAAACAAACATACATGACATGCAATACATCAAGGGTGATTTTTTTTTCTAGTCAGGATTACATGATGGGGGGGTGGGCACTGTATGATGAGGTGATCACAATCTGTAAATTATTCTTCAAGTATCTTTTTACATGGGCCATTTTCAGAGCTCCAGGTAAGCGGCATATCGCGTAAAATCTGCAAAATATGTCACAATCACCCAATTAATGTTGAGTTGCCTGTGTATGAATGTGCATGGAGATTGTCAATAATCCAGTAGTATAGGAACAGTGTAATTACCCCATGTAACCTATCCAACTTGTGTGTACCTATTTTTCTTTACATATATTTTGTTTCCGATGACCTGCAGACAATTACCGTATTCGACGTAATAAGCGCCCAGGGCGCTCTCAAAATTAGAAATAGGGGGCTCTTATTAGAATATTATTTTGGTGGAAAAAGAGAGAGTTGAAAGATAAATTTCGTGGTTTATGGTGACAGCCTGAAATGTTTATGTACGACAGATATATTTTTCCAGAATTTAATTGCCCATAATTAAAGGTGCATATAACACACGAGTGTGCATATGCGCGAATAAAAAAGTCTTGTGTACATTGATCAATCGGAAGGGGTGCTAAGTAGGATTGTTTACTAGCCAATATATCAGCAAATATCGCCGTGGGCGCTTATTAGAGCGGGGCGCTTATTACGTCGAATACGGTATGTCGCATTTGTGAGATTATATGACATGTTGCACACCTAGGGCAGCACATGAGCAGTATTATTTGCTTGACAAGGGTATAGGAGCTATACCGAAACATGGCTTTTACAGTAAATCACGAAGTTTTTATCCATAAATTGTCTCTACTTTGTCAGAATTATTCAAATACATGTATGTGTCAACTCATTAGGGAGTTAAATACCCAATAGACTGGACTCAAGGGAGACCAGTGATAACATGGGAGTAAACGGCTACAACATGACCTGGAGCCCTGTAGTTTGCATCAACACTGCATTGCAATGATTCGATTGATTGTGTTCCACATAAACCAGAAATGAGCATCTCCTTTTGAACACTGAGCATTCTACAGGAAGAAAATGTTTTGGTAAACAATAGGAAAATGAGGCAGTTATCAAGGGATCTTATCAGAATTTCATTCTTTTGTTGTCATTGGATATGACTTGGCTGATTTTTATTAAACAAATGTTTTAACAACTTACTCTGTTGCCTGTTGCATTTAAGATCTGAACCTTTCCTTTTACAGGCAAAAGCAGCTCACAGCAAAGAAGTATCTAAACTTCAAAAGAAGATGGAGAAAGACTCTGCTAGTTCTAACAAGTCTAGAGAGGACTTGCAGAAGCAGGTACTGTGCTAATGATGGCTTAACATGTGGCCAGTTGTCTGTTAGTTGAACGTATAAAAATGAAAATTGAAAAAATAAAATGTGAAAAACAGATTAACTGAATCTCCAGGAGTAGTTTCCAACCCTCAGTTGTATTTCCGTGTTGCTCTGTATTGAAATACTGTTGTCTCCAATGTCATCTGGAGTTGTGACCACAGGGGACTCCTTTGTGACTTTCTTGTTATGTCGCAGTGTGAGGATTCTCTGTGACTCTAGACAGCCTTCGTGGTCTAGTGGTAGAGCCTCCTCCCGGAGAGCGGAAGGTCCGGGGTTCGATCCCCGGCCGCATCATTCCAAAAAACGTTAAAAGATGGTACTTGTTGTTACCCCGTCTGGCGCTCGGTATTAAGGGGCTAAAACAAGGACTGGTCGGCTCGGAGTCAGTATACTGTGTCTGAGTGGGGTATTCATGTTAAACTGCGGCATGGTATGTATCTCAGTGAGCTAGCACTATAAATCGGCATTAGTCCGGGCTAGTACAAGCAGCCACACACACACACACACATGCATGCACGTTGCTATATAAGTGCAATAATCTTCAATGCAATGTTAAACCCCATTTCACCTCACCTCACCTCTATGACTCTAAAAGGGCAGTGGAGTAGCGTAGTGGTTAAAGTATTCGCTTGTTGCACTGAAGGCCAGAGTTGGCTTCCCCACATGGGTACTGTTGTGTGAAGCCCATTCCTGTAATCCCCCTGCCTTGATAGTGCTGGAATATTGCTAAAAATGCCATAAAACCATATCCACTCATTCACTCATCATGCTGTTGCTAGGTAACTGCTCTGACCGAGGAGAGGAACAAAGTAAGAGAAGAAAAGATTGACGTTTCCACCGAGCTAGCAGATCATCTCGGCCAGCTGAAGACAAAGGAGCAGGAGTTATCTGCCCTTAGGCAGAATCTGGAGACTCTCAAGGTGAGCAGTGTAGTCAGTTACTTTGTCACTCCTCTCGCAAACAGTGGCAGAGAGCGGCGGTCTGTAAATAATCAAGTCTGGACCAGACAATCCAGTGATTGACATCCTGAGCATCAATCCACGCAATTGGGATCAATGACATGCATCAACCAAGTCAGCGAGCCTGACCACCCGATCCCGTTAGTCACCTCTTACGACAAACGGGATTGCTTTTTACAGCAAGCGTGGGTCAGTGGCAGAGGGGTAGCCTTGTGGTTAAAGTGTTCACTCGTCACGCCGAAGGCCTGGGTTCAATTGCCCGCATGGGTACAATTGGTGAAGCCCATTTCTGATGTTACCCTGCTGTGATATTGCTGGAATATTGCTTAAAGCAGTGTAAAGCCACATACACGCACTCACAAATCAAGATGAACGGACAGTCCAACTAAAAAATGTGCCAATTCTTTTTTGACAGAATTGTTTTTGTCATTTCTGGTCCTAAATTTGGATAGTTTCTCAGGATATTCTATGGGAAATTTTTCTCAGAAAAGTAATCACTTGGTATTTTTGTCGTTTTTTGTGTGGAATATTTTACTGTTCATTCACAGTATAAAAGCATGCATTATCATTAATTTTGACACTACAGACCATGCAGACACCTATGGTTACAAAAGAGTAATGATAACATACTGCCAACTTTCAAAAATTGTCTTCAGGCATGTGCACAAGCGTGTAATATTTCCCCTGTCTTATAAGTACAAAAATTAGGTGTGATTCTCAGCCACTACCCATGTCAACAGCTCCTAGTTCTTGGAGAAAAATGAAATCCTAAAGCGTTCTTCGTTGTGAAAGCGAAAAGAAGCTTACTGCCCAAAGTGCCTAAACTATGTTTCTAAGTCCTTAACCTTTAGCCTACTGAATTGTTTTCACACTTCTTAGCCATGCCTGCTGGATTAATTTTAGCATAAGGCGCTGTAAAGAGGGTGGGTGATTTCAAACAGTTGGTGCTTCATTATACAAGGGCCAATTGAAGAAATATTTTGCACATTTATTCCTGATAGAAAAATACACATTACTATGTTTGGCTGAAACTTTTTAAACTCGTGATATTTTCTTTTTGAGGTAAATACACTACTGAAAGTTTTGATACTGAGCAAGCTGAGCATTTATGCATGCCATACGTAATTTAAATGTAACGCAAAGCCTTCTTGGTAAATAGATATGGCGAGTTTTGTTTGTGGGTGTCCTTATGCTATTCGCCTGTCGAACTGGTTCGACAGTAGCAACACAGGTAGTGACAGACTCTGTCGAACTGGTTCGACAGTAGCGTTGAGAGCTTTAAGCAATTGCCTCAGAAAGACAAAGCTGTTTGATGGGGAATACATCACTAAACTATTAATGTTTTCAGGCACAGAAAGAGGCAGATGTTGGCAGTTTGAAGACAGAAAATCAACAAAAAGCTGAAGAGTTCAAGCTGAAACTGTCCACCATGGAGGAACTGCTGGGAGTGGAGCAGGTGGGGCATGATACAAATTGGAAATAAACTTGAAATAAATGTTCATAAATTTTATCGGGGCATTGGGGTAGCCTAGTGGTTAAAGCATTTGAAGGCCCAGGTTTGATTCCCACAAAGGTACAAAGCCAATTTCTGGTTTCTCCACTGTGATATTTGCTGGAATATTGCTAAAGCGACGTAAAACCGTTCTTACTTATAATTTTTGGAGCTATTGAAATTGGGTCTATTTTTTATGATATGTCTGTGGTGGCATAAAATCTTTTTTGTTTTTGACTGTTCAGTGTTACTGTGGTTGAACTGTTTGCTCAAGACCCAGGTTTGATTCCCACATTGCTGCACGTGGGTGCAGTCTGTGACACCCATTCCTTGAGCTCCTGGCTGCAGTCTGCGACACCCATTCCTAGTGCTTCTGGCTGCAGTCTGTGACACACATTCCTGGTGTTCCTGGCTGCAGTCTGCGAGACCCATTCCTAGTGCTTCTGGCTGCAGTCTGCGACACCCATTCCTGGTGCTTCTGGCTGCAGTCTGCGAGACACATTCCTGGTGCTTCTGGCTGCAGTCTGTGACACACATTCCTGGTGCTTCTGGCTGCAGTCTGTGACACACATTCCTGGTGTTCCTGGCTGCAGTCTGCGAGACCCATTCCTGGTGCTTCTGGCTGCAGTCTGCGACACCAATTCCTAGTGCTTCTGGCTGCAGTCTGCGACACCCATTCCTGGAGCTCCTGGCTGCAGTCTGCAACACTCATTCCTGGTGCTTCTGGCTGCAGTCTGTGACACACATTCCTGGTGTTCCTGGCTGCAGTCTGCGACACCCATTCCTGGTGCTCCTGGCTGCAGTCTGCAACACCCATTCCTGGTGCTCCTGGCTGCAGTCTGCCAGACCCATTCCTGGTGCTTCTGGCTGCAGTCTGCCAGACCCATTCCTGGTGCTTCTGGCTGCAGTCTGCAACACCCATTCCTGGTGCTCCTGGCTGCAGTCTGCGACACCAATTCCTAGTGCTTCTGGCTGCAGTCTGCGAGACCCATTCCTGGTGTTCCTGGCTGTAGACTGCGACCCCCATTCCTGGTGTTCCTGGCTGTAGACTGCGACACCCATTCCTGTTGTTCCTGGCTGTAGACTGCGACACCCATTCCTGGAGCTGCTGGCTGCAGTCTGCGACACACATTCCTGGTGTTCCTGGCTGTAGACTGCGACCCCCATTCCTGGTGTTCCTGGCTGCAGTCTGCGACACCCATTCCTGGTGCTCCTGGCTGCAGTCTGCGACACCCATTCCTGGTGCTCCTGGCTGCAGTCTGCAACACCCATTCCTGGTGCTCCTGGCTGCAGTCTGCGACACCCATTCCTGGTGCTCCTGGCTGCAGTCTGCAACACCCATTCCTAGTGCTCCTGGCTGCAGTCTGCGACACCCATTCCTGGAGCTGCTGGCTGCAGTCTGCAACACCCATTCCTAGTGCTCCTGGCTGCAGTCTGCGACACCCATTCCTGGAGCTGCTGGCTGCAGTCTGCGAGACTCATTCCTGGAGCTGCTGGCTGCAGTCTGCAACACCCATTCCTGGTGCTCCTGGCTGCAGTCTGCGACACCAATTCCTAGTGCTTCTGGCTGCAGTCTGCCAGACCCATTCCTGGTGCTTCTGGCTGCAGTCTGCCAGACCCATTCCTGGTGCTTCTGGCTGCAGTCTGCCAGACCCATTCCTGGTGCTCCTGGCTGCAGTCTGCCAGACCCATTCCTGGTGCTTCTGGCTGCAGTCTGCCAGACCCATTCCTGGTGCTTCTGGCTGCAGTCTGCAACACCCATTCCTGGTGCTCCTGGCTGCAGTCTGCGACACCAATTCCTAGTGCTTCTGGCTGCAGTCTGCGAGACCCATTCCTGGTGTTCCTGGCTGTAGACTGCGACCCCCATTCCTGGTGTTCCTGGCTGTAGACTGCGACACCCATTCCTGTTGTTCCTGGCTGTAGACTGCGACACCCATTCCTGGAGCTGCTGGCTGCAGTCTGCGACACACATTCCTGGTGTTCCTGGCTGTAGACTGCGACCCCCATTCCTGGTGTTCCTGGCTGCAGTCTGCGACACCCATTCCTGGTGCTCCTGGCTGCAGTCTGCGACACCCATTCCTGGTGCTCCTGGCTGCAGTCTGCAACACCCATTCCTGGTGCTCCTGGCTGCAGTCTGCGACACCCATTCCTGGTGCTCCTGGCTGCAGTCTGCGACACCCATTCCTAGTGCTCCTGGCTGCAGTCTGCGACACCCATTCCTGGAGCTCCTGGCTGCAGTCTGCGACACCCATTCCTGGAGCTGCTGGCTGCAGTCTGCGAGACTCATTCCTGGAGCTGCTGGCTGCAGTCTGCAACACCCATTCCTGGAGCTCCTGGCTGCAGTCTGCGACACCCATTCCTGGAGCTGCTGGCTGCAGTCTGCAACACCCATTCCTGGTGCTCCTGGCTGCAGTCTGCGACACCCATTCCTGGAGCTGCTGGCTGCAGTCTGCAACACCCATTCCTGGTGTTCCTGGCTGCAGTCTGCGACACCCATTCCTGGAGCTGCTGGCTGCAGTCTGCAACACCCATTCCTGGTGCTCCTGGCTGCAGTCTGCGACACCCATTCCTGGTGCTCCTGGCTGCAGTCTGCAACACCCATTCCTGGAGCTGCTGGCTGCAGTCTGCAACACCCATTCCTGGTGCTCCTGGCTGCAGTCTGCGACACCCATTCCTAGTGCTCCTGGCTGCAGTCTGCGACACCCATTCCTGGAGCTGCTGGCTGCAGTCTGTGACCCCCATTCCTGGTGCTCCTGGCTGCAGTCTGCGACACCCATTCCTGGTGTTCCTGGCTGCAGTCTATTCCTGGAGCTGCTGGCTGCAGTCTGTGACACCCACTGATGATGCTCCTGGATGCTGTGTATCATTGCTACTGATGTGGACTTAAGCCTGAGTCAGTCAGTCCATTCCTTCTCATGGCTGTGCTCCACTAGCGTCTTTTGGAAACAGTTGAAAAGTTGTATTAGATGGTTTCTTATTGTCTTTTCAGGAATCTGTGAAAGCAAAAACATCTGAGATTGTAGATTTGAACAAGAAGGTAACTGTTTTTTTCTAGTTTATTTATAGTGAATCATCTTGTGCTCATATATTGGAGCATTTGTGTAGACAAGAAGTAGTTTCAAGAACCAAACTAACCCTATTGAGTAGTTTGGGAAATTGGTTTACATAACAAAATGAATCATTTGTTACAAAAAACATTTGATGATCAATTAATGATGATCATAAAACTGAAAGATTTTTATTCTCGTTTTGCCTGAGCCTGTCATCCTGGCCATGTGGTATGGCTAGCACCACATGCTTATGTCTGTAACTTTCATGGCTTGTTGCAGAGTGGCGAGAAAAATATTCAAAATAAATTCCCTGCCTTGTCATTTTTGAAAAGATTAAAATATTTCCTAATTGTTATATTTTTGCATAGGAAATGTCACTGTTTTTCTCAAATTTGCTTTCCATTTTATAGATCAGTGATCTGGACAGTAGTTGCACAGAGCTTGATGGTGTGAAGACAGATCTCCAGAGGCAGCTGACTGAACTAAAGAACCAGCTCAACATACAGGTCAGACACTCATTGTTCAACAGGTCAGACCTCATTGTTCTATAGGTGAGGAACTCATTGTTCTATAGGTCAGACCTCATTGTTCCACAGGTCAGACCTCATTGTTCTATAGGTCAGACACTCATTGTTCCACAGGTCAGACCTCATTGTTCTATAGGTGAGACACTCATTGTTCCACAGGTCAGACCTCATTGTTCTATAGGTGAGACACTCATTGTTCCACAGGTCAGACCTCATTGTTCTATAGGTGAGACACTCATTGTTCCACAGGTCAGACCTCATTGTTCTATAGATGAGACACTCATTGTTCCACAGGTCAGACCTCATTGTTCTATAGATGAGACACTCATTGTTCCACAGGTCAGACACTCATTGTTCTATAGATGAGACACTCATTGTTCCACAGGTCAGACCTCATTGTTCTACCGGTCAGACACTCATTGTTCTATAGGTGAGGAACTCATTGTTCCACAGGTCAGACCTAATTAATCTATAGGTGAGAAAATCATTGTTCCAAAGGTCAGACCTCATTGTTCTATAGGTGAGACACTCATTGTTCCACAGGTCAGACCTCATTGTTCTACCGGTCAGACACTCATTGTTCTGTAGGTGAGGAACTCATTGTTCCACAGGTCAGACCTAATTGTTCTATAGGTGAGAAAATCATTGTTCCAAAGGTCAGACCTCATTGTTCCACAGGTCAGACCTCATTGTCTATAGGTGAGACACTCATTGTTCCACAGGTCAGACCTCATTGTTCTATAGGTGAGACACTCATTGTTCCACAGGTCAGACCTCATTGTTCTATAGATGAGACACTCATTGTTCCACAGGTCAGACACTCATTGTTCTATAGATGAGACACTCATTGTTCCAAAGGTCAGACCTCATTGTTCTACCGGTCAGACACTCATTGTTCTATAGATGAGGAACTCATTGTTCCACAGGTCAGACCTAATTAATCTATAGGTGAGAAAATCATTGTTCCAAAGGTCAGACCTCATTGTTCTATAGGTGAGACACTCATTGTTCCACAGGTCAGACCTCATTGTTCTACCGGTCAGACACTCATTGTTCTGTAGGTGAGGAACTCATTGTTCCACAGGTCAGACCTAATTGTTCTATAGGTGAGAAAATCATTGTTCCAAAGGTCAGACCTCATTGTTCCACAGGTCAGACCTCATTGTCTATAGGTGAGACACTCATTGTTCCACAGGTCAGACCTCATTGTCTATAGGTGAGACACTCATTGTTCCACAGGTCAGACCTCATTGTTCTATAGGTGAGAAAATCATTGTTCCATAGGTCAGACCTCATTGTTCTATAGGTGAGACACTTATTGCTGTACAGGTCAGACCAAGTTATCGGCATCTGTGCCCAAGTGATGGTAATCATCTGACTTTTTGAATCCAAAAATTAATGTACAACTATTAATTGCGAAAGACCATGATGAATAGAATGACCTTGAAACAAGTTCTGTGATAAAGCGTTGCAGAGACATACAGGACAATATACTTAAAGAGAAATGCACTGCCACCGTGGTCTATTGGATAGAGCGTCTGCCCGGAGAGCAGAAGTTTGGTGGTTCGATCCCTGAACACATCATTCCAAAAGAAATGATACTTCTAGTTACTCTGCCTTTCACTCGTTTTTTTTAAGGGGATAAAATAAGGACTGGTCAGCTCGGAGTCATTTAAATGTAGGGTATCCATGTTAAACTGCAGCATGATATCTCAGTGGGCGAGCACAATAAACACACACATACACATAACAAGATCTCCCACATCAAACAAACTAAATTTAATTGTTTTAAAAATAGTTAAAATTCAAAGTTTAGTCTAGTATAGTCTATTCACTTGTCAGTGTTACATGTATTGGTCTATTCACTTGTCAGTGTTACATGCATTGGTCTATATCTATGATGACCTGTGTTGTTTGTATTCTGACTTTTTTACCTGTGTTGGTTGTATTCGGACATTTTGACCTGTGTTGGTTGTATTCCGACATGTTGACCTGTGTTGGTTGTATTCCGACATGTTGACCTGTGTTGGTTGTATTCTGACATGTTGACCTGTGTTGGTTGTATTCTGACATGTTGACCTGTGTTGGTTGCATTCCGACATGTTGACCTGTGTTGGTTGTATTCTGACATGTTGACCTGTGTTGGTTGTATTCCGAAATGTTGACCTGTGTTGGTTGTATTCCGAAATGTTGATTTGTGTTGGTTGTATTCCGACCTGTTGACCTGTGTTGGTTGTATTCTGACCTGTTGACCTGTGTTGGTTGTATACCGACATGTTGACCTGTGTTGGTTGTATTCCGAAATGTTGACCTGTGTTGGTTGTATTCCGACATGTTGACCTGTGTTGGTTGTATTCCGACCTGTTGACCTGTGTTGGTTGTATTCCGACATGTTGACCTGTGTTGGTTGTATTCCAACCTGTTGACCTGTGTTGGTTGTATTCCGACCTCTTGACCTGTGTTGGTTGTATTCCGACATGTTGACCTGTGTTGGTTGTATACCGACATGTTGACCTGTGTTGGTTGTATTCCAACCTGTTGACCTGTGTTGGTTGTATACCGACATGTTGACCTGTGTTGGTTGTATTCCGACATGTTGACCTGTGTTGGTTATATTCCGACATGTTGACCTGTGTTGGTTGTATTCCGACCTGTTGACCTGTGTTGGTTGTATTCTGACATGTTGACTTGTGTTGGTTGTATTCCGACCTGTTGACCTGTGTTGGTTGTATTCTGACATGTTGACCTGTGTTGGTTGTATTCTGACCTGTTGACCTGTGTTGGTTGTATTCTGTCATGTTGACCTGTGTTGGTTGTATTCCAACATGTTGACTTGTGTTGGTTGTATACCGACATGTTGACCTGTGTTGGTTGTATTCCGAAATGTTGACCTTTGTTGGTTGTATTCCATCCTGTTGACCTGTGTTGGTTGTACTCCGGCATGTTGACCTGTGTTGGTTGTATACCGACATGTTGACCTGTGTTTGTGTGTTCAGATTACTGAGAAGACCAGTGTACAGAAGGACATGCAGGAGAGTGTGGCCAGCAAGGAGAGGGAGAACACCGACCTGCAGACACAAGTACAGGTGGGAGGAACTACAGTCATAGTGTAGACTCAGGGCTGTCATAGGTGCTGTGGATGAATTGGCTGAAGAATGTGTGCTGGTTAGAATGTGCATGCATATTTGTGTCCTGCCACTTGATAGCTTTTCAAAAACATGAGGCAGCTGGTGTAAATGGAGACCTGTATAAGTTCCTGTTTCCATAGTAAATGATAATATGCGAGACTACATGAACACCTGTGAGAGACAGTGAATGCCTGTGACAGACTATGAACACCACTGACAGACTATGAACACCACTGACAGACTATGAACACCACTGACAGACTATGAACACCAGTGACAGACTATGAACACCAGTGACAGACAATGCACACCAGTGACAGACTATGAACACCAGTGACAGACTATGAACACCAGTGACAGACTATGAACACCAGTGACAGACTATGCACACCACTGACAGACTATGAACACCACTGACAGACTATGAACACCAGTGACAGACTATGCAAACCACTGTGACTATGCACACCACTGACAGACTATGAACACCACTGACAGACTGTGAACACCAATGACAGACTATGAACACCAGTGACAGACTATGAACACCACTGACAGACTATGAACACCAGTGACAGACTATGAACACCACTGACAGACTATGAACACCAATGACAGACTATGAACACCAGTGACAGACTATGAACACCACTGACAGACTGAACATCTAAGACAGACTATGAACATCAGTGACTGACGATGAACGCCAGTGACAGACTATGAACACCAGTGACAGACTATGAACACCACTGACAGACTATGAACACCAGTGACAGACTATGAACACCACTGACAGACTATGAACACCAATGACAGACTATGAACACCAGTGACAGACTATGAACACCACTGACAGACTGAACATCTAAGACAGACTATGAACATCAGTGACTGACTATGAACGCCAGTGACAGACTATGAACACCACTGACAGACTATGAACACCACTGACAGACTAGTAACATCTATGAGAGACTATGAACATCAGTCACAGACTCTGAAAACCAGTGACAGACTATAAATGCCAGTGACTGACTATGAATGTCAGTGACTGACTATGAACGCCAGTGACTGAGTATGAATGCCAGTGACTGAGTATGAATGCCAGTGACTGACTATGAACGCCAGTGACTGAGTATGAATGCCAGTGACTGACTGTGAACGCCAGTGACTGAGTATGAATGCCAGTGACTGACTATGAACGCCAGTGACTGAGTATGAATGCCAGTGACTGACTATGTACGCCAGTGACTGAGTATGAATGCCAGTGACTGACTATGAACACCAGTGACAGACTATGAATGCCAGTGGCTGAGTATGAACGCCAGTGACTGAGTATGAATGCCAGTGACTGAGTATGAACGCCCTCTGCCTACAGACCCTGACCGGCAAGTCTGGGGCCCTGGAGAAGAGTGTGGAGGAGTTGCGGACGTCGCTGCGTGAGGGGGAGGAGAAGCAGAAGCAACTGCAGGAGGAGATAGCCAAGGCCAGGGACAGGGAGAAGGAGCTCAACAACTCCTTCGAGGAACTTAGCGAGGTAAGTGCCAAACAAATAAGCTGTTAGAAATTGTTGTCTTTGTCTCTGTTGAAACCGTGACTGTGTGTGGAATTCTGTTATCTCCTCGTGTCCATCGTCAATACAGGTTTGTGTACACTCGAATGTGTGAAGCCAATTTCTGGTGTTTCCCACCGTGAAATGGCTGGAATATTGCTAAAAACGGTCATACTCACTCACTCGTATACACTACATTCCTCCTTCACCTGTGAATACATCATCAGTACAGGTTTGTATAGGCTACGTTCTCACTTCACCTGTGAATACATCATCAATACAGGTTTGTTTACACTACATTCCTCCTTCACCTGTGAATACATCATCAGTACAGGTTTGTATACACTACGTTCTCACTTCACCTGTGAATACATCATCAATACAGGTTTGAATACACTACATTCCTCCTTCACCTGTGAATACATCATCAGCACAGGTTTGTATACACTACGTTCCTCCTTCACCTGTGAATACATCATCAATACAGGTTTGTTTACACTACATTCCTCCTTCACCTGTGAATACATCATCAGTACAGGTTTGTATACACTACGTTCCTCCTTCACCTGTGAATACATCATCAATACAGGTTTGTTTACACTACATTCCTCCTTCACCTGTGAATACATCATCAGTACAGGTTTGTATACACTACGTTCTCACTTCACCTGTGAATACATCATCAATACAGGTTTGTATACACTACATTCCTCATTCACCTGTGAATAGATCATCAGCACAGGTTTGTATACACTACGTTCCTCCTTCACCTGTGAATACATCATCAATACAGGTTTGTATACACTACATTCCTCCTTCACCTGTGAATACATCATCAATACAGCAAAGTGGTCATATGGATTCATGGGCGATGAAGGAACTTGTGGATACAAACCTGTGAAATATTGACATCGCAGATCATCTTTAACTTGATAATTTGTTATTTTGATTGTTTTATGAAAGTGATGAGAATGGGGTTCTGATTTGTTTTTAAATGGCAACATTTGTTTGATGCGGCATTAAGCACTAATCACTCACTACGTACAGGGCATGATGTGTTTATGTCAGTGATCTCATACAGAGGCAGCTACGCATGGATGGAGCATGCTAAGCTCCATGTTTGTAGTGATGTTAATGTGTGCTGCTCCCCCCAGGTGCGGACGGCCATGAATGGTCAAATGCTGAAGTTGGACACAGAGCTGAAGGAGACAACAGCCGTCAGAGACCAGCTGCAGAAGCGGAAGGTGAGTTGGGGGAAGTGGCAGGTCGACTCTCGTCCAGAACAGAGACCCATAGCATGGGCGGATACAGAGGGGGGTGCGGGGGTGCGCATCCCCCGTTTTTATTTCGAAAAAAGTCTTTATATCTGTATAAATTACCACCAAAGACAATAAATAGATCTTAATTGTGCACCCCGCTTTTAAAAAAAAGCTGTATCCGCCCATGCATAGGATTCCTAAAATGTGGAAGACTAAAGTCATTTTAGAAATGAATAAATTGTGGGATTTCATGGGATGATTGGCTAAACAAGCAGTATCTTTTTTTCATTTATATTTCCATAAACAAAAAAAGGCCATGCACACTTGCGGACTTAACTTTTTTGACTGGTGGGCAGGGCTTGTGTTGAATTACTGTGCTGAGTGATGGCACTGATTTCATATCGTTGTCTACATGTGTTAATGATTAAGTATGTAGTCTGTGAAGTTATTGTTGACTTATTTTAAAGACATATTTTTTGTGAACGAGGTATTGATATGATGAGTTCATGGTGATCTGTGTACACACTAAACTATGATGTCAAGATTTGTGGCATGCATGAATAGGAGTGTGTTTTGTAAAAAAAATGTTTGTTTGTTGTTTAACACCGCACTCAGCAATATTCCAGTTATATGACGGCGGTCTGTAAATAATCGATTCTGAACCAGACAATCCACTGATTGACATCATGAGCATTGATCTACACAATTGGGATACGATGACATTCATCTACCAAGTCAGCGAGCCTGACCACCTGATCCCGTTAGTCGCCTCTTATGGCAAGTATGGTTTGCTGAGGACCTATTCTACCCCGGATCTTCATGGGTTTGTAAAAAATGTAAATTGATTGTGTTGATGAAACATATATGCAATAATTGGCATAATATTGTCTCCAGGACTCCCTCGAGGAAGAGTTGTCTGCCCTGAAGAAGGCGTTCGAGGAGACGAAGGAAGCATGTGTGTCATACAAGAAGGACCGAGAGTCCATGAGGGAACAGTTACAGACAGAACAGGAACAGAAGAAACAGGTTGACTCCTCAGGCACTCTACTTGTCTGTAGCATACAGTTAGGCAAATAGCTAGTGGTACCTCACTTGTCTGTAGCATAGAGTTAGGCAAATAGCTAGTGGCACTTTACTTGTTTGTGGCATACAGTTAGGCAAATAGCTAGTGGTACCTCCTTGTCTGTAGCATACAGTAAGGCAAATAGCAAGTAGTACCTCACTTATATGTAGCATACAGTTAGGCAAATAGCTAGTGGTACCTCACTTGTCTGTAGCATACAGTTAGGCAAATAGCTAGTGGTACCTCACTTGTCTGTAGCATACAGTTAGGCAAATAGCTAGTGGTACCTCCTTGTCTGTAGCATACAGTTAGGCAAATAGCTAGTGGTACCTCACTTGTCTGTAGCATAGAGTTAGGCAAATAGCTAGTGGTACCTCCTTGTCTGTAGCATACAGTTAGGCAAATAGCTAGTGGTACCTCACTTGTCTGTAGCATACAGTTAGGCAAATAGCTAGTGGTACCTCACTTGTCTGTAGCATACAGTTAGGCAAATAGCTAGTGGTACCTCACTTGTCTGTAGCATACAGTTAGGCAAATAGCTAGTGGTACCTCCTTGTCTGTAGCATACAGTTAGGCAAATAGCTAGTGGTAAACCACTTGTCTGTAGCATAGAGTTAGGCAAATAGCTAGTGGTAAACCACTTGTCTGTAGCATAGAGTTAGGCAAATAGCTAGTGGTAAACCACTTGTCTGTAGCATAGATTTAGGCAAATAGCTAGTGGTACACCACTTGTCTGTAGCATAGAGTTAGGCAAATAGCTAGTGGTAAACCACTTGTCTGTAGCATAGATTTAGGCAAATAGCTAGTGGTACACCACTTGTCTGTAGCATAGAGTTAGGCAAATAGCTAGTGGTACCTCCTTGTCTGTAGCATACAGTTAGGCAAGTAGCTAGTGGTACACCACTTGTCTGTAGCATAGAGTTAGGCAAATAGCTGGTAATGCTCTACTTGTCTGTAGCATACAGTTAGGCAAATAGCTAGTGGTAAACCACTTGTCTGTAGCATAGCTTTAGGCAAATGGCTGGTGACCTCGACTAGCATATAGTTAGGCAAATAGCTTGTACTTTACTTGTTTGTGGCATACAGTTAGGCAAATAGCTGGTGGTACTTTACCTGCCTACAGCATACAGTTAGGCAAATGGCTAGTCATACTTTTCTTGCCTGTAAAACATTTGAGTTGTGACAAGGAACCCCATCCTCATTACCGATGCGCACTGTTGCAGGAGGTGTCAAGTCTGGAGGAAGCCAAGCAGATCCTCATCAACCAGAAGCTGGAGATTCAGGGCAAACTGGATTCCTTCGAGGAGCTGCTTGCACAGGTTGGTTGTAAGGAATGTATTGGCTTAGCACAACAACCTGTACCATAATGCTCCCATTGTAGGTCCTAAAGTAATATAGGACTGATGTGATCAGCATACAGACATCACTGTGTCATCTTTGTAAGAAGTGTCATGTAAGACTGTGTTAAATGTTTCTCCTCTCTCCTCAGACGAAGAATGAAACTGAGAATGTGAAGTCCGAATCCACCAATATTCAGCAAATGCTGAGAGAGGAAAACTCAAGTCTTCAGACAAAACTGGTTTGTGGCACACTTTCTGTTCATTGAATTCAGCTGATTACCAGGGGATATAAGAAAACTGAAAACAGTAAAAATGTGCAGAATGGCACAAAAGAGTTGTAGCCTGAGAGTCAATCTCATTAGATCAGATCTTAGTTCTCGCTATCGCTAAACAAAGATCTGAGGACATCCCATTACGGGTCATGTCAGAACGACCTTTCATCCAACCAATCAGAGCGTCGCTTAACACATCATGAAAGTGACAGTCGGAATGAGTTTTTTCTAATCATGCAACCACGATATATTTAACACGGGGTATTCCGAACGACAGTTATGGATTTTATGATTATATCCATACAATCTAGGACATCTATAAGCCATTCCAGAATGTTCTTCATATCAGTTTTAAAGTTTTAAGACGAGAATACGTCAAAATATGTTTTGAAACTAGTGTCGTAAAGCTCCAGAAAGCTGCCATCTGATTGGCCAATGTCGATATCTTGTCAGTCATTTCATTGGTCAGTCAAAATTCGCGAAAGGTCGAAAGGCGAAAATTAAGATCTGATTTTAATGAGATTGCCTGAGAGTTTAAGATAATATTTTCCAAAAGTAGAAATAAAATGGTGTCAACGAGTGAGTGAGTGAGTATGGTTTTACGCAGATTTTAGCAATATTCCAAGAAATATCACGGCAGGGGACACCAGAAATGGGCTTCACACATTGTACCCATTTTGGAAATCGAACCCGGGTTTCTGCATGACGACCCGACCACCCCAAAATGCTTTCAAGTTTTGTTGATTCATCAAGGCAACTGTATGTACTTTCCCTGATTCAAGTGTCACATTGTTGGATTAAACAAATTAATGAATGACTTAACACAACCAATAATGAATATCAACAGACACTAACTAACCATACCTGTGTCATAGGCTACTGAGCAACAAGGACGAGAGACGTTGCAGAAGCAGAAGGATGAGGATGAGGCTCGGTATGAGATGCAGCTGTCTGTGCTCAACGAAAACTTGACCACTGTCCGGTCAGACCTGACGGTCAACCAGCAGAATGTGGAGGACCTCACCAGGATCAACGACGAGCTGAGGGGGGAGAAGCTAGGTTCGTGGCATCCTTAGAACAAATTATACCGGGGTTAACAAATAGTCTAGGAATTTAAAGTATCTTATACCAGTGGTTAGCGAATAGTCTAGGAATTTAGAATGACATATAGTTAATGAATAGTCTAGGAATTTAGAATAACTAATAGCGGGTGTTTTACAAAAAATCTAGGAATTTACATAACTTATACCAGGAATTAACAATTAGTCTAGGAAGTTAAAATAACTTATACCAGGAGTTAACAATTAGTCCAGGAATTTAGAATAAGTTATCGTTAATTAATAGTCTAGGAATTTAGAATAAATAGGCCAGACAATTCTCACTTCTTTATAATCAGTTTTGTTTTGAAGTACTTGCAGAACATGTCAAACACTACAGAACATCTTCAAAGCCTTGAACAATTCTAGAGAACTGAAATTCATATTTTAGTCCATTGTGGTGTGGGAGCCATGTGTCAGATCTAGATGCTGACAGAATTTAGATTTAAAGAAAGTTAACTTCTACGATCATAATGCATGTGCACTCACCAACAGCTTTTCAATAGCATGATATTGTGACTCAATCGGTCATATAATTTCTTATGAAAGTACTACTGATAGATCATTTAAGTTGAATGATGTCAGATTATTTTTGATTTCATATATAGGCATTAGCAATATGTCAGAGAGATCCTTCTTCTGTGTGATCCTGTAACGCTCCCTGAACATATCCATAGATTCTTTTGTCATCCTATATGTTGTGTATCAACACTTATCGTTGTGTTAACACTTATTGAGTGTATTGTTTTGGAGACGCTCCCCATATTGCTATGAAGTCTGCTGAGATATTGCAGATGTCGCAAGACTTGTTCCCCGAATAAATCAGTTGTAAAGTGCCCCCCGGCCAAGTTCGTCATGCCCTCAACTCCGGGATAGTTTCCTGTCAAGTTATTTATTAATTTAGCGGTGGAACATAACACTATGTGTCAAGGCCACCTTTAGTTTTGCAAGTCAGCCAGTATCTGTCTCACGTGCATGTTAGAAATGACAGACTCACGTTACATTACCTTTCTGTTTCAGAACTGGAAGCCAAACTGGAAAACAATAATGAAGAAAGAAGGATGCTTGTTGACAGGTCAGTTTTTATTTTGCATGCATTGCCTGTGGTGTGGTGTGGTGTCCAAGCTATCTATGTACAGTCCTCCCTGTATAATGCCACCCTTTGTCTAGCGGGATATATGGCATTATAACCAGGTGGCGTTATAACCAGGGAGGTGAAAACAGGCTTACTGATAGGATATATCAGTCAGGGTGGCCTCTTTGGGATGTGGATTTTCAATTCCTACTGCAGGACCCGGTTTTTCGCGTGCGTGGGCAAAGTCACTGAAGCGCGTGTAAAAGGACTTTGAGTGAGTGAGTGAGTATGGTTTTACGCCGCTTTTAGCAATATTCCAGCAATATCACGGCGGGAGACACCAGAAATGGGCTTCACACATTGTACCCATGTCGGGAATCGAACCCGGGTCTTCGGCGTGACGAGCGAACTCTTTAACCACTAGGCTACCCGACCGCCCCAAAAGGACTTTGATATGTGGAAGATTAAATAAGAACCAAAACCCATCCGTTCAATCCAAGCTGTTTAGTCAAACAGGACTTCATCGAGTACATTGCCGACCCTGAAGTACTGTAGAATTGTGCTAATGCATGCACAGAATCTGAATGAGGACAGCATGGAATGAGCTTCACACAGTATGATTCTACCCAGGTGTACTGCTTGAGTGAGTGAGTGAGTATTGTTTTACGCTGCTTTTTGCAATATTCCAGCAATATCACAGCGGGGGACACCACAAATGATCTTCACACATTTAACCCATGTGGGGAATCAAACCTGGCATAAATATTATGAATATGATTATGCTCTGTGTTTGCAGGTGCTTGACCAGTGAGAAGGAGTGCGAGAAGTTGAGGGAGAAAGTGACGGAAACGCGACGGAAGTTAGATGATACCCAGGCTGCCCTGCATGAACTAGGCCGAGAGAACCAGTCACTCCAGGTACAGTGAGTCAGTCAGTCAGTTGGGTTTAATGCCATTAGTAGTAGTATACCAGTTGTATCATGGCGTAACAGTTTGATGTGAGAGGGAGGCCTGAAGTGATGCAGGTCTCAAATGTTTACCTCTTTCGTGAAAGCCATGAGCTTGGGTATGGTGCCGGCAGTCCTGGAAACAATATTGGGGGACCCAGGATTTGAACCCACAATCATAGGTTTCTGGTGTGCCTAAGGGACACGACTCTGAATTGCGACGCCTTAGATTATTGGGCCGCCCGTGCCCCCTCTACAGGTGCAGACTACGACTGTTCTGTTTGAGCTTGCTGACAGCCATGTAGTTAAAGGGGTGGGGGGGTTAGCCTAGTGGTTAAAGGGGCGGGTAAAGGGTTAAAGGCTAGTAGAACCAGTCCCTACAGGCACAGACTACGACTATTCTGTTTGAGCTTGCTGACAGCCATGTAGTTAAAGGGGTGGGGGGGTTAGCCTAGTGGTTAAAGGGGCGGGTAAAGGGTTAAAGGCTAGTAGAACCAGTCCCTACAGGCACAGACTACGACTATTCTGTTTGAGCTTGCTGACAGCCATGTAGTTCAAGGGTTGAGGGGTAGCATAGTGGTTAAGGGACGGGTAGTCTGAACTGGGCAGAGAGAACCAGTCCCTACAGGTACAGACTACGACTATTCTGTTTGAGCTTGCTGACAGCCATGGTATCACACAGGTGTGTTGACAGACACAGTACTGCATTTTGGTGACGGGAATCAAAGTCTGCCTAGCTGTGTGTCCCAAATTGTGGCCCTGCTGTTGCCCAGAAGCTCATGCTTGTCGTAAGAGCTGACAAAAATGGGTATCTTGTGGTCAAGCTCCTGGACTTGTCTGACTGCGTGTCATCTCAGCCTGATTGTGTGGATCATTGCTCATGCTTCTAGCCACCAGTTATCCTTGTCCTGGTTTGATAAGGTACAAGCTCTCATGATATTGCTGCAATACTTACTGACGGCAGCATTAAACATCTCTCCCTCCGCTCAGCTCTGCTCTGCTCTGCTCTGCTCTGCTCTTCTCCATTCAAATTGCTACATCTACCCACTCAAAAACCAACTTCCTCCCTCACGCCACCGAACTAATGAATGAATCAATCATGTAGTCACATCTATTTCCACATTGGCTTTCTGTCACAAATTCTGTGAATGGAAACTGTGCCTTGTTTCAGATCGTGAGCACAAAGGTACAGAACAGGAAGTGGGCGGATGACAGCCAGGTGATGGAGTGCATGGGGTGTAACAAGGCCTTCTCCATGACTGTGCGCAAGGTATGTAGCTCACCACGACACTAACGCTCATAGTATCTGTACTGTACGTGGGAAATTCACAAAACTAGGTATGTAAAGGCAAGTGTACTCTGAAAATAATTGAGTGAGTTTGGTTTTATGCCGCTCATAACAATATTCCAGCAATAGCACGGCAGGGGACACCAGAAATGAGCTTCACACATTGTGCCCATTTGGGGAATCCAACCCAGGTCTTCAGCGTGACGAGCGAAGGCTTTAACCACTAGGCTACCCCACCGCCCTACTGAAAATAACATTAGACCACTTACCACTGAAAAGTATCCACATCACATTCCCTAAAGCAGTCTGTGCCAAAAGTTTTTGAGACTACGAGCCAAGTTTGGCTCTTTGCATTATTTTGAGTTTAGTGTTACAATGTTTTATTGGGGCGGTCGGGTAGCCTAGTGGTTAAAGCGTTTACTCGTCATGCCAAAGACCCGGGTTCGATTCCCGACATGGGTACAATGTGTGAAGCCCATTTCTGGTGTCCCCCAGTGTGATATTGCTGGAATATTGCTAAAAGCGGCGTTAAACCAAACTCACTCACTCACTCACTCACTCACTCACTCACTCACTCACTCACTCACTCACTCACTCACTCACTCACTCACTCACTCACTCACTCACTCACTCACTCACTCACTCACTCACTCACTCACTCACTCACTCACTCACTCACTCACTCACTCACTCACTCACTCACTCACTCACTCACTCACTCACTCACTCACTCACTCACTCACTCACTCACTCACTCACTCACTCACTCACTCACTCACTCACTCACTCACTCACTCACTCACTCACTCACTCACTCACTCACTCACTCACTCACTCACTCACTCACTCACTCACTCACTCACTCACTCACTCACTCACTCACTCACTCACTCACTCACTCACTCACTCACTCACTCACTCACTCACTCACTCACTCACTCACTCACTCACTCACTCACTCACTCACTCACTCACTCACTCACTCACTCACTCACTCACTCACTCACTCACTCACTCACTCACTCACTCACTCACTCACTCACTCACTCTAATGTTTTATTACCTGAGCTTACTAGACCTAACAGAAGATTGCTGTTCTTGGGCTTCGGACTATCGGCTTCAGTTGCAGACGTAAGTGCCTGACATATTTGCAATTACAGGATCAGTGTGCATTCAAACTGCATTCTCCCCCCCCCCCCCCCCCTGGAGGTACAAGATGTTTAAGGATTGATAGTGTCGTGTCATGACCATATTCAGTTTTATTTACCTTAATTCTGGAGGATGTTTTTGCAAAATTTTGTAATCCCCTTTTGATTACTGTGAATAGAAAATACATATAATTGACATGTAGTTCTTAACAATATGGATTGTTTGATAGCCGTTTCTTAGTAGTTGCTGGATGACAAGGTAGACACAGTTGATGGATGACAACCTCCTAGCATACTTTCAGGGCAATGTTTCAGTAAAGATCCTTGTTACATTAATGTTGTCAGTCAAGACTGTCTTGATTGACATTGTTATAAGGACCTATACCGAAATGTCGCTGTTATAGTATATTAAAGAAGTTGTTATCCATAAATTGTGTCTACATTAACAATATGTATGATATGTTTAGAAAATCTATTAATAAGGTGAACCTTTTTGCAATCAACAAAGTTGTACATTAATTTTTTTCAATAAAAGCCTAAATTCACGTAAAATCATTCATTTGAAAAAATACCCGCTCTATTATAAACTCTATAATTGTAATTTCCCCAAAGTCATGTTTCACAACAATAATTTCCCCATTCTAGCACCACTGTAGGAACTGTGGCAACATCTACTGCAATGAATGCTCCCAGAGGACGGCCACTGTGGCAGCCTCCAAGAAGCCGGTGAGAGTCTGTGAAACCTGCTACAATGAAGTGGTGAACAAGAGGTGACGCGGCAGCCACTGACATCCTCTCAAAGAATCCTCAGGCGTGATCATGTGTTGCAGCCACCGAACAACCAGTAATATTCATATGATTCTGGTTGACATGATACCAAATATATTCCTAAATTGGAAAGGAATGTCACTGACAAGTATTGTTTTTTGAAGACTTAATATAGTGTTTTTGCTAGGGCTGGGATGATACACCAACTATGCAAACTGAAACGTATCACGATACTTGCATGTGCTCTTTTCTGCGTGAGCCCTGGTTTTCATAGACAGGATGGCCAAATTCCTGGCACACTATCAATCTTACAGTTGGCAGTGTCAAGTATGGCGCAGTGGATGAAAATATTTACGTTTTCACTACTCAATTTCACTAGTAATTAGTGTTTGGTGTAACATTTAATAAGAATACTTTAAGGTAAAAATCAATACTTTTTCCTTTGTGTGCGATTGTCATCGATACTTGTATCGAGAATTAAAATATCGCGATCCACCGATGCATTGGTGTATCGTTCCACTACTAGTTTTTGCAGGACGAGTGAAGTCAGTATTGTTGATGAAGATTGTGTATTAAGAGTCCATTGCACTGCTATTAGGGCTGGGACGAGTCCAAATTTACTACCCGGGTACCCACCCTCCAATTACCCAACCCTACCCGGGTGCCCACTGTAGGTCTCAAGAGATACTAAATATCTGTTTGGAATTTTTTTACCACAGCACTTGCAAAATGTATTTAGATACATGTATTAAACAATCTGGTCATGCATACACTGAAGATGACTTAAGTTACACATAGTTGTACATGTATCTTTATTCAACCATATGAAAAGTCAGAAGGTATGGGTGCATAGTCAGAAAGAAATGCGAATATTAGTGACTTGTAGTGTAACCATAGAGTTCTAGATAATTTTTGTCATTAAACAATATATCACGTGACTAACCACGGGTCCGGGTAGGCCTGTGGGTACCCGGGTCCTACTCAGTACCCACCCGATCCGGGTACCCGAGTTACCCGTCTCAGCCCTAACTGCTATGTCACTTGCAGGTAGTGGAGGTTGTTGAACATGTAGTTGAATCTACAGACTTGAGATGTGTGAAGATGATGTGACCGAACTCCTGTTCTAAGTTATTTTTTAATATCTAACTGGGCCATAATGAATTAATAACGTGATAATTATGATGGGCAACTTTCAACTAACATATGATAATTTGTCACAACAAACTGCCTCTTTTTGAAACTTCTAAGCAGGGGTAAGAATCTTCCGCGGATCCGGGAATTTCTACAATTTAGTGACCACAAATTTGTTAAAATCTGATGGCTTCCTTCATAAACAGCCCAATTTATGGACCACGCTCCATTGCTAATAAGTTTCAGCTGAAAAGGAAAATATCCATTCTCATTCCTGTATGAGATTTCTTTTCCCTAGAATGATTCTTTCAAGAAAATTAAAAACAAAATGTCTCAGACCTGCAAACTATGTCTAAAAGAACAATGGCTTAAGATTTAGGAATTAAATCATTGTGGCATTAGTCTCTTTCTTGAACACAACCATCGTCACTGTTGCAGTCTTTGACCAAGATTTGCTGATTAATACTGTATTCTACGTAATAAGCGCCCAGGGCACTCTCAAAATTAGAAATAGGGGGCTCTTATTAGAATATTATTTTGGTTAAAAAACAGAGTTGAAAGATTGTAAATTTCGTGGTTTATACTGACAGCCTGAAATGTTAATGTACGACAGATATATTTTTCCAGTATGTAATTGTCCACAATTAAGGGTTCATATAAACACGCAAGTGAGTATTATTCATGAATAAATAAGTCTTGTGTACATTGATCAATCAGAAGGGGTGCTAATTGGGATTGTTCCCTAGCCAATATATTAGCAAATATAGCCATGGGCGCTAATTAGAGCGGGGAGCTTATTACGTCGACTACGGTAAGTCCTGATGAAGAAACTATCAGTCTGTAAGTCACTTTCAGAAAGCCCCTACCATGCTGTTATGAGTTGAGGTTAGATAGTAAATGTTTATCCCATGTAGGTTAGGAAATGAAGGATGTCGTTCTGAAATAGCCAAGCAAAGGGAACCATTCCAGAAGTTACTGTCTTGAATTCCAATTCTGTTGGAAGTCCTGTTATCCCTGGCTGCTACATTCCTCAGTATTCTGCTCTTAAATGTAACTATCCTGACCTGCATGAATCCCAAGTACTCATGTGAGGGTCGATCTTACGACAGAACATCAAAAAATGGCTGCTACAACTCTCATACGACACACCTACAACTCTCATACGACACACCTACAACTCTCATACGACACAGCTACAACTCTCATACGATACACCTACAACTCTCATGTGACACAGCTACAACTCTCATTCTACACAGCTACAACTCTCATAGGACACACCTACAACTCTCATAGGACACACCTACAACTCTCATACGACACACCTACAACTCTCATAGGACACACCTACAACTCTCATAGGACACACCTACAACTCTCATACGACAAACCTACAACTCTCATAGGACACACCTACAACTCTCATACGACACAGCTACAACTCTCATACGACACACCTACAACTCTCATACGACACACCTACAACTCTCATACGACACACCTACAACTCTCATAGGACACACCTACAACTCTCATATGACACACCTACAACTCTCATACGACACACCTACAACTCTCATGTGACACAGCTACAACTCTCATTCTACACAGTTACAACTCTCATAGGACACACCTACAACTCTCATAGGACACACCTACAACTCTCATACGACACAGCTACAACTCTCATACGACACACCTACAACTCTCATAGGACACACCTACAACTCTCATACGACACACCTACAACTCTCATACGACACAGCTACAACTCACAAACGACACACCTACAACTCTCATACGACACACCTACAACTCTCATACGACACAGCTACAACTCTCATTCTACACAGCTACAACTCTCATACGACACACCTACAACTCTCATTCTACACAGCTACAACTCTCATACGACACAGCTACAACTCTCATACGACACAGCTACAACTCTCATACGACACACCTACAACTCTCATTCTACACAGACCCATTAATGTGGCATCAGATTGTCATCCTACTTGTCTCACTTCAAACCCAGGAACCATTTTCTTCAGGAGCCATGACAGCTATTAGTAATTATTATTTGAAACTGTAAAATTACTTGTTCAAGAATTGAAGTCACAAATTTGCATTTGGGCTTATGTGTTGAAAATAGGCATGAAAAATAAGTGACACATTGAATGCCGTCCCTGAAGCAGCTATGTGTTCCTCGTCTACAGTTGTGTTCCGACTGTTTCCATTCCTTACATTCCGTTATGAATGTTAACCCAATAGCTTGTAAAGATTGTGTTGTATAACCTGCATATCTTAAACTGCATATCATATACACCCAACTGGATGCTTTATCGTCCTCGAGTATCTTGTGTGTTATAATGCATTTCTGTATTGATATGTGCCATGGACACATTTGCCACCTCAGCTTTGATTTTGAAGTAACATCTTCTTACTCTCTCCTATCACTAACTTTGCCCAGAATTTCAAATTCACTGTCTGGTACGAGTGAGTCCTTGATAATATTATGTTCAGTTAAATCAGGATACTGCAATAAGCATGGTAAGTGATTTTTTTCCTTAAAAAGTTGTTTCCACAAGTATTTAAGCAGGGAAACAGCCCTTATGCCACAAGGCATCCCTAGTAATTTGAATTGATGATGTCAGGTCATTTCGCACCGAGTTATTTGGGCTCAATATGAAGCTTTGGTGGAGAATCAGTCAAGGATATTTATCATGATAGAATGGCAATATAGCATCCTGGATTATCGAGGATGATGCTTGACAGGTATATAATACCCTGGATTATCAAGGATGATGCTTGGCAGGTATATAACACCCTGGATTATCAAGGATGATGCTTGACAGGTATATAACACCCTGGATTATCAAGGATGATGCTTGACAGGTATATAACACCCTGGATTATCAAGGATGATGCTTGACAGGTATGTAACACCCTGGATTATCAAGGATGATGTTTGACAGGTATAAATCCGGTGCAGTGAAAATCAGTTTTGTTTTGACCTGCTTGTCCAGGAACCCAGTCTAGGCACCTACTGTTGGGGATGGCTACAAAATACAAGGGGACAAAACTTAGTACCGATGATTCGGTAATCAAGACAAATTCTCTGAGAATGATACCATCCCAATGATACTGTGATCATATGTTGAATTATTTGCTCTTGCAAAACAGTGAATTGAAGTAATATCTTGTTAATCTTGATACTGATTTGTCTTCAAATGTATTATATCCTATGATGTATTGAGTGAGTTAAAATTTTACATCCCATCTATGATGTACTGAATTATTTTGAATTTTGTGTTCCTGGAAATGAATCGGTATATGAATATATGAGTGGATGGCTTACATGTATAGATAGATGAATTGTGGTGGACGATAAATCTTAAGTAACTGATCCAAGAAGTTGTACGAAGTAGGTTTCCAGATACATGTACGCTTAAAGTCCATGTTATCCCTGTGTAGCTTATAGTACATACACTTAGTTCATCATAATCATGTACCGTATTCGATGTAATGAGCACCCAGGGCGCTCTCAAAATAAGAAAAAGGTGGCTCTTATTAGGCCTGAACTGTTTATATACGACAGATATATTTTTCCTGAATTTAATTGCCCATAATTAAGGGTGTATATAACACATGCATGCGTATTATACACGAATAGATAAGTCTTGTGTACATTGATCAATAGAAAAGGGTGCTAATTGGGATTGTTCACTTGCCAATATATTAGAAAATATCGCCGTGGGCGCTTATTAGAGCGGGGCGCTTATTACGTCAAATACGGTAATTGTTTATCCAAATATATTTTCATGAACTTGAGTTAATCATTAATTCTTATTCCTAATTTAGATTTAGATTTATTCATGATCGGATTGTCCATTGCTCTTGGTTGTAACATTGTGTTGTCTTCCATACCATCAAAAAGTACATAGTACATACACAGTTGTTTTACTCCATGGACAAAGCAGTTGGCTGTCTTTGACATGGTTTCAGTTTGGTTGTTGACTTGTTAGAAGCTGCAACAAGGCCGTCATTGATGAGTAGTATTCTCAGACAGAAAGGCCGATTGTTTTAAATATCAGTTAGTGATGCGAGAGATTTTTTTTCTGGGTGCTTGTCAAATATGACACAGCTCTAAGACACACAAGGCTTTGTTTGAAGAGTGAAAGCCATAGTATGAGGTTGCAGTTTCTTGACAACTTTGATTGCATATATGTTCCAAATCAGTGGAGCATCTAACAAATGAGAAGTCTAGAGATATCTGAGATTGTTTTAATGGGACTGCGGGCACTGGAAACCAAGTTTTGCTCAGGCCTGGTGCTATTGGGATTATTTCAGGAAGCTCTGTGTTAGAGCTGTAAGACTGTTTGAAATATCCTGTTAGGTTTTCTTTTGTTAATGGCATACTTAGTGGATGGTTATTTAGTTTTGAAAGAATGACAAGTCCATATGTCTTTTAAAATAAGAAGTTTGTTCATTTCATTTCAATAATACACCATTTTAGTGTAGCATCTGAGGCTGTTTTTTATCTTTATTGATAACAAATCATGTAGACAGTGTGGTTGGAAGCCTTCCCTGTTTTGACTAGTCCATAGATTTGGGTATAGGAAAGGTGCTTTGAAAAACTTGCCATGTGATTTTAGTACAATTAACAGTTTACAATAGCAAGCCAGTCCCCTCTGAATCAACAGAGTTAGTCAACATAATTTGCTGAGTTAGCATTCTTGCAGGTGTACCGACCAGGCTAGGTATGTCTCGAAGGGTACTTGACTCTCCCAACTGTATGGCAGTCATAGCATAGATCCAGTGTTTTGTTCATGCAATCTCCATTTTTTGTCACCTTTTACAAGGTTCCTGTTATTTATGCATTCTTGGGACTATATACAATTTCTATGCAGAGTTTTCTAACTATAGTGCATGGTGGTAGACTATGAACATTTGCTTTCAACATATAGCAGGTGTTCGGTGTTGCTGGGCCATACCGATGGGATTCATGTCTTGCTATGAGTCTAGAATTGTATCAATATTTTATAAAATTGACAATGTTGTGTTCGTTTTAAGAAATACTAACTTCAATCCCCTGCTTTTCAATATTGTTTATGATTTTTATTTTTTTAAATGATGTCCTGCAGTTTTAGGTTAATAATGGAAATTTTTCATTAACTTTATTTCTGTCAACCTGGTTCTGGTTCAAACGTAATTCAAAATAGGGTAAGTAGGTTTTTCTTTCTTTTAAAAAAAATAAAAAGCATCATCTGTTGTTGGAGACCTATTTTAGAGTTTGGTTGATATTTTCATCACATATTTTTACCCCTGAAAAAACCCATTAGGGTTGGCAACATGAATAAGGGTTAAGGGTAGTTGGGTAATTTGGACCACATCACTTTGTTTGGTCCTATGTTGGTGTACAGGCGCTGGTTACTGCTTTGTTTTGCTGAAATAATATTAGCCAAGGCCATCCTTAATTGAAGCACTTTGTTTGTATGATTGTGAGATTATTGGAGTTGAGAATCATGAGTTTATGCAATTAAAACACTCCAAACATGTGTCTTGCCAAGACTAGTACCAATCTACAGTGGAACTCTTTTGTTGATTGCATGTTTGTGTCAGCACCAAGGGAACTGGTTGTGAAGACTGTAGTGCAGGTTAACTCTATATGTAGTGCTGCCCTAGTGTAGGTGAACACTTTGTGTAGTGCTGCTGGTGTATCTAGTGTAAGTGAACACTGTTTTAGTGCTGCTCTGGTTAAATGAACTTTGTTTGTAGTGCTAGTTTAGTGTAAGTGAACACTGTTTTTTGCTGCTCTGGTTAAATAAACACTGTGTGTAGTGCAAGTTTAGGGTAAGTGAACACTGTTTTTGTGCTGCTCTGGTTATATGAAGACTTTGTGTGTAGGGCACATATTTTTATCTATCCAATTTGGACCTTTTCATGTATGGAAATGTGAACACTTTTGATAACCTGTAACACAGAATGGCATGTCTTGTATTCTAGGCACATAGGTCAGTGTTTTTTTTCTGCAGTTAGTGAAGCATTATATTTGCTGATACCGGCAATACCAAAAAGGATTATGTTTGTTCATCAAGTTCTAGAACTGACGTCTATGATGAATATGATCCCCAACACCGTAAAATCTACAATAGGAACTGACCATTTGATATTCTGTGTGTGTGTGTGTGTGTGTGTGTGTGTGTGTGTGTAGAACTGACGTCTATGATGAATACGATCCCCAACACCGTAAAATCTACAATAGGAACTGACCATTTGATATTCTGTGTGTGTGTGTGTCTGTGTAGTGTGTGTGTGTGTGTGTGTGTTATAAAAAAATTTACATTGTCCCAGGCAGACAAATATGTAGAACAGATATTGTCTGCGACATAAAAGAAATTATTGCTAAATACTGTTTCAATATAGATCTATTTTGACTCATAGTGAAACATGTTTAGTCAAGAACACCTCATAGATCTCGTTTTGCACCTGAAGAAAGGGCGAGTCTCCATACCAATTCCTAGGCCCCTACCCCCCAGAATATCAAATGGTCGGTCCCTTAATGACACCCCATCTATAAGTCTATAAGACTGACTATGTATGATGAAAGTAATGACAGGTTACATAAACATGATAAGGAAATGATAGGACATGAAGCCAACTCTCCATATGCAGATTCAACTTGAACTTGAACGCAGTCAGACATATTCACGACCATCTGTAAGAAACCAGTGATTGATAGCTAGAAGAACTGTTCAAACCACCAGGGCACTTCACACAAGGAGCCAGGTCATACATTGTGACCACCAAATCCTCTTGTAGTTGGCTTTCAGCACCATACCCGTGCCCGTGGGTTTCACCGAAGTGGTAAACGTCCGAGACCTGCATCACTTTGGGCTTTCCTCCCACATTAAGCTGACACGCCGTGATATAACTGGAATAATGTTAAAAGCGGCGTTAAACCCAACTCACTCACTCACTCACTCTTGTAGTTGGCTCTTGCCACAAGCAGGACTCCTTGAGAAGTAAACTTGGCTACTGAAAACCTTGTGGCTATACTTCAGTGAGAGTTGACTGAACTGTTGCCTTCATTCCAAAAGTCTACTCTCGGAATAATATTTAATGGTTAAATGTTATATTGATTGTCAGTCACATGTCATGCCAATATTACAAATCAATATATGTACCGTATGTATATATCAGCTTTCCTTTGAACGGAACTAAAGTATCTACATTTGATTATATGCTTAATCATTGTGTAGCGTCTCTACACTTAATGCTTGCTTGGATCTGAATTTTGTCGTTCATTGGATTATGACGATTTATGATTGGTGTTTGCTGTTAGTCCAACCCAGTTGTCCCATATGTAATCAAAATCTAATGACTGAAATGCATGAGTGATCCCAGCAGTTTCACTGAAAACATTACATGTATATTATTCTTTCTCCACACAACTATGTCCTTTATTTCAGAAGGTTTGATAGCCACACTGGTCAAATGTTGCCATGGAAACACAGAGGCATCTTGTAAACAAAGTGTCCTGTAAACACAGATGGGTTCAAGATGCACAGAACTGCATTTGTATAATGAGGGCTTGGCCCATACTAGGAACAGTGCCAATGTGTTTGACAGGTAGTTTGCCACACAGAGCATGTCCGCCATATTAAACAGCTGGCAGACACAGGCTTGATTCTGGTGCCGGTGACAGTGCCGGTGCCGGTGCCGCTTTCACCCCTGCAAGAAATTGGACAGTGCCACTCATTCATATTGATTGTGGTCACAGTGCAGGTCTCTTCTGGTTACCAGTTGTATCTGTAATCATGTTGTGTGCACAACATTCGTTATGCCCAAACAATCTGCATGTTGACGTCCACTTACTACCTTATCACTTCCTTATGATTGCATCTTCTGGGTTGGCGGAAGTCTTGTGGCCAAGCTGTTGGTCAAGATGCAAAAGACCTAGTACCAGTATCACATCCTTATGATTGCATCATCTGGGTTGGTGGAAGTCTTGTGGCCAAGCTGTTGGTCAAGATGCCAAAGACCTAGTACCCGTATCACATCCTTATGATTGCATCATCTGGGTTTGTGGTAGTCTTGTGGCCACGGCATTGGTCAAGATGCCGAAGACCTAGTACTAGTATCACATCCTTATGATTGCATCATCTTGGTTGGTGGTAGTCTTGTGGCTAAGGCGTTGTTCAAGATGCCAAAGACCTAGTACCAGTATCACATCCTTATGATTGCATCATCTGGGTTGGTGGTAGTCTTGTGGCTAAGGCATTGTTCAAGATGCCGAAGACCTAGTACCAGTATCACATCCTTATGATTGCATCATCTGGGTTGGTGGTAGTCTTGAGGCCAAGGCATTGGTCAAGATGCCAAAGACCTAGTACCAGTATCACATCCTTATGATTGCATCATCTGGGTTGGGGGTAGTCTTGTAGCCAAGGCGTTGTTCAAGATGCCAAAGACCTAGTACCAGTATCACATCCTTATGATTGCATCATCTGGGTTGGTGGTAGTCTTGTGGCTAAGGCGTTGTTCAAGATGCCAAAGACCTAGTACCAGTATCACATCCTTATGATTGCATCATCTGGGTTGGTGGAAGTCTTGTGACCAAGCTGTTGGTCAAGATGCCAAAGACCTAGTACCCGTATTACATCCTTATGATTGCATCATCTGGGTTGGTGGCAGTCTTGTGGCGAAGGCGTTGTTCAAGATGCCAAAGACCTAGTACCAGTATCACATCCTTATGATTGCATCATCTGGGTTGGTGGTAGTCTTGTGGCTAAGGCTTTGTTCAAGATGCAAAAGACCTAGTACCAGTATCACATCCTTATGATTGCATCATCTGGGTTGGTGGAAGTCTTGTGGCCAAGCTGTTGGTCAAGATGCCAAAGACCTAGTACCCGTATTACATCCTTATGATTGCATCATCTGGGTTGGTGGCAGTCTTGTGGCGAAGGCGTTGTTCAAGATGCCGAAGACCTAGTACCAGTATCACATCCTTATGATTGCATCATCAGGGTTGGTGGTAGTCTTGTGGCGAAGGCGTTGTTCAAGATGCCGAAGACCTAGTACCAGTATCACATCCTTATGATTGCATCATCTGGGTTGGTGGTAGTCTTGTGGCTAAGTGCGTAAAACAACACTCACTCACCATGACAGCCCAATTGATGTGCATCATGTACTCCAGCTTGGTAAAACATGCTTTTGATGGGATCTGTCTGATTGCTCAAATTTTGACTTGAGCTGCATAAAATATTCCTGGATCATGGAAGGACGAGTGTGGTAATCAGTCTGCCTTAATAAAGGACAGCTCGCAATGACCTTGGTATTAAAAAACCTTTCATGTCCTTCTGTAGTCTGTAGTATCATGCCCGCTATTCATTTTATGTAAACATGTGATTGTATCATGTTGGTATGTTCTTAGACCTTATCAATATTCTTGGTACCTGCTAGATATTTAACACCACATATCTTGGGGGAGGGAAGGGGAGAGCAGGGGTGCACATCCCGCCTTTTCGGAAATTAAGTCACTTGATCAGGTACTAAAAATAAACGTATAAAAACACTGACTGACTCATTTAAAGTCATTTTTGGATGTATAATATCTTTAAAAAAAACATCCAATTTTTTTCATATTGCTATAGTCAATCTGTCATGGCATGATAGATTGACTATGGTAATTACTAACATGAAGGAATTGGGTGTTCTTTGACTTCTTTTGAGTAGTAATTTTCATCAAATAATGAGGTTTCAGAATGCATATTGCCAAAAACTACACCCCTACTTTTCCAAAAAGCTATATCAATGCTTGTTTTATGATAGTAACAGATGCTCTTACTTATGATGCGCTTTGGATTAGGATTAGGTTTGTGCTTGAACTAAAGTCAACTGATTTTTAGCAATATCTATGCTGCAATATTGATAACAGCAGCAAGAAGTCCACCCCAATGAGTTGAAGATGAATCAGGAGCTGGCACTTACAATGAACAGTATGTGGCTACTGTATTGCTTATTAGTATTAGTATTGCTATAGTTACTCTTCACTCTTGTATTCATTGGTCGGTGAAATGACTTATACAAAGAGAAAGGTGCTGTTCGTAATCATGTAATCAGATATGAATTATTTTATGAATTTATTATTACTGGGTGATGTGATATACACTATTTACTGTTGTAAGACCGATTCAGTGAATTCTTGATTATGCATTAGGAAATTATTCCTTAATTTTGTTCAAGTTCCTAACTAAAGGAATAAACTTCCAATACAGATCACAGAACATATGCTGAACAAAATTAGTTAGGGATCTTGAATGTTTTGGGGGATATTTTTATGAAATTGTCTTCGTTACAAAACAATATTCATGCTAACTTTCTTTCTTCAGTATAATTAAGATTTTTGGTATTTAAATGAACAGCTTTTTATTTATTGCGCTGACTTAAAGATAAAGTCATTCTTGTCTTGCTCAAGCTGTGTTGATCAAGGTTCATTTGAATTGGGATGTTCCTGTGTTATTTTAAGATTTGTTTTACAGTTATGCGAAGATAACTGTTCAGTCAGTACACATTATGACGTGTTGTCTCTGTACATTCTGTTGACATAATATATCCTGTTTGTAACCTCATAGCCTTACATTATATTTTACATCAATTTACAAATTATGAAATAAAATACTTCAACCATTTTTACAGTTGTCTTTATTATAATGATAGTGATACTCCTTTTAGGGAGTGCATAACTCCACAAGCAAGGTATGCTCGAAGAGCACAAGAAAGGTTTCAGTTCCGTCAATGAAGGTGAGTTTGAAAAGATCTTTAGTTGGTGCTCAAAGAAAGTTGAAGAATTCTTGAGTTCAAGTGGGAGACTGTTCCACTCAGTTGCCATGGAACCAGTGAAGATCCAGGCTGGAATAGGTCTTCAGCAACCCATGCTCGCCGTAACAGGCGACTATGCTTGTCGAAAGAACAGATTAACAGGATCAGGAGGTCAGACTTACCCGTTTCGTGAACACCTGGTGTCATCACTGATTATTAGTGTTCCGACATAAAATCGAGACTGATTGTTCTCACGCCATTCGTGACCAACCCTTGTTATTCTGGGACAAGCTGAATAGTGACTCGTGCCCCTCTCATGGCCATTTTAGCGACCGGGTTCCGTATTAGTGCAAACGGGCATACCTAAAACAATTGTCAACTCGTTGCGTAATGGTTCACATATATTTCCCCATATATTATATATATTTCAGATGCAATTTAAAGCAAATCTGGACATGCGAAATTATACAGTATGATTAAGCACTTTTAACTGTGTCTTGGGTATATTTTGAGATGCAAGACATGTAAAATCAAAAATTATTTCTGGGGTATCCTTTGACGAAGAATTTGAAATCATACATACATTTTGATTGGTTTGTCGTATTTTCGCACATAACATTCATCGATAGGGGGACAAGTCTTCTTGCAGGTTATGGAAAGGGGCGAGTGGTGACAAATGTTCTCAGGCGTAACGTTATATATTTATATTGTATGCTATGCTTGTCGTAAGAGGTGACTAATGGGATCGGGTGGTTAGGCTAGCTGACATGGTTGATGCATGTCAATGTATCCCAATTGCGTGGATTGATGCTCATGATGTCAACCACTGGATTGTCTGGTCCAGACTCGATTATTTACAGACTGCCGTTATACAGCTGGGATATTGCTGATTGAACAACAAACAAACAGTTCCCATGGCGAAGGAAAAGGAGCAATGGCCGAATCATGAGTCTTCTTTTACACAGAGGAGATGGTGACATTTAGACTTGGGGTAATGTGCTGTACGTGCTTCAGTAGCTCACAGTAGAGTGGAGCATCACCTGACAAGCACTGGTAGGTAAGGCAGAGTAGTTTGGAAGTGATTCTGTAGCACACAGAAAGCCAGTATGAGCTGGAGAGTACATGGGTAATGTGATTGTACTTGTGACAGGAACACTATCTGCACAGCACTCTTCTGAATCCGCTGAAACCTGTTTATCAGATATGAAGAGGCACCAGACAAGATTGCCATTCATCTAACAAAAGAAACGTATTAATCACACTTTTCACACTATTCCTTCCTCTTTAAAACATATATCCATATAATGTTCCTGTGTCGGTGCACTAGTGACCTGCTATGAGATATTGCCTCTGTTGATACATGTGTCATGTACCCATCAGACAGTTGAGCCCTAAGCCAATCAGATGTGCTGCACAACTGTCTGTTGCCCAGTGACATTGTCACGCTCTCTGACAAATTGTTTTTATCATCCATATAAATATCAGAACGAGATGAATCATAAATTCCCCATCCCCTTGGCTCGCCAGCTGTTTGGTCATGATGTCCGTACACAATGTAAACACAAGACTGTCACAAGCTCCTCCTCAGAGTATTACACACAGTCTGCTTCTAATGGGTCCCTGCCCGCTGGAGGTGCTTGACTTGCCCATGGCTATCTCCACGGCCTTCACAGCCTGCAACACTGCCTTGGCTGCACCGTCGATGTCTCCTGTCTGCGCTGCCCGCGCCGCCTCGGCCGTCACCCTGGCTGCAGCCACCTAGATGAGACAGTACAGGGTATATCGGGGGACCAGTGTGGAGTCATGTGGCACAGGAAGTTTATTGAAACATCAGATGCAACATTGTGTTTCTCAACATTAGTATTTCTCTAGCCTGTGTTGGTCAGTTGCTTATTACACCTAGTCCAGTGTCTCTCTGTCTCTCTGCCCTTTGTCAATTACTCCCAGTAATGTCTATATCTAAACCTGTATGTCAATCAGTCAGTCGATCAGTCCATTGTCCGACTGACCTGTATGTCAATCAGTCCAATGTCCGATTGACCTGTATGTAAATATATCAATCAGTCCATTGTCTGACTCATCTGTATGTCAATCAATCAATCAGTCCATTGTCTCACACACCTGTATGTCAATCAATCAGTCCATTGTCTGACTCATCTGTATGTCAATCAATCAGTCGGTCCATTGGCTGACACACCTGTATGTCAATTAGTCCATTGTCTGACTCATCTGTATGTCAATCAGTCCATTGTCTGACACACCTGTATGTCTATCAATCAAGCAGTCTATTGCCTGACCTGTTTGTCTATCAGTCAAGCTGTCTTTTGTCTGACTGACCTGTTTGTCTATCAATCAATCAGTCCATTGTCTGACACACATGTATGTCAATCAGTCCATGTCGGGCTCCCCTGTTTGTCAATCAGTCCATTGTCTGACACATCTGTTTGTCAATCAGTCAATTGTCAGACATACCTGTTTGTTAATAAGTCCATTGTCTGACACACCTGTTTGTCAATCAGTCCATTGTCTGACACACCTGTATGTCAATCAGTCCATGTCGGACTCACCTGAGCTGCTGACACGACCTCCTTGTACATCTGGCTGCTCTCACACTCGGATGAGATGAACTCCGCCACAGCGCTAGCCATGATGGCTGCCACAAACCCGGACGCAATCCGTGTTGCTTCTTTCACCTCCTCCTCCTCCGACCACGCCTTCATGACCACGCCCTTCCCACATGGCAATGCCACGCCAGTCACAGGTGGGATGGAATTACTCTCCTCTGTACCACTGACAACAGGGGTGGTGTTTTGTGCAAACGGAGTTGTCTCCTCCTTGTTGTCTTCTGTTTTCTGATTAGCATCAGGCTTGTGTGTAGTATTAGTTGAAGAAGTTCCAGTCATGGGTTGAGGTGGAGGTGTTTTGTCACCTAGTGGGTCCAGCTTCCACTTAACTTCTACACTCTATTAAAACAAGGACACCTATATTCAGTCTCACATTTTTTTCAAATTCTAATGACACTCTACCTCGGGTTAATTAATATATACTCAAAGTGACTAATCATATGAATATATAACTACAGTAAACTACGGTTATAACGAACTCAAAAGGACCACTTATTTTAGTTCGTTATAACCGTAGTTCGTTATAAGCATATATACAGCATATATACAACAAATGGCCGGGACTAAAAAATAAGTTCGTTATATCAGTCAGTTCGTTTTAATCTTGTTCGTTATAACCGTAGTTTACTGTATATTGTTTTACAGACTACCCATTCTTGTAGTTTTTGTTTGTTTGTTGTTTAACGTTGCACTCAGCAATATTCCAGCTATATGACGGTGGTCTGTAAATAATCGATCCTTGACCACACAATCCAGTGATTGACATCATGAGACGATCTACGCAATTGGGATACGATGACATGCATCAACCAAGTCAGCGAGCCCGACCACCCGATCCCGCTAGTTGCCTCTCACGACAAGCATGGGCTGCTGAAGACCAATTCTACCCCGGAATCTTCACGGGACACCCAGTCTTGTAACTGTGTACACAACAAACAACATTTCTGGACAGACCAGGGTAGCTTGTTTAATGCATATTTGGCCAAAAATAAGTACACACTTAAAAATAATTTCCCTTCTCATTGCTGTAAAGACCTTATAAATGTGAAATTTCAACATTTCTCCATCACTTGCACAAACAAAACAATAATTTGTGGAAAAGCAATTTGAAATTTTGAAATTGTTTTTACTTTTGAATTTTGATAGATAATATATAAATATAATGAAAAGGGGGGCAACTTCAAAGCCCATTAGAGTGAGTGAGTGAGTATGGTTTAACGCCGCATTTAGCAATATTCCAGCAATATCACGGCGGGGGACACCAGAAATGGGCTTCACACATTGTACCCATGTCGGGAATCGAACCCGGGTCTTCGGCGTGACGAGCGAACGCTTTAACCACCAGGCTACCCGACCGCCCCTTAAAGCCCATTAGACACCTATATACCTAAAACACTTCAGAGTAAGACGAGTTACGTGTTTCTGGTGAAATCTCAATGTGATAAATATAGCACAACAGTTGTTTTGCCTTGAGTATATATACATGGATCTCCTATAGCAGCAGAATGCTGCTACTTGTGAACTATAAAATGAATAAAAATAAATCAAACGGTGTCATTTTGTTGACCAACAGGAATTATGCAATATTCCACCCTGTCTACATGGCCGGACATATACTACTCAAAAATGGCTAAAGAACACCCGATTTCTTCATATAACTGTAGTTAATCTGTCATGACATAACATAAAACTATTGGGCGTTCTTTAACTTATTTTGAGTAGTATATATCAATACATATTATTCTGATTCAAAGAACTGTTTCAAGCTGTCAGCTTCAAATGGTGTTACCGGATTTCATACCAAACAATGTGATGCAAACAACCAATATCCGTGCTTATCGGCACTGCCCAGCAGTGGTTGGTTGGTTTGTTGTTTACGCCGCACTCAACAATATTATAACTATATGACGGCGGTCTGTAAATAATCGAGTCTGGACCAGACAACCCAATCCAGTGATTGACATCATGAACATCGATCCACGAAATTGGGATCGATGACATGCATGAACCAAGTCAGCGAGCCTGACCACCCGATCCCGTTAGTCCCCTTTTACGACAAGCATAGTCGCCTTGTACGACAAGCATGGGTTGCTGAAGACCTATTCTACACCTTTGTCAAAGACAGAATACAAAATACCTGGCACACTAACGATTTACAGTTGGCAGTGTCAAGTATGGCACAATGGATAAAAATATTTACGTTTTCAACACTAATTTTCACTACTAATCAGTGTTTGGTGTAACAGCCACTAAAGTAACCATTTAAGGTATGAATCTATATTTTTTACATAGTGTGCGACTGTGATCGATACTTGTATCGTGAAAAAATGCATCGGTGTATGTCCCAGCACTAGTGATTAAAGCACCCTCTTGTCAAGCCGACGCTGGTTCGATTCCCATATGGGTACAATGTGTGAAGCCCAATTCTGGTGTCTCCCACCGTGATATTGCTGGAATATTGCTAAAAACGGTCATACTCACTAACTCACTCATTGTTATTACCTACAGTCACAAAAAGGCGGGGGAACGGGTTGCACGCCAGATATCTATGATTGTGGGTTCGAATCCCGGTTCGCCCCGATTATGTTTCTAGGTTTGTCAGCACCATACCCGTGTTCGCGGGTTTCACCGAAGTGGTAAACGTCTGAGACCTGCATCACTTCGGGGTTTCCTCCCACATTAAGCTGACACGCCGCGATATAACTGAAATACTGTTAAAAGCGACGTTAACCCCAACTCACTCACTCACTCACAAAAATCAACCAACCTTCTTCTTCCTGCTTTTGAGCTTCATGGATCCCTTGCTGAGTAGAAGCAATGGGTTGATCTTCAGGGCAGTCTTTGTGTCTGCGTTGGGCTCCATAATTGTGTTGCTCTCCTCAGACGGGAACACAAGGTGCTTCTTGGTCAAAACAAACGTCAACCAGTCATCGACACAATGCAGAGTCGGGCAGTCTGCAATAAACAAGTTGTGAACATTGCCATGATAGACAGGTGCCCTCAACTAAAGCATTCTGATCGAGGATCGCGGTGAAGTAGTTTATTTTTTTTATTTTTAGAAGAATTAAAGAAGTTTTTATCCATAAAATTGTGTCTACCTTGAAGTATTTTTTGTTTGTTTGTTTGTTGTTTAACGCCACTCTCAGTAATATTCCAGCTATATGACGGCGGTCTGTAAATAATCGAGTCTGGACCAGACAATCCAGTGATTCACATCATGAGCATCGATCCACGCAATTGAGATACGATGACATGCATCAACCAAGTCAGCGAGCCTGACCACCCGATCCCGCTAGTCGCCTCTTACGACAAACATAGTCGTCTTTTACTGCAAGAATGGGTTGCTGAAGATCTTCATGGGTCAGTAAAGTACTGACGATGTATACTACTCAAAAGAAGTAAAAGAACACCCGGTTATATCATATTTCTACAGTTGAACAGCCTTCGCATGACAGGTTATCTATAGTAACATGAAAGAATCGGGTGTTCTTTAACTTCTTGTGAGTAGTATATTACAGCCATATTAAGGCCACCTATAAACATAGAAGTGAACCAGTGGTTGATAGCATGACTACTAATCAGTGTCTTTGGCGAACAGTGATGCACCCCGCTATCACCAGTCAATAAGATAAGTGGCCTTTTTCATCACGTGAAGATTCCGAGTTGGAATAGGACCCAGCATCTAGGGCTGGGACGAGTCCAAATTTACTACCCGGGTACCCACCCCTCTATTACCCGACCCTACCCGGGTACCCGCTGTAGGTCTCAAGAGATAGGTACAAAATATCCGATTGGTGAATAGTTTGACCATAGCCCTGGACCAAATGTATTTAGATACACGTATAAAACGATCTGGTCATGCATCCACTGAAGTTGACTGTAGATTATCTTCATTCAAACATATACAAGTCAGAAAGGTGCATTGTCAGAAAGAAATGGGAACATTAGTGACTTGTAGTGTAACAGAGTTATAGATAATTTTTGTCATTAAACAATATAGCGCGTGACTAACCACCGGTCCGGGTAGTCCTGTGGGTACCCGAGTCCTACTCAGGACCCACCCGACCCGAGTACCCGAATTACCCGTATCAGCCCTACCAGCATCCCATGCTGGTTGTAAGAGGCGGCGTGATGGATCGGGTGGTCAGACTCGGGGACTTGGTTGATATTGTAACCCTATCGCATGGATAGCTGCTCATCACATCATGTGACTGCAAAGACTTGATTACTTACAGGCCACTGTCATATAGCTGGAATATAGCAATCACCAACCAAGAATCGGCTCAATCGACATGCAATAGGTACTTGGGCCTCTTCTGCACTGTCATAATCATGTGTTGAAATATGATTAGTGAATGAATGCATGTTATTTTACGTTGCTGTCAACAGTAGTCTAGGAAGGTAATTGATAAAGTTTTGGCCGGTAACCCCAGTGAGCCCCTTGACGATCCTGGGTAGACAACCCATGCTTGCCATAAAAGGCGACGAAACTTGTCGTAAGAGGCGATTAACGGGATCAGGTGGTCAGACTCGCTGACAAAAGTTGACGATCACCCAATTCTTTCATAGTACAGTAAACTACGGTTATAACGAACTCACAGGGACCACTAGTTTTAGTTTGTTATAACCATAGTTCGTTATAAGCATAGATACAGCAATAAACAGCAAATATACAGCAAATGGACGGGATCAAAACACATTTCGTTATATCCGTCAGTTCGCTATATGCGTGTTCGTTATAAACGTAGTTTACTATATTTAATCTGCCATGCCATGACAGATCAACTGTATTAAGATGAAGGAAGCGGGGGATGCTTAACCTTTTTTCAGTGGTATATACAAGTTTCCGCTTCATCAGTTATTGAGCTTTACAGGTGTCATCAGTCAACCAAATGTCAAACAGGACATATCCTACATCACTCATCCTTGCAGCCTGTCTGCCAAACAAGCAGTCTTCCACCAATAGGTCATTACTACCATACTCTCTTGGACAGAACTGTAATACTCTCTGAAGGATATCACTTACCCTGACGTGAGGCGTGTGCTTCCTTCAGCTACTGTTAAGACCTTTCTATGGTGTGGTCAGTGGAAAACGACCACTGACAGGTGTATATAGAAGAAATCAATACAAGCCAGCAGGAAACGTGATTAGTGAATTCTGAAAGAGGGTGTCAGGCTTGTGTCACAAGACTCTGCTTGACCAGCTGTTGAGTGATAATGAGGAGTGACCAGCTTATTAATGTCACTTCAGGACAGAATAGAGTATTGGGGTAATTAGAGGAGTTGACTCTCAAATCATCTTACAATATCACGTTGCGCCTTGTTTCATTGATTGATCTCTGATATTAGAAAATAAATAGATCCGTAGCTCACCTGTCGAAAATTGTCCGTATTTGGTGAGTTGAGGTGAAATGGGGTTTAACGTCGCTTCCAAGATTATTGCACTTATATAGCGACGTGCATGCACGTGTGTGTATGTTTTGTTTGTTTGTTTATTTGTTGTTTAACGCCGCACTATTCCAGCTATATGACGGTGGTCTGTAAATAATCGAGTCTGGACCAGACAATCAAGTCATTGACATCATGAGCATCGATCCACGTTATTGGGATACGATGACATACTTCAACCAAGTCAGCGAGCCTTACCACCCGATCCCGTTAGTCGCCTCTTACGACAAGCATTATCGCCTTTTATGGCAAGCATGGGTTGCTGAAGATCTATCCTACCCCGGATCTTCACAGGTCGTGTGTGTATGTGGCTGCTTGTACTAGTCTGATGCCGATTTATAGTGCTAGCCCACTGAGATACCATGCCCCAGTTTCACATGAATACCCCACTCAGACACAGTACACTGGCTCCGAGCCGACCAGTCCTTGTTATAGCCCCTTAATGTTGAGCGCTAGACAGGTTAACGACAAGTACCATCTTTAAACGTCTTTTGGTTGACGCGGCCGGGAATCGAACCCCGGCCTTTCCGCTCTCTGGGCGGACGCTCTACCACTAGACCACGGAGGCGGTCTGTCCGTATTTGGAAAGTGTTTACATTTTACAAACACGTAAGAACTTATTTGCGAGTTATTTTCATTTGCCTCTTTGCCCGTCTGGTTCAATAGTACACGAAAATCCGGATTTGTTGAAGGCATGATCAAGGACAAATGATTTTTTTATTGGTATACTGACCAGCGACCAGTTACGGTGGAGGACCAATTACCGCCAACCCCACGTTATAGCGCCCATGTGATCACATATCGTTTTACTTTTGTTCGTTTTCTTTAGAAGAGAGAAATATTTATCCTAAAATGATAAACAAAACTGATACTTGTCACGAAATATTAAAAACAATACACCATATAAGCACCTTGCTCAAATGCAACTTATTAAAAAACACGCAGGTGGTGTAACGTGACTTCCAGGCTAAACAGAAATTTTGGTTCTGTCATTGCTCACCGTCTGTCTGTCATTTCTTCCCCAAAATACAGTTCTGAAACCTGATTTAGCTATTTTTGTATACACTTCGTTCCCCCGTCATCCGTAAATACATATTTGCATTGCATTCGTCACCACTCGCCCCTTTCCGTAACCTGCAAGAAGACTCGTCCCCCGTCGATGAATGTTATGTGCGAAAATACGACAAACCAATCAGAATGCGCGTATGATTTCAAGTACTTCGTCAAAGAATCCCTCAGAAATAATTTTTGATTTTACATATGTCTTGCATCTAAAAATATACCCAAGACACAGTTAAATGTGTTCAATCATTCTGTATAATTCCGCACGTCCCAATGTGCTTTAAATTGCATCTGAAATATATATAATATATGGGGAAATATATGTCAACCATCACGCAACGAGTTGACAATTGTTTTAGGTATGCCCGTTTGCGCTAAGGCGGAGCCCGGTCGCAAAAATGGCCATGAGAGGGGCACGAGTCGCTATTCGGCTTGTCCCGGAATAACACGAGTTGGTCACGAATGATTTGCATTGCTGTGTACAAGGCCGTAGTTAACTATTTTTGACAGGGGTTGGGGCAAATATTTGTACAAGTATCACTTGTCCCCAACTTGTACTTTCATGATTCCAATAAATCTGTTTTCTGTGTATATATAGTCGCTTTTTGTACCGAACTAACACTGGTATCTTCAAGACGGACACCAGCCAGTACTCTGACCAATGAGCGCTCAGATTACATCGCAGTAACGGCAATATTTAGCCGTTCGTAGCGCAACATGTGTCACATCCTTGCTGTCATCTGCTCAATACATCGTGTCAATATCAGGCAACTGGGGGTTCGCACAAACATCATGCACGGAATAGAGCTCATTTAAACTCGAGTGAAACAAGGCCTTATCTCAATAACCTGACGTAGCCTACAATAGACACACGCCACTATCCTACCTTGCAAACCCGACGGTTGATTTAGGAAAGTAGTGTTTGTTTGTTGTTTAACACACCAATATTCGAGCTATATGACGGAGGTCTGTAAATAATCGCGTCTGAACCAGACAACCCAGTGATTGACATCATGAGCATCGATTCACGCAATTGGGATACGATGACATGCATCAACCAAGTCAGCGAACCAGACCACCCCATCCCGTTAGTTGATCGCCTCTTACGACAAGCATAGTCGCCATTTACGGCAAGCATGGGTTGCTGAAGACCTATTCTACACCGGATCATCACGGGTCTGTATATAATATGAATATATAACGTTAACGCCTGAGAATAATCATTCTCGATTATGTCACATCACTAATAATCAGTGATGACACAAGGTGTTCTCGAAAAGGGTAAGCCTGTCACGTCCTAGCTTTAACACACGTCACTCACACAGTTAATTCGCATACAAAAGCTAGTGTTTGTTGCGTGACACCCCACAGTACTCCTGCGTAGGACGGGGGTCCGTATTGAAGACGAGAGAGCTGTAGCCTCACCTCTGAAGGGGAAGAGCAGCTCCAGGTGGATTTCCCTCTCCACCTCCCCATCCTTAAAGCTGTACTTCTTGTCTGCCAGCCAGTAGGACAGGCACCTCAGCAGGGAAACCATCTGCTCATGCTCCACCTTCTCCTCGTGGTAGAACTGATAGCCCAAGGGCATGATGACCATCTGAGGGGTAGATGCGTTGTGATTGGAGTTAATCATTAGTTTGTTTGTTGTTTAACGCCGCACTCAGCAATATTCTACCTATATGACGCTGGTCTGTAAAAAATCGAGTCTGGACCAGACAAATCAGTGATTGACATCATGAGCATCGATCCACGCAATTGGGATACGATGAGATGCATCCACCAAGTCAGCGAGCCTGATCATCCGACCCTGTTAGTTCCCTCTTACGACAAGCATAGTCGCCTGTCACTACGACAAGCATGGGTTGCTGAAGACACTTCTAACCCGGTTCTTCACGGGACTAAATTCATCAAGAAATTCACCTTCATGTACATTAACCTTACAGAATGCGGCATTAAACAACACACAAACAACGAAATTGCCTTTGTGAGATAGGACTAACACGAGTTTGAACAGTGGTCCAGTAATATCACGGCATCAGCTTGGTGTCGGAGGAAATATCAAAGTGATGCAGGTCTTAGTGGGTTTGGCACGCCTAAGGGACGCAACTCGACACGGCGAATTTCGTCGCCTTAGACAACCATGCCCCCTTGAAATGAAGAAAAGACAACGTCACCTTATAGAAGAGCCCGGGCCAGAATTTGAGGAACTTGTTGAGGGACAAGAGGAACTGCGACAGCGACACCCAGAGCAGCTGCACGGCAGAGTCTTCCTGACCCGGCTCGTCAGCGTTCACCCGGCAGCTGATGTTGAACTGGGTGTTGTCGTGTTCTGCACAAACTATAGCCTACAATAACAGGGTCCTTACGTCAGTGTACTATAATACCCAATATTAAATATACATCATGTAAAAGAGATATATAATAAACTACTAAATAAGATTTCTCATTTTATTTTAACTTTCTGGTACAACAGAGTTGGGACCAATTCCCTAAAATAAGTTTCAACAATTAAATAAATATCATAGACAGACTGCCCGACAAACATGACTATCACAGAGCACTTATGCACAGTGAATGCTGCGCTATTCAAATGCATATTATGGCAACTCAAAATCTGGACCTCAGTTGACATGTAATATATTCAGAAAAGGAAATATTAAGCATCTCTAGATTTAATATCTGTCATCAACTGGCATTGATTGAAAGTAAAATGTGTTTCCACCGACTCTGGCGAGTTCGTGTTTTTTTCGCCGCTGTATTTACTTATTATCCTTACTACATTCAAATCACGAGGGGTTTAAAGGAATGGGTTTCTCGAAAGTCCAACCCCGCCTAAAACCACGGACCTTGTAGAACGTACCTCCCCCACCCTCTGCAGGACCCCGTACTTCCACATGTGTCTGTAGGAGCTGGTGTCCTGCCCCACGTACTGGCAGTGTGCCAGCAGCTGTTTGGCCACGCCCACAGGGAGACCGGTCGCGAATATGTAGCCGATGGTGATTTGCAAATCTCCCTTGAAAGGCTTTGGAGTCCAGTTTAGTTGCTGAGGAACATTAAGACGACATGTTATTCGTGACATTAAACCGATTGCTAAATTACATACTATTGTAGTCAAAAGTAAGTCTTTAAGGTATATTCCAGAAATATCATGGCGGGGGACACCAAAAATGGGTTTTCTCACTTTGTACCCATGTGAGGGATAGATCTCAGGCCTTTAGCGAGACGAGCGAACGCTTTAACCACTAGGCTACCTCACCCTCGCTATAAAAACGCATGTTTTTGGTTTTTAAGGGTGTGCATTATGACATACCTCTCCCGACAACATTTTTATTGAGCAGGTTTGAAGAGTAAATATGCGTGGTATTTATTACAAAGTCAGCACTATTCCAGCTATCGGTGGTCTGTAAATGGCAGTCTGGAACAGACAAGCTGCAGTTGACGGAGGAACGATCCAGGCCGTTGTGGACGATGACCTACAATCGCACATTTTAGCCACCCGATCCCCATTAGGAACTTACGGAGGAACTGTGGTATTTGGGACTTGGGATTTGGGACATCAATTCAATACACATGTGTCAGGCTTGAAGAAGATTACCAATAAATATTATTCAGACAAAAACATTTACACTCTTGCTGTTGCAACCTTTTCTTGCACCCACAAACTATATCTCCCTCAATGATTCCTCTCCATACTGCCAGAATATCTTAAAGAAGCATTTTAGAAGCTGCAATATCAATTTAACTTATTGATTTTAACTTCTTTATTCTTTTACAGCGATATTTCAGTACAGATGCTAGTACCTTTGTCAAGCATCTGTACCAAAATGTAAATCTGTGAAGATCCGGGTTAGAATAGGTCTTCAGCAACCCATGCTTGTCCCAAGAGTGACAATGCTTATCGCAAGTGGCGACTAACGGGATCAGAGGTCAGGCTCGGTGACTTGGTTGATGCATGTCATCGTATCCCAATTGCGTGGATCGATGCTCATGATGCCAATCACCGGATTGTCTGGTCCAGACTCGATTATTAACAGACCCTACGTCAACCCAGGCTTCACCAATACTATAAATAACATTGAGAGAAAACGCATTCGTTTCAGAAATAACCAATGACTGCAATTGTGTGATAGTCTGAAACTATTTCCAGATGTGGGGTGAAGTGTTGGTCAGTCCACAAACTGAGTCCACATGAGGGGTCCAGTGTGTTTGTAAGTTTGAAAACTAGGTCCACATGAGGGGTCAGGTGTGTTGGTCAGTCTAAAAACTAGGTCCACGCGAGGGGTCCAGTGTCTTGGTCAGTCTGTAAATTAGGTCCACACGTGGGGTCAAGTGTGTTGGTCAGTCTGAAAACTAGGTCCACACGAGGGGTCCAGTGTGTTGGTCAGTCTGAAAACTAGGTCCACATGAGGGGTCACGTGTATTAGTCAGTACTCACGGGTCTGTTGTTGGGCAGAAGGTCCAGGAGCACGGCGTACAGACAGCGCTGTACAGACAGGTGGGGGTAGTAGGGGAGGGCCAGTCCCTCACAGTTTGCCTTGCAGGTGCAGTAGCGGATGAACAGCCCCAGGTAGGTGAACACTCGCACCAGGTGCAGTATCTGGTCCTCGTACAGGTTACTCTCCTTCAACACGAGGCAGGGGCTGTCAGACAGTGTCAATGTCTCCGATCGAGGGATGGTAAATATTGCAAGAGTATTGCTTATAAAAAAACTCTTGCAATATTTAGCATATCTCGATCGGAGACACCGAGCACGGGATTAACGTATTCTAGAAGGTACGTCAAAATAGTGCACGACCCTTTGTCTGACGTTAAAACATTTCGAAGCATAGCAGGCCAAACAAAATCGACTTTCTAAGTCTTTATTCAATTAAACGTCTATTAGGCCCAATCAATCCTGTTTGTAATAGCAGGATCCATGAAAGAAAAACAAACGTTTTCCGCTGTGCTCAGTTGTGTTTGTTGGTGTAGGTGGAGAGAAAAAAATGTTCCATCACTTTGCATTCAATATTTTTAAAAAGGACTACATCCCTCCCTACCCATTATGCAGCCTTATCTCCCCAGTATTCACCATGTTAAGTGATTACATAATGTTCCTGGTAACATGTTTACATATATAGAAAGGATAGTGGAGCTAATGACAGAAGCTGCTAATGAAATGTTGCAATCCATTCAGGGATCACTCACACCTGCTGATTATACAAGCGTTCGCCTCGATCAGACATAGCTCACCTGCCACAACAATGGAAGCAAGGACTCTCTGATCAGTCCTTCGTGAGGTATCGACTCTAGCACCTTGCACAACACTTGAGGGTCTGGGCGCTTGAACCCGGAATCTTTGGGCCAGAACCTGCACGACTCGAACCGGAAGGCTTTCTTGTCATCATCCACCAGACAGCAGCACACGGCGTTGGCAAAGACGCTGGGGTGGATACAGATGAACCGGCCTGTCCCGGCGGCGGGGATGTTGGAAGGGGGGTTGTCAGGAGTGTTCGAGATAGATGGGGTCATTTTGAAATCGAGGAGACCTCCCTGTAACGATGAGAAAATATACATCGAAATGAGCCATTACAGTTCGTGGTACTTTAAGTTTCAATGCAGACTGTTGTTTGTAGGAGAAAGCCATACGCAGTTCATATATACTCATACATTGGTGCATCCCCCGGAGGCAGGGGTGTTAACTGACTTGAAAAGTCCAGTCGGACTTTTATAGTCAGTTAACGCCCTTGCCTCGGGAAGTCGAAATTGACGAGGACAAGCTCAGACATGACGAGCATCTTCATCGAAACCCAGTTTACGATGCTCTACGTGTACATACTGGAAACAGTCATGAACACAAACAATTTGACAGCTTTCAGAAAGTGGCTCTATAAACTCCACAAGTCAAAGTCGTTCATATAAATATAAAACTTCAACGCCAGAGAATAACCAGTCTCGATTCTCTGCCAAAACAGATTTCACTGGGCGTAAAAGGCAAAATAGCGGTGAAAAGTATATGGGTGGATCACTAAAAATCAGTGATGACACCAGGTGTTCGCGAAAAAGGTTGCGTGTTCTACCCTACCGCTATCAACCACCACTCACCCAATTTGCATAAAAAAGTAGTTGGTAATGAAAATGGTGACAGTACGGTATTTTACACACGACTTAAAGTACCATTTGTCTTAAATACTCGTTTATAGGTGTTTTTTGGACGGTTATGTAAGTATTCGTAGTCTAAACTTGAAGGCTATTTTTACCATTAACGCCAGTCGCCAACGGGAGAATTCTAATATCACAATCTACCCAATGATATTATCGTTAAAGAATAAAGCAAACGGTTTATCATCATAGTTTTAGAAATTTGAGGTTTTCTGTAAGCCTGTGAGAATTACACACATTCTTTTTCTTTCTGTAAATATTTCAAGCAAAATGGTACACAGCACTCGTATTTTCCCCATATACAACAGTAAATATATCCAGCAACTTCTTTATGAAACCCGAACAAGTATAAACATACAGTGAATGTTAACAGAAATTACATTTGTCCACCAGGAATGTTAAACAGAACATAATGTAATATATATAATCATTAACCACCGCCCTTGAAAAGTCATGTATAGATAGGCCCATGGCCTTTCGGTGAAGCAAATAAATGATTGATGATATGACTTCATAAAACTGTGTCATATGTTTGTTTAACGCCGCACTCAGAAATATTCCAGCTACATGACGGCGGTCTGTAAATAATCGAGTCCGGACAAGACAATTCAGTGATTGACATCAGGAGCATCGATCTACGCAATTGAGATACGATGCCATGCATCAAACAAGTCAGCCCGCCTGACCACCCGATCCCGTTAGTCGCTTCTTATGACAAGCATAGGTTGCTGAAGACCTATTCTAAGCCGGATCTTCACGTGTCGTGTTTCATGTAAAGAAATTTATTTTAATTGAGTGTTTCATATGTCTAATAAATGTTGAAATATCATTTAAAATATTTATATCGACAAGTTTTTCTCCTTATTTGCAAGTCCATGTAATACTCTTATTTGAATATATATTTAGAAAACTTAACATACAAAACATTTATGAAAAATAACTCACAATTGTTTGAAGGAATGCAGTATCTTCCTCCAGAGTGTCATCTCCATCTGGGCTTAGCTGATTGGCTATATCACAAAATTGACCCCATGTCAACAGAACTAAATCTCGTTCTCGCAGCTTTAAAATCTCGTCATACAACGAGATCGTGCTGGGTTTGATGGTCCGGTCAAGGTGAGGGAACTTCACGGGGTCCAGGGCAGCCCGGAAGATGACCGTTTTCAGCTCATCGAGACCCTAAATGTGAATTAGAACGAGTTCTACATTAAGCGCTTGCTAGCAAGAACAACGACGCACGTTGTTGGTACGTTAACACAAGACCAGTCAGGGCACCATTGTGACCACATATACCTTGGTTTAGTCGGCAAATTTAGTTTAACGCGAAATCCTCACTGAAAACCTAGCAACGAGCTTTAAAATTACATGAAACGTATTTTACTAACGATGCTACACGTACGTATATGCACTCAATTTTCTCCTGGTTCACACAAAAACGAAATTTAATAGAATGCTGGGGATCTTTTTGGTGGGGAAAATATTAGTTTATCAAACGATGGGTCAAGTTCTGGATGCGATATACCAATCCGATAACTTGATATCACAATCCGATATATATGCAAATGGTGTCATATAGCAGGACTACTTTCAATGAAATCCATTCTTCGATGCGTGCCTGTTTGCCCAGAAACCATTGCATAGCCGTCCTGAAATGTCCCGATAGAGGTATCCCGATGTGTTGGAGGTTATGTAACCTAACGTTGGTATAATTCAGTTGGCACTATATAATACAGGGGACGGTTCACTCAGGCGTCGTATTCCTACACGAAGTTCAATAAAGAAATGAAGTTATGTCTTAAACCTTGTTTATTTCAGACTGACCTTACATGACAAAGAGCTCGAGATCATTATTAGAGTGTGTTTTCACATGTCATATATTAAAAATAAAAATATGTTAAAAATTAGGAGATGCACACGTTGCCATTTCAGTGTTGAGCTTGGTTACCTGTAAATTTAACCACAATAAACTGGATTTGGAACCGAAAGCGCAGCATAGCCAAACGCGAAATCTTGGCGTCAGTGAAGAAATTGACTATTTTTGTATATATCATAAATAGGACACCCAAAGTGTGCACTCCATAAAGAAAATGAAGCAAGCCTTGCAAAGTTTGGTTCTACCCCAAACGGTCAATTAATTGTGACGCAAAGGATATATCATTATTCCAAATTGCCTACCGTTAATGTTTAAAAAATAATATTTTTTTTTATTAGTTTCCATGGTGATGCGACAGTCAAACAAGTTGTTTATATCAGACGTGGTTATTGTGATTTGATACCTCTGGTTGACCATTCAGAATGAGTATTTTTTAAGTGCCGACCGGCAATGATTGCCAAAGAAGTTGTTATCTTCAAAAGTTAGCTCCCGCGGTGATGCGGCCGTCAAATCAGCAGTTTCTATCAGTCTCGTTGACCTGAATGGACCAGAATCAGAATGGAGTTTATTTTTTCAATTTCATAGTAGAATCTATATTTAAGATCCGATGTATCTCTGTTCCTTCCCGAACTCTTTCTTATAGAAGATCTTACTGACCACTACCCCTTTGAAGTTTAGGTGTCAACATGACCATAAGATGAATTATATGTTTCAGTTTAACGTCGCTTTGAACTATATTTTGCCTTAGAAACATGACAGTGAGTCAGCTTAATTAAACTTTATGAAAGTCTACACTGACGTTTACCACTGCGATGAGCAGGTATGGTACCGGCCCTGACAAAATAAGGGTCAAAATCAGTATGAAACCCCGATCCAAAGCAACGTTCAGTGGATACTTAAACCACTGGGCTACCCGTGTCCTATCTGCAACAAAGGTCTGTAATCATGTTTCGAAAGAATTTGGATAGTTTAATAGCTTCCTGTTTTTATTACCTGCCCGTCTAATGAGCTCACGTCGTAGACTTTGCTAGGAACATCCTTGACCTTCACGAGGATAGATTCACAAGCCTCCATCTGAGATTTCAGGGCAGGGTTGGTCTCGCTGTGTCGGTGTCGCGAGTCGTTCTTCTTGCTCTTGTTGGCTGACTCTGGATGTTTGGCGTGTGTTTCCCTGGACAACAACCTTCAAGAAGACGGTCAGACTTACTCTTCACTCCTGGCATCATTACTAAGACACCCCATAGTTCAGATGGTAAATTTAGTGAGTGCCTGAGTGAGTTGGTTTCACGCCGCTTTGAACAGTGAGTTGCGGTGCCAAGACGTATAGACGCGCGCCCGCGGTCCCGACAGTAAACATTTATTCTACATATCTAAGCTACTATTGTTAGTTAGATACCATATATTTTGGACGTATTTGATGCCAACCAAACTAAGCACAGAATATCCCAGTAGCGAGAACATCAAGGCATCGATATATTAGCACCTACAGCCGTACCCTAACGTTTTGCATGATCTTTTCAGAACGGCCTGGTCTCACTTGAGTTTACCAATACTTATTTCACATAATCTGATCTCCGAGTTACTCAGTAAAGTTATATCACAAAATCTAGTTTAACTGGAGTTACTCAGTAAAATTAGTTCACAATATCTACTTTCCCTGGAGTAACTCACTAAAGTTATTTCACATTACTTACACTGGAATAACTGACTTAGGTTATTTCACATTAGCTGGTCTCACTTGTGTTACCCGGAAACGTTATTTCACACAATCTGCTCTCACTTGAGCTCGTCCATCTCCTTCAGGACGTAGAACCTCCAGTTGTCCAGGCTCTTCCTCAGGGAGTCCAGGATCTGCTCCCCCGACGGCAGTGTGGCCCGGTTCCCATCAGGCGGGGATTTGTCCGCCTTTGTGCTGGCAATGATTACCGTGCTTCCCGGAGCCTGTTGAACAATCACTTCATATTGATTGAACATAAACTGAAAGGTATAATCTTGCAGAAATTCTGCCAAAATCTTTATAGCTCTTTCTACAGTCTTAGGGGATCCTAAGGATCATAATTGACAGCCAGTATTGTAGTGTGATGGGCGATTCCTTGACGCAACTGTCAGCGATATCACGGCTATATGACAACGATATTACAGCATTATCAAAGCGATCTCACAGATGTATGTCAGCGATATATCACAATATGATATCAGCGATATCACAATTATATCACAGCTGCATCTGCATAATCACCGCCACATCACGACAACCAGTTAAATACTACATGACCTGAACTAGTTCGTCATCGTGTCCCAAATGCATAATTCGGCGCTCACACTATCGACCAGTGGTTTTGATGCACTGGAAAACAGCTGGGAAGTATCCAAAACGTGTTACATATGTACAAAGTCATAATCACAAGTTGAAGATCAACATGTTTTATGATCTTTCGTCCGGAACACGCAAAGTCACCGCGAATCACGTAATGCATATTCCTGCTGATTTTTTTTATTAAAAAGCGATTCGGGTGAGAAGTAATCATACCATGAATGAATTGGGGGTGGGGGGTTGGGGGGGGGGGGGGGGGGGGGGGGGGGGGAGGGGGGTTATGTGTTATGATTATGAATTGCTAAAGTCGTAATAGAAGTCGGTTGAGAAACTGAAAAATATGATGGAAAAGTCGGTTGAGAAACTGTGAAAAATATGATGGAAAAACACATACAATGATCAAGGGGGACTATGCACGTGGTTATTTGCCTATTTCCAGTGTAGGCACAGACATTGAGGTTTGTTCAATGACTGGCATTCGGCCATTGTCTTTCTGTTGTATGTTTATCAATGTTAATCTGCTGCCTATAACAACATATCATGTATATATACCTCTCATCACTTGGTTGTTGCCGCTCCAGCTTGATAACGGTGTACGAATCTACATCAAAACTTCGCTATATGAAATAAACCTGAAGTTGTTATCCACAAAGTTGAATGTTTTTCTTACATATGACGTCTGTCTGCAAATAATCTAGACTGGAGCAAACAGTTTTGATGTTTTTAACATCAAAGGTTAATCTAATTGGTTTAAATATGAACATCGTTATAGTTAACCTGCTGTAATACAACATTATATACATATTATTCTTTTAGCTTTTGAGGTATAATGCAAATATTTGAAAAAATGTAAAAGTTAAATTCACACCGAACCGTCATGTGTCGCAGTAGCTGGGGTCGACAATTGGACGCCCTCGAAATCAGACGATGTGGGTTCGAACCCCGCTAGCGACACGTTTTCCAACAAAACTTGAAATCATTCAATAGTTCATAAAACAGTTCCGTCTATTCCACGTATTATTTGCAATGTTGGTTTAAGATAATGTATGATTGACAAACAACTGTCCATTTCTGAAACATAATGGAGCGGTTAAACAATAGAATGACGTCACAGACGTGTTTTGATCACGGGTAATTGAGGAACATGGTTTATACAGGCCGGTGAAATACTGACGCTGCATTTGATGAAGTACTGGTTGTTCATCTGAGTGAGTGAGTGAGTGAGTTGGGTTTAACGCCGCTTTTAACAGTATTCCAGTTATATCACGGCGTGTCAGCTTATTGTGGGAGGAAAGCCCGAAGTGGTGCAGGTCTTAGACGTTTACCACTTCGGTGAAACCCACGAGCACGGGTATGGTGCTGACAAACCTAGAAACATAATCGGGGCGAACCGGGATTCGAACCCACAATCATACATTTCTGGCGTTCCCAAGGGACGCAACCCAGCACAGCGAATCGCGGCGCCTTGAACGACTGGGCCACCCGTACCCCCGTAGTTAATCTGAGACAAGTCTAGATTAACATCACTGCAGTTTCTTTAAGTGTTATTTTAGAAGCTGTGGTGGCAATGTAGACAAGGCTACCAACCAATCGTTAATTATAGAGGTTCTAGCATCTGCACCGAAACGTCGCATTGAAATAATATAGAAGTTGAAATCCATAAGGGGCGGTGGGGTAGTCTAGTGGTTAAAGCGTTTACCTGTCACGCCTGGGGCCCTGGTTCGATTCCCCACATAGGTACAAAGCGTGAAGCCCATTTCTGGTGTCCCCCACCGTGATATTGCTGGAATATTGCTTAACGCGTCTTAAAACCATACTCACTCACTCACTCACTCACTGAAACACATAGTCAACTATTATTTTGTCTTTTATGAGGGCTGGTAAAAAAGTTCTAAGCCTGACAAACTTTCAACTATGGGCCATAACAAAGTGAACTAGTCAATGTATTACATTGTTTAAGTACCGAGCAGTCATTAAGTTTTTGGTTTCAGAGAAATGCACTCCCCAATAAATTCATGACCGCATGTCACAAGTGTATGGGGATAGGTGCCCTCGCTATTCCACTGTTAAACGTTGGGCAGTTATGTCTAAGGTTGGGAGAACAAGCCTTGATGATGACCCTAGGTCTGGACGTCCCTCTACTTCCATCAATGAAGATTCAATCAAGGAGATTAGAGAGACGTATTACCATTGCTGAACTTGAGGAAGACACAGGTCTAAGCCATGGATCCATTGAAACTAGTATTCATGAACATTTACAGATGAATACGATATCTGCTCGTTGGGTCCCAAAGTTCTAAATTGTAATCTTAAGGAATAAAGAACTGACATTTCCAGATGAAAATCTAGAGCTAGTTGAGGAGGATTTCCTCAAATTAAAAAAGAGATTAGTAACGGATGATGACACATGGGTCTAGCACTATGATCCCAACGTCAAAACGTCAATCCATGGAATGGCACCATTCCACTTCTCCGGGAACAAAGAAATTCAAGTCTTCAAGATCAGTGAAGAAAGTTATGGCCACTGTATTCTGGGGTGCAAATGGTGTGATCCTAGTTGATTACTTATAAGTCAAAAGACGATTACCGGTGCCTACTATGCTGATTTGCTTCATCGCCTGAGTGATTCAAAAAGAGGAACGCTGACTACTGGAGTTCTATTTCATGACAATGCCTCTTCTCACAACTCTCGACTTACAAAGGCTGCTGTGCAACAATGTGGGTTCGAAGAGCTTCCTCATCCTCCATACTCGCCAGACCTGGCACCAAGTGATTTCCACCTGTTTCCTAAACTTAAAAAACACCTTCGTGGAAATCGCTATGACGACAACGATGACCTCAAAGCTGCCCTGAATGGGTTTTTCAGGGTGGCTTCAGAAAACGTCTTCCTGACTGAAATTATAAAGCTTCACTATCGATATGAGAAGTGTATTGAAAAGCAGGGAGATTATGTTGAAGAATAAAATTAAAAACACTTTCACAATTGTTGGTTTTTGTTTACTTGGCTTAGAACTTTTTGACCAGCCCTCGTAGAAAGTTACAAATAACCACGGCCATGGTACCCTCATTCAGTTTATACGCAGTTGTTGTCTCAATGCCAAACGAGTAATTACCACTCAGACAGTGTCGATAATAATAATAAACTATTGCAAAGTTTAAACATTTCTCAACACATTCCCCTGAAACTATGGTAATAAGCACCGGCCCATCACAGCCAACACATTCCCAATCAATGACCATAAACAACCCGGACCTGTGAAATCCATTATTGGAATCGTAAAGGCTCCTAGAGTGAGATCCAATGTCCCATTTCAAAACCAATTTCAAAACCATTACCGCCCTTGTACCGTTCACACACATTCGCACCAATCAGCACAAACCATTACACCTCAGATAAATCAAGAATGAGAATACGGAGCTACTTAAACACGGATGGAGATTCCACATCAGCAGCTTCGGTGTCAGGATGATCTAGAAATGCAGGGTTTGTTGAAGGAAGTTGTTTGTAGGATGATGGTGTCTGTGACACGGTATAATCAATGGTAGACATACTTATACGCTGAATATCATGATGGGCGAGGGGAACATGATGATCAATATGAGTGTGATAGTTGTTGTTGTGCTGTTATAGTAATAGTGTTTGGTCCCCTGCCAGGATTTTAAGGGTAGAATTGTTTCAAGAGCGTGCATAAGTCTCCGGGTACTTTAGTTTTTCGGAGTGAGTGAGTTGGGTTTAACGTCGCTTTGAACAGTACTCCAGCAAAATCAAGGCTTGGAGAGTGAGTTAGTTATTTTGGTTTAACGCCGCTTTGAACAGTATTTCCGATATATCACGGCGTGGCGAGTGAGTTATGGTGCTGACAAACCTAGAATTATTTGACCACGGCGAATCTGGGTTTTGAAGAGTGAGGAGGTGAATATTGTTTAACGCCGCAGTTAGCTATATTAGCTATAGCACGCGTTGGGCATGGCAGAACAGTTGTTTTAAAGGAAGAGCAACGATAATCGGTACGGTGATGTGTAATTATTGCATTGTTTTCTTGTAATCTCCAGGGGGAAAGTGTTTGGCAAAGCCGAAGTCTGATTTGTAGCAGCAGAAGCGGAGGCTTCATGGTGGAAGCATCGTAATAATAATAATTATAATAATAATAGTCCATTTGTCATGCGCTCATCTACTAGGTAGTTGCTCACAGTACTACACAACATTTTATTTACAGTACATTATTTTGAAAAGATGTGTTTTGAGGTAGTAGTAGTAGTAGTAGTAGTAGTAGTAACAGTAGAAGCAGCAGAAGTAGTAGTAGTAGTGGTGGTAGTAGTAGTAGTGATAGTGGAGGTAGTAGTAGTAGTCATGCTTGCCGTAAGAGGTGACTATGCTTGTCGTAAGAGGTGACTATGCTTGTCGTAAGAGGTGACTAACGGGATCAGGTGGTCAGACTCGCTGACTTGGTTCATGCATGTTTGGCGTTAAACAACAAACAAACACTTGTAGTAGTAGTAGTGGTAGTAGTAGTAGTGGAGGGCAACTCACGGCCTCCTGGATGCTGGTGTAGATGGGGAGGACACTGTCGCAGCTGGTGTGGTCCACTCTGTTGTAGAGAAGAAGGAAGATGGACTCCCGGGTCAGGTACATCTGATGGGCGTGTTGACACACCTACAGCACGGACAGCATTGTTCAGAATGGTGTACAACAATGGGAACATTAACGTTGTAAACCCTGATTGCAGCCGCTATCACCACGTTCATTATTTTAATAAGTGTCGTAACAAATCTAACACAATGTGAACGAAATGTGATTAATATCAGAGGTGAAGTGAGTTGAGGTGAGGTGAGGTGAAATGGGGATTAACGTCGCGTTCAAGATTAATGGATGTATATAGAGGGACGTGCTAATGCCGGTTCTAGACCAGTGAGATACCATTCCGCAGTTTAACGTGGATACCCGACTCGGGCACTGTATACTGAGTCCGAGGCGCCAAGTTCTTGTTATGTCCCCTTATACGAGTAACGCGCCAGGCAGCGTAACAACAAGTACCATAGTTATCATATGGGATCAAACCACCGACCTTTCGCTCTCCGGGCGGACGCTCTATCCACAAGGACCATAGCGGCGGTCCGATAGAGATCATATTCTACACCACACTGGGATACCCAGTGTATTGACCGACAATAATACATAGATACATCTATGACTTATCTGGCTCGGGGCGGTCGGGTAGCCTAGTGGTTGAAGTGTTCGCTCGTCACGCCGAAGGCCCGGGTTCGATTCCCGACATGGATACAATGTGTGATGCCCACGCCGTGATATTGCTGGAATATTGCTAAACGCGGCGTAAAACCAAACTCACTCACTCACTCACTCACTTACCTGCCTCCCTGTCATATCCCAAATCTCTATGATGAGGTGATGCTCCTCCCCACTCAGCTTCCTGTCGAGCAAGTTTTCTGGAACCATTTTAAAAATCCCAACATGAGCCGTTCGACGCTTTTACGAATGACATATAAAAAAAGAAAAAGGTTCTGATCATAATTCTGTTGACAAAGACGTATAACCAGATTGACATTTCTCCTTTTAAAACACATGGGCTCCTGATGTACTAGCTCATGTCATATTCATTGTGTTTTCATGATGTATTTTTGTTAATGCAGTATGCATCTAGTGTTTCACACTGTCTTTAATAACAAGCAATTGTATTAATGGCAGCGTCTGTGTTTCCACTGTTATGACGTTTCAGTGCTTATTCTAATCCTGCGTATATCAATTAGAATCTGATGAAGACACGATAGTGGTTTGTGAATCCTGCTTACACTTCACAGGCTTGATAAGGTAAGGTGAAATGGGATTTAACGTCGCGTTCAAGATTATACAACTCTGTGTGTCCGTGCGTTCCTTTCTTGCTTGCTTGCGTGCTTGCGTGCTTGCGTGTCTGCTTGTACTAGCCCGGAATGATGCTGTTTTTATAGTGCTAGCCCACTGCCGCAGTTTAACATGAATACCCCACCCAGACACAGACTGTAAGGACTCCGAGCCGAAGAGTCCTTGTTTTATCCCCTTAATTCCGAGTAACAACAAGTACCGTCTTTTCACTATTGGCATGACGTGGGAGGGATCGAACCACATACCTTCCGTTCTCCGGGCAAAATAATAGATAAACGTGCAAGCATCTACATCGATACAGTCAAACACTGTTGTGTCGAACTTACTGTTGTCTCGAAGTAAAAGCTTGGTCATTGCATCTTCCTTCTTTAGTCATCGGTTTCGGTTGTGTCGAACCTCGGCTAACTCGAAGTATTTATGTAGGACCCTTCAACTTCGACACAACTTTGTTTGACTGCATGTCGAATTAGTGTAAATAAAGAAGTTGCAATCCACAACATTGCTTGTTACTTTTTCCAACTTATACTATGCCAATCAAAGAATTAACATATACCGCTTCCATTAAAGCTTTGTCTTGTTTAAAACCAGGGGGGGGGGGGGGGGGGGGGGGGGGTGCAATAGAAAAAGTCTCTCAGAGACTCCGATAAAACCAGGGGTAATAAAGACTGTAAAATGAATGTCCATCTAGTGTGTACGTACCATTGTGTTTGGATGTCTTAAAGGGGTACCATAGCTCTACCTTGACGCCGTCGGTGGGGTTGTCGTTAAGTTTGGGGGTCGGGCCGATGAGGGACTGGACCAGGCTTGTCTTGCCGCAGCCAACATCGCCCATAACAAACATCTTCACTCTGAAGAAACAATAACAGAATCGCATATATAATAGACTAAAAATATTTTGGAAAGGAATTAATATTCAAGTTATCTATGCCACTATTTTATTTTCCCACTGTGATTACAGGAGATGTCGCTTGGGTAAATCAAGGGATATCTCCCGAAGGCTGTTCAGCTACACTCGCGACACTGATCATTACTGCTTACAAACTGAAAATAGAATGTCACCTTCGTGTTGTGAAGCCCATTTTGCGAACTCTGTTGTGTTATTGATGGAACATTGCTAAAAGCTGCGTAGAACCATACTCTCTCTCTATACGGCAAAATGTTACATTTTAAAAACGTGTGATGAATCTACTGTGCACCTCGCCTTTTTCCCGGGAAATAGTTTATGTCTTGAAGCACTCAAACAATCCCAGACTTATCGTGGCGAGGCTGTGAAGCAGGTGCGTGTTGCCGTTTTCAGATGCTATTGACATTGATTGATCTGAGTCAATCCCCTGATACGTGTTGGTAAAGAAGCTCAGTGTCAAGCAGATAATGGTCCAGATAGAACTATTGCCATTACACATCTGTTTAAATAAACCCAAATAAATCTGAGACATATGATAATGTTGCAAAAATGTATCAAGAGAGTTCACTAGCACCAGGAATACCTCTATATCGATGTGTGAAAGACATAATATTAGTGCGTGTGTGTGTGCGTGCCTATGTGTGTGTGAGAGAGAGAGGGGTGAGTGTGTGTGTGTGCGTGCGTAGGTGCGTGTGTGTGTGTGTGTGTGTGTGAGAGAGAGAGAGAGGGGGGGGGGGGGAGTGGGTGTGTGACCTCATTTCTTTCAACAATTTCGAGATAAATGTCGTCATCGATCCACCCGAGATCAAAGAAACAACTGAGAAACTGAGAAACAATAGTCAGTGTCCCATCAGAACTATGTACAGAAATTCAAATGTGGCAACCCCTGTGTCATGTTGTATGACAAGATGGATGATTTCGATTTTCCAGTCGTGAATTACCCCTTTATATCGAGCAATATACCATCAGCTCCAGCTTATGGCGTCCACATTTCTCAGTTGCTCGGGTACTTAATGGCACAATCCAGCAGGATCAGCATACATACACACTGTATAAGGAGGCTTAGAAAATGCAGTGTTCGACTCTAAACGTTAGTGGGGACGGATAGGGGGAGTATATTTCTCGTCACTGTATTCTGAACAGAAAGATCCTGGTGAGTTGGAGGACAAAGAGCCATTTCCAGGTGATGTGCAAGAACTGACAACTGACATATTAGATTCTCCAATCACCTGATCCGAACTTTTTGAGATTTTATTGATTTTTCTAAATCCTTCGACTCCATTTAGCGTCAGCTTCTATGGAAGATATTGCACAAACATGGTGCTAAAATGTGTAAAATTATGCAATTCATCTACAGTAATGTAAAGGCTTTTATTCGTTCAAACAACGAGTGTCTGGTACATTTGATTGTTTCATGGGTGTGTGTGTGTGGCCCTCCGTGGTCTAACGATAGAGCGTCTGCCCAGAGAGTGAAAGGTCCGGGGTTCGATACCCGGCCGCGTCCTACCAAAAGACGTTCAAAGATGATACATTCGTCTTTAAGGGGCTAAAACAAGGACTGGCCGACTCGGGATCAGTATACTGTGACTGAGTGGGGTACTCATGTTAATCTGCGGCATGGTATCTAAGTGGGCTACCACTATAAAATCGGCATTAGTCTGGACTTGATCAAGTTTCAGATGATAAACTGAGTCTTTTTTAAATATTTCATCTCCCCCAGTCAGCACTATGCAGTATCATGTGTTTCTTTAAAAACATGGGTTCAAATGTCGGTTCCCCCGAATGTTTACTATGTATGTCAGCACCATACCGGTCCTCGTTGGTTTCACCAACATGGTATATTATGGAGCCGTATCGTGACAGGTATAGAACAGTTGTGTACTTTGTGATAAAAGCATGAAACTTGGCACAGTTGTAGGTAGGAAACTACGGTTATAACGAACTCAAAGGGACTACTATTTTTAGTTCGTTATAGCCGTAGTTCGTTATAAGCATATATAAAGCATAACTTCAGCAAATAGTCGGGACTAAAAATTAAGTTCGTTATATCCGTCAGTTCGTTATAAGCGTGTTCGTTATAACCGTAATTTACTGTATTGACATTCTAAATATTTTCAGATATGGGGTCACCCAAAAAACCCACTATGGCCGCCATGGAGGAATGGAATTTTAGTACATCTCATGTGAACATGACCCACAACCTAAATATCAAATGAAAAATGCACATTTTGGGATGTATGTACCCAACACTACATCTGTAAAGTAAATAAATTTATCATAATAGACTATTTATCATGATTTAGGTAATCTAAAGTGTGAACAATATATTCATTTCTTTCTTATTCGGCATATCTTTAAGACATACTTCATTGAGGCCAATTAACTATACCAATATTGTATACTCATTTCGTGAACACAATGGCAACACCAAAATATTAAAGAACAATATTTGTATTTATTGAAATATGCTGTAAATGGCTAATGGTTTGGTTGGCTTGGGAAATAAAATGTGATTACAGTTGCCACCATATTTGCAAAGTGGGGTACTGAGTAAATGTGCCACAACACCGTTACATTAACCCTGCGCCTCCCCTCCGACATACTGTACTCAAACATTATGAAAAATAAACATTTGGTAATGTATTTACCCATCATTACATCTGTAAAGTAAAAATATATATTTTGATTGAAGTAGTCTAAAGTGTTAAAAAACGAAAACAATATACATTTCTTTCTTCTTTGGCATTATTATCTTTAAGACATACATCATTAAAGACAATTAATTTTACTGATAGTGTGTATGCATATGGTAAATAATTTAAAAACAAATGATATGATAAGATAAGAACTAATTTTCAGTCGCTATCAATATAAATAAGTTATTAAAATACTATGATTAAAACTTTTTGAAAACATTTTTTTTTTAAATTCAGAGCACTACAAATCATGACGAAACGCGACAGATCCGCGAAGGTTACGGAAGGGAGGTAACTTTAAATGTTTCATTCCCTTGTCCCCCCGCTCCAACTTATTTTCTACCTCTTTAACATTTTGATAAAAAAACATAAATATTTTTATTTGTTTATTAATTTATTTTATTATTTTTTTAAATTAATTTATTTATTTTATTTTTTTGAGACAAAAACAATAAAACAAACCTGGCCTCGACCCACTGGATCATATTTTATTCGGCTCTGACAGTCCTGGAGTGTTGTAATATATCCGCATTCTCCTCGGGGAGATATAAAACACACAGATAAAAGATAAAAGGTCGAATGTCGAACATAAAGATCATGGCGGTACTTCTACAGTAACGTCTCGGGTCAATTTTGGTTCAGTTTTGCCGACCGACGTGCGTCATTTCACGACGTGTGGCTGGATGACCTGCCGTGAGTCTGAGCACATCCAGACTATAATCAACCAGTCCCCTCTGTCCCTGTGGTACGAGCATTGTCTGTCTGTTTCAAGTGAAGCTAGGCCTTAATCGACACAGACTATCGTAACAGCTGGAATTTGAAACGAAAGTAATGATAAAAGAAACGGGAAGCAAAACTGCAGCCAAAGAGGCCTGCTGGGAAGCATTGCGTGTGGTACGTTTTGAGAATGTGAATATGCCATGACGTGAGGTGAAATGGAGTTTAACGTCGGGTCCAACATTATTGCACTTATATAGCGACGTGTATGTCGAGCGCCAGACTGGGTAATAACAATTATTACCTATAGGGTTAAAAATAACCGAATACATAAAAAGCGTATGTGATCCAGTGCAAATGTCACTTCACGCGGACCATAATATTATTTGTTGACGTCATTCAAATTTATTGTGACGTAAGGTCGGATTGACGTCACACTAGAAACGACGTCATAGCTGAAGCATCAATTGTGGTTTACACGTCGCATCCATGCAGCAAATTGTATACAACTAGTTGTACCGTGTGAATACCCCCAAAACAGCGGCAATGACCAGAGCATTGTTTTAATGGGGAGCTCAAAACGATTGAGAAAAAATAGGTAAAAACTCGTGTAAGAATTAAAGAATTACCCTCCCTCTCGCTCGGGCAATACAAGAATTCTGACACTCATTTCGTAAAATCAGTATCACACATGCTCGTATAATAATCTATACACTGCAAAAATGTGTCTAGAACCTAAAAACAAACTTAAAACACGTTCCTTGTCCCATAACATTGACATGTTTAGGTCTTAACATGTTTAGGATTGTGTTTAGATCCTAAAAACAAACTTAAAACACGTTCCTTGTCCCATAACATTGACATGTTTAGGTCTTAACATGTTTAGGATTGTGTTTAGATCCTAAAAACAAACTTAAAACACGTTCCTTGTCCCATAACATTGACATGTTTAGGTCTTAACATGTTTAGGATTGTGTTTAGATCCTAAAAACAAACTTAAAACACGTTCCTTGTCCCATAACATTGACATGTTTAGGTCTTAACATGTTTAGGATTGTGTTTAGATCCTAAAAACAAACTTAAAACACGTTCCTTGTCCCATAACATTGACATGTTTAGGTCTTAACATGTTTAGGATTGTGTTTACCAGCTAAACGTAGTTAGGGTCTTGGTTTTGACACAATATTTATTTGACACAACAAAGATCATATGACATACACAAAAATGGAATTCTTTGAAAAGGAATGATTAAAATGACCTACCTAAACAAAGGCCCGGGGCAATTCACTTCCTCCTCGTTGGAATACAGACTGGCTTCACTGCATTCCTCCATGTTGTTTCTTCGTCCCCTGAACGACCAGCCACGGTTATCAGCAGCCGGAGCCTGGAGTATGTAATGAGAACAGGTGCGAGCAATTCCACACGACCATCATCAATATCGCGTGCAGGTTGGGGCAGGAGGAAAGTGTTTTGTAGTTGTAGTTCATCTGCTCTGTTTACCTCCAGAGATTTATCGTGAAATCGATCGTCCGCTCGCTTAATTTGTGAGGGATGGTTTGAGACCTACCTAGCAAGGGGTGTGTATGGGATAGTATATTGAAAAGCTAGAGGGATTGGATTGAAAGATTTTTTAGGTAAATCTTCATTGTAAACCTTCACAGACAAATGCATACATGTGGGAGTGAGTGAGTGAGTGAGTATGGTTTTACGCCGCTTTTAGCAATATAACAGCAATATCACGGCGGGGGACACCAGAAATGGGCTTCACACATTGTACCCATGTCGGGAATCGAACCCGGGTCTTCGGCGTGACGAGCGAACGCTTTAACCACTAGGCTACCCGACCGCCCCAAATGTGGGAGTGAGTATAGTTTTAGTTATTCATGTAGTTTAGTCATATCAGGTGTCGTGTCAGGTCTTTAAGTGGGGTGTCAGCTCTGGAATGGGGGTGAGAGACGGTTACCATTTTGGTGAAACCCACGAGCACGTGACCCGTAATGATCCGGGTTAGAATCGGTCTTCAGCAACCCATGCTTGTCGTAAGAGGCGACTAACGGGATCGGTGATCAGGCTCGCTGACTTGGTTGATGCATGTCATCGTATCCCAATTAAGTGGATCGATGCTCATGATGTCAATCACTGGATTATCTGGCCCTGACTCGATTATTTACAGACCGCCGTCATATAGCTGGAATACTGCTGAATGTTGTGTTAAACCACAAACAAATAAACAAACACGAGCACGTGGCGAATCAGGGAATTCTCAATAATAGGTTTCTGGTACGCCTAAGACTCGAAACTGCGAACTGTCCTGCCTCACACAACACTACTCTTATTGTAAGTTGTAGTTGACGTTAATGAATAACATTCTTCTGGAAAGGATGAATTATGATTGAAGGATACAATTACCGTCATCATATAATCATGAATGCGGCTTGATACATGACACATTTTCATGCAAGTGTTTGAAGCGTAGCGCCTCCACCCCTTGACAGAAATAACAGTTTAACTGTATCGACTGACTATGTTTTACAGAACATCTAGCATGTCCAGTGAAAAGGTAGATTTCTGTGTAAAACATGAGGACACATGTTTTCCCAACATTTACGGGAACGGAATATGAACTGGTGGGACCCTAACATAATACTCTTAGTGCCATGATCAGCCTCGAACACAAACACTTTCATTCCATTGTCAAAAAAACACTGTGATTGGGTGAGGATGTCAGCTTTACGTTGATGAAGGATATATGCTTGAACACTGTACCATTAAGTACAGGATAAAACACGCATCTGAGGTTTGGGTTGAAAATGTAAAACCGCGAGCGAGGGAAAAGTCTGAGGGCTTTTCCCGAGTTCAAGGTTTTACAATTTCAACCAAAACCGAGGAGGCGTGTTTTATCCAACTTATAAACCGTCTTGATGCAAGAAATACCAGAGATACCCCATAGTGAAACAATACAGCGTGTCACGAAGGAATTCGAGCAATGTGCGAGAGAATAAACACGTGCAGCATGGACCAATTTTAGTCATGACATGTAAAATTGAACAAGTTTTCATCACCTGCCGCTGTGGCTCAGTGGGAAAACAGTGGATTACAAAACTGTGATACGATACGTGTGAATGAACACTGTGTTCATATCAAGACGCAAGTTTACGCAAAGTCAATTGTAAAATCTAGGTATTACAGTTGAGATGTAAAACCTCAAACGCAGGTTTAGAAGTGAACCATTTCAAAACCTAGGTATGGAAGACGAGCTGGTTACTAGGTTTACCCGACGTTGTCAGGAACCTAATGCAATATAGGGTAACGCAGTGATAGGTTTATAACCGGGGACACAGTGTGTCCCCAGTACCCGTGTTTGTACCCTGTGGGGAGTCCGTCGTAGAATAGATCCCCATCATCTCATGGTGCCACAAGCTTTAAGGATTCCAAGGGGTCACTCAGCAGCTATCTGAGTATTGCCTTCCGTGTCCCAGAGTGAGTCTGAGACGCTACCCTGTAGCACGCCTGGCTGTGAGAGGTTCTCCAAGTCCAGAAGTGCGGGATCCGAGAACCGTAACTCCTTACATCTTCCCGAGGCAAGGGAGTTAACTGACTATAAAAGTCCAGTTTCCAACCTTGCCGAAGTAGGCTGGTATTATGGAGTTACATTTTGGCTGGACTAACGAGTCTATGCATAGTCCAATCAAAATCGCGCACCGAAATCGAAATCCGGTTCGTAAACTGTCATGCAGATTTCGGTCGACTGCAGGATTTGCAAAGCATGTGCACCGCTAACTCGTTGTCAACAGATATTTTCTAAATCTTTTCATGTTTTTAATCAAGGTGCTCACGTGATTTGATGCACTTCGCGATGTAAGACTCGTTTTATCACAATATAGATCTTGTTTATCGATCAGATCGTCTTGACTGGGCGCCACCGTTTTGTTTGAAACAAATGCAAGTGATACGAGAGGTTGAATCTGATTGGTCAATAGGAGAGGCATAGAAAGGACATAACCCGTAATAGCTGGCGCTACGATCGAGCCCAGTAATTCGAGCCTAGCTCGGCAAGGGTGGAAACTGGACTTTAAAAGTCAGTTAACTCTCTTGCCTCGGGAAGATGAACTCCTTATTACCCACATAAACATTCACGTACTGTCGTACACCCGTAATACAAAATACAGATAAATCTTAAATCATCTGATAAGACTTTTACTATATTAACTGATAAGACTTTTACTGTGTTAACTGACGTCATGTCAAGCTCTGACGCCTCGTTAATCAAACTTTTAGTATCAACTATTAATGAAATGTTTAACAGCAGACAGCGTTTTACATAATATATGTCTTAGTCGATTGATATCTGTATATTTTAATACATTTTAATCTATTTTATTTTTCTATTAGGTATGAACTTACTAGTGTATATCTGTTTTAAAATAGTGTCTCATAAGCCTAGCTAGGCTGGATGGTATGATAAATTTAATATGATGTATTCTAATTGTTCCATGCCATGTGCCACTTTAATAAACTATGTCTGTCAGTCTACAAAATACAAGAATGAACTCTACGGAAATTTCGTGAGTGGCAAATAAATGAATCGGGTGGGGGCATGTCATACCCTGACGGTGTGCGAGATTGGTGAGTGTTCAACAACAAACAAACAAACCCATGCTTGTGGTGAGAGTCGACTTAAACTGGACCAGGGTGTCGTTGTACAAAAACAACCTCAGCACTGCGAATGTCTTAACTCTACGTTAAGGTAATGGAGCTATGATCACCTCAGCGCTGAGATCGCTTTGTACAAGGACACCCAGATGGTCACATTATTTGACCTGCCTGATTAGGTATCGTTACCCGACGTCATGAAATATTTCTCGTGATATCAACCACTGGGTCCCCTGGCCCATACTTGATTATGTATAGACGGTCGTGATATATAATACTGAAAGAAGTTAAAGAACACCCGCTATATTCATATGACTTCAGTTAATCTGTCAAGGTGGGTGATCGTAACTCCTATACCCTAACAAAGACTAACGACAGGGGGCGGTCGGGTAGCCTAGTAGTTTAAGCGTTTGCTCGTCACACCAAAGACCCGGGTTCGATTCACGACATGGGTACAATGTGTGAAGCCCATTTCTGGTGTCCCCCGCCGTGATATTACTGTAATATTGCTAAAAGCGGCGTAAAACCATACTCACACACTCACTAACGACAGCCGTAGTGCTAAGGTTGTTTTGTACAACGGCACCCTCGTGGGTATTGCAACACACAACTTTCAAATTGTAGGTGTTCTTTAATTTGTTTTGAGCAGTTTTCATTAACTGAAATATTGCTGATGGCTGCGTATAACAACACTCACCAACTCTGGTACAGTCTAACGCCACACGACTCTTGCAAACACCATCGTTTTCTGATGTAGACTTTACACAGATATTGGAAATAGGAATTCTACAAGTCTTTAACAGGCTGTCTAGAGGCTCGGCTCAGACGTAATTACTACAGAAGCATAGTTCCGGCCCGATGTCGTACAAGAGTTAATTGTTTCTTTCGGTGACGCTCTTGTCGTGGCATACACACAATCGCTTGTCCCAACCAGTAGTAGCCATTGTATGCTGGTGAATAACACTAGCTCAGTGAATGTAACCCACCTTAAACAACGGGAATGTATGTTCCATTGCGTGCGCACAAAAATAATTATATCGAAGCACATTTCCTTTCCGATACCAATCAATCAGCTTATGTCGATACTTCTCCTTGATTCTACAGATAAGTTGAGATATATTGATTTGTAAGCACAACAGACCACAACAAACTCTTCTGTTAAATGGTCGGCCTAGGCGTCCTGAATGTAGCACATATACGGGGCGGTCGGGTAGTCTAGTGGTTAAAGCGTTCGCTCGTCACGCCGAAGACATGGGTACAATGTGTGAAGCCCATTTCTGGTGTCCCCCGCCGTGATATTGCTGGAATATTGCTAAAAGCGGCGTAAAACCATACTCAGTCAGTCAGTAACACATATACGCAGAAAATATATGTCCAATACAATTCCCATTTTCAAATCTGTAATATTTGATCCCGTGTTTATTTGAGGTGAACAATTGACTTGCCTTTGCATGTGTTTGTTATGGGTGCAACCGGTGGGGCAAGATACGCTCACCTTTTCGCGAACACCTGGTCCCGAAAATAATTTAATAAATAATAATACATGTATTTCCTTCAACCTCGTCTTTGTTTCTATATCTGTATCTCGCGCTATAATCGCAATAATCCGGACCTCTGCTCTAACCGGACTTTAATTACGGCCCCAAAGATATCCGGTTCAGACAGAATTCACTGTAAGTCAAGTTACTGTTCTAAGCAACGTTAAACCATACCCATTCACTCACCACTCTACTCCCTATAAAATTGGAACACTTGATCGATCCAATGATTATATTGAGTAAATAATCAGTTAAAGCCATTCATACAATATGAGAAATAATTAACATTCGGGTCATATTTACAAACAATGAAATTAATGTTATTCTATCAGGAATCTAAACGGCGAAAGGGTTGAGATATAAACTAGTTCACAAGGCGGGCAGGCTTTCAACTGTTGATATCTGTTTAGGATATCAATTATTTTTTCAAGGAAATGTTTAGAATATCTATTACTTTTTCAAAAATAAGTAAGTGCTGAATTATCATTTTTTACACACAAAAAACATAATTTATCGAAAATTCAATACACACCTGCAAGAAATGGAAACAATGTTACTCACACTGCGAGGCATATGTTTGTTGTTTAACGCCGCACTCAGCAATATTCCAGCTATATGACGGCGGTCTGTAAATAATCGAGTCTGGACCAGACAATCCAGTGATTGACATCCTCAGCATCGATCCACGAAATTGGGATACGATGCGAGGCATATGTAATTTATTTTCAGTAAAACGGGGGACTTGAATTGTTTAGAACGGAGCTGCGCGGAGACAGCCTTCGCCCTGTAAAATATGGAGCTTCAATTAAAAAATAAACGTACATTTGTGTTAGTCATACCTATGAAGTCTCAGACATTTCTCAGACATACCTTAGGCCTGTTATAGTCCTACCATAACGATATACACATTTTAAATAATACCCCGGGACGTCCACGAGGTCCTGACCACCCTTATATATATATATGGTGCTGACAATCCAGGTATCATTATACGGGCGAATCTGGGATTCGAACACACGATCAGAGGATCATGACACGATTAAGGGAAGCAACTTTTCACAAAGATCCCGCAAACCAGGAATGTCGATGTTTTCTTTGACGACAATAATTATCTCTACAGTATATTCGTCTGCCGTTCTCATTTTATTCAAAAGTGGAGCAGAGAATTTAATATTTTTCAGGTCGAATTATTATCAGTAATATTCATGTTGTACACGTGTCGATTATATATCAAACATAAATAATTCATATCGCTAGTGCTTTAAAACATTTCGTGACATTTGTCTTTAAGTCAACTTTCTTACTGTGATATTGATTATTCAACAAAATCGTGAGACGGAACCAAAACCGATATGAGAATGTTTCCGATCTTGAATTACACAGCCTATTTTGCCCAATACCCGGGCATATATTTTCACAGCATATGACACCAAACATAAACATAGCCTATATTTTTCTCAATCGACCCGTATGGCATCGAAGTCTACGTTGACTTAAATTTACAAAAAGGAAGTTCGCGCGATTGGAACATCAAAAACCAGGAACAATGCCGGCCTTCATACAACCTCTTGTGATATGGCAGGTGTTCAAACCAGAACAGCAACAGCTCATGTGGATATGCTCGTGCTGCACGTGCTACACCTGTACACACACATTACGCTCGTTCTGAAATGTGACAACACGAATACCTTGGGACATGGCCACGGGAATATATAGTGCAAATAATACTTTAAACAAACACAGAGAAACATTATCTTCTTTTACTCAAAGTCCAGCATACATTTATCAAGTGTATCACCAGTAATAACGAATGCAGTGTTTCATACATTGCAGTTTCTTGTCCTGGCGGGATCGTTAACTTTATATTTCATCATGCCATATCTTGACAATTACCTTAAAACGCCTCTCACTGAGTCGTGATTAAGGTATGAATAATGTTATCATACATCAATAGAAAGATTATTACAAAACATTCATTCCACAACATGAATTGCCTATGGACCTTGTAACGTTGATCTTACAGTATTTCACTAAAATGTTTTCTTTGAATAAAACGCTCAATTATGAAGGAACAGTTTTAACATGTATACATCTGTTCTTCTAAGTGTGTAAGTAACACAAATAGAAACTGAATACCACTTTGTTTAGAATGCCCCTTTTATTCTGACCTTTTAGACATAATAATATCCTTCCATTATATTATTGGGAATTTCCTAGCCATGAGAAATTCAGACAGTTGTTGTAACTCCCCTTAACTAAAATATCTTGTAAAGTATTTATTCTTAGCTAAAAAAAGAGAGATAATTATTTCAAGGATTTAAAGTATTCGAAGCAATATCTTAATTTCTTTGTGATCTGTGCTGTATACTTTAATATATTTTATATTATTGTTAAATTATTGTGGTTGTCACCATGCTGGATTATATTAGACTGCAACCCCATCGGTGCGCTCTGTAAGATAACTGTTTTACATGCTTTGAAGCTGTAGGGGGCACGGGTGGCCAAGTCGTCTAAGGCGCCGCGATTCGCTTTGCAGAGTTGCGTCCCTTGGGCACGCCAGACACCTATGATTGTGGGTTCGAATCCCGGTTCGCCCCAATTATGGTTCTAGGTTTGTCAGCACCATACCCGTGCTCGTGGGTTTCACCAAAGTGGTAAACGTCTGAGACCTGCATCACTTCGGGCTTTCCTCCCACATTAAGCTGACACGCCGTTATATGACTGGAATAATGTTAAAAGCGGCGTTGAACCCAACTCACTCCCTTACTCACTTTGAAGCTGTATCATGCCAGGGTGGCCCCTTCGCGCTAATAAACACCAACTCGCACTCAACTCGCTAAGTGAAAGCGTTGACATATGGTATAAACTGAAAGCTACTGGCTATTGATCGTGAATTTACATGCCTGACAAATCTAAATCGAAATCGTAATGTTATCAAGCAAATTGATACACTAGTAAAGGGAAAACATTGAATTTTGGTTCCTCGATTTCTCTCATGAAAAAAATCTTATCAATGTTCGTTTAGCACATTTCATATATGTGTTTATTGAGGATTAATTTGTGTGTGTGGTGTGGTGTGGTGGGGTGTTGAGTGTGGTGTGGTGGGGTGTGGGGTAGAGTGTGGAATGTGTTTGGGGAGATTTATCCGGAAACCATAATCGACCCGTTTTACTGGTTTGTTTTACACATACATCGCATTTTAGTAAAAAACACAATGTGACCTGGCACCCTGTACAGAAGAATATATTAAAGTGACCCACCACCCTGAATATCAAATGATTACTCTCTAAGCTTAGTTTAAACATATTTTATTCTCATGAACTTAGAACACCCTCTCTCATAGATTTACATGTGTGTTTCTTTACAATTAATACATTAAATGACAGAAACGAAAGAAAAGAAATAGAGAAACGTATGTACATTCACGTTGCTCACTCCAACCTTTTGTTTTCTTTATATATGTATGTACATGTATAAAAATGTTTTCGTTCACATGATTAGGTAAAATTGCATTGCCAACTTGCATCAGGTCAATATTTACATCAATAGTGAGTGCATCAATTCCTTTCTAGCTGATTTAAAAAAAGGGCATTCAATGAAAAAACTATATGATTTTTCACATGGGCTGCCACATCGGATCCTCGTTTAAACTTTTTCTAAAAATGTATTTTTTTTAATTCGCTATCATGTCTTAAATTTGTATGTATTATGCTAATTTTCCTAGGACCATATGAGAAATATGATGGAACTGTAGATTAACCCGTTCTTAAACTTAGAACAACATATGCAGACATTTAGCATGTGAGAGATGGAATGAATAACAGAACACTTTAATTATAGAAGGCGGCTCTAATTTGAACAGTATTTCGGTCATAAACGTATCACGGAGCGAAATATTAATGTAGGAGGAAAGCCTGAAGTAATGCAGGTCTCAGACGTTTCATAACCACTTGAGTGAAACCCACGAGCACGGGTATGGTGCGGAAGCCTTTTATTCGAAGGGTCAAAACAAGGGAAACTGGGATTCGAACCCCCGGTTATCGGATCTAGACAGATAAGGGAAACGATTATACCACCCGCACCTACTTTGTAATGAAGGTAAACGCCCATTATTCAAAACAAAAATATTAAGAATATAATTTATTTATGAAACCGATCGACCCACAACGTTTCACGTTACGAAAACAGTATATTCGTGACACGATATCCTCACCCAGCCCATTTTCACCTAAAACGGTTACAGTATAAACATTATCAACCATGAAGGTAAAAATGGTATGGCCGAGGGTGGCACATCGACACCTCTTTACTTAACCTGGACATATCGACACCATGCAATGTTTGTTTGTTTGTTTGTTTGTTTGTTTGTTGTTTAACGCTGCTCAATATTCCAGCTATCTGATCGGTAGGTAAATACTCGAGTCTGGACCAGAAAAGCCATTGATTGGTGCCATGAGCATCGATCTACTCAAATGGGATACGATGACATGCATCAACCATGTCAACGAGTCAGACCACCCGATCCCATTAGTCGCTTCTTACGAGAAGCGTTGGTTGCTGAAGAAATATTCTAACCCGGATCTTAACGGGGGCATCACGCACTGTGTGTTATTGACAACAAAATACAAAAAAAGTCTTTGTAATAATTGTTTCTTACCTTATGTGATTACATAGAAGATGTTGTTATTTCCCGCCGCGGGGTCACTGTCCCTAGTGTTCCCGTGAAGCAGTATATCTGTAGGAGTTATCCTGTAATACCGACTACAACAATGAGACGATGTCTAGTGTCACCACTGAACGTACATCCCGCCTCAACTTCACCTTGAGAGCTTTAAATGATTCAACACCCGCCTCGGCGTTCTAGGTTTCCATAGCAACCAAAGCACCTGCTTGGAGTCCCACGCAAGGGGAAAAGAACACGGGTCAGATCGATCAGCGAAATTCGATCTCTGTGATTGAGTTTTGAAACTTTCGGCATGTGTTGAGTTGTGGATGGGCAGATGAGGTGGTATTTTGTCAACGGGCGCCTCGCATGCTTGTATCGACTAGTTTGGGTTACACTGATGGAATTTGGCTTAGAACTAAATGAAATATCGAATAGATGACTTGTTCTACCGGAGACGCAGCCTGTGTATGGATTTCGGATTTCAGTAAAGCATGTTTGGATTGTGCAAATCGCTTTTGTTATGTTTAGAAATGTCATTATTTGCTTAAAGTGACAGATTGTGGGTTTAAATTCCAGCTTGTTGTATTTCATGATTAGGATGCCATCAGTGGAATGGGATCGAGCGTGCTTCTATAGGCTTGAGGCAGCAGTAATTCTACAAATGATATTTCTTTCGGGATGGCATATTCATTTATCCGTTAAGGCGTACAATGGTTCTTGTAAGGGTTATAAGAAGTTTTCAGTGAACTTTACGGTGAGTAAATAAAGCTGATATTGAAAGAGTCGTGCGTGGATTCACTCTACTGATGACTTGTGTGATGAAACAAGATAACAAAGAGCCTGCCATGATGAGACATTTCAAAGACAACATAACTATATGGATTGGTGAGGAGAGTTGAGGTGTGTGTGTGCGTCTGTGCGTGCGTACGCGCGTGTGTTTCCCATGCCGCAGTTTAACATGGATACCCCACTCAGACATGACCTGGCAATGTGGTTGTTAACCTTCAAGCACCCAACGGGCAGCTTCGGTTGTATACTCCCCAGGGAGCTGAGAATGTTTGTTTAGTGTACACTGATCCAGTGACTGGGGTATTAATAGCGCTTTGGGCAATCCCATGTGTGGTGTGGAAATATGCGCAATATAAATCGCCTATTCGTCTTTTCTTCTTCTTCTTCTTATTATTATTATTACACCGACACAGTATACCGTTACCAGGCAGGGTAACAACAGGCCCCATCCTTCAACGTCTCTCAGTGTGAGACTCAACCATGTATCTACTCCCGTTCATGCCTAATATGGCAAGCGATTATTAATGATGTTCGACTTTTTTATTACTATTGAAATATAGAAAACAAATCAGTTATTCACTCTTCTTAGACATAATTATATGTAATGTCAATCAAATGACAGACAGCTCCTGTGCGAAGGTTGGCGAGACTTTGGACAGGGGGCATCTCAAACGTCAACTGTCATGGTCACACTGACTCCTTAATGACGACAATTGGGATGGTCGGTGTAGTAATTATCTTCAAGTGATTCTAATGCACAAGATCACATCGAGTCCGAAATCTTCAATTACGCTACTGGTCGATAGACCTAGTTAAGACGACTTTATAGAGATAATTGTGGACTTGTCAGCAAACACTGCCCTGTCCTGACACGTATGGCGACTGGTATGAACCGTTATGACACGTTTGTTTATTAGGCATCAGTAATGACATGTATGGCGACTGGTATGAACCGTCATGACACGTTTGTTTATTAGGCATGCATCAGTAATGACACGTATGGCGACTGGTATGAACCGTCATGACAGGTTTGTTTATTAGGCATCAGTAATGACACGTATGGCGACTGGTATGAACCGTCATAACACGTTTGTTTATTAGGCATCAGTAATGACATGTATGTCGACTGGTATGAACCGTCATGACAGGTTTGTTTATTAGGCATCAGTAATGACATGTATGTCGACTGGTATGAACCGTCATGACAGGTTTGTTTATTAGGCATCAGAAATGACATGTATGGCGACTGGTATGAACCGTCATGACAGGTTTGTTTATTAGGCATCAGTAATGACACGTATGGCGACTGGTATGAACCGTTGTGACACGTTTGTTTATTAGGCATCAGTAATGACACGTATGGCGACTGGTATGAACCGTCATAACACGTTTGTTTATTAGACATTAGTAATGACATGTATGTCGACTGGTATGAACCGTCATGACACGTTTGTTTATTAGGCATCAGTAATGACATGTATGTCGACTGGTATGAACCGTCATGACAGGTTTGTTTATTAGGCATCAGAAATGACATGTATGGCGACTGGTATGAACCGTCATGACACGTTTGTTTATTAGGCATCAGTAATGACACGTATGGCGACTGGTATGAACCGTCATGACACTTTTGTTTATTAGGCATCAGTAATGACACGTATGGCGACTGGTATGAACCGTTGTGACACGTTTCTTTATTAGGCATCAGTACTGCTAGGCATGAGTAATGTCACGATGGCATGTGGTATGCATCAGTAACGTAATGAAATAAACAAACCAACCAAACTGTTATCAACCGTTTTTAGCCATGCCTATGTATTGTACGTCACGAGAAAAGCGTGCATCTCGCACTTTGTGCTTGCGCCATGCCACACGCCGTGTATGGTTTAAATATTCTTTTTATTTCGACTGAAAATTGGGATCGATAAACCCGACAACGCTTATTTTAATACCCCTTCCTATATATAAATCAAGTAACAGAAGAAAGTCAAGTTGTATACATGATACTTACGCAAGATATTCCTTGGTGGACAGTTACGGTGTGATGTGAACCGTCAATGACCACAGAGAGTGATTTTATGTATCTTCAAGTGGTGCTGTTGTTTTTTAAATCGTGTTGAAACACTAGTTAAATATACTGAACCGGAAAAGAAACGTCACCATGGATAGATATATGAGAAACCTTATTTGTCCAAACACTGTAAACATACTTTGAGACATATTAAAAAGATGAAACTTGGCAAAACTGGTCATCAAGGTTGAAATTAAATTGTCAAATGTTCTTAAAGTGAAACACAACACTAGTCTCTGAGAAAATGGCATCACAAGTCAGTATCTCGTGTGTCCGCCATATGCATTGATGACTGCCGTGCACCGTCGATACATGGAATGGAGGGGCGGTTGATGAAGGCCATAGGCACTTGAGTCCACACTCTGAGGAATGGCTGACACCAGTTCTGCTGCAGTTGTCGGCCTTGGTCGGACGTCATTATCAAGTCAAGTCGATTCTGGTATTAGACCAAATTTATACATGGAGAGAACTGTTATTGAAGAAGTACAAAGTCATAAGTTGATTGTTAATAAAGTGTTAATCATTGCGAAACGTTCAAATCGGCTTCACCTTCTTCTTTCAAAGTTGCGAAAAAACGCCTATGTTATATTTTGTACATATTAGAAAAGATTGGAAGCTGTTTAATATGCTACATGAATGCCTTTGTCTCCTGTGTAAAATGCTAACATCTCAACTGCCCATGTTGTAAGAGTTTGGTGCAGATATTACTAGGGCGGTGATTTTGGTCTTAGGCATTACTTTAAACACTGACACCATCCATTTGCTAATAACCCTGACGCCATCGTGTATATTCAAACTACGAGTGTTATACTTCAAATTGTCCGACATATTTGTAATAAATTGCCGGGCACAAGAAAGTACTCACTTGAAAATTGGATTTGTACCAAACGTTACGGGTGCTGAACAGTTGTCGAAGCACTGCAAATTTAAAGGTCTAAAACACAACTATCATACCCGTATGAAATACATCCACATTGAATAATCATTTCTCCGTTTGTTTCATTTTAGCCATCATAAAACGTTAATGTATATTGTCTTTTGCCCGGCATTTTGGAACGGTTTCGGGTCGGCAAACTGACTTTTGTTAAATCCATATTTCATATTTTAGTCTAAACCACACCATGGGGTAAATGTTATCACTGTAGATCTTAAAAACTACACCGTCAAAATAAACACAAGTAGATACCAAGCTAATTGTAATCTGATTAGAAACCTCTTTACTTTTCTGAAAACATTAACAATTACAAACACAACATTCTTAAAACAACATCACAACAACACAGACAACGAAGCCAGTAACGATAGCCACGCCAATACCAGCCGTGTTGTTTTAACAACAAACTGACTTCGTCATTAAACGGTTCGTCCAACATGGTTTCCTTTTCATTGTCTCCCGAAATCACAAAGCAATTAACGTCTGTGATTGGTCAAAAAGCAGACAGTGTTTCTGGGATCTTACAGTGTCCTATATCCCATCTAATCCCTTTACTCAAGACCAATTAGTGGCTTCAATTCGGGTATATAAAATACAGACGAAATTGAAAGGAGTCACAGCTTCAGATAGTCCTAAACATCCAACCGAAAACAGACAGCATGGCTTTCAGCATCGCAAATATACTCGCAGGTACGTGTTTGATCAACGGGTTGGCGTACATTTCTGTTTGACCTTACTATGATTATTAGGGAGTTATACGTAAAATGTTCTGGGTCTGTATACTAGGGACTTATAGTAAAATGTTCTGGGTCTGTATACTAGGGACTTATAGTAAAATGTTCTGGGTCTGTATACTAGGGAGTTATAGTAAAATGTTCTGGGTCTGTATACTAGGGAGTTATAGTAAAATGTTCTGGGTCTGTATGCTTACTACAAGAATGACCAGGAAGTTATACGTAAAATTTACTTGCGTCAGTAAAAAAAGACAAGCTAACATTTTATATATATATATATATATATATATCGTGTGCTGTCGATAATTACATTATTGAGGATAATTAAGTGTGGATGGTTGATTCATGGTGGAATATTTGGGAAGTTTCAGCTCGAGGTGAATCTCCCGACAAGCCGTCCCAGAGCCCCCCGAGCAACGCCCCTCGTAGTCGTCAACGTCGTAGTCGCACCATCTTCAGCGACGCCGCCATCGACCGCCTGGAGGCAGTATTTGGAGAAAACCCTTACCCCGACATCAACCTTCGCGAACAGCTGGCAGAAGAGGCGGGCGTTACGGAGGCCAGAATACAGGTAGGCCAAAACAAAAATAAAATTTTCCCTTGTATATATAAGGAAATATATTCGGAACATTCATCATACAAAATTGACCATTAAAGATATATCGAGAGTATATATGTGAGTATATTCCTGATTTCCTTCTTTCCAGGTGTGGTTCCAGAACCGTCGTTCACGAAGTCGTCGCACCAAGACCAAGCCCGCCAACGCCGCCCGTCGTGATTCCGGGTTTGTCTCGGCCTCACCCTCACCACAGAAGCTGACCCCACCCAAGAAACCCGAGTTCGTCGTGCCCACACCGTCAGTGACGTCACCGTTCCGTCACGGCTACCCGTTCTCCTACCCCTATCTGTTCGGGTGTTCACCCCTCATGTCTCCAGCTATGTACCCGATGTTGACCGGCTACACTGACGTCCCATCCATGCTGCCCACGTCGCCAATGTTCTCCCCCGGTGCCAGTCCAACCTATCAGCGTCTGTTCGACTTTCCAGCCAGTCACATCCCGGGATCTCCACTGACGAGCCCCACCACCCAGAGTCCCGTCCTCACATCCACCCGACCTGGACTTGTCCCCTCTTCACCCAGACCCCCCAAGTCACACCCTATCCGCCTCCCTCGGGTGTCGTCTGGTGATTCCAGCCCTGTCGTCTGCAAGTTGGAGTCATCTTCCACTTCCGGTCTGGAGATTGACGTCACTTCCAACGATTGTTCCGTGTAAATCATAAACATTTGCTGTAAATATTGTTAAACATATTGTATTGACATTGTGTGATCCTACTGTTTACCGGTCCTGTGGCAGAGGAATTTAGTGCTGTTCTCTCGATGTATATATTCATCCATGTATCTAGTGCTTCATTTACATGTATATGTACATTTCAAATATTGCATGATTTTGTGTGTATTTTAGTGCTGTAAATAAACATTTTACATTGTTTACAATCACTCATTTTCTCTGTTGATTCAACCACTGAGATGTCCAGCGGGTGGTAACTTGTTCATTCTGTATATGAACGTCGATATATGTACAGAATGTGTTTCTTTTCCGCCGCTATTTAACATGGGCACGGATATTACCATTCGTGGCTTCTAAACTGGCTTCATTTCGATCTATCGTAAATTTGCTTGTTTGTTGTTTAACGCCGCACCCAGCAATATATATGACGGCGGTCTGTAAATAATCGAGTCTGGACCAGACAATCCAGTGATTGACATCATGAGCGTCGATCCACGCAATTGGGATACGATGACATGCATCAGTATAACTTGTATAGTATTATCTCGAATGATTTTTATTTGGTTTGAAGAAATAATGTTTTTAAATATATGTTTTTCCAACATTACCTTAACGTGTATCCAAGGAAAATGATTCAAAACGATGACAACCTCGGTACGAGACAAAATAAACGTGACCCTTCAATGGTTGCGCTGAGGACACATGGCAGTGGTATAAATTAAAATTTTAAAGAATCGGTGGCCCTTAACTTCATTTGGGTAGCAGTGTATACTAGTATATGAAAGACATTAGCACACAAACGATATCTGAAGCATCAATACATAAATACATGGATATGGTGTTATTTGGAATTAAATTAATACATTCATTGTTGGAATCAACAAAGCGGAGCAACGACATAACCCTGACGTACCAATACACAGTTGCGCAACATGAAAACCATGGAAACGATAACGAACAGACATGTAAAAAGGGGATGTGTGGGTTCAAATATGGTGTCCCGCGTTCCTGGCAACCTATGCAGGTCGTTAATGACGACAAAATAGATCTAGTGGTCAGATTCGGCGACGTGGTTAATGGCATGGCAACGTACCTCGGCGACGGGGATCGTTGTTCATAATATCAATTATTGCGGGATTGTCTGGCCCAAGACTCGGTATTTGCAAGTAGTCGTTAAACAACACACTAACAAACAAACAAAACACAGGAGCGACGTCGTGGGAAACCAGGAGCCAGTGTGTTTTGGAGCCCCTTCTCTTATTTTCCGGGGTAGAATAGGTCTTCAGCAACCCATGCTTGTCGTAAAGGGTGACTAACGGGTTCGGGTGGTCAGAATCGCTGACTTGGTTGGTGCATGTCATCGATCCCAATTGCGTGGATCGATGCTCATGATATCAATCACTTGATTGTCTGGTCCAGACTCGATTATTTACAGACCGCCGTCATATAGTAAGGAATATTGCTGAGTGCGGCGTTAAACAACAAACCAACCAATCTAGACTTTGGTATCGGTGTCAACATTATGGTAGGTCACGTGACCCCATCTTCCCGAGGCAAGGGAGTTAACTGACTATACAAGTTCTGTGGAAACTGGACTTTTACAGCCACTTAACTCCCTTGGTTCGGGAATATGGCCCATCCCGTGTTACAACGAAATCCAGGAGCTCTTCATACGGCTGCGTCATTTCTGGCATCTTCTACAAAAGCAATTCCAGGATTGGGAATAATATCTGATCAGACAATGCGGAACCAGACGGTCTGTCAGAGACAACAACATCGTCAACTGCGACGTCAATGGTGTGAAGCAGAGCATGACCTAACCCGAGATAGAGAACCGTTTGGTCCAATGACGAGTCAAGATAATTCCTGTTTCATGCTGGTCTGGGAGCCACAGTGGACCGACGTCGCCATGAATGTTTTACCGCCACCTGCAAACGGGACGTATTAGCAGCAATGCTTCGGAACCCCAATGTACAGATCCTCCCGTGGCCCTAAAAAACGCCATTTATGAGCCTGACAGAAAACATGTGGGATGAGTTGGATCGCTGCGTACGACAACATCATCCTGAACCACAGACACTGCAACAGCTTGCACGTGGTCTGCAAGCCGAGTGTTCTGATATTCTACAACGCGTGATATATCTACTTCTCCATGCGCAGGTGCCAAGCAGAGGTTACATTTGACGCTAATGCTGGACACAAGACATATTCAATTCTCATGACCTTGACTTTTGTGAATTGTCCGTGTAATATCTTCATATTGGAAACAACCCGTGAATATCCGGGTTAGAATAGGTCTACAGCAACCCATGCATGCCGTGAAAGGCGACTATGCTTGTCATAAAAAGGCGACAAACGGGATCGGGTGGTCAGACTCTCTGACTTGGTTGAGGCATGTCATCGTATCCCAATTGCGTATTTGCGTAAATCGATGCTCATCATGTCAATCACTGGATTGTCTTGTCCAGGCACGATATTTACAGACCGCCGTCATATAGCTGGTATATTGCTGGGTGCGGCGTTAAACAACAAACAAACAATGGGGACCACAATATACAGGACCTCCCGTTATCCTCTAAATCGCGTAATCCAACAGCTTTTACGAGCTCCACAGGTGAGTGGTCTGACAGTCCCCAAAGTGTCATCTTATACTCTTCCATGGGCACTCCGCGAGTCTGACCACCCGGTCCCATTAGTCGCCTCTAACGACAAGCAAAGTCGCCTCTAACGACAAGCAAAGTCGCCTCTAACGACAAGCAAAGTCGCCTTTTACGGCAAGCATGGGTTGCTGAAGACCTATTCTACCCCGGATCGTCTCGGAGCTGTGGTTCCCTGTGGTGTGGCTATCTCCCGTTTGCAGGTGGCTGCTAGGCGCAAATGGCGACGTTTTCCCTCCCCTCCCCTTGATGCAGCATAAATCGTGACTTGTCACTGAACCAAACAGTTAGATGATGACAACACTCTAATAGTATTGTGAGTGAGTGTGTTGGGTTTAACGCCGCTTTTAACAGTATACCAGTTATATCGCGGCGTGTCAGCTTAATGTGGGAGGAAAGCCCGAAGTGATGCAGGTCTCAGACGTTTACCACTTCGGTGAAACCCACGAGCACGGCTTTGGTGCTGACAAACCTAGAAACATAATCGGGGCGAACCGGGATTCGAACACACAATCATAGGTTTCTGGCATGCCGAAGGGACGCAACTCTGCACAGTGGATCGCGGCGCCTTAGACGAGTGGGCCACCCATGCTGCCTTCTAGTGGCATAGACAGAACCAGGCTGATGTTTGAACGTTACTTGTTCATCATTAGTTTTGGTCAAAAAAAAGCTTTGATGTTTGCTGTAGATCGTCCCCGGTACAAATAAAAGAGTTCACGGTGCTGACAAACCTAAATATAACCAGTGCGAATCTGGGATTTAAACCTACGATAATAGGTTATTGACACGTCTAAGGAACGCAAATCTGCACAAGGAATAGCGGCACACGATAGACTTGGCCACCCATGATACTGAGGTCGTCTGCGTTACAACATGTCGTTGTTGGCGATGTTAGCGTTTCAACGTGTTTCTAAAACGCCACCGTGATGTGGCTAGAATATTGGTTACCAACGGAAAACCACTCGCACGGATGCAGCTTTGGGGGAAAGGGGGTGTATTCCGCTTGGCAGTCGTGTTACATATATTTTGTTGAAATAATAGCATCTCCAAATGACCTAGTAATAATGTTGCAGTACGTTAAAACATGCATTTTGAAATGCATTTGAGCGTGGATCCAGTGTATCTCCATTCAACGTTATTCAACATACGCGGACCTTTATGGGGTCAGGCATGCTAAACAGTTTTACATGCGGACATTTTATAGGCGATCCTTAGTGTATACATGTACACTACAACCTCTTCTGGTGATGATTTCAATACTATTACAAGACAACTCAGGTTATTACCATATTCATAAAACGCAACACCCCTTTTCCCCAAAATGTACATGGTCGATACATGCACTCGTCGAGTTATTACACGTCCTCACATGTTCTACACAGAAAACAAGCACAGCCATTAATGAGTAATATTTTAATTTAATTTCACGTCGGAAATGAACATTTACAATGAAGTCGGGCACAGCACTACCTTAATACATACATGTGACAATATGTACATTGATAAATTAGCACTAGTAATGAGTATATGAAAATATTGAGGTTAGTTGTTGACATGATAATGATAATAAAATTGTGATTGAAAACACATCAGCACTATTTTATATGTACAAATGAAAAAAAGGGTCATTCAACTGTCGGGTTTTTTTCAGGAGCGCACCTTGACAGTTAACGGAATCGGCTCCGTTCGGCTAACACATTCGATATTCAAGTACAGGTATTTGTGTTCACAGTTGTTGGCATACTATTTATATAAATGTCCTGTTTCTGGGATTATGCACTGGAAGTGACGTCAATCTCCTCTTCTGAAAGCACGGGACTGATGCTTCTCTCCAGACCGGAAGTGGAAGATGGCTCCAACTTGCAGACGACAGGGCTGGAATCAGCAGACGACATCTGAGGGAGGCGGATAGGGTGTGGCTTGGGAAGTCTGGATGAAGAGGGGACCATTCCAGGTCGGGTGGATGTGAGGACGGGGCTCTGGGTGGTGGGGCTCGTCAGTGGAGATCCTGGGATGTGACTGGCTGGAAAGTCGAACAGACGCTGATAGGTTGGACTTGCACCGGGGGAGAACATTGGCGACGTGGGCAGCATGGATGGGACGTCAGTGTAGCCGGTCAACATCGGGTACATGGCTGGAGACATGAGGGGTGAACACCCGAACAGATAGGGGTAGGAGAACGGGTAGCCGTGACGGAACGGTGACGTCACTGACGGTGTGGGCACGACGAACTCGGGTTTCTTGGGTGGGGTCAGCTTCTGTGGTGAGGGTGAGGCCGAGACAAAACCGGAATCACGCCGGGCGGCGTTGGCGGGCTTGGTCTTGGTGCGACGACTTCGTGAACGACGGTTCTGGAACCACACCTGGAAGGAAATCAGAAATAGCCTTATTATTATACGTTTTTAATGAGTTGTCATTACATTTATTATGTACTGAATATAAGACCTTTTATATGACAATTATTTTATGATTATTTTGTTTTGGCCTACCTGTATTCTGGCCTCCGTAACGCCCGCCGCTTCTGCCAGCTGTTCGCGAAGGTTGATGTCGGGGTAAGGGTTTTCTCCAAATACTGCCTCCAGACGGTCTATGGCGACGTCGCTGAAGATGGTGCGACTACGACGTTGACGACTACGAGGAAGGCTGTTGGATGGGCTCAGGGACGGCTTGTCGGGAGATACGTTTCCATCAGTACCTGAAAAACATAAATATATATTTAAACAGAGAAAGAAACGTGAGTAAGTTCTTGAATTACCTTGAGGTATAACATTTTCTTGAACTACTGTCTTGATTGATTTAACACTCGTCACATAACGATTCAGGCAAGGATATTAATGATTGACAAACCTTTGTTCATTCCAAGGATAGATGCCACCGTAAACGCCATCTTGTATATATCCAAATGAGTCAGCAGTGTATTATCCACGGGTTATTTAAGTGACGAAGTCGGAAAGAGAACTGATGGTGACCACCGCTCACCCCAATATATACCCGACACGTGCGATTAAAGACCCTGAGTAGAGCCATCAAAAAGACGATTAAAACAAAACCAGAGATTTCACAGTTTTTTGTTATCAGTATTATCGGCGTCTTTTGTTTGAAGCTGATCAAAGCTCGTGTGCCAATCAAGCCCCTCCCCTACAACGTTAACTATGCAAACACCCTTTGACCTTCCATGAAGTGTAGTCAAAACATCACTGCTGTGTTGATAGTGTTATGAAAACACGTCAACTTATCACAAAATGGTTGTTTATTTCTGAAATTGATCACAGTCAATCATTAACGCGTTGGCTTCTCCCGCGCGGCTCGCTGTTTGATGCCAGTGTTTTGATAGACACCAGGAAAACATATGCTTGGAGAGCAAGCCAATCTTCAAATAATACCGCCAATTACACGTGAAACCATTTTTTAACACATAATCACATAGCCAGTCCATAGAATTTGCCAAATATACTTAATCTGGAGATGTTTACTGTTTTATTTGGATGAATTAAATTGATTCACGTGCTTTAGAATTTAAAACTTAATTGTTACCTGTACCATTAATACACAAAGAATAGGAGAATGGAATATTGTGATTTAAACAATATTTATTTCTAAAAATGCGGTTGGTGAACAGACAATCCCTACAAGGACATTTAACAATTAACTAGAGTAAACTGTACATAAAACAATAAATTCAGATTTCCTTAGGTTGTTCGCTGTCGATTTAAACATATCTATTTTCACAAAAATATTAAAAAAGCTAACCTAGATGTGTATATACAATAAACATATTTGCAGTTTATATTAATCAACTCGTTTTCTTACTTGAGAATCTTGATTCTATATCAGATGCTATTCAAAACTTCATATCAAAAACTGGTAGGTCATGCTCTTCTTATTTTTTTGTGTCCTGTCCAGCGATACTGATTATTCAAAATTAAAAGTGATATTTTTGTCAGATATAAGTGTTGTAAATATATTTATTTAAAACAAAAACGGATGGATTGGCTTACGACTTATGTTGAAATCTCACCAGAAAGACAAACAGTCAAATCCAATCAACGTACATGATAATGGTATACACATGTACATACGAGTTTTATGTATAAAAAGGAAGAAATTTTCGCAAAACTCAAACGATAAAATATTTTTTCTCATTTATAATATGAGTATTACGGTACTTATAGAGTGCGTGTGTTTTAATCGTACGTTGCATAGAATTGTATCATATTAAGCTTTTAACGAAACAATAAACAATAAATAAACAGAAGTTTATCACCGTAATTTTGACCAGTTTTAATGTTTATGCTATGCTATGCTATGTTTGACAAACTGCTGTTATAGTATTATACTGTAGGGCAAAAGAAAGTATAGACCCATGTTTGATAGTGGCTAAATATGAAACAAAAAAGAAATGGTTTTTCGATGTTGATGAATTTGATACGGATGTCATGGATGTGTTTTGGGTCCGGGTGTACCCGGTGTTCGGCGACTGTTTTCGGCCAAGTAACGCTTTGGGTATTCTTTTTGGTGATATCCAATTTTCAAGTGTGTACATTCTTTTGACCGGCAGTTTATTTATGACATGTTTTTTTTTAATCCTATAATTTGTACTCGACATGTCCTACACAATGGCGTTAAATATCAGCACACTCACTGTGTGTGGTTGTATTGTCTTTCAGCAAACGAATGCATGCAGAGGAGATTGCGGTAAAGCTTAATATATAAATAAATTGCAAGTGTTTTCGAGGCTTGAATTTTGTTAGAGAAGGGTATTTTTTCAACCACCACATCAAAACGCAAATTTTCTGTGATAGTAGCTGAACAATTTTTCTCGACACATTATTTTTTGAGGACATGCAGAATGTCCCGTGAATTTTGAAAAAAATAATTTGGGGAGGGGGTAGGCGGGTGGCGGAGATAGAGAGTAAAACATGAGGTCAAGTTGTTTGTTTTCGGGTACAAATAACATATCTATTGAAGTTTTCGAGGCGTAGTGCTCGTGTTAACTGTCCCTGTAGAAATGTATTAAAGTCAGTATTTTTGCCTCTTAACCAGTTTCTCATCCGTGAAACATTATTGGAAAATATGTAAATGTACACCAAGTGGAGGGATATTAGGATCACTTTGCAAAAGAGTGTTTATTAATGTGCAACTATCTAATAAACGTCACAATACACATGCGCTAATGGCGTTTCTGTTGCCTGTGCGAATCTTCATTACGTGTTTGTTTTAGGAATACTTTAATACCATATAATAATGTTATTTCAAGACCCCCCTTATCGTTAATGGGCATTTGAATTCAATAACCCACAGACACCCGGTGTACCTACGCCATACACGGCATTGTGGCACTTATCAACGTACCGATCCCTCTTCATTAGAGATGGGATTTGTCACATTGACTAAGTACCTAATGCAAAATACTCGAGTTTGACAATGTATGTTCACATCTGTGGTAGCAGTCGTACAGGTGGTTTCCCCTCCCACACCTGGGATGCAGAGTGACATGATGACTGCTTCATCCAGGTATGTAACTAGATTCATACATCAGGTAAGTTAACCTAATTATGTAATACAATTTATATAACACATGTGTCACTTATTTGTTTTATATCTTACTTATATATGATTTAAACATATTTGTTTTCCACAAAAATGTGAAAATGGATTGGTAAACAAGCGAAGCGCTAATGTTAATACCGCTCCATTACACATAAGACAAGATACAATAAATACATCAGTGAAGGTAAGATGTAACAAATAAATTGCACATGCCAAGCCAGATGTGTATATATAATAAATATATTTGCAGTTTATATTAAACAATTCATTTACTTAACTGAAAATCTGACAGTTTTTAATATGAAGTTTTGAATACTTAAATATACAGTGTCTTTTATGTAGTGTGTGAACGAGGCCCTTGTACTGCATATGTTTCGACTGCTGTACATCAATTTCATGTTTTGTGTACTAAACTGCTGAGAAAAAGAAAGTACTCACTTGAAAATTGGATTGACCAAATAATTACAAACGTTATCAAACGTTACTAGTCTTAAAACAGTCACCGAAACACTTCAAACAGGGCCCAAAATGAGAATTTCTCACACATTCTTGAACCATACACAAGAATCAAGAGTCAATTTATTGACATAAAGCTTTCTTAAAGCTTAGTATTTCACAAAATAACAGTTAGAATATATTTTCAGCAACCTATGCTTGGCGTAAGAGGCGACAAACAGGATCGGGTGGTCAGGCTCGCTGACTTGGTTGATGCATGTCATTGTATCCCAGTTGCGTGGATCAATGCTCATGATGTCAATCACTGGATTGTCTGGCCCAGACTCGATTATTTACAGACCGCCGTAATATAGCTGGAATATTGCTGAGTGCATATATAGCATTTAACATTTGGATAATTACTTGCAGTAAACGATTTGATCATATTTGAAACAATATCTGGGTCAATATGTTATGTCAGATTTCCAATTTTCCTTTAAAACATGCATACATTTGATCTACCAACATAGTGTTGTACTTGCTAATGTTCTAAATATATTTGCAATCTTAAGGTAAGTTGAGGTCTTAAATAAGCATTTTGCCTGTTGCTCAATTCATCTTTCTTTTTTTAAAACAAATATTGAATTAAAACCTCAGATTTATATACCATGGTTATATTTTAGTGAGGTGAGGGGGAATTGGTTTCAGGTTGTGTTCAATATTGTTGCATTTATAGTGCCATGTGCATGCACGTGTGTGTGTGTCTGCTTGTACTTGTCCGGGTTTAATGCCGGTTTTATAGTGCTGGTGTCAGATACCATGCTACAGTTTGACACGAATACCCCACTCTGACACAGTACACAGACTCCGAGCCAATCAGTCCTTGTTTTAGCATTAAATGCCGAGCGCCATGAAGGTAACAAGTACCATCTCTCAACGTCCTTTGGTAAGACGTGGAGGGGAATCGAACCACCGACCCTCCGCGCAGGTGCTCTATCCACTTGACCAGGAGGCGTATATCGGCATAGTCCACAGTAAGCAATGTCTAGGTCGCGTATGTGATTTACATGTCACAGAAAATATATTTCCCTTTTAACCATTATCTGAGAATAAAATATCTCTCACGCTCTTATTGCGTAAGTGTTGCTGTCCAGAAATAATTGCTTCTCTAGATTAGTACAATAATGTTGAATAACTGTGCTAAGTTGATAAACAATGCATGTTTACAAAAGAAAGGTAAGATTGAAAATGAAAGGAATTCACAAAGGTGTATAAAGTGCCACTTTGTAAACATTATGAATGTAATTTCATGTACATAAGCCACATGACTTTATATTACAGTGAGTGAGTTGGGTTTAAGGCCACTTTTCACAGTGTTCACAGGGTGTGTCAGAGGCAGGAAAGCCTGAAGCCTGAAGTGATGCAAGTCTCAGACATTTACCACTTTGGCGAAACCCACAAGCTAATGCCTTTATCCTGTGACAACACTACAGTAGGATAGTTGTAAGCAATAACCAAAGATACATGTATCATGGGGCAATAGCATACAACTATCCTACTGTAGTGCAATGATACATGGGAATTGTTGAAAGATCAAAGCCTGAAAAACCCACCTAATGTCATGAAATACTATGCAAGTGTTTGTCGTTATGTATGATCTCACCAAGCTCATCCAGGAAGCTCACAATGTACAGGCATTTTGACCACCCAATCCACAGCTTAGTCACCATAGTGACAGGCTCTTAGATTCAGCAATGATGAATAACACAATAATGACAGAATCAGGTCACCTTTATTCTTCATCACTTCACTGTGATATTTCAATACATTTACACCAAATATCAGTACGATTTCACTCAGTTTCAATACATTTACACACAATTTCAATACATTTACACAATTTTCATACATTTGCACAAAACATCGGTGCAATCATCAATTGTACGACATTTATACTCAATTTCAAAACATCTACACAAGAGATGTCATTGTAAAATTTAATCACATATGCTGATAAAAGATCAGAGTTGGGGCATAAAACAATTAAAAGTGCTGACTAAAATACTCTGACTTCAATAATGAAATAAATTCTTGCGTTGTGGTAAGACCAGGCTTTTGTGAAAACTTGGTTCACAAATCCACCAACTCCCCAAAATTGAAATGTAAAAATACAAAAACAAATGAAAAGCAGCATTTTCTTATTAATCAACCAGAAATAAGTTGAACAATCTCATTAAAATCAGATCTTAGTTCTCGCTACCGCTAAACAAAGATCTGAGGACATCCCATTACGGGTCACGTCAGACCGACCTTGCAAGAACTTTGACCGACCAATGGAATGACCAATCAGAAGGCAGCTTTCTTGTGCTTTACGGCACAAATTTCAAATTGGCGACTATGCTTCGAAACATATTTTGTCAAATTCTCAATTACAAATTTGAAACCTAAACAAAAAGCATTCTGGAATGGCTAATAGATGGTCTAGATTGTAAGGATTCAGTCGTTAAACCCGTTACTATCGTTCGGAATACCCCATGTTAAAGTTTTCAAGATTGCATGATTAGAAATCACATTCTGACTGTCATTTTCATAATCTGGTAAGCGACACACTGATTGGTCGGACGAAAGGTCGTTCTGATAAGACCCCTAATGGGATGTCCTCAGATCATTGTTTAGCGGTAGCGAGAACTAAGGTCTGATTTTAATGAGATTGTAAGTGGAATGTTAAAAATCCTCATTTACTGTCACAATCAATAAAAATAAAATATTCAAAAGACTATAATTAAAACTTACTGAAAATTTAACCTCAAAACACAACCAATTATGACAGATTGCCACACATCCCTGTCTCTAATTGAAGGGAGGTAACTCTAAACTTGTTTCTTTCCCTGTCCTAACTTTCTTTTTTCTTCCTACTTAATATTTTGATGAATTCTTTTTTATTTGTTTTTTCAATGTTTTATCAAACTACCAACCTGAAATATTGGGCAAAAAATTCATAAACTGGAACAAAAGTCTTGCCAAATGGACGTCAGAAACACTGAAGAGCATAACACTGCAATACTGACCACTAGACTAATTAATACTATATCAACATGTCAAAAAGTAAAGCCCTTACGACTGGAAATAAACCTACTTAACATTATTCGGGGTGATTTGAGTTAAGTTTCCTAAAGAAACTTGTGACAAAAAAAGTTTGAACTAGAACTCGTTCAAAATACATCAAGCAACGTCTTCAAAATTTGGGATTGGATTGCACATTTCATAAAAAAAGAAACAGTTCATCTGGCTTTAAAACAAATTCCATAAATTATTACCTGGCAAGATATGTATTAGATCGAAATATATATTCTTCCAAATTGAGAAAGCAACATTTATGTCACATATGTATCGCAAGATACAAGATCAGGGTACAGAAATAGGAATGGATTAGAATTGCCACCACACCAACAGTGGTCGTGTTTCACTTGAGGCATATCCATTGTTAAGAAACATCAAAATCAACTCCGGTCAAGTTACAAAATGACTTATAATATTATCCATATATTATGACAGACATAGAGTGGCAAAAGTGTTTGCTCCTCAGCTACGTCCATCTCACAACAGGTGTGCACTGTGCTAAGGATACATGGACATATGCCTCTGTTCATGGGTACCCGGTAGGGTTAGATGGTAATGTGACCGTTAAATGTGATAGTGCTCATAAGGCAGCTTGGGTTGTATACTCCCCAGGGAGCTGAGAATGAAATTCGAGTCAACACTGATCCACTGACCGGGGTAATACTGTAGTGTGTTGAGCATGTTTTAGGGTGTGGATTTGGTGCATCATAAATATACACATTATTATTGTCGTTGTTGTTGTTATTATCATTATGATTATTATGATTATAATGATTATTATCCCCTGCTATGATATTGTAGGAAAAATGCAGTGTCCTTCCATACTCATTCACCTTTCAAAGATCTGTACAAACATTTCATGACAATGTAAATTGAACGTGCAACACATGTGTGAGTCATCCTGACACAGTAATAATGTCACCGTTATGAATATAAAACGGCATGAACACATGTCAAATAAAACAACCAAAATGCCAGAAGAAATTACAACACCAAATTGAAACTAATAATAACTGAATGCATGTACTGAACTTGCAATCAAACAACACATTTAAGGTATAAGATCATATTTGTATATATCATCAGTACACTTAATTAGTTCTCCAGGAAATGAGGTACAAGCCAAAGTAAAATAGTGTTTAATCCAATCATATCACTTAAAAATACATTGTAAAATTGATAAAACAAAAAAGATACTTTTGTTAAAAGGAGTAGAGTATTACCTACATGTATTGTTTTAGTTATATGTAAAACTTGTTAGGAATGTGGTTAAATCTCAGTGTATAATAATGTCAAATATAACTTATTTACGGAATTGTTAACACATTATTTCCAATAAAACTGGGCAAGACAAGTAGGATGGTACGCTATATAATCGTGGTAGTTAATCTATAATGGATCGTAATGGTGCACGCTTACTAACCTGTTAAATATGTCATACGCAAAATGTTTCTTGTTCTTTGTTCAACTTTTATGACTCATCAATTAGGATTGATCGATGCTGATTTTCTTTACTGAGTTCTGTAAACAAAGTACCTGTCAGTAATTCAAGGGCGGGCAACTCTATATTATCGCAGTATGGCTATTTTGTGGCATGATACCTGGGGATTATGTTGTCTACATCACTTCCTGTTTTGAATTATGCATAATCAGTATGCATACAACCTAGGTTGGGTCAAGGGACTTCGTCCAAACAAATGGGTTCTTTTCTAATCAATTTTGAATGGAGGTAGGGTAATTTAACTTCAAAAACATTCCAGAAACTATCATAAAAGTGTTACCTTGTATACTTACGGGTAGCCGTGACATACCGCGATGAGTCCTGTATTCGATCAAGCGATGAAATATCGTGTTCAGTTTCGCATAGGTAAACAGTCGACTAGGGGTGTGGATTACGAGACTTACGATACAGCGATAATATAGAACCTGTGATTATATAGAGTCATAATATACTTCTAAAACCCAATCACAAAGTGTACAAAGAACATGTTTTGTAAACAAACAACCATACATAAAGTTTATTCCTAAAACAGGATATTTACCATCCAAAACCACATTTGTGAGATAACTTCTACATATTTCTTTCATTAAGATATTACTTGCTATATTAGAGTACTGATGCAACTGAAGTTATTTCACAAGTAATCAATGTGGAATCTGTGTGAAATAGAACACCAGCATACAAATTTGTGTCATGTTGAGTGAGTGGGTAAGTATGGTTTTACGCCGCTTTTAGCAATATTCCAGCAAGATCACGGCTTGGGACACCAGAAATGGGCTTCACACATTGTACCCATGTCGGGAATCGAACCCGGGTGTTCGGCGTGACGAGCAAACGCTTTAACCACTAGGCTACCCGACTGCCCCTGTGTGATGTTGACACTGTGGAGGCGTCGTAATTGACTGACTTGTCTTATCTAGTTTACAGGGTATCAACAGAAATTCTGATGCCTGCTACAAGATATAACTATGTGGAAGTAAGTGACTCAATTCTGAAAATAATAGGTATAGAAGTCTTGAGGTAGAGTTTGATGATGACTTTTAAATGTAAGCTAAAAAATATGACAGATCATCTTAAAATCAGAAAATATATTAAAAACTATCATATGTTAAAAATGTGATTAAGAATAAAAGAATGTGGCAACTAAGCAGTGTTTTGTTTGGTAAAAGATCTATAACAACATATTGTTCTATCATCAAGTTCTTCCCCACAGAACACACAAGTAAAGATCAATAACTACATATAGTTCTGTCGTCAAGTTCTTCCCCACAGAACACACAAGTAAAGATCAATAACTACATATAGTTCTGTCGTCAAGTTCTTCCCCACAGAACACACAAGTAAAGATCCATAACAACATATTGTTCTATCATCAAGTTCTTCCCTGTAGAAAACTATAAGTTAAAGATCTATAACAACATATTGTTCTATCATCAAGTTCTTCCCTGTAGAAAACATTAGTTAAAGATCCATAACATCATATTGCTCTGTCGTCAAGTTCTTCCCCACAGAACACACAAGTAAAGATCAATAACCACATATAGTTCTGTCGTCAAGTTCTTCCCCACAGAACACATAAGGTAAAAATCCATAACTACATATTTGTCCTTCGAACACCTATCCAGTACTCCAGGATGATGGTCATGAATACCTGGGGCTGCCTGAGACTCTACAGCTTGGACAGGGTTGATCCTTTCAGCAGCCCTCTGAGGTGCTTGTAGTAGACAGGATGGACCTGCCAGCAGATACAACAGTTACAACATTGTCCCCCAGCCACAGGGTCACAGGTACAGAAGCTCACCTTCAGTCATATGACATTTTATGCAAAAAAAGAATCAGTACATTCTTACGTATAACTATTATTCACTAATTCTTTACAAACATTTGACTACATAGTGTTATATCTTTATTTATAGATTTTAATATCATTAGGTCAACTGTGAGTGGGTGTGTGGGTGTGTATGGTTCTACGCCGCTTTTAGCAATATTTCAGCAATATCACGGCGGGGGACACCAGAAATGGGCTTCACACTTTGTACCCATGTCGGGAATCGAACCCGGGTCTTCGGCAAGACGAGCGAACGCTTTAACCACTAGGCTACCCGACCGCCCCTGGTCAAGTGTGTAAAATCACAAAGCATAATAAGATAAAGAGATAAAAAAACAAAACTCAAATCAATGAAAGATAATAAAACTCCAAAATGTAAACATTGTAAGTAATGCAGCATCCTTCAAAGTAACCAAATCCAACCTGAGTTCTGTTCATTGGTTCCTTGAGGGCCGACTGGTAAAGTCGCTCGTACACGTTGCCATCGTAACATCCCAATGCAGAATGGAGGGTGATGTCGTGCATGTCAAATGCATCCACCAGGGAAACAGCATCAGGTCTGAAATACACCGAATGCAATGTCTAGAATCATTTAATACCACCTAGAAGAAAATCTTAAAGAGTTAATTCCTGTAATCTCTGTTGCCTAAATTCACTATGGCTCATACAAACTACTGATCTGGGCCCCATTCCTCAAAGCAATCTTAGCGCTACGATGATCGTAAACCTATGTTAAAGTATGGGACTTACGATCACCTTAGGACATAGGTAAAATACTTTTCCTAGGATGAGGAACTTATTTCCCTGCCTCCACCTGTGCAATAACAATACCTGTGCAAGGCGGTATATGTCCTGCGCTTTTAGGTGAAGTGAGTGTATTGTAACGTCTGTAACATCTGTTAGAATAATGCGGCCAGAAGATTGAATCATCGACCTTCCTTCTTTGAGAGGCATTTAGAAGTTGGAGAACTAAGTAAGGACAAGTTATATGGATGAACAACTTCTTTATTACAACTAGGAGCAAATTTTCAGAGAAGGTTCTGACACTGTTCTCTGCGCAGATGCCCCATCCACTTGACCATGGAGGCACTTGAAGTGTGCATCTGCCATGGGCTTTGAGAGTGTGTCTATGCAATAGTCATATCTGAAGAGTGTCATTGTTTTTGAGAGTGCACCTGCAATAGTTATACTTCTGCACACACTGCACAGCCCCTCATTAGCTCACCTAATCTCAGCCAGCAACTGATACTCCACCATTCTCAGCATCTCCATCTGGGCAACAGTCACAGATTCTGTCTGAAAAATACATGACAACCAAGAATTGAACACATATAAACAAAGGGACTGGTCATTTATTATAGGGAAGGGGGGCAGCGGTGAGACTTTTTTGCGTGTGTTTGTGTGTTTGTGTGTGTGTGTGTGTGTGTGTGGGGGGGGGGGGGGGGGGGTTGTTGTCATGCAAAAATGACAGCGAAAGAGTGGGGGTCGCCAAAATTTCTCACAACTGTAAACAGGGGTTGGAGGTTTGTTGGTGTCATGTGACTCCTATTTTTTCAAATCTATGTTGTCTTTATATTTGAACATTACCATACTTTAATAGGGTCTGCTCATTTATCATAGGGAGGGGCAGTCATAAAAATGTGTTACATGTATACAGTCAAGCCAGTCTCACCTACCCCAATAAAAAAGAACCCTTTTGAAAAATATGCTTGCCTTACAGAAACTGGTAGGAGAGGCAAGCACACAATACAAGATTCTTATACACCTATGGGTGAGTCAAAATCAAACCAAAAAAATAACATTGTGAAAATTTTAAAATAGCAAAAAGCACCAGTTTAACTGATGACCAATGCATTTGTGCAGTTTCGAAGATAAATGTTGAATGGTTTTCAAGTTACAACCCGGAAATTACAGGAACAAGTAGTGATGTATAGTTGAAAATCTGAAGATTTAGTAATAGTGTCACTGCAGCCAAACTACAGGAATCTGCCAATGATGTGATAGAGGAAGAGGATTCGTAAGAATGATAGGTTTCTGGCATGCCCGAGGTATGCAACTCTGAACAGCGTATTGTGGCCATTTAGACAAATGGACCACCCGTGGGCCTGCATCTTTCAAGTATCTGGGAGGCAAAGTACAGAAACAGATTCAGCACAACACGCACAATGTATAGCCAGTATCACACCTACCTCCAGGAAGTCCCCGCTGTTGCTTGAGATGCCATACAGGGCATACAGACAGCACAGCTTGTGGAGAACAGTCCTCAGTTCAGGTCTGACATTGGCAGTCTCCACTCCCTCCACAAAACATTCAACGGCATAGTACTGGCTGTGAACCTGCCACAGATACAATGGACTAAGATACAATACAATACAATACATTATAATATCCTGATTTGAATGTACAGTCCTGAATAGTTGTCCAGTGATACATCTTTCCAGTTTGTAAATAATCAAGTCTGGATCAGACAATCCAGTGATTGATATTGTGAGCAGCGATCCACGTCATCAAGGTACGAGGACACCCTATCAACCAAGTCACCGACCACCCAATCCAATGAATCGCCCTTTTACAACGACCATAGGTTGGGGACCAACACTAACCCAGAATCACTACGGGGATGATATAATGATAAGACATACTGTCAGTTTGTGTTTGGTTGTTGTTTAAAGCAGCACTCTGCAATATTCCAGCTATACCTTCATGCAAATGATAATGCATTTGGAAGATGATAATGTTATTGACTTGAGCGTCATATATCACAACAGTCCGGTATAAGCTTCACTGCGAAGGGACAGATTGTATGAAATTACTGTATATCTTGAAGCAGTGACCTACATATTATTCTGACAATAAATAAACACCCAGCACATCTCCCCAAGATTATAAATTGATGATTCCTAAAGTTCCAACGTCAACCCTTGAGAATAATCAGCCTTGAATAATTTGTGGTTTGTTTGATGTTCAACGCTACATGACGGCGGTCTGTAAATAATCAAGTCTGGATCAGATAATCCAGTGTTTGACATCATGAGCATCAATCTATGCAACTGGGATAAGATGACATACTTCAACCAAGTCAGCAAGCCTGACCACCCGATCCTGTCAGTCACCTCTTACGCCAAGCATGGGTTTCTGAAAACCTATTCTGTTATTTTGTGAAATACTAAGCTTTCAGAAAGTCTTATTTCAATAAATTGACTCTTGATTCTTGTGTATAGTTCAAGTATATGAGAAAAATTCTCATTACAGAGAGACTGTTTGAGTAATTGAATATTTGTATTTTGAAATGTGTGAACACTTAATTATCATCCAATGAATTATCTACTTACCTTCCCTGCCCTGACCAGTCTGATCATGTTGTTGTTCCAAGCTACATGTTGTTCCATCCCGCTCGTCATGTCTGCGTGAAGCTTGCGGGCTGTGCCGGTCACAATCCTGAACATACAAGTAACATGAGTTACCTCCCTTTATATGGTTAACAGCAGTTCCTATCACTCTGTTTGTCTGCCAATCCTGACAATCATATTAATGTTTTCTATTTCAAACAACCATTTCTCTACCTGTAGATTTCTGCAACACAGTGTATCTGGGGTACTTACTTAAGGTCATTTTTATTATTTGAACACTCAAGTGATCATGTACTGGTGCTTTACCTGAAACCAAGGCAAGCTAACTGATAACGTGTCTGACATATGAGTGTTTCATTCATTTCAGTCGTAGCAAAATCCCTTGCAGAATAAACCTCAGAGTTATGTCCCTTAAACTTGATATATGGAATTTGACAAAATTAAATCCCTTCGTCTTCAGAGAAATATATATATATAAATAGACTCTTCAATTATATTTTTGCGTGTTTTATAAGAAAATGGGGGCGGTAGGATAAGAAACAAAGTTTTAAATTCTCTATTATCCATTTGACATTTCTAATAATGTGACAGTTTCTAGCATTTACAGGGGAACAAAGCCACACTGTTTGACATACTGGTGAATCTATGAATAAAGTCTTTAGAGGCATTTTGAAGTGATACACATAAGGAAGAGAATTTATGGATGTCAACTTCTATAATATGAGGAACACCACGTTTCATAGTATATGCTTACTCCGATATATACTCCTATATATATGCTTTCTCCTTCATCACCTGATAAAGGAGAAAGCAAATACTCCAAACGTTGTGTTCCTCATAATAGGGAAGTTGACATCCATAAATTCTCTTCCTTAATCTATGAATAGTATTTGAGCAAACATGTACGTGCATTGAGCACATACCACAGGCTATACAGGTGGGATTGTCGGGGTCAGTGTTAATAGCACATGCTTGTAACTGGTACTTTTATTATTTTCCATGCGACTGATTTTTAGGGTCTGGAGGTCCTTAAACCAAGTAATACAAAACATAATGCTGTATTTAGTTGACTCACAGAATCTCCCTCGAATCCTGCCTTAGAATGTGGCCATGAGGGAGATTTTATTACACTTCTTGTGGTTTGGTAAAGAAAATGTGCAAATCAAGTATGAGGGGTTATCTCCCATGACAAAAAGTATTCTCAACGACTGAAAACTATACTGAAACAAACGAAAACGCATAATCAACTTTAACAGAAAAGATTTGTTTTTGTGCTCATGTCCACACATCAAATGAGATTTGAACCTGTACAGTGACATTGTTGTGTTGGATTATCTCCTACCTCAATATACAGAACAACTTAATTTGATTATTGTGGACATTTTGTCAACTATTGAAAACTATTGCGTTTTCAGAGTGTCTCAGTATATGGTTTGGGTCCATTGACCTCGCAAAGACTAATTCAGGTGTCGAAAGGGTTGTTGTTTGTGTCACATGAAGATAAAGTCACACAAAAGTTATTTTCATAACATTCAAGTAAGTGTTCACATATATAATCTCTACTAGGGCTGCAAGGAATACACTATGAGGCGAATACGATTCGTATCACGAATATAGGGTAACAAATCTGAATATTAATTCTCGAATACAATAACAAGTCAGCAGCTGATGGATTATTTGTTATATGCTGTGTAGTAATAACAACATACATTATTTGACATGTTTTGCTAATTATTAATATATTATACATTTATATAATGCTCTTATCCAGGTACTAGTATCTGCTCAAATGTGACAATGACTAGTGACCACACTACTGTCAGATTATATAGTATAAGAGTGTTGTCTTTTGAAGAAATCTATGAATATAATATGTTCTTATGGATATTTTAATGTAAAGGCACATGCTTACATATTCATAAATATTAGATTCTAGTGGTCACGAATAACGAATTCAAATCATGAATGGATACGGTTAGATTCGCCGAAAACACAAGTGAATCGTAACAGCTCTAATGTCTACGAATTCGATCTGATGTGGAAAAACCTATTCCTAAGATATGACACAATTACCCTGTGCTGTGTGAAGACTTTGTGCAAATGGTACCTCTTAGTTTGAACATTTACCATTGTAGTAAACCCTTAACAGATAGGTTGATAGAACCTCAGAATGTTTACCCATAAGCTCTGTTCCTGTAGATGTCCAGTAGTATCCGAGTGTTCCTGCAGTCGTTGACCTCCTGGATGGGACACACATACTCAGGGTCAGCAGCCAGATAGGACGATGACCCCTGCAGCTGCTGACCAGACAGGGCATTGGCCACTTGCTTCATCAGGTACCTGCAACAATAGTCCGCTGGATGTGAAAACCTGAAGAGAGTACCTGATATTACTCCACACACAACCGATGTCGAAGATAACGTTCACAAAGCATGTGTGACCCATGAAGATCTGGGGTAGTATAGTTCTTCAGCAACCCATACTTGCCGTAAAAGGCAACTATGCTTTTCGTAAGAGGCAACTAACGGGATTGGGTGGTCAGGCTCGATGACTTGGTTGGTGCATGTCATCGCATCCCAATTGCGTGGATCGATGCCCATGATGTCAATCACTGGATTGTCTGTTCCAGACTCGATTATTTACAGATCGCTGTCATATAGCTGGAATATTGCTGAGTGCTGAGTTAAACAACAAACACGCACAAAGAATGTGTATTTTCACAAGAACTGAGGGTCCTCAGCATAGGGTAAGTAACCCTTGATGGCTATTTGTTGAAATATTTACCTAACTACATGACATCAACACTTGACCAGAAAGCATTGGTCAGAGGTCAGGCAATCAACAAGTACCCTCCACCACCGGCCATCATTACACAACACTGACTCACTCACCTAGCTGTCTGCTGGTACAACACTGTGTTCTCTCCCTCCACTGTGGGCAGAGTCATGGCACCCAACAAGTACCCTCCACCACCGGCCATCATTACACAACACTGACTCACTCACCTAGCTGTCTGCTGGTACAGCACTGTGTTCTCTCCCTCCACTGTGGGCAGAGTCATGGCACCCAACAAGTACCCTCCACCACCGGCCATCATTACACAACACTGACTCACTCACCTAGCTGTCTGCTGGTACAACACTGTGTTCTCTCCCTCCACTGTGGGCAGAGTCATGGCACCCAACAAGTACCCTCCACCACCGGCCATCATTACACAACACTGACTCACTCACCTAGCTGTCTGCTGGTACAACACTGTGTTCTCTCCCTCCACTGTGGGCAGAGTCTTGGCAGCCAACAAGTATGCTCCACCGCCGGCCATCAGCATGTAGCCATGTCCTCCCATAGAGCGGCGTTGGGTCTCCAAGAACACACACGTCTCCTCCGACAGTAGTGCTTTCAAGCAGGACGACTGACTGTGAAGCTGACAGGAAAACATAAACATATTGTACTAATATGATAAGAGGTTACTTATTACAATATAACATGAATTGGGAAACGTTTAATTCCAATTTGGGAATTTTTACTGACATTTGCTGCAGACTTGGGGCCTAATATTTGCTAAGCAGCTCTAGAAAAATCCCTGGTGTGTGGTGGTACGTTTCTTTGTTTGTTGTTTAAAGCCACAGTTTAACATCTATGTATTATTATACCAGTAGCCATGGTAACATATGGACTGACCTCTGCCAATAGGCGGTTGTTCCCACCAATGATTTCTTCATAAGCTTTCTCGTACACAGCAGTCATGGTTCTTGTTACAAAGTGGAAAGCAAAGGTCGCCGCCAGGGCGGGGAACAGCTTGTATTGCTGGGACTGGTAGCTGAGGATCTGCATCTCCTCACCACTGTAAATAGACATAGCGTTTTATACTAGGCCTTACACGTGTCAGTTGCTGTTGTATGTGTTGGATAAAGGGAACAGCTTGTATTGCTGGGACTGGTAGCTGAGGATCTGCATCTCCTCACCACTGTAAATAGACATAGCGTTTTATACTAGGCCTTACACGTGTCAGTTGCTGTTGTATGTGTAGGATAAAGCACGTCCGAGGGTTTTTATTGTATTTAAAACGTGCATCCGCAGGATAAAACCAAGTGGTAAGTCTATGTTAGAAGACGAGAGTTACTGTCGTCTCAGCGCTACGACTGTCGTAACTCTATGTTAGATTACAGGAGTTACTGTCATTTCAGTGCTACGACTGTCGTAAGTCTATGTTGGAGCATGGGAGTTACTGTTATCTCAGAGCTACAACTGTCGTAAGTCTATGTTAGAGGACAGGAGTTACTGTCATCTTAGCACTACGACTGTCGTAACTCTATGTTAGAGGACAGGAGTTACTGTCATCTTAGCACTACGACTGTCGTAACTTTATGTTAGAGGACAGGAGTTACTGTCATCTTAGCACTACGACTGTCGTAACTCTATGTTAGATTACAGGAGTTACTGTCATCTTAGCACTACGACTGTCGTAACTCTATGTTAGATTACAGGAGTTACTGTCATCTTAGCACTACGACTGTCGTAACTCTATGTTAGATTACAGGAGTTACTGTCATCTTAGCACTACGACTGTCGTAACTCTATGTTAGATTACAGGAGTTACTGTCATCTCAGTGCTACGACTGTCGTAACTCTATGTTAGAGAACGTGAGTTACTGTCATTTCAGTGCTACGACTGTCGTAACTCTATGTTAGAGCACGGGAGTTACTGTCATCTTAGCACTACGACTGTCGTAACTCTATGTTAGATTACAGGAGTTACTGTCATCTTAGCACTACGACTGTCGTAACTCTATGTTAGAGAACGTGAGTTACTGTCATTTCAGTGCTACGACTGTCGTAACTCTATGTTAGAGCACGGGAGTTACTGTCATCTTAGCACTACGACTGTCGTAACTCTATGTTAGAGGACAGGAGTTACTGTCATCTTAGCACTACGACTGTCGTAACTCTATGTTAGAGGACAGGAGTTACTGTCATCTTAGCACTACGACTGTCGTAACTCTATGTTAGATTACAGGAGTTACTGTCATCTCAGTGCTACGACTGTCGTAACTCTATGTTAGAGAACGTGAGTTACTGTCATTTCAGTGCTACGACTGTCGTAACTCTATGTTAGAGGACAGGAGTTACTGTCTGCTTAGCGCTATGATCACTTTGTAGAAGTATCCACATCTAGATGCTAGTTTTACTGCATTATCTTAATTGCCCTGCACAACAAACACAAGGTATGGAGACCTTTATCAGAAGGTTCCCTTTTTGTCTTACACCGCACTCAGTAATATTTCAGCAATATGATGGCATCCTATACATAAACAATTCTGACCCGGGGTCCCCATGGGTTATACTATAAGAGGATATCAATAATGTCGTACCCTGGTTTAAGCTGTGACTGTCTGCGCACGGCACTGTATCGTATAGAAGTGGTCGCTCCTTGCACCAGTAAACTACTCGCCCATGAAAGTATTTTCACACGAATCAGAATCATTGTGGCATAGTTGGCCTTGCTTGACCCTGATGTGCTGAAATGGCCATCTCTTGACACCTGCATGAACACCAAAAATAAATGAACTGACATGACATGACATGACACAGATGACACGGCTCTAAATCTTAACATGCTTCTGTGATTTAATATGTCACATCGAAGAACATTCCGTTTTAAGGCTGAGACTGCCTCCTTGGTCAAGTGAGTAGAGCGCCTGCCCAGACATCGGTTGATTGGTGGTTCAGCCAGGTGGTCACAGAGCTCCAGATAAGCTGCTTGGCTGCGTAAAATACACATCAGAAATGCAGAAATACTCAGTAAAATAAAATCCAAAATAAAACCCTGTGTATTCGTTTAGCAAATCAGCAACTTGTTTTGAAATTATAAACGGGCATTCCGTCAACCTTGCCAAACTCAACGATGACAGTTACATCATGATCATATGCCATCACACTTTCTTGTGGAAGTATCGTGGTATTTTTGAGTCCTATAAAGCTCTTGAACCCACACAACACCAGTTTGCAGGGACTAGATGAATAGTGTTTTTAAATATTTAACTTAAATACCCACATGTGTAAAAACTAGTGGGTAACAGAAATGTGAATACCCAGATAGAATTACTGATACCCAATGATTTTAAAATGCATGGGTAAAATACCCTCTACACCAAAAGCTTATCTGGAGCTCTGTGATCATCTAGTTTTACGGATCAGACAACCATACAGTATATATTTACACAAGAAGTTATGTTCTGTTTGCTGTTTAATGCCACACTCAGCAATTTTCCAGCTATATGATGGCAGTCTGTAAATAATAAGGTCCGGACCTGTAAATCCAGTGACTGACATCATGAGCATCGATCCACGCAATTGGGATATGATGAAATGCATTGACCAAGTCACTGAATCTGACCACCCGATCCCGTTAGTCGCTTCTCACAACAAGCATGGGTTGCTGAAGATCAATTCTAACCAAGATCTTCACGGGTGTTCATACAAGCAACAGTGAGGAAGTGATTATTGCTTAATTGCACATTAGCAATCTATTCACGGAGAGCACAAGTTGAAGCTCAGATAATTAAGAAGAGAAAACAATATGTGATATTATTTGAAAGTAGGTTTGTTTAACACATCTCCATGATCTATATGTTAGAAGTTTTGTTTTAGCATTTGATTCAAGAGTTTGTTGAGGGAAACAAAATAATCAACATGATTGACAAAACAATATTTTGAATGTTAATCTGACATTTTTTTATTTAGCACATATGTAGATTTTCTAAAGCTTTGAAGTCAGCTCATTAAAGTTATATAATTTGGCTGTCGTCACGGAAGCATGGCATTGTTATTCAGGTGTGCAATAAGATGTCATAATAATAATAATAACCAAAAAAAAAAAAATTTATGCATTTGTATAGCGCAGCATTCACTGTGCATAAGTGCTCTGTGTGTCATACCTTGGCATTTCTCATCAGCATGTTGGTCCGAGGAATGCGAACATTGTTCATCATTAGGAAGCCATTATCAATGTTCTGTAGGGCCAGCTTGGGACCTATGTCTCCCACCGTGATACCTGAAATAGAAGGGGAAGGTGAGGTGAAATGGGCTATGTTTACCATGGTGTTATTCTTGCCGATTTCAAAACGAAGCTGGTAGCGAAGGGGTTCGTGTTTACATAATAGGTGAAAGGTGAAATGGGGTTTAACATCGCATCCAAGATGACTGAACTTATATAGCGACGTGCATGCACATGTGTGTGTGTGTGGCTGCTTGTACTAGTCCGGACTGATGCCGATTTATAGTGCTAGCCCACTGAGATACCATGCCGCAGTTTAACATGAAAACCCCACTCAGACACAGTGTACTGACACCGGGCCAACCAGTCTGGTTTTAGCCCCTTAATGCCGAGGGTTAGACAGGGTAACAACAAGTAGAATCTTTTAGCATCTCCGGGCGGACGCTCTACCACTAGACCATGGAGACAGTCAAAATAGAAGGGGAATAATACAGGAATGCATATCTTCTTCATATTTACCACACGACGGTACCAAAGGCTCCCCAGGGAATGTTCTAAATGCTCTTAAAAAGCTCTTCTTTTTTTTAGATGCATGGAATAGAAAATTTAAATATTTTTAATTCCTTAGCTCTATACTGCAAACATTTTTGGTCAATGATTTGGGTCAATGTTTATTCATCATAATCATTATTATGATACAACTAATGGTTTGGTCTGACATGGTAGATATGCCATACATTCAGTTTCTTGCCCAAAACATCTTTCACATAATGTTTTCATTTTGTGATAGAAAAAGAAAAAGAAAAGAAATTTAATGGCAAATAGTTAATGATTTTGTGACATTTTGGAGTTTTATCACGACTGTAGTTCGACCAACACACTTACATTTAAACTCTCGACAAATCACTTCAAATTAGATATGTGTCAGCAGCATAATTTTTCTGAAATACATTTTTCAGGGAGCCAAAAAGATTTATTAATATTGTTTTACCAGCTGTTACCAATTATTTGGAGCAAATTATTTTCAAATCCTAGAAATGGCAAAACAACCATGGTCCTGCATCACAGACACTGCAGTAAACTCATAACATGTTATCTTCACTCAATGTTTATGTTTATGGTATTTCATTGCCTTGGAAAACAAATACTACAAACCAACACAGTGTTACCTCAGATAAAGTTCTTGGTCTTGGACAACTTGTAATTGTTTTCAGGAGTTGACCCTTACAGATCGACCGATGCTACAGAAACATCACTGGTCCCACACTCAACACCTTCTCACACTTACATGTAATGGAGAAATCGGGAGAATTTGTTGATTCTACTTTTGGAATTAACAGATTGGAGTGATGTCTCCGACCTAAACCTTGTTGTGGTTGATATATAATTTCTGTATAATTTGGCATGAAATGACCTACACTTGCGTCAGTTGTACTTGCACAAATGCACATTCAGAAAGGCCAGTGATTTCCTGGCTCAGAATCAACTGCAACAACAATAGCATGACTTCATCATAATAGTTTAAGTCACAAATATTTCATAAAATCATATTATTCTATTAAGGCCATGATAAATAAATTATTTGATTTTCACCTCTGTCCACCGTGGGGTAGCCCAGTGGTTAAAGCGTTCGCTCGTCACGCCGAAGACCTGGGTTCGATTCCCAACATAGGTACAATGTGAGAAGCCCTTTTCCGGTATCCCCTGCTATGATATTGCTGGAATATTACCAGAGCTCCAGATAAGCTGCGTATCTGCGTAAAATATGCATAAAAAATGCAGAAATACGTAGTCAAATAAAATCCAAGCGTATCAAATACGCAGATAGAATTACTGATACCCAATGATTCTAAAATGCATGGGTAAAATACCCACAACACCAAAAGGTTATCTGGAGCTCTGTATTGCTAAAAGCGGCGTTGAGCCACACTCACTCTCTTGTACCACATATCTACAGATGAAGAGACATTGGTGTTCTCTTCTTACTTTGCTTGATTTAACACACCATAGTTAGTTGTGGCAAGACGATACACCGATGCATCAGTGGATCACTTTTTTTTACTTCTCGATACAAGTATCAATAACGGTCGCACACTAAGTAAAATATATTGATTCTGACCTTAAATGTTTGCTTTAATAACTGTTCCACTAAACACTAATCAGTAGTGAAAGTTAATAGTGAAAACATAAATATTTTCATTTGTTGTGCCATACTTGACACTGCCAACTGTAAATCGTCAGTGTGCCAGTTATTTGGTCATCCTGTCTATGAAAAAGATGGCTTATGCACCACAGATAAGAGCACATGCAAGTATCGTGATACAAATCGGATCATGAGTAAGGTATCGTGATACATATCTCATCTCACAGTTGGTGTATCGTCCCAGCCCTAATATTTAGTCCTACTGACAAAACGCAAAATATTTGGTCCAATACGCACGCATACAAACTGGGAATGGTTATGTGAATAATTTTCTTTGTGAGTCTTGGTGAACACAAATACGTTTGACTGATGAAACTCCTCACACTTGCTGATTGCATGTTAATCTAACAAAGGTTTGGTTTCGTTTGATTTTTAATGCCGCACTCAGCAATAATCCAGTCGGGACCAGACAATCCAGTAATTAATATCATAAGCATCGAACCAAGCAATTGGGATCGATGACATGCATCAACCAAGTCAGCGAGCCTGACCACCCGATCCCCTTAAACAAGCATAGTCGCCTTTTACGACAAGCATGGGTGGCTGAAGGCCTATTCTACCCCAGATCTTCACGGGTCTTACAATGAAATTTATAACAGGCCAAAGGCTTCTCAACATGACCAATCAGTAAATGTCTTGGAAATCAAGTGAAGTATCATAGCGAACAATTTGAAACAACCATTGTCTAAATGAATATATATTTCCAAAGGCTAATTAGCATTGAGTATGACGTATGTGGGATCCTAGTCTGTCTCCCAGATTCAAGCAAGCAAATTAAAAGATCAATCCAACTCAAGTCTTGAATGCTTTTGCAAGTCTAGATTGCCTCAGCTCCTGATATAAAGCATTGTTCTGGGCTCCATTTGATCTAAATTTCTATTTAGTAGATATATATTTAAATACATGTAAAAAAACTTAATTTCTGGGACCTAATGTCAGTCTAGTGGGACCCCATCACAATGTTTTGACCACCTGGACTCGTAGATAGACAGACCCTGTAAAACCCGCTCCCGAACAGCCAGTCTCTGTGTCATTTACATAACAGTTAGGACTCAAGTCCATTTGCAGTCCTATCAAGTTAGATTCAATTCAATTCAAACCTTAAGCTCAACACAGCGATGCCTTCATCAGTTTGTTTAAAAAAATAATTAAGGACATCACATCATTCTGCCTCACATTTAAAAAAGTGAATGAAAATTGAATTATTATTTTTTTGGTCACCTAAACAAAATATGGAGACTGATGTAATTTCACTAGCCAGCTAGACCACCTCTATTGATAGTCCTGGTTAATATTATCTAGCATTTATCTAGTGGACTAGCATATCTGTTGAATAATTATTTTTTTGGTCACCTAAACAAAATATGGAGACTGATGTAATTTCACTAGCCAGCTGGACCACCTCTATTGATATTCCTGGTTAATATTATCTAGCATTTATCTAGGGGACTAGCATATCTGTTGAACCTTGTGCCATTCAAAAGAAACTTTGCAACTAACACCAGAGATTTGCCTGGGTGTACTTCTTTTCAAGTTCAGGGAACTCCCTGTTATAATTTTGGAGTGTCGAAGGCATGAACTTGAGAGCCCCCCCGGCTAGAAACATCTGACATGCTTCACTTGGTTTCCAACAATGTCATTGATGTCATTGCAAGAGGGTCCTGATGGGTGGGTCCCATAAGCAGTAAGCAGTAAAATTTAGGGTACTTTTTCATTAAGCAGTAATTTTCTTCTTTTTCAATAAAATCGTCGTGAAAAATTCCTAAATCAGCCATGGCAGGACATGGGACTTTTAATTCTGCTTTTGTTTCATCCTGACAATTCATATTTTTAATACCGGGTAAAATCTCAAATCGCTTAACATTCAGTTGCGCAGCCTGCTTTCTGTGGCGAAGCATTTGGGTCTTGAAGACAGACTGATTTTGACCATTTTAATCATTTTACGATAAGCAGTAAATTATTTATTTACGTTAAGCAGTTATTTTTGGGTATTTTAAGATAAGCATTTAGGATAAAAAAAGATGACTTTTACGTTTACGATAGTGTTTGAAGGGTGTTTTACGTTAAGCATTAAAACCATCAGGACCCTCTTGCAAATGATGGCAAGCACAAAGCCTATTGTATCGATTCTAATTTTAGATTGAGTAAAATCAACCGGTGACACCCAGAACTTTCATATCTGAATAGAAATGTCACTCAACTGTTATATGCAATCTACAACTTATTTATATTTCAAACAGACATTCTCTTGTGTCTAATAGGACTAGCAATGTAAATTGTTTGCTTCCTCAATTTGTATGCATATAAAACTATCTTTGTAATTGATCATCTTAGCGATAACATTACCTTGTTTCTCAGGGCCTTACTTAAAAAAAGACACACTGATAAGTTTATCAGAAACATGAAAAAAGCTAAATGGTAAAAACATTTTTGGTCAATTTTAAGCAGGCAGCTCTGTGATCCAAGTTGCAAGAAGGATTGACTGTATGATTATTGAAACTAATCATAACTTTCAACTTACTGTTATTAAAATAAGTAAAAAAAGCATTTAATTAAAACTAAAATATGATGAAATTTACATCTTATCAACTCAAACAAGACAAACAGAGACTTAAATAAAAGTAAAACAAGAAATGTAACCAAAAAAAGAGAAAAAAGGTATAAAAGTTAATAATTATCTAAACACAAATAAAAACATAAAAATGCACAAGAACACAAAAGAAACAAAATACTTTCGGATATTGAAACTGTTTCAAAATGAATTTGAGGAAACAGATACATAATGAAGTATGCCAGTTTGATAAACAGCTGTTCATTTCAGTGGAGTGCAAGCCATATTTGACCTACTTTTAGCACAGGGAACACAAAGGCCATTCAGATAGCAAGTCCACACTTGTTTGTAACGCTCCTTCCTTGATCAACCAGGGCACAAAGAAATCAATTGAGTGAAGATGATAGATGCACCAAAAGTAAATATCAAATGATGGTTTTACATATAAAAAATCAGTATAACACATAGATGTGAAATTTTGGTCAGTTTTTACATAATGGGTTTAATATAACATTTATAACATGATAAAATAGTGGTCTTTAAAAACATAATATACATTAAAAAATATTGTACAAAATTGTACATTTGCAATGGTAGCAATATGCAACTACCGGGAAAATTTAGCAATAAAAGCAGTTAAAATTTGGAGAAAAAAAATGGAGAAAAATTTGATTAATAATTAATTGACCTTTGACCTGTCATAACAAACAACACAAAAGCTGCTATATGAACATAGTTACATGTAAAACATCCCTTTCTACAACTAAGACTACTAATTTTGATTGTTAATTTTCAGCCGAGGTCTTCCTCAGCTCTTCAAACATTCCCCCCCTAGGTGTAAAGGTAATGACCTTTGTACCCCCCAAACCAGCGAACGCTTATGGCCAGGGCTCCCATACCCAAAGAGGTATGGGGTGGTAGGGGGGAGTGGGATTCGAACGCTGGATGTGGCGTATCTAAAAGGAAGTCTATTTTCTCTTATCATACAATGCACAAGCTCCTTACATTAAAATATTACACATAATTTAATGTTTTAATTCAAATATTTCAATGTTTGACATTTGAGAACCATACATCTAAAGACAATATACATATAATATTTGTGGTATATTGAATGACATTATACAAAAAGAATTTAACATTTTGAGCTAAATTGAAGATTTTGTTTTCAGAAGATTGCAGGATTTACAAACAGTAATTTACCCAAACATTAACATAATGTTACTCTTGTACTGGTAAGGCGTTAATAAATAACACAATACAGATACTTAAAAAATAATAAATTTTAATACATTCAAGAAAACCGAATATCACAAAATATTTATGCAAAAAACACCAAATGTATTGGTGATTGTGATTTTAATGCACTTCAAACACTTGTAACAGTCATGGGTAGTGAGTGAGTAGGATTTTACATTACTTTAAACAATATTCTACCAATGACTCAGCAGATGACACCGAGTATGGACTTCAAATACTTTGTCCATGGTGGGAATAGAACTTGATATTCAGTATGATGAGTGAACGCAGTAGCCATTGGGCTAACTCACCAACCCCAATATGTAGAATATAAAAACATGAATCTATGTGGCAGTAAAACAACAGGATTGTTACAAATAAAAATATAACTTTTTTATCATTTTATCCCATGTTGTTATCAATTTGAAAGAAATGTTTAAACATTTGACATGTCATTTGAACTGTTTATTTTTTCAAAATGCCTGCATCATGAAAACATTGTTCGTTTGTGGTTGAACGCTGGACTCAGCTATATTCCAACTATATGACGTCGATCTGTAAATAATCTGGACCAGACAATCCAGTGATTGACAACATGAGCATTGATCTATGCAACTGAGATACAATGACATGCATCAACCAAGTCAGTGAGCCTGACCGCCCTATCCCATTAGTCGCCTCTTTCGACAAGCAAAGTCACCTCTTACAGCAAGCATGGGTTGCTGAAGACCAATTCTAAACCAGATCTTCATGGGTCTCATGAAATTATGAGGTAGAGTATATTTAAGGTTGAATAATATTCCTTCAAACATAATACATTTCCTTTTGTCAAAAGCATCAAAAGCCCACTGAGGCTGCGAATAACTGGATAGTGATCCCTTTATGCGGGACATGAAACAACTCACTTTGACCATTTGGCCTAACAAACCATTGTCTGTACCACAGTATTACCCTACACAGAGGAATTCATTATTGTTTTAGAAGAATAACTACACTGTTGTACTATTTATGCAAAGAACATCAATTCAATTTTCCATTAATCAAATATATTATTAGGCAAAGAAACACAATCAGGGCAAATCTGAGATTCAAACGAATGATCACAGGATTATGGCTAGCCAAAGGGACACAACTCTGCACAGGACTGCATCTCCCTGACAGACTGAGCCCATGTACCCCAGGAGAGTGAGAACAAGTGTTGGAGTGAATGAATGTACGAGTGGATGCATGACGAGATGAGAGAGTGAAAAAGACAGTCAATGAATGGCTCAACTTTCACTAGTCTAGGTGTATAATCATCATGTTGAAGCTCACCTGGCATCGGTGTGTGGTCCTCTAAACTTCGAAGTTGTACAATGAACGGGTGCATCCCATAATTCTTTCCTCGAAGAACAAGCTGAGCCAAAACAATTGCATGAGTGCTGGATTTTCCTACTGAAACAAAGAATCAGAGAATTCTTGCAACACTGACATAGAAATGAGTTAATTAATAGATGTTAAAGATCTTTGGGCTGTATAATTCCTGATGCTGTACCTCTATAATAGTTAATCCAGGGGCTACACTCTAATGATAATAATAATGATGAAAATTTAATTTTCGGCCTTCTCATTGTCCAATAACAATGGTAATGTTTATAAATGTAGATGTTTCTGTGGCAGTGAATTATCAAGTTGGTGTTCATATTCATCAATTTGAGTCAAAACAGTATAAACATTAAAAATGTACTGATATATCAATATTGTGATATATGATGACATTCCTAATAATGGCCGTCATAAAGCTTTGAGATTACTGGGATAAAGTCTAGACGTGATTGGACTGCATATATACTACTCAAAAGAAGTTAAAGAACACTTGGTTTTTCAATATGACTACAGTTAATCTGTCATGGCATGACAATAGTGTTCTTTAACGTTTTTTGAGTAGTATAAATGGAAAAGGACATCATCCTCATTTATTCTTAATCTGTAATTTAAATGGATGGGGGCTAGCCCCACTGAACATACACAGTAAACAGTGAACACACAAGACACAGTAAACAGTGAACACACAAGACAGTAAACAGTGAACACACAAGACACAATGGACAGTGAACACACTGTGAACACATTAAACAAAGGATGCTGTAAACACCGTGAACACACAGTAAACAGGACACAGTGAACACACTAAACAAAGGACACAGTAAACACACTGTGAACACACAGGACACTGTGAAGACACAGTGAACACAGTACACACAGGACACAGTAAACACAGGACAGAGTGAACACACAGTAAACACAGGACAGTGAACACAGTAAACAGTGAACACACTGTGAACACAAGTAAACAAGGACGAAGTAAAACACAGTAAACACAGGACACAGTGAACACATTGTGAACACACAGTTAACAAAGTACAAAGTTCATTGTGAACACAGTTAACACATCACACTGTGAACCCAGTAAACACACAGTGAATAGTAAACACAGGACACAGTGAACACTGTGAACACAGTACAAGTAAACACAGGACACAGTGAACACACTGTGAACACAGTACACACAGGACACAGTGAACACTGTGAACACAGTACACAGTGAACACACAGTAAACACAGTGAACACTGTACACAGTAAACACAGGACACAGTGAACACTGTGAACACAGTACAAGTAAACACAGGACACAGTGAACACACTGTGAACACAGTACACACAGGACACAGTGAACACAGTACACACAGGACACAGTGAACACACTGTGAACACAGTACACACAGGACACAGTGAACACTGTGAACACAGTACACAGTGAACACACAGTAAACACAGTGAACACAGTACAAGTAAACACAGGACACAGTGAACACACTGTGAACACAGTACACACAGGACACAGTGAACACACAGTAAACACAGTGAACACAGTACAAGTAAACACAGGACACAGTGAACACACTGTGAACACAGTACACACAGGACACAGTGAACACACTGTACACAGTAAACACAGGACACAGTGAACACACTGTGAACACAGTACACACAGGACACAGTAAACACACAGTAAACACAGTGAACACAGTACAAGTTAACACAGGACACAGTGAACACACTGTGAACACAGTACACACAGGACACAGTGAACACACAGTAAACACAGTGAACACTGTACACAGTAAACACAGGACACAGTGAACACACTGTGAACACAGGACACAGTGAACACACAGTAAACACAGTGAACATACTGTGAACACAGTCAACACAGGACGCAGTGAACACTGAAGACACAGGACACAGTGAACACAAAGTCAAAAGGATTTTGACATGCATAATTTTTCATGAGACTAGAAATTACATAAACAGGGGACATTTCTGTTTGGTAACAAACAAACAAGAGTTTCGTGTAGAAACATAAGGCTCTTTTTTTCTACCAGTCAACTTGTAGCGAAAGAGGAAACTGCCTTCAGATATTTTCTTGTAAAAAATCAGTGAAGAAAGTGTTACCTTAGGAAGAGACACCACAAAAATACATAAAGACAAAAAAGAATTTGATCAATGTTGGGGCTGTAAAAGCAGGAACAAAAATGAAACATCTCCACCCTCCAAATGGGGATTCAGGGTGAGAATAGATCCACAGCAACCTATGCTGGTCTTAAGACTTTAATTGAATGTTTGATGAGGCTTGGTGACTTGCTTGATTTGTGTGGTATCATACCATGACGGTATCAAGTACTGCTCATAATATCAATCACTGTTTTGTCAGGTACAGACCTGATTATCTAGGCCGCCATCATATAGCTGAATATGGCTGAGTGCGGCACACAGCAGTAACTCCACACTAAGCATGCTCAGCGAGATGAACTACTCACATCCTCCTGGCCACCATTTCATCGATGTGATCTTTGGTGTGTTCATCACAAACTCATCAGCCTTGGGGTCAAAGGTCGCTGTTGTCTCCAATGCTAATAAGTTGGTTCCTGAAATGGAAAAGACAATGACTGTGAGTGCAAATGTACTCAAAGTAATTCTTTGTGAAACAATCTTATTCCCAAATGTATCATAAAATGTCAATTCTAAATTTTGGAATTATTTTTAAACAATTCACTTTTAAAAACCTTTTGAAATAAACAAACCATATCATATATCATTAACATTCATATATATATATATAAAGATAGTGTTTGGACAGAATTTCTGTCACAAACTGCAAGGCCTATAACAACTTGGGGTGGGACGGGTAACTCAGGTACCCGGGTCCGCTGGGTATTGAGTAGGACCCAGGTACCCACAGAACTACCTGTACTCGTGGTTAGTCACGTGATATATTGTTTAATGACAAAATTATCTAGAACTCTATGTCTAAAAGTCACTAATGTTTGCATTTCTTTCTGAATAAGCACCCATTCCTTCTGATTTTTCATATGGTTGAATAAAGATATAACTTAATTCAGCTCCAGTGTGTGTATGACCAGATTGTTTAATACATGTATCTAAATACGTTTTGCCAGGGCTATGCTAAAATTTTCCCAATCGGCCATTTTGAGACATCTCCTGAGACCTAGAGTGAGTACCCGGGTAGGGTAGTAAATTTGGACTCGTCCCAGCCCTAATAGCAACGGACAAATGGAAGTCAGCTGGATTAACAGCACAGACAGTTAAGTCAAAGCAGTAAGTTGACGTTGACATCCATAAACTTACTCTCTGCCTTATGTGTATCACTTCTAAATATCATTAAAATAATAAATTGTCACAAGGTTAGAACTAAACTCGAAAGCTTTACTATCCCAGGTAAACATATACATTAAATGCCCATGTATTGCTAAAACAATGGGGAAATTTTTACTTGTCTGCAGTAATTTGCACTAGCCCCTGATTTAACTTATATGGTATAACTAAAATAATAGGCAAAAAATTGTAACTGCTTCCTAAGGATTTCATAATGTTAAAGATAGTATAGGACAGAGCTTGTCGTGTCTTTAAGATTATTGTTAGAAGCATGATAAAGCCCATATCATTGATGGATGATGAAATTTCATTGGCTAATTTTGCTAGATTTGAAGTGGTTAATAAGCGATAACCATTTCAAACCACATCACTGTAATGAACATGTGCACAAGAAAAAGAGTGTTTTAAGGAACACATCTTAGTCATGGTAGAATGGAGATAAACTTATTCTCCATTTAAATTTAGAAGTGGTGGATCATTGACTAAACACTGCTGTATGTTAAATTTTGCATTTTTTAATCAACAATGAACCACTTCAAAATGTAAACAGTATAGGTTTATTTCCTTAATATTACTTTAAATAATATACTATAAATATAATTTTGAGCATTATTCAGTTTATTGTTTTCTGTTAACAGAAAGCAAAGATACTAAATCTGATTCCTTTAGTGGTCTCACCATGGCCAAGTTCTGTCTGTGCGTAAGTGCCTATGATTTTAAAGTTGAGCGCTAATGGAAGCCATTCTGCCTTCTGTTCATCTGTGGCTAGTCGTTCAATCCCTGGGATGAACATCGAATGATGTAGGCTAAGAGCCAAGTCATGGCACGCTAGACTGAAACAGAGAGTGAGTGAGTTGAGTTTTACACCGGTTTTAGCAATATTCAATGTGACAAGCGAACGCTTTAACTACAAAGGCTACCAAGCCTGAAATAGGCCATCTTCCCGAGGCAAGAGAGATAACTGTCTTCAAAAGTCCAGTTTCCACCCTTGTCGAACTTGGCTGGAATTCCTGGGCTCGAACGTAGTGCCACCAGTGGCTATTACGAGTTATGTCCCTTCTAAGCCGCTCCTATCGACCAATCAGACTCCATCACTTGCATTTGTTTCAAACAAAATGGTGGCGCCCAATCTAGACGTTCTGCTTGATAATCAAGATCTATATTGTAATGTAAAGGGTCTTACATCGCGAAATGCATCAAAGCACATGAGCACCTTGATTAAAAACATGAAAAGGTTTGGAAAATATCTGTTGACAACAAGTTGGCGGTGCGCATGCTTTGCAAACCCTGCAATTGACCGAAATCTGCATGACAGTTTATGAACCGGATTTGGATTTCGTTGTGCGATTTTGATTGGACTATGCATAGACTTGTTAGTCCAGCCAAAATGTAACTCCATAATACCAGCCTAGTTCGGCAAGGTTGGAAACTGGACTTTTATAGTCAGTTAACTCCCTTGCCTCTGGAAGATTGAAATAGGCTTGCATTAAATCCTGTCACAACCAGTTTTTAACAATAAAATTAACAGCGAATGCTACTAGGGAGCTGAATGTCAACATCCATTAATTAGTGTGTCATTTGAATCGGTTGTATCAAAAACTTTATGACACCATACATTAACAGGGATTGGCTTAATGGAGGTTTGGGGCAGGGCACGATTTAATTAACTTGATAAGGTGCATGTTGATATGAAAACTTAGTTGCATCAGATAAACCAGGTTATTGTGTGGATAAGTAAGGCCTAGTCCAACAGAAATTTGAATTTTATTAACATGAACGTGGTGCGTGTGGACATAAATATTAGGTTGCCTTTTCAATAAGAGTTTTGGATAGTTAAATCTTGGTGCAAGTTTTATGTAGTTAAATCAAGCCCTGTGGGGGTACCCCAAAATGGTCATTAAACAAAACAAGCCTGATAAAATGCAGGAGTCCCATTAAAAAAACTTCAAGTTTTGCATTGAAACCTCCACATGATGTAAAGTACATCGCAACGTGATCCCCAGAAGTGTGACTTTCCCAACTCTTGAGTGGAGTGGAGTGCCATCACTATCTACAACATGTACATCTAGCTAACTCAAGGATCCACTATCAGTACTGCCTATCAATGAATCGTAAGTAAGGACTTTGTTTAAATGGGAGTGATTTCCCTCTGAATAGCTTATCTGGCAGACATTTCAGTGTAATGTCAAAACAGCATATTTGCACATTTCATTCCTAATTTATAAACAAATGGATATGCATATGATTTAGTGAAAATTAACAGTATTATCATTTCTAAAAAATACAACACAAAATTGGTTAGACAGGTTGGAAATATCAACAGTTTCTTTTCATAATTGTATGGTATTTAATTATCAAAACATAAACCATGACCAATAACACAACAAATGCAATAAACATTTCCATATATAGAATTATTTAAAAAAATATTTGACTGAAATATTTTAGTGTAAAGTATAATGTATATTATGATTATTTATAAAAACAAATACAATTCACAATATTACTTGAATCACACATAAAATATTTAGTTCTTCACTTAGTAATCAAAGGGGAAATCACTCTAAATTATACAATGCCATGCTTGCAGGCGAGGCAGCATTGTAAACATATGCCAGTGTTTATAATTTCTTGGGTGTGATAGAGTGTATATGCTTTAACATTGCATCTGTAAATTCTTGGCAGGGTTCATGTCTCCATGAGGCATAACCTTTCCACACAATGTCGGTCGAAATAATAAAAGTAAATAGCTATGTCAATCATTTATATGAAAGTCATTCTGCTGCGGAGTTAAAACTGCAGCTGCCTCCTTGAATCACTGATAGTCATGTAGACATGGAATTTATATGTATCATTTTGTATTGAATAAGAGGGTCCATATTACCATCGAAAGACATAATACAAATAAATATTTTATGTTTAATTTATTTCTGGGACTGGCTGCTTTTCAGAAGGGTCGGCAGACCGGGTGAAATGAAAAATATAAAATGTGTGGCCTAACCTGGAGTTGAGGACCAACTGTCAACAGGGTCCCAGATGTGTTGTTAGCAATTGAGAATTTACTCACATGTTATCATTCACATTGGGTATTGATAGTGTTCTTTGGGTATTCAATATATATTCCTCACATGGGGCCGGTCTGTTGGGTATTTGACACCAATGAGTAGACATTGTTTTAATAACAACTCTGCTTGAAATCCTGTTTCTGGTGACTTCTAATTTGTGTCTGTTCATGTGCTGCCCCAGGCGTGTAACCGGTCACATAAACTCACAGCAGCGCCATATACTGGTCTAAGTAACAATATGTGAATATTAGCTTCTTTTTCATGGTTTGTTCACGGCAGTTTAGTTCATACTTTAGTTCAACTTGTATCTGATTTTAATGAGATTGAGATAATCTAAGCATGTGATTAATCCTGTTTTCTTTATTTAAAGCATTAATTGTTTATTATTAAGCAAGTTTATCTCTGCAGCCTTTGTAATATGCAGCTACCAGCCGACTTGTCTCGCATCAAAATACGGGCTGTGTACTCGCGGGCAGATGACCATGGAGTACGCTGATCACTGTGTCGGATTAACGAGACTGATTAATGAGTGATTTCAGTCATTCGTTGCAAAATAGGGGTGTCGGAGTCGGAGTGTGAGACTGTCGGATTAACGGGTCTAAATAGCACTGATTTAATAAGTTCCCATCATTAGTGTCGGATAAAGCCGATTGTCGGATTAATGAGTGTCAGATTAACGAGACTTGACTGTTATGTGTTATGCCTGCATTCGATAAGTAAATAAAGATCTAAGTGAGAAAACATACAACCTTATGGATAACAACTTATTGCAAAAAGTGATGTTTCGATGTAGATTCTTACACCGTTATCAAGCTGGAGTGACAACAACCAAAAATCAAAACGTTGCTATATGCAATAAACCAGAAGTTGTTGTACATAAAGTTGTACGTTTTCTTGTTTACTCACCAACTCCTAGATTGCCAGATAAACAGTTAAGTTGAAAAGAATACGTCATTGGGTAATTCCTGTGTTGTAATATTATTGGGTTTATTAAATTTTGTATGGGTATTTGTATGCAAGCAACTCAAAATTTATTGGTCAAATGAAGGAATCAGGTTTGTTAACTTTTGGGTAGCATATGTGTATTAGAGACTTGCACTTAAATATAGGTGGGGATCTGCCAGTAGGATTGGACTAAAGTTACATATTTTGTTGACACCCCCCCACCTCCACCCATTTTATGAATAATTTTCTATCTAAATGAGTGCTCTGTAGTACACTTGAACAAGTAACAATTCTATCCCTGTATTTCTGAATCACTCTTTCTATACCTACAAGGTACTAATATTGTCACTTTGCAGATGACACGATGGAGAAAGTGCTTGTTTACTAAAACCGGTATTGAGAAAAAGTACAGATAATCAACGTGAGGATTGGGAGAATAATTGGGAAATACCAATAACAAACCCTTGTTCATAAATGGACTTGTCCGACATTGCCAAGGTTGGATTCTATTCAGGGAGTCATCATTATTCAAATACGGGTAAATATTTATTAAGCTTGTACATTTTATCATCATCCATATAGAAGCTGTACATTATATTGATATCTCATATTAGAAATAAACGACTCTTGGTCATTGTTTATCATACAATAAACAACTACCACGCATCGTATATTTCTTAAATAAAGGCCATTGGCCCACAATTCAATACAATTCAGAAGGTAATATCCTGCACACTAGTATTTCTCATTTGTCATTGTAGTATGGTTTTACGCCGCTTTTAGCAATATTCCAGCAATAACGTGGCGGGGGACACCAGAAATGGGCTTCACACATTGAACCCATGTCAGGAATTGAACCCTGGTCTTCGGCGTGACGAGGGAACGCTTTAACAACTAGGCTACCCGACCGCCCCCATTGTAAAAGCTTTAGCTAAAAATAGTCCAATATTATATATAGAAAGTGTATCAGTTGATTTAATTTGATATGATGAATCTAAATGGCAACTGGCTCCATTCCACCATCAAGGTTATTTGCATGCCTTTTTCATTAAGGATTTAGGGGCGGTCGGGTAGCCTAGTGGTTAAAGCGTTCGCTCGTCACGCCGAAGACCCGGGTTCGATTCCCGACATGGGTACAATGTGTGAAGCCCATTTCTGGTGTCCCCCGCCGTGATATTGCTGGAATATTGCTAAAAGCGGCGTAAAACCATACTCACTCACTCACTCACTCATTAAGGATTTTTGTTGTCTTAATTTGGCTTCATCAAACACAATTTTGGCATTCTTAAAAAAAGCATTCTGTTTCCGACAATCACTTACTCCACAGCTGTCTCAAAGTCCTCCTCCGTCCACTGGTACCGCCGCTTCCATTCAAACAGTTTGACTGATTTTTGAACAGCCAGTTCATAAATCTCTTCCTTCGACTTGAACGCCCTCTCTGCATCCTGGAACACTGGATCACTGAACAGTAGATGTTCTGAAAGAGGGAATCAAATTGCATGCTTTGTAAATCGTAACCAGGCACAGTAACAACAAGTACCATTTTTTACATCTTTGAGTATAATTCACTGCCACAGAATTGTTTACATGTGTTAAGACTACCATGGATGGGATGGACAATAAGAAGGTAGAAAATTCAATTTAAACATTTGATAGATCAGACAAGTTCATAGTCAGCATTAAGTTGATAAATAGCACGACTAGATAGGAAAATGTAACCTATACACACACAGAATAACTAATTTAGTTATTAATCAATATATTATGATATCCTTTAGTTAACATATCGATACTTAACTTTCCAATCATGAAACCCCTAAATTATTTAACAAGTTTGTTTTACATCTGATAACTTTTAAGAGTGAAGAGAAATACATGTAGTTAAATGAATGCAACATCCTTGGACTACTTTTCAAACATGACATGAAGAGACAGAAAATAAATTAGAAATCTGATGTTGTGACGTTAACATGTCTCGGGTTCAGAATGTGTATCACTGGGCGATGTGTACTGGTCAAGGTAGATACACACCCCTGTGTACCGGTACACAGATTCACTACAGTAATATGTTTGTGTAACAGCTGATAAACATACATCATGCTGAGACCTATCGCCCCAGACGTCCTGAAGTCATACATGTACGTAGACTCATACCAGATAACATGTCAGTCAATGAGTCAGAAACTGTTTACAGATCAATGACCAAAATGAAAAGCTACAATCAGAAAATAAATAACATAAAGTTTTAGTTTTATTTGCCAAATTCTCTTTTAAGGATTAGAATAGAAAATATATATATATTCACAAATCTAACTAAAATTGACTCTTAAAATTATACCTGATGTTGTTATTTTCATTATTTAGCTTACCATCGTTTGGCTTGCTTTTATACTTGAATCATTTTAATAAAATATTACACAGAGTTGATAGCATTTGATTACATGATTTTTATTGTCTCTTTGTTTAGGTTTGGTTAAATGTAATTACCTGGACTAAAATGGTTTAAGAAATTGTGTTTTGGGGTGGTGTCAAAAGTTCATACAAGCATGTCACAGTATTAGTAATGTTAGTAATGTTTAAAAAACAAATATATTTACATGTTACATTCAAACATAAACACACAAGAACAAACATACATATCACAATTCACATGACAAGAAACAAACATTTGCTATAGGCAAGGCTGAATGAAGCTTAATGGTCTGTGAGGAATAGAAACATGATTGTGTTACCCTTATGTTTGGTAATGTTTTTTACCCAACCAGATAGAATTAAGAGTGTATTAATTTTTTCTGATTAATTTAACCATGTTCACATTTTCAATTTGAAAATCTAATTGTTTCATATCCTTTGTCTGTAATAACATTTTCTTTATTCATATAGTATTTAGTAATAACAAGAATTCATATTCATGGCTGATCATGATGAGGTTCTCATTTACAGTGAAATTTTTAATGATCAGCCTAGTAATATGCTAAATTTAATCATTTGTAAGTCTGTTTGAGTAGTGTATATAAATAAATATAGTAACCAGTCTTAAACATTAAAAAATAATAAGTAACACTATGAGTGGCTATATACCTTTAACACCGTTAGCTATGCTTGATGTAGTTCTTAAGTACAAAGTCCAAATGTAGCCTATTCAGCTTGCCTAACGAAATATCTTTACTCTTTTTTATTTACTGATTGAATGCAGGCATCGTCTATATGTGAATGGTAGTGTGTAAATAATGCATGAAAGCGATATGTCTCGCTTTCTGCAACTAACACATTTATTGCTGTTGTGGGATTTTGTGACATATGACACATTTGGTGCAGCACCTGAACAGAAGAAAATTAGAAGTTACCTAAAAAGTATTTTAACCATAATTATTTAAAAAAATAAAAAAGAAGTGGACTCGTTGGTTTAAAAATACCCAACAGAGGATCCAAGGGAGTAAAATATATTCAATACCCAAAGAAAGACTCCCAAATACCTAATGTCAATGACAAAATTTGAGTATACACACTAAAAAGATTGTCTAGGGGCCTGTACGTCTCCGATAATATCCTGTCGGGGTAGTATAATGTGAAGTACTTACTATGTTATACAAGACTGATAAGTAAAGCTGATAAAAACAACACATCTCGATGAATGCACTGACACATTTCACTTTGTTGATCTTTTCTTTCAGAGACCATGGTATTTCTTTCTTTTAATCAATGATCATTTCGTCTGCACGTCTGTCAGCCTAATCTTTGGCGAATATATTCACTTTCATACCTAGTTCCCTTTTCCGCATTAATTTTTCCGGTCCTCCGTGAAGTAGTTGACTCAGTTCCCGGACATCGAATGTCCCAGTATCACGCTCTTTCTGCAGATCGGGATTAACCGCCACGCTGACATTTCCAACCACAGTGTCACTCGCCATTTTGTTTACGGTAGGTAGGTCACATGACTGGCCACGTGATTTTACAAAAATTCATGAATCAAAGGGGAAGATCTCTTATACACATGTGTATCGTAATGCCGCTAACAAAGATAAACGTGTGGATGTTTCTTTAATAAAACGAAACACACAGCATCTATTAGAACGCGTATAGTAGCTAAATAAGATATAATAAGTATCCAATAGGCTGTAAAATGCTAAATCAATGATTTATTTTACTACTACTTGAAACACAACTCTATATAGTCCTATCTAAAGTTCTGATTAAAATAATGAAATTAACAAGTGTTTATATATATGATGACAGGGGTGTTTACTGATGTAAATATTAGTTCAATTAATGTTATCAGAATATCCCCGTTGATACAGTTATGGTTAAGTAGGAATTATAGATCTATATTTCAATCACGGGTCAATATCTATAAAAAGATAGAGACATTATTGGAATGCAACAACCAAATATATCACAAAAGTGTGTAATGTTCGGGGTATTGCAATGTAAAAATATATCTATCCTGTTTGATTCCTTCACGAACGACATTAATTTCTGTTTATGATCTACTTTAGTTTAATGACATTTCTTATCGCACCGTTGCCGGTTATGGACTGAAATAGCCAAATTCTAAAATACAGTAAACTACGGTTATAACGAACTCAAAGGGACTACTAATTTTAGTTCGTTATAGCCGTAGTTCGTTATAAGCATATATCCAGCATAACTACAGCAAAGAGTCGGGACCAAAAAGTAAGTTCGTTATATCCGTCAGTTCGTTATAAGCGTGTTCGTTATAACCGTAGTTTACTGTATATGTAAATTTAAGTGTAGCTTTTGCGGCCATAGTTCCGGCTCGGTGATTAGACGTGACGCATTCCCGGTACTAAGAGATGATAAAATGAATCCATAGATAATATCACTTTTTGACATCATACCGTATAACATATAAAAATAGCAATTACTTGGTCTCTGATAGTTTAACAATATTTGGACTGTAATGTTGGTTACAATTCGACAACTGACATTGGAAAGAATGGTTGAATTCGTCAAATATCTATATCCATTATTGTATCAAAACATTGTTTGTATTCCGTCCAGTGCCCGTTCATCAGAGAAAACACGTGATGTGAATGTTAGCCTGTCATATATTTGGACATAAATAGCAATTAATAATCGTCCCTATAAGTGAGTGAGTGAGTGAGTATGGTTTTACGCCGCTTTTAGCAATATTCCAGCAATATCACGGCGGGGGACACCAGAAATGGGCTTCACACATTGTACCCATGTCGGGAATCGAACCCGGGTCTTCGGCGTGACGAGCGAACGCTTTAACCACTAGGCTACCCGACCGCCCCTCGTCCCTATAAAGAATGTGTGCGTGAGCAGAAGTGTATTAGTAATTTCAATCATATTCACGGAATGTCTTGTTAATTGTATGGAGAGTTGTTGTTTATTGTTAAACGCCGCACTCAGCAGTATTCCAGCTATATGACGGCGGTCTGTAAATCATCGAGTCTGGACCAGACAATCCAGTGATTGATATCATGAACATCGACCCACGAAATTTTGATACGGTGACATATATCAACCAAATCAGCGAGCCTGACCACCCGATCCCGATCCCGACACATTTCTGGTTTCTATATTTAGAATCATATGAAATATATTTATTCTCGACTGACATAACACATAAAAGCTAATGGGTGTCAAGACTTCTTGGCAGTCATGTGGCTGTTTTGCTTTAAGAAATCATTTTTGTTTTCTTTGTTGTAAACAAATATATATTTCAATACAATGTAACGCTTAATTCTAATAGAGGCAAATAAAATATATCGGGCATCTAATGTTTGAATTATATTATGAGAATTGTGTTATCTGTGTGGAGTGAAATGTAATTTCATGTCGAGGACAATTCCAGGCTGCAAACATATATTAAACAAACACTTCAGAACAGAAAAGACATTTTACAATAAACATATAACCAAACACACAGGTAATACAACTTTAATTCGTTTATGCATAGCACTTTTACATGTCATATTTAGAGACAATGGGGATGTTATCGGAAAAAGGTAAATTGTCCCAGAATATTCTTGCAAAACAATTATGCTTCAGACTGATGAAAAAAAAAGAAATTTTGTTATTCTACAAAAATATAAAATCATTTAGCTTCACGCATTGTAACTATATGAAGAATCGAACTCTTATCTTCGCTCAACAAGCAAAGGTACTATCTACTACACTACAACGCCACCGTCCTAGTGCCCAGTTTTTTTAAAAATGTTGGCTTCGTCTTTTTAGACTATTAAATACAAACAAATGTCATTTCAGATTTGAATCGTTGTATATGTCACCGCAGGTGTTCACCAGCATTGTCACGTGGTTTCATAGTTACGAGTTTAACCAATCAGGACACACTTCCGATGCACGAGTTTTTGATGCGCGTTAATTCACACTCAATGAATGGAAGCAGACGTGGCGTATATTCAAGAACTGCACCCCTGTGTCAGACAAATTCCAACAAGCTGGTGAGATTTCATTTATAGCCTAGATGAACATGAACTTAGAAACCTATTTTTAATGTTACGAGCTGCAATGAACGATCTTTTGTGGAAATATTGATTTGTGAAACGTTTTTTCAGCGTGATTCTTGTCCTGTTGAGTGTGCGCTGAAAATAACCATAAGGTAAGTGCAAGAATATGTAAACAAACAACCAATATAACATATAAAATAATCGCTATTTCCTCAACCCAATACATTTAGGAGTATATTTGGTGTGTGAGTTTAATGCCACTTTCAACAGTACGCTCGAGTTTTCTTGTTTTCTTGTAACGAAGCACCCAAATATTGGTTTATCGCGATACTTTGTCTCACAATGGACAATGAGTGTCGTATCGTGATGTAATAATATATACAAAACAGTACACATTATTATGCGTGAAGGACATGTTTGCATGTACACAAGTGTGAACTCAGTTGGTAGATGTAGGTCTACTGACATCCCTTTGAAAATGGAATAGGGCTACGCATGGTTAATATGTATCATAGAGTGTGGCATCCCTATCTTAGTATTGTATTGATATATGTACAGTGTACATAATAAAACCTGAAACCTTTGTCATGCCCAGTTCATTACTCATAGTATTCTCAACTCTCTCATGATAGATACCTACTGTATTTGCTATGTGACGTGTGGTAGTCGACAACCATCCATATTGGTCACCGACCAGTTATCGCCATTTTTTCATGTTATTTCTGAAATATTCCGTGTAAAACGTTAACTGTGTAAATAACTTTGATTTGTGTGAAACTATGTGCAAATGCGCGTATTTCTGTCCGTGGGAAAAAAATCGGTAGATTTTAGTTATAACGCGACGACAGGGAATCAAAACAGTGGAAATAGAAATTTTCCGTCGACCACTTGTACCAGTTATCGCCATCATCTAAACTGCATGTACCACATATCACGCACACCGCTTTAGTGATACAAATTACATTTTTCTATTTAATATTTATTACAATTAATAAGAAATGCATTTACCAATGTGTCGTCTGCAAACCGACGTACACCATATTCCTCAAATTCGATTTGCACATTCTTATCCTCTAGATAATGCACTATGGATTTCGCGATACATACAGGGTTATGGATTTTTGGAAAATTTGCTGAAATAGGTTTTAGGTAACTTGGGGAAGAAATGACAGACATATAGTAAGCTATGACAGAACTGAATGTGCATCATCGTGTTGCTAGAATTTTGTTCACGCGGGAATTAGTCACGTGACACCGCCTGCATGTCTCTTCTAAAGTTGTATTTGAGCAAGGTGATGTTATGGTGTGTTTTTAAATATTTCTTCATTTCTTCATTTTTGGATAAATATGTTTCTCTTCTAACGAGACCAAGCAAAAGTAGAGCGAGATGCGATCACGTGTGCGCTATAACGGGGAGTTGGCGATAATTGGTCCTCGGCGATTACTGGTCGCTAGCTATCATATAATGTGTTTGAAACATTTTCTTTAGCCCGCATGGACGACTGTTGGAGTGAGCTCTTTCAGTTGAAGATATTTCGGAACAGAGCGGTACCCAATACTGGCAATATTGTCCATTTTCATCAACCGAGAATACCTAGTCACTCTGATGCCTGCTGAAATATCCTGCCAGGTTGTGTATTTGGTTACAATGCATGTGTAAGCAAGAATAGTATGAGTAGGCACATGTAGAACTTTGTGGCCACCCGTCGTATGTTTGGTTGTCTGTCTCACGAGCTGTTTGTTTCGGAAGTCTGCTGTAGATGAGTTCTATACCTGTAAACCCGCTACATCGGCTACAGGGTGACATTCAGTGCATCAACCAATCTCCCCACAGACGCTGTCACATCTCTGTTGACGATGCAACCGTAGCTTTGAATCAATTTGGAAGCAGGTGAAAGAATTGGAATTCCAGGCATCCGGGATAACCTCTGGGCTGGTCAGGATGTCAGCATTAAAAAGCAGGTGATAGACATAGCACTGTCGGTCGTTGAGAGCGTCTTACAGGTAACCAAGGAAAACATCAGACCTGAGCTATATCTTATACCTGATTGATCTAATTGATGGTTCTGCACTGGTAGGAATTGTTGTGATAAATGAGACTTGCAAATTCACGCAGAAATATTCAGATAATTTCGAAAACACATTCTCCTGCTCTTGAAGTTCATAATGCGAGACAGCGTTTTTATACTTTCAAACAAAATACCTATTATGATGTTTGTTTGTTGTTTAACGCTGCACCCAGCAATATTCCAGCTGTATGACGGCGGTCTGTAAATAATCGAGTCTTGACCAGTAATGACAATGAGCATCGATCCACACATTAGGGATACGGTGACATATATCAACCATGTCAACGAGCCTCACCAGCCGATCCCGTTAGTCACCTCTTACCACAAGCATAGTCGCCTTTCACGGCAACCTATTATGAATTTACAGAAATGTATTATATTTATTTTTTTACGGAAATCATGATCTCTCTACAATTGTTTTTGGCAATGAAGATAATGAAATATGTATTGTGTTTAATCGATTCCGGTGTAATTAGTACACACCCGATGAAATCACCATTTAACACCTTCATTTATGCGATAGTGGTATATGAGATATAAGGCCTTGTCCACTTGTATGAATGTAATGGATGATCTTTTTGTCCCATGCCAAAGGACGTTAGTTCTTCTATTACATAATTGTGTCGTGCGTAATTTACTCATACACTGATGTGTTATAAGACCTCAATGTGGTCAGTTCAAATGGTATGACTAGTCCGTTTGTTTATTTACAATAAAATATGCTCTGATCAATCCATTTAACGTCATTCCGACCTAACGTCACAATAAGATTCGAATGACGTTAACAATGCCGTACGGATGACGGAAACAATACACACGTAAGCGAGAAGTGATATTTGCACAAGTGCTCATGCGGTTTTTATTAACTCAGTTATTTCTTACCCTGTAGGTATTAATAAATTGAAGATATTATATGAGTATTCATGTCATACTAGGTTTACGACACGAGTGTCTAAATTCCGGTCTTTGTCGAGCGAGAGCAGAGACGAATTTTAGTGTTTACTTATAAGGACAGCAAGTCGCAACAGCAGCGGAACCACAATTTGTCGAATGACGTCAACAATCTTTAGCTATGACGTCGTTTCATTCTCCCTTCACGTCACAATAAGATTCTAATGACGTCAACTATGCCGTCCGGATGAGAGAAACAATAGACTTTTGTCTTGTGACATGATATGACCCTAGGGCACATATGATTGTATGAACCCCGATATGTTTGCCCTCGTAGGAAATAAAACTAAAGACTAAAATCGGCACTACCTTAACTCGATATATTTTCAGTAGTCCCGATGATTTCGATTGTCCTTTTACCCTTGTAGGTTATACCTGGACGACCGAGGTGCCTGGACATGGGTTACACACTACAACTGTCCGTGGTCATGTGGGCTCCATTCCGAGAAAGCTATGTTATGCTGGACTTCCCTGTGAAGAATGTGATCAGTAGATATAGGGGTGTATTTTGCTGGTCAGAATGTTCCGAGTAGTGGGGAAAGTATAACCTTCCGCATTCATGGTGAAGTGTAGGAATGAGTTGCGGGTGCTGTCCACACCCAATGATACCCCAGTTACCGTAGAAAGGCAGTTGTAGTGTCAGCTGAGGTCGTCTGGAAGCCTGATCCCACATATCGGTATAACTCTTTCCTTTTGTCTTTGCACAGTAGTCAGTGTAAAGACAGTGAAACATCGTTTATCCGAACTCCTTTAACCCGAAATAACGAACCTTATAATAATCACTGACCTGACTATTAAAACCAATTTTCTGATATTTCATGTCCGAATACATAATTATATATTTTCTTCATTGTCATTGGGTAATTTGTGTGACCATCGACATGACCCCGTATGGCTTGCACTATAAAACCGGCACAGACGATTTAACGTCTTACAACAATGACATATGTGTGTCAAACATGGTTGCTGCATGCATGACCCAAGGTCACCCTACACATCTGGTTGTATCTTGTGTAAAGTGGATATATATTGTCCGAGGACAACGTGATATTCGTATTATTTTCTTAAACGTGAATAAAAAAGAGAAACACCGTTGATATCTATTCGTTGTTTCACAAAGAGAACATTGCATGCATTTAGCATATCTCGAAGGACTTTATTCCGAATTATCTCCCTTGATAAGCGTTAAAAACTGCAGATGAACCAAAGGACACCATCCCAAAGAAAGAAAAGCCAGACAGTTTTGACAAGCGGGCATTGAGAGATGTCATTCTACCTATCGTTATTGATATAAATACTACGATGACATATCTGCGACTGCGCATCTGATGTTCTATTCGGAAGGTGTTTTTATAAACAATATGATATACATGTATTTGAGACATTCCCTCATCTTCGGGCTAGATATTAAGGTGACCTAGGGGCATGCATGGAGCAACCATGTTTGACACACAGTATGTCATTGTTGTGTGGGCGCGTCGGGGTAGTCTAGTGGTTAAAGCCCTCGCTCGTCACGCCGGAGGTCTGTCCCAGTAAGGTTTAATTAAGCGATTAAGCGCCTATACAAACACAAACACACACTCACTCACTCACACACCGATTCGGTAAATGCAGATATTGTTTATACAGGCATGCACGGGTCTCATTGGCTGGTTTATCAGCATCTTAATCGGCAGACAGGCACGGGTCTCATTTCAAAGGGGTGCAACTCTGTCTTTACTGATATGCGAGAGAAACGAGAACGTAGGAGTTTTCTCCCTTATACTATGAGGATCACTCTGCCACGTTTTTCCTCTATGATGCGATATAGGAACGAGATGATTGTGAGGCAGAAGGCGGCATGAATTACCCCACCTACCAAACCCACCCCACCCTTCCCATGTCATAAAATACCCACATACAAACAAATTATGGCAAGCGTCCCTTTATCTAATGTGTGTGTGTGTGTGTGTGTGTGGACAGTCCGTCACAGTCACCTACTTGCAATTAATTACTTTGGTGAAACATCTGAACACAGGTATGATGCTGACAAACCTAGAAAAACCATTATTGTGAATTGAACCCACAATCATAGGGTTCTAGTGTGCCCAGGGAAGACAACTCTTGTTGTAGTTAGAGGTGGATGCATGTCATCGTATCACAATTGTGTGGATCGGAGCTCATGTTGTCAATCACTGGTTTCTCTTGTCCAGATTAGATTATTTATAGATTGCCGTCATACAGCTGGAATATTGCAGCAACAAACAACAAACAAAGGTAAAGCAGTGGTTAACCGAAGGCAACTATATATCAGCCCTATCAGGGTACAATGACAAAAGTGACACATCACACATATTACCACTGGATCCTCATTGTGTTTGGCTCTTGCGACCAGCAGGGTGTGCTTGAGGCCTACCTACTCAGACCTGGAATACCCATGGGGTTGATCCCTGTCTACACCAAATCCTTTAAGCGGAGTTAAATGATGAATGAAGTCTGTTTTTCTTCCCTAAACCTAACAAGTAAGGTGTGGTAATTTGTTACAGGCAGACAAATGTATTTACATATGTGTCAATGACTGAGATGGGTTAAACACAACTGACAATCAAAGTAGTAGGTCAGTCATATCACAGCCTGTCAACTTAATGATGAGGAAAGTCCTTAGGGATCCAGGTCATAGAACCTTAAAACTTTGTAGATACACATGAGCACAGTTGGGTGCTGACAAATCAAGGAACATAATTGGTGGTGGTGGTGGTGGTGACAGGGGGTTTAAGGTCTATATGCCGGTTTTAAAGCGCAAGCCCTTCTTGGAACAGTAGGCTAGTCATGTCCCTTCCATAATGAAACTTTCATTATGAAAGCAAAACATTGAAGCGTAAAGTAACAAAATAGTATAGGCAAAACATTAGGTATAGATTTTATTCCAAGTTTGCGAAGTATCACTTGTATACACTTATTGGCCACTCATTCAAACAATAAAACATAGTGACGTCTCTTTTTATACAGGAGGGGGATTGCTACAACTATTTAAAACTGTCATAAAAGTTATTTGTGCATTTGAACATCATATTAACAATACACATGAAGATTCATAACCACAAGATAATATGTTTGGTGTTTTGATGGTACACAAGAGGGACATGAATCAAGTTTAATCATGTACCCCATGGTTCTTCCAAAGCTATTTCTAGGCATTTTGGTCTCATCTTTAACAAACTTTATAAATGCATATGGTGACAGAAATATGATTCCATCAAAGATCTCTTGAAACTGAAACAGAATCCTGTTCTAATCATAAATATGTTCATAAAAACATTTTCATAAATTACACATTACAAATTAGACATGAATTATATTGCTGTTAACATACATGGTTATAGATTGTTTCAAGGGTCATCATGCAATATCAGCTTGAATAAATAGCTACAAACATCATCTATCATGCTGAAAGTAATACATAATATAATTTACATGTATAATTTACATATTCAGGATGTATTTCATCACCTGTACTGATATTATTTGTAAAATTTCTCTTTAATCTTAAACACAAAACAGCAACAAATATCAATAAAACATCACAACTTCCCATCGGGACACACTCAGCCATGCAATTCTAAACACATAACACACAATTTGGAACTATTTACAATTCAACTAAAAACAATATTTTTTTTCAAATTCTAGATGCATATTGTCTTGATTGGTTGAATTAAAAACAAGAAAAGAAAAACATCTATCAATTTCGTGTTGCATTTGGAAATAGCTTAATCAAATCAGCCATAAAAACAAAGGGTGTAACTTGCATCAGCAGTTTTGAAGAAAAGGGAAATAATTCACAACAAAGATTATCCCCCTTTGTTAATACAACCTCAACACCGGAGAATAAAGTCTCAATTATCTGGTGAAACAGATTTCATAGGGAGTAAAAGGCAAAATAGCGGTGAAAATCATATGGATGGATCACTGAAAATCAGTGATGACACTAGGTGTTTGTGTTAAAGGTAAGCATGTCCTTCCCTGCCACTCACACAATTTGCTTTTAAGTAAGTGTATTAAATATTTTTTCATGACTAACTGACTGATTATGCACAGTGTTCTGAAAGAAATCCAGTAAACAATCATGCTTCATAAAGGGAAAACCAATAAACAAATCTTGTCACACATTTTATCCCATTGCATATGTACAAGAAATGATTTCTGTTAATCTGTTAAATGCATGTAGTGACAGATATTTTCAATAATTCATTTACCAAACTGTTTGAGAGAACTTGAAGTGAGTTTCAGCTAACTTGGCAAAGAAAATGTTTAGGACTGTCTGCACTAGAACTCCAGTATTGCCTTGTCCCTCTTTTGTCCAAAGTGTGCTCCATACATTATCACTAGCCTGTAATACTGCAAACAGGTATACACAACTTTCATTCCACAAGAAACAAACATGTCAAATGTGTTTTTTTTGTCAAATAAGAGCAAAGAATGAAAGTTAATGGTTTCATTTCCATGCTCTTCAGAGGTGAACAACACCATACAAACTCTCAAATAAGCTTCAATGAAACAGAACATAAATTAGACCTATATGAGATAGTGGGTGTTACTGCAAAGGTAATAGCTTTGAAAATACTCCATAAATCAGGTATTATTATTTGCTCAAATTTGAGAAAAAGGTACATTTGTCAAAACATGAACATCAAGAAATAAATAATACATCGACATGAGAAATACCTATGACCAGTGATACAATAGGCTTGTATTTGTTGCATGAGGGATTATAATCATTAAACGACATTGAGAAAACATTCCAAACTTTCTATAGATCATGTTCAGATTTGTATCCAAAGTGTTGAAACACACTTTGTAACAAGTGTAAACATTTGCTGATGAATGTTCAAAGACAATGCCAAAATTGAAAACACATTATGGGCAAATATTGCATAATATATCTCAAAAGTGGAAGACAAGTGAAATAATCAGCCAGCAATTATTCAGTTTTACCTTGTATTTAGATAGCATTGATTAGTTATAATCAACCAGCAACCTGACTCAGACTACGAAAGACGGATTCGTTCCATATCTGTGGAGACATTATAACTTAAACACAGAAAACGCTACGAAACAAACTATCATGACATATATCTAAAATTAGCACTAAACCGCAAGTGGAAAAACATATCTCTAATAAAAAATTTTTTACAAGTGTTTCCACATCTACTACATCATCATCGGATGTTAAAAGGTAACCATGGAAGGAAATCCATAATAGTTAATCTTCTAAACAGGTTAAAATTGAACTCTATCCTGACATGTTTTGGTTACTGCACCTCAAGGCATGACAATTACGTGATTCTGACCACCTCACTCAGTGCTTGGACCACCAAAATTGTGTTGACCTTGTCAAAGACAATGTACATAACATACTCCATTTTAACTTAAAGTTGACCGATAAATATACATGTGAAAAGTCACTGACTGAAAGACACTAAGTTTTAGAGCTGTGTAGTCAGGAACTTTTAATTCTCTTTACATCCAGGCATCAACCAACTATGGACCAACTGAGCCAAAAAAATTATTTCTCCCATGCATTCAACACAACAAGACCAGTAATTCACAGTACAATACCAATATATTACCTGAACACTTTACAAAGTATTATGCATATAACACGCCTAAGGTAACATTCTGTTAGCAAACATATTGGGTAACTGTCAGCATTATACCTGTGCTTAGCATAGTTACATATTTGTACAAAAATATGGTATATTTATTAAAATAATATTCCCCACATGCAGACAATACTGTTGTGAAGCAGATGCAAGATGAAACAATAACCAATTTGGACATTCTGAAATATAAAAAAGCAACATGGATTTTGTGATGTATTTTTTAACAAGCCATTTTTCTTTCCTAGAAAATTCTCTTTACCAACATGACATTACAAATCCAATGTTACAAGAATTCACTGTTTATGAAAATCTAATGGTATCAAATCAAAACACAATTTCATTAAAACAAGATCTTAGTTCTCGCTACTGATAAACAAAAGTTTGATAAGCGGAAGTGAGAACTGAGATCTGATTTTAATGAGATTGACTAAAACATCAACCATTTCAGAATATGAAGGCACAAAATGCAAGCAGTCAGTTGTAAGTGGCACTGAAAGCAACCTGGCCAAATTGCACAACTTTACATGTATCTGATTGCATTGGTAGAGCACAAATGAAGATTTTCATGCTGATTCTGATAAACATTTATAGTGTTAAAGTAAACAATTTCCTCCATATTTTCTGTTGTTAGAACCAAATTAAATATTTCATATTTCACAAAAATATTATTTATCAAGAAAATACAACATGATTACCAATGTTGTCTTGAATGGCATCTTGTACTTTAGAAGTTTACAACATATTGTCCAAAAGCCATTGATCTCTTAGGAAGACCAAGAAAAATTATTAGGGTTCATTTACGCAACCTGTTGTAAGAGGTAACTTTTCTTCTGATCTCATGTTCTTCCTGTTCTGGTATTCTGATGGCCAAACCAACTATCTTACCAAATAGTGCCTACATCAACCATGGTCTTTTACATACCGGTAGGCTGTTTCTAGTATGGGGGACAAAACAAAGGGCTTCACACTATGCTTACCTACAAACCCTGCACTGCAAATTGCTTATGAGCAAACCAACATATTTAGAGGATGGCCTTAACACTATTGATAACCAGCTGAAATCAGGGGTTTATCTAGACATTCTCAGAGGCAAATGTCAATAAATATTCCAATTTCCCAATTCATGTCATATAGTAAAAATTAATCTTATTGCTTTCTACAGGTGACGAGTATTTCATGGAGCAACTTTTTTTTCCAAAATTGCCTGCCAAGAGCACTTACTTTGAAACCCTGGAATAATCCCTGGAAATCTAAAGACTGCCATCCATAAAAAATCTGAAGTCTCTATCTAAATGCCATTACCGGTGTATGAGCTGGATGTGATCACAACAAGATCTCTCCTGAAATTCACTGGCAAAAGTAATGCATAAATTGAAAGCAAAACACGTCCAAAACATAGTTAATGAGGTAGATAGCCCAAGCAAAACTAATAAAGTTCCTTCACAAAAAAAACTAAGCACCCTTATCGAAATGTGGTCGAAATGTGAGGAAACTGAATAAAAATGTTCAAGTTGCACTTCATTTCCTTTCATGACAAGTATTCCTTTTTTTGATAAATTAGCAAATCAGTTTTTAGGAAAGCAATATGAAAACAACTTGAACAAAACTGCATGTTATATTCAACATGGAAATGTATTTCATATCTGTTTCCACTTGCAAAACTACCCAAACAAGGAAGACGTATTTTGACCTGTGGATGGTTTAAGTGAACATAGCCATATCCCCACTTGATCAACATATCTGTCCAACTCACTAACCATTTAGTACCAAATGTTGATACTTTCTACACTGGTGGATCCAAGAGGGGTGCAGGGTGCACTCCACTAACCCCACCTTTTAGACACTTTACATATTTACAGCACATCCGGCCAAGTCACTTCAAAATACTGAATCCAACTCAGCTTCTAAATTAAGATTCATTTTCAGAGTGATGAAAATAGCCTGATTAAATAATCTATCAAAATACATTCCCATGTTTTGTAAAAAAAATAACAGCTGTGGTTTAAGCATAGTAGTCATAGCTAACAGCCTTGGTTGCATGATCTGTCAAACAAACAACAGAGCCAACATTATTCATTAATTGGATTATGCCAACAAAAGGTTTAAGAATGTTCATGTACAAATAATCAGATGAAGTTAATCATAGTATGGGGAATAAAGTGAAAAACTGTGTTCAAATGCCTGCAATTTTGATGGACTTGTTTATGTGAGTGGTGATACTAATGATACTAACCATAATCCAATCAATAAAGAAATACTGGCCTTGCAGATCACAATATTTGGCACTTATGAGTATAGAAATCTTTCAGGGGAGCAATATTTGGCCATTTGGACGAACACTTATTTCCATGTTTCCTCCGATGATATAACTTCTTAAGTCACTTTCTTCAAGAAATATATTTGGAAAGTGTGAGCAATTTAGATTTCAAAGCCATCTTGATCAGCATATTTATGTCAGCTGATGGACATTTACCACTGACTCTTGTGACACTTACAAGAAGATCTATATAATATAGAAAAAAGATGATTCCCACTGTTTAAAATGTCTAAAATGTCTAAAATACATAAAAAAAACATTAACAAAGCAGACATTTTGAATCATTATGAATCATTATGAATCACTGAATCATTAGGGCTTTTCTGGCATAAATATTGCACCCCCTAGTTTAAGGTTGGCATGATTTACAGAACTCTCTTCCAAATCCAAATCATAAAAGATTCTGTAACAAAACAAATCGATACTGACATCTTATTACAAACCAAAATATAATGACATACACCATAAAGAAAGACAAGAGTTGCTTTTGCAATTTGTATCATGCTGATTTAAACCTGATAAATAATGTTAAGATCTGATCAATTGGTGTAACTTGTCAACATAAACATGGTCTAAAGATGTGTCATAATAAGTTAGTTTACTTGGATAAACAGATGAGAATAACTCTCACTTCATGTTTTTTAACATGGTTGTATTTTACATGCTTTTGCATTTTGTACAATAATGGGTTAATGACCTCCCTTTATCGGGAAAACTCATTTTGTGTTTACAAGTACAAACAAACAAAAGTAATGATTATTGGACATAAATCTAAAAATTCTAATAATGCATATACACCTTTCCTTCAAATATAGATTACATTACTTAACAATACATTAGTGTGGATACAAATCATCACAAATATGTATAAAGGTTTAGTCAGTCTTTTTACAGTTCATATTTTACAGCAAAAATACTCAAGGTATTTAAAAAATCAACCTGGGTTTGAATTCACCAAACAGAACCGTGGTCCTTTGGATTTAAAAGTACACATTCCAAAAGAAATACTACAATAGTTTGTACTTCCTTGAGCTACCATTATTCGAGATAATATTTTGTTTCAGTACAAATATCCGATTATCCATGTATGTCCCAATCATTACTTCGAACATGTCCAAGGTGTATATAATTTAGTGACAATAAGAGCCATCTTATGATATAGTGTCAATGTCGCCATTCATTCAGACTATTTCATTAAAGGGCATCATATCATATCACTTCAAAAAATGTCACTTTAATTAACATGCCTTGCAACAACACTTGGACAAAGTAGAGTATAAGCATCATTGCATTTTTTAAATGTATTTTTATAATACTTTGCAAGGAAGACCCTTACACTGTGATGGAGTTCCTTGTAAAGTGGAGGGGGCACAAGCTGATGAACAATTTCAGTCAAAAAATGTCAACTCAAGCAAAAATCTACAGATCAAAAAACAAATTCCAGTGAAAAATTGCACACAAAATTTGAATGTTACAAAGTGCCACTGCATCATGATATTTCACCTTGATTTTACAAGTGTGCGAAATCTTACACATTTCTTTAAAAAATATCACGAAAGATTGTCGAAACTAAAAAAATGTTCAAATATTTTCATGGTACAGCTGAGTTGCCAAAATGTCGCCAGTGACTATTGTCTGGCATGCAATTTCAGCTGTTTTCTTCTCAGGCACCTGTGTTTTGTGTCGTGGACTCTCCCCTTTTTCTGTGCCATTTGTCATTTTTTCTTCTTTCTTTTCAGGGACTTCTCTGGGGCTGTCACTGACCACTGACTTGTTCATGTAATATCGCTCGGCAACCATTGTCAACTGTGGGCTTTCTTCCTCCTCGTCACTGAAGTAAATTTCCTCAACACCTTTCAACCCATCAACTTCATTTGGTTTGAAATTCCACACAGGTATGACTCCAGCACCGCTAGGAGCTGCATCAGAAAATGCATATTTAATTCCACCTATTGTTAATGGTGTTGTGACTTCAGTACTGTCGTTCATATCAGGAATAGCCTTTCGCATTTCTTCCTCAATATTGCTAACTGGAGTAACTACATCTTTGGGTGTGCCATCAAGCTGCAAGTCAAGCTTGGCGGCAACCTTTTCAATAAGGTCTTCTATAGATTCATGTTCCTTCCACACTTTCGTAGCCCGCCAGCGTGCTCTGCTTCCTTTGGATGCAGGTATTGCATCAAAGCAGACGGTTTCACCAATCCTCAGCAGTTTATTAAGATCATCAATGTGCTTGCCAAATATTGTCCGATCTATAAAAACATGTTCATGTTTGCCAAGGTCAATGATACCCCAAAGTTTGGCAACGTGGTAGACCTTTCCTTTCCTACTAGTGACTGTAGGTTTGGCTTGGACTTGAGGTCTGCTACCCGTGATGATTACATTTAGTCGAGTATTCTTGATGACTGAAACCATTCCATCCTCTGAAATCGTGAAGATGTTGGAATGGGTACGGATGAACTTTTCCAGTTCTTGCTTTCCCCAGCCAATTGTATTGCGTAGACTTTCTGGTGCTTGGTTGAAGTTACCAGAAAGACTGTTGATCTTCATGTCACCTTTCTTCTCAATTATTCCTTTAATAAACATAACAGCTTTGTACTCATTGGCTGTCATAGTTACAGGACCAGGTTTTGACCCTGTTGTTGGTGTTTTGGGCGAAGCAGTCGGTGGTTTCATCTCTGCAACATCCAATGATTTTGGTCGCCGTTTCAATCTGGGAGTGTGTTGAGAAGGCAGAACCAAAGGATCAAGAGCTCCGATTGATGATGTCAACTTCAGATCTTCTATAGGCTCAGCATTAGGGTTCACAGCACTGTATGTAACATTGTCCTTGAGACTAACAATATCATCCTTCACATCAAAGATGAGAGGATGCTTCAGTATCCATTCTGTGAACTTGTTCTGTGGCCCAACACATTCTCTTATTTCCACAGACGCTTGAGAAAGGTGGCCAGCCAGACTAGCGACTGGCATCATGGTCTCTCCTTTCCGCATCATCTTGCTTCGAAAGTACTGAACAGCCTCGGTTTCAATTGAGACGTCAGGAAGACTCTGGCCGGAAGATGATGCCGGACTACTTTCTCGAAAATTACCCCCAAGAGAGGCAGTGCCATCGTTCAAGCTTACAAGGTTTCCGTTGACAGTAAACAGGGATGGATACTTCAACAGAAACTTTTTCAGCCCAGATTCATTACCCCCAGCAGCTTGTCGCATTTCTGGCGTAAAATTGCGGCTGCCAAAGCGCCCTGCGAGTTGACTGATGGTCAGGGGCACCGTGCTGTACATCAGCGTTTCCAGGAAGTACAGCATCACCTTGTGACCCGGATCATCAGCCATCTTTTCGAAATACAGAAACGACGAATCTGAACTTAAAAGTTAGCCTCTTCGAAAAATTTAGTTTTCAAATCTGAAAGAAGAAAAAGAAATGAGTTAGATATTAGTACCTAGGTATGGACACAATTACTTACATTGTCACCGATTGACATTCATTTGACATGTGTTTGATGAGGAGAATGATGAAAAGAGTGCTTCCTTACTGGAGTCACAGTACATGGTAACCAATGAAATGAAACTAAAACAGCAGGAAATTATCATAACATTTCAAAACTGAAACACAACAACAAAGCAAGGACATTCATGTAAAACTTGACATAAGGAAATATATACTGGCCAGTAGTGAATATTAAGGTTAAGGACAGGTTGAGAGTGAATTGTGTTTAACATTTCTTAGAACAGTATTTCAGTTACATCACGCCATGTCAGCTTGATTTGGGGGATGCTACACCTGGGTGAAACCCACGAGCATGGGTATTGTGCTGACAAACCTAAAAACATAATTGGGGCAAACCTGGATTCGAACCCATGATCCTAGGTTTCTGACATACCCAAATGATGCAACCCTGCACAGTGAATTGCAGCACCATAGACAATTGTATGCTTCAAGAATAACATTAAAAAATATTCCATATTTAAACTAATTATCATATTTTTTAATTAGTCACTTGTCATGCTTTTCTCAAACTTTGTTAATGCAGTCATCATGATTATCATTTCGAATGGCTGAAAAAATGAATTCTCCAGCATTTCCACATTACATTATGAAAATATACAGGAAAAAGAAACTTCAGTCTTCATAACATTCAGAGATATGCTTTCCTTCTTTGCACATGTTGCATGTGTGTTTATATGTGACTACTTTGGTTAGGCCCACCTTCAGAGTGGCCTCCATCAAGAGTGGCCTCCATAAAGCGTGACCATAAACCCTGACCATGTTGACCAGATTTCACAGGTGTTACAAATGGATTAATCTACCTTAACTGGGAATGAACAAATTATCCACATTAACAATACTAATCCCTCCTTAATAATGTACCAGGGATTTATCCAGGATTCTAAACTAAGTACCTTTGGCAGGCAAATTGGGAAAAAAACATAGGGATGTTTTTAAAGTTCTTATTTTCCTAAATTCTGGGGTATTTAACAGTGCAATTAGGGCAACAATGTAACACTAAGTATTAAAGGCTTTATCGTGCCTATTATTGGACACATACAAGTTACCCCTACAAAGCCATAACATTAGTTATAACCACATTAACATGAATTGGGAAATTATTAATTCCAAATATCAACTGCTGATCAGGTTTAGATAAACCCCTGTGTTCAAATGCTACTTTACTTCAATACTTAACCAACATATTAAGCCTCCATAGATTATTTGCTACAGCTGATTACTTATGTACTCAAAAACAATTAATGGTTACAGCTTACAATTAGAATGATCAGATTTATACCATGGTATACCTTACATTATCATACACTGGAATAATTTCAACTGTGTCAAAACTTGCAAACAGACATCAATCAAATACCAAACTATAATCAAAGGTCAAGAAATATTTTTTTCTAAATAACAAAGTAGTGTCTCTATGTAGAAACAAAACCGCACAGCAATTAAACATAATTCACGAGCTGTTCCACCATGGGAAATGAACATTCATACGACACGCGCATGAACAGTAAATGTTTACCTTGTTGAAGTGCGTATCAGCTATGACAGATATTTAGTACTTTTTACCCTCCAGAAGACCAAGTACCTGCTTAACAACTATTTATTACATGCATCATTGAACAAACCTGTCCGAACACAGTATCCATCTTAGTTCACCGCACTGTAAACAGTCAAAATACACTGTACCAAGGTATGCTCATGTTTTGCCAAGGCATCGAGTTACACCTGCTGTGTTTTTGCCACACATTCAACATGGGTACAAAGACAAACTAGGCTGCTTGGTAACACCTGTCAGCATCATAATGCAGTAGTTATTAGTTTGTATGGTTTTACATTGCTTTTAGGAACATTCCAGCAATATAACTGCAGTGGGGACACCAAATTTGGGTGACATTGTAACTTTCATTATGATTTAAGGGAGACAATCAAGATCACTGTTGAAGTCACCGAGTGAGTGAGGGTTTCACACCACTTCGAACAGTATTTCAGGTATATCTTAGTGGGAGGTTGTTCGTATTTTGTCCAATGCCACACTCAGTAAAATTCCACCTGAATGAAGGCAGCCTGTAAATAATTTAGTTTGGAACAGACAATCCAGTGGCCGATACTGTGAGAAACGAACCATGCCATCAGGTCACAATGACGCAATCATTCAAGTCACTGAGTCTGACCACCAGGCTGCCATTATACAAAACAACCTTACTGCTTTGACTGTCGTAAGTTTATGTTAAGATATGGGAGTTACGATCACCTTAGCGCAAAGATCACTTTGTACAATGGTACCCTGATCCATTTAGTCACCTCTTAAGATCAGAATAGGGCGGGGACCTATTCTTACCAAGATTCCCCACAGGGTCATAATTGGGATAGAATGAGGTGATCATGGTGATGTCTCGGATGTTTACCATCCCATGAGTAAAGGTATGGTGCTGACAAGGATTTTAAAATCAGGGAGAGTCTGGAATTACTACAACCTTACAGAGCAGATCCTGGCATCACTATCATGGATAACAAACAGTGAATGTCCTAGAAAATGAACCGAGGAAATGATCACAAACCGAAGAACTCTTCTGAAAATCATTACCATGAATACAAGTTGTTACTGTTAGTTGGTTGTTGGTTACATGTTACTAAGGTTGCTTACCATATTCTATATTTCCAATGGATAATATTACTGATTAGATACCCCAACTTATCTATTCAAAACTCTGAACAAGTAGGACAACCGTAACCTCATCTTAACATTACCAATATGTGAAGCCCACTCTAAAAGTTTCAAATTCAAACAACTAGCCTTAGTCACAATCACTGACTATTAACATACCATGCTGAATCATATGTTGGGAATTGTTCTCCTGTCATTAGAAAAGGTTACGTGTTGGCTTGCCTGAATGGCATTGTCACAAATACTATGGAGTGAGGGTGATGTTGAAAAGATTACAGGACAAAATATTCATCCAAAGAGCAACGTCGGTACACAATTATCTACCCGGATACACATGACAAATCATAGTTTGAAATTACGACTGGAAGTTGGGTCTTAATTGTAACCCAAATGTGGACAGATCATAGAACACTGCAGATGATAATAAATATAGAATATCTGTTATATATTCATCACTACTACTAGTACTATATCATGTATTTATATCATGGTAATATAATGTTTTAACACACAGGTGGCAATACATTGCTAATGTACAATGAATGTACAAATTATTAATATACAATATATCTGTTTTTTATGTGAAAGGAAAGTTATTACCTACATTTTTTAAGCCACTGCACAGGTCTGGACTTAATCAACAGAACTCTGGCATTAAGGTGACACCTGGTCTACATACTGTCAACACATTGGGAAAACACACGAAACAGCATCATTATCTACAAGCCCTTAGGGTACCAGCAGCAGCAGAGTGACACCAGCTTGCCAAGCTTACTATCGACTGATGTTCTACCCATGAAATCACAATCAAATGTTGGATTGGCTGAATATTTTCCAAGGTTCGACGAAATAGTTGAAAAAATGCTTCTCTTGCACATATTAAATGGGATCACATGCTTTCTTATTTCACAGTCTACGTCCTATCAAAAATATTATTTCATACAATAGAAAGACTATTGGCTTTTTACAGGGATTCATCTGGTATTCTAAACAAACTGCCTTTGGCAAGCAAATTGGGGGATTATAATTGTTATTTTGTTCAAAATTGAGATGTTCTTAAAGTTGTTATTAGCATAAATTCAGAGGTACTCATACTTATTTCAACACTGGGATTCAGTGCAATAATGTAAACCTAATCATGAAAGCATCCTCCTCTTTTTTATTGAGCCTTACAAGCCTTAACAGTCATAACTACATTAATCATGTTAACATGAATTGGGAAATGTTTACTTCCAATATTTACGGATATTACTTCTTGATTTGGTGCAGATTTGGTCTCTGACCAGGTCTAAATAGATCCATGTTTTCAGTTTGCTTTCTGCAAATCTCCATGAATAATTCTTTTCACATGTGCAGTTCTGTAAGTGTTGAGGCAAAATAACCAATAATGTGGGTTGGTGATTTGAATGAGAATGTGATGTAATTGGAATCCAAAACTGCCCTGAACAGCTGGGAGACATCTGGTACAACTAACTATCGTGTGTACTTCCATGGTTTTATCAGTCGGGGAATGTTCATCTCAAACTTACAAACGCATTGTTGCTATGGTTACATATTAAAAAACATATGCTTCATATAATATATATGTATAATATAAGTAGAATGTGATTAAAGCAGCTATTATGTTCAAAATTAAGGGGAGTCCTGCAGTCCTTAGGTTTGCTCCCATGTTTAAGTCATGATCTTTAACATTAGGTCTATGACAAGGACCCCTTGACTTTCATGCACAATACTGAACACTGCTGAAGCATACTTATAAACAATAAAAAATTAAAACCAGTACAATTCTGCAAAACCACCTCTCCAATATACCATTTACATTAATCCATTTGCAATTATTATGAGATTTCCTTTCACGTGTACATCTTGTCACAGTTTTCACTGACACTCTACATGGCTAACAAAGCTACAACTCTTTTTCTGAGTAAAAACTAACAGGTATGTTTTATAAGCAGTGCTTCAGATATTGCAAGGGGTCTGAATCATTGAAACACACTCCACATGCCAAAATGAGTATAAAATAACTGGAGGACAAATACAACAGGCAAGACAAAATCCATACAACCTCTGTGATGTACAATGATGTATAACATGTCAAAGCACTATCTCTTCCACATAGCTCTAAGTCCTTACATGTGTGTTTCAACAAGATCTAGTAGGAAAACAATATAAGAACTAATACAACTGCATGAAGTTACCATGTTTTGATGAAATCAGTAAACAAGGCAGGTATAGACAGCCAGGTGCCCCCAACAATGCAGAGTCAGGTAACATATAAACACTGTGTGAACACTCATTCAGTTACTGTTCTGGTATGTGTGGTATGTAGAAGCAGTCATGTGGAAAACCTCGCTGTCACAGTAGGTCATCAAGATTTTCAGAAAGTGACACGTCTCTGGTGTATTGATCAAGCTGAAACTTCCTGTACCCTGCTTCTGACCCAAATAGTGGAGAGAGCACTTTAGAAGCATGCATTGCCATTCAAGTTAATTATGAACAATACCATGCATGGGCTTGTGAAGCACAATGTACCCAATTGCTTAAATGTATAGAACCAACAGATTTTGAATTTTCTAACTTTGGTATTAATACTGCATTAATAAAATCTATTTACACATAATTAATGCAGCATTTAACATGTTCAAGAAGCTTTAATCTTCTTTATCCTGAGTGGATTAAAAATATTACAGTACTGCTCCTGATGTTTGTAGTTAATCACTTATTTTATCTACCCACCTTGGTGCCACGGCCTACTTTATTATGCTTAGTGATAATAAGCACAAATGATTCTACTTTGTTGGATGTGTTTTCCTTCAATTTCAATAAACAATGTTTATTTTTAACTTTCATGCCTATTGATTTGCAAGTACAGCATTAGAAACTAACAGTTTTAGTCCACTAGTGCTTATCATGATCATGCTTATTATGATAACATATACTAAAACCCTTAATAATGGCAAATAATACTGCAACAAAATTTATCTCGTTTCAATCTGCCATTGTAAAAGAATTAATACAAATTGAAATGTTATGTTGTAATAGGTTGTGTTTCTCTTCTACAAAACCCAATTACAATTTTGAGAACTAACAAAATTAATTCAGTCTGTTGCTAGAGATCTAAAGTGTACTATACCTCATTCATGATTTGGTTATAGTTAGTAAAGTTTTGGTGTATGTTCCATTTAATTTCAATAGGAGGATAAACATTATGACGTGTGTTGTTCCTTGTGGTGTTGTGCCTACTGTCAAAAATATTAAGAGTACAACATTTTCAAGCGATTTATCTGTCAGTGAATGACATTAGCCATTGAGAGAAACTCAGCCTTGTCAATTTAATAGCAGTCTGGCATCAACAAACCCTCGGTATCAAAGTCTATGTTCCTATGCTAACAGTGAAAATTGCGATGCCATTACAACATCTCGTGGCAGCATTCCAAAACCCTGAGGAAGCCTGCAGGTAGGAGGGGTGAAAAAAGGGAGTGGCTTCTGCGCCAGCGAAAGCATATGCTCAAAAGTGATTAAATAGAGGTTTGAGGATATGCATGTGATGTTTCTTTGAACTATAGGCGAGATATATGCCAATGTTAGATCGTCGGACACTAACATTCCGAGAGTAAACGAATATGAACTGCGTTCTCGCAGACCCGAAACGTCATCGCAGCATCTGCCAATTACTGATGGAATTTCGTCATAACACAACACGTTTTCAATTAAAACCGACACAACTGCACAACGGACATAAATATAGACGATACGCATTGAAGTTTCGATATAAACAACAAAGATAATGTCTTACCAAACTAAAATTTTCCGAAAGTTTGAAGAAGCTCAACGAAAGCTGCCATCTTGGGAAGTTTTGCCAAGATACGGTTTTCTTGACAACTCCTCACTGATATTACAAATCCAACGTGAAACGACTGCATATGAATCAGTCAATGTCGGTTACCAACAAGCAACAACATGTAGTATATGTGACGCTGAATATCTAATCGGATTATGTATGGTACAACAAAGTCTATTATAATCCACGTCTTAAATGGTATTGATAATTACATGAACATATAAACGCCCGGGCAGGTTCCACGTTCGGACAAAGACAGCTGGATTATAAGTTTGTTTCTGATAACAAACCATGCTTTAAAGGACCGGCCATTTGATGTACTGGTAGAAGGGTGGATGTTTTAAAATGAAATGCTCGAGAAAATACTTTCAGATTTTAAAGGTTGTTTTTATTGTTTGCATGATGTCTTGATAAAAATATAAATGTTCGTCTTAGGGCTGGGAAGAGTCCAAATTTACCCCCCCCCCCCCAACAATTTTAGCATAACCCTGGCAAAACATATTTGGATACATGTATTAAACAATCTGGTCATGCATACACTGAAGCTGAATTAAGTTTTATGTTTATTCAACCATATGAAAAGTCAGAAGGAATGGGTGCATAGTCAGAAAGGAAAGCAAACATTAATGACTTGTAGCGTAACCATAGAGTTCCAGATAATTTTAGTCATAAGATATTAATTCATTAATATATCACGTGACTAACCACGGGTCCGGCTAGACCTGTGGGTACTCGGGTCCTACCCAGTACCCACCCGACCCGGTACCCGAGTTACCCGTCAAAGCCCCAGTTCGTCCACTTCTTTCAGAGGAAAGAATGTATATCTTGAAGCAGTGATCGAAAAACCATACAGATATTTTCGGTCTCTGACAAAATACCAGCTGTGTTTATCAAACTCTCCTGCCTCGGAAATCAGCCAAGCTCACATATATTGACAGCCCCTCCAGTGCCGTAGCCAGCCCTGTCAAAAAAGTTAACTACGGCCTTGCCCTCTTCTTCCATGTGACAAGTTAACAAATAATGCAAACATATGAAACATTTCGGACGACTTACCGTCTTCACTTTAGCGCTAGGCAATATCAATATGTTACGAATCTCAGTAGTGCATGTCCAATCAGTCGACTTGTTTTATTTACGCCGTAAAACTCTATACAAGCTACGAAATATCTTACACATATTAAATATATTGCTTGGCACGTGTTCCCAGTATATACACAAGATCACAGATCAAAAGGTCCACACCAAATAGTCAAAAGGGCCTCAGTTAAACTTAAAAAGGGCAACATGAAAAAAGTATAGAGCATAAATAGTGTTAGAGTATATATAACTTTCTATTAATTTGCTCAGTATATTTCATTAATCCAAATGATTTACAGTAAACTTTGATCAGTAGTGAAACCTGTGTGTTGTATACTAATTAGGTCCATGTCATTACTATGCTTTTATAATAGATACTGCGAAGTCACCAGGATCAAGGTAAGCTGTCCAGTATTTGTCTGGTAATTTGTGTACACCTAATCATGGCATGGAAAATTGATGAATTTTTTAGTTCCTTCTAATTGATGGCCTTTTTTCATCCCAAAGAGATACATGTAGTGCGATCACATATCAGACTGGACGCGAGTGCTACCATGTTGCTGGACATATATGGTCGAAAAATGGGAGTGGCTTAAAAAATTCCCAGGTGCATATATTGAAAAGGGTTTTCACTCTGTACAGTGTATATGAATATAGTTCACCAATTGGTTGTGTCATTTTATTTTGGGAGACCTTCACCAATTGTTTGTTTCACATGTGAGATGCCCCCTTAATGTCATCTTGCCTTACCAGTCACCACGCTCGGGTGAATCTGTACCTATATATGTGCTGCATGGACAAGTATAAGAATACCCCAGGTTAAGAACTCGGATTGTGCTGCTCAAAAGAAGACGTGCTTTGTGATGTTGATGCATGCCTACTGTTAAATATATTTGTTGTGAAATGAATAAAGATGCAAAACATGCAAACTGCATACTTTTATGTTTTATAATGTCGCCACTTTTGGTCTGTGTCCCTTTTGACCTTTCGGTGTGGCCCTTTTATCCTTATGGTGTGGCCATTTTGACCTTTCGGTGTGGCCCTTTTAACCTTATGGTGTGGCCATTTTGACCTTTCGGTGTGGCCCTTTTAACTATGGGTTTGTGACCCTTTTGATTTTTGTGGCCGTTTTGACCAATGTGATTGTGACCATTTTGACGTGTGGCCCATTTAACTATATCCAGTATACAATCATTATGTAGATTACTAGACCATGGCAAGGTTGCCAATGCTTGAAAAGAAGTCAGCACTGCATGGAATTTTCCCATTGGGCTCAACAAACACTATAATAATGGTTGTCGTAAGAGGCGACTAACGGGATCGGGTAGTCAGGCTCGCTGAGGTTGATGCATATCATCGTATAAAGTATCCCAAATGCGAAAATCCATGCTCATTATATGTCAATCCCTGGAATGTCTGGTCCACTCTCGATTACTTACAGACCGCCGTCATAGAGCTGGAATATTGCTGAGTGCGTCGTTAAAAAAACAATCAACATCTACAATATTGCCTGATATATGCGAGTGAAATATAATGATGTAAAGAAACAATTTCTCAGCATATACAGCGCTACAAAGGCTGGTATCGACGTCTTCTTATTCACACCGACAATCCATTCTAAATGATTAAACTATTCTAATGCCGCTTCACTCGATACCTTTCCAAACACCAAAGAGTTCGCGTCTAGTTTTGCCATGAGAGAATGGCGATATACAAACTGAGTTTTCAATGGAAAGCTGGGTTGCCCTTCAGATGTGACATCGCTAAACTGGATTTAGACCCGAAAGCGCAGCTTTACATTGAAAACACAGTACGTTTATCTCACAAATAGACGTCTATAATTATCTCTTAGTTTTAGAGTGTTGTTGTTTCTTGTTTAACGCCGCACACAGCAATATTCCAGCTATATGACGGCGATCTGTAAATAATCGAGTCTAGACCTGACAATCCAGTGATTGACATCATGGACATCGATCCTCGCAATTGGGATACGATGACAGTCAGCGAGCCTGAGCACCCGATCCCGTTAGTCGCTTCTTACGGCAAACACAGTCATCTTTTACGACAAGCCTGCATGGGTTGCTGAAGACCAATTCTAACACGGATCTTCACGGGTCTATTTTTAGAGTGAGTGAGGTGAGTTTAGCGCCGCTTTAAACGCCATTTCAGATTGCGGCGTGTGGTAGAAAAGCGAATAAATGATTGCGTACCACTTTTGTAAAAAGCCACGATCACGGGTAGGGGATCGGATAATGATCTCCGTGAAACTAGTATTCGAACCCACGATCAGCGGGTCTTGGCCAATATAGATGCAAGTGTTCATAAGTTGCTCACCAACTTCGAGAATGTCAATCAAACAGTGATATAAACGATTTGTTTTACATTCTTTAAGACCTTTTCTAAACGACGGTAGACGGCCATATTTTTTTTTTTTAGAAACCGTCAGTGTCATTCTGTGTGCGTGGAAATCAATCAACAATCAAACATGGGTGTACCCGAGAATAATGAGAAGTATTTTTTTGCTTTTGTGCTTAAGTTTACTTATGCGGTTCCCGCGGTTACTTTTTCTCATGGAGTAGACCCTAAAGGCAAAATTAAATTGTCAACAGTACCATAAAAAGTACGTTGTTATTCAGACAACTGTCCTTATACATCTCACTATCACGATGAGTTAAACATGATTTTTCGGTCAATAAGCAGTTGCACAAGCATCCACCTTCTTCAATCATTTATTGAAAACAATTCAATTTTGATTGTATACAAATTGTTATGATCATCTGGTTTCTCAACATTAAAATGAGCAAACTAAACCATGACCATGATCCTATTCGAGTGTGATATCCCGGCATAAATATTGAGATAGGTGCGCAATAATGTTGTATATACATGGTGTTTCGAGTTCTCAGATGAAAGGAACAAAACTGTTTGCTCTACATAAGACGTGATAGGCGCAATTAAAAGATAACGACGATTCAAATATTTGACAAAATCGCGTTTGCTAATATTTTGATAACACGCACGAGCGGATTAAAGAATGACATTATAGTTGTAAGTTGTAACGTAAATAGTATGATACTTTTCGGAATTCCCACAAAGCCCAAATAACTTCCGCTACGCATGCGTTAGAGGAAGCCGCCATTTTTGTGCCGAAATTTAAACCGTTGTGTACTCGGGCCGCAAAAAATTGTGGGATAACTGGATCCATAGCACAAATGTGATAATGACAGTGTCTGACGAGTAGATCGTATCGAGATCGAATCATCATGTGGTGGATTTTATCGACGATCTACTCTTTCATGTATAATTCCCTGCTGGATTTTGTGTTTTTCATTTTGGTTGATGTTGTGGCAAAGACACCTTTGCGAGAAGCAACGTGAGTGGTTTTTTTGTGTGTTACAGGTGCTTGCTACATTACATAACCGGTACCGTCTTCACGCTATGTCGTGTAGTGTTCTGGTTGTGTTCTTGAGCTCATTGATTCTCTATTCTGGTTCTCAGTTTTCTGCAAGTCTTCTACTCTCAGCACACCTGTTTAAATGTTACGGTGTTTCAATTTATGTTTAACATTAGGCCTATTATAGCCATTATACTATGACAAGTATCGTGTCGGCACCATGTTTTAGTGTTAAGATTGTCACTGTGTAATCAATCAACTGAATGTCAGGACAATTCTAGTTTCGGACAAAACATTGTTTATTGCTTTTTCGTTGTTAGTTTTCTTGACAATGTCTCTGACATGCTACCAAGTCGATACATAAATCACTCAGAATAGTGTAAATAAATAATGAAGATAAACTCGGTATGCATTGTAATAATTAAGCAATGCCTTGAACCTTACATACTCGTTAAGCACTGGAATCTTGAACTATCAGCATCTATGAATGATTAGGCCAAGTTGTCAATGTTTCACCTCACATCTAAACCATCCATGTCAACTGATTTTGACCGATTCATTCACACTGGCAGAATTTATCTTTTTTTATGTATGTCCTCTATCAACATGATCAAGTGCTTTTACATTTTACACATCAAAGTCAAAGGTACTACACTTCATCATATTCACGATTTAATGTTTTGTTCGTGTAGTGAAATGAATGAGAATTCTGATAACGATTTGGGCTCATATCAACTGTTCTTGTTGTAATGATTTATAACTTTATTTTGGGATTGTCAGGCCTAGTTGTATCACTCATTTTAGGAATGTTATCATCATGGTAAAGTAAACTTAAATTATTCATTTAAAAATGTTATAAGTTAAACTTACTGGAACATGTTGAGGGTAAGCAAATGCATATATCATGTATATCATGATATTAACAACACACCTAAAATCCAATCAAACTAACAATAACATGCCAAAAGTTTGTTAGGCATTTAAGTTATTTGCTAATCATTTGTTAATCCATTGTGATTTCTTTAAAATGATAATCTTTTAATCACTGCAAAATGTAGACTCATGCTTTAGCTCACTTATTTGAACTACTATTACCATGATTTGAAGCTTTATAAGTATGAGCATATGTACTGAATACTTGAGCATGATCTGTTCATGGAATATGTCTATATAACTACTTGTTTATAAACTCAATCTATTCTGTTTCAGAAAAGCTCTTTGTCACACTAACAGCCTTGTGGCGTAGTAGCATGTCCTGGCGACTAACATATTTAAAATTACATGAATCTTCGCTCTATTCAAATTACTGTGTGCATTGCTGGGTCATTCATGCTCTTGGTTTAAAAAACATTCCTGCTATTATAAAAATAGGTCTAGAGTGAGCTCTCCATACATGAGTGTAACAGTGAATGCGGGTGATCTATTTGTACAAGAGTAGCCAAGCAAACATGTTCCTTACACACCCTTACACTGGCTTGAATAGGACGGCCTCTCGGACTTGAACTACATTCCCCCTGTAATGGAACAGCTAAAAATATTGGGGATTTCACTTCCTAATCATAGATGTTTATAATAATGATGATGATTAATAACTAAATAATTATCATTTTATAATATATGTTTCTTCTGATGCCAAAACAGCTGAGAGCATGCAGAATCTAGTGTCATTGTCAAATGGAAAACACTTTACATGCTATTCATCATTCATGTGCTGCAGTATGTTGTATATTATGTCCCATGAAGATTCCAGTTTAGAATAGGTCTTCAGCAACCCATGCTTGTCATAAGAGGCGACTAATGGGATCGGATGGTTAGGCTCAGTGACTTGGTTGATACATGTCATCATATCCCAATTGTGTAGATCGATGCAAATGATGTCAATCACTGGATTGTCTGGTCCAGATCTGATTATGTACTAACCGCCATCATATGGCTTGAATATTGCTGAGTGAGGCGTTAAACAGACACACATAAAAAGGTACTATATTCATGATTATTAAACAGGATCAGCATGATATAGGGGATTTATTTCTCAGTGTTTATTGTATGGCTTTTGACATGTTTACCATGTTCATGTGTTTGTACGTTTGATCCATTTCAAATTGATAACTTATTTATTCTAAACTTTGGGATAAATTATGAAGCTTAAGCTATAAGATGTCATCAAGATGATAAAACATTGTCAGATAATCAATTGAGTGGTGTACATTGACATATGTATTCTTAGTTCTATAAACTTATTGTTTCAAAATGTAAATTAGAGCATTACCAATCATTGCAACAAATTCATATGTTTTAACAATGTTATGGTTATAACACTTGCTCACGTTCTTAACATGCTTAACATGCTTAACATGCTCTTTTCCAAATGGAAATTATATGATGTTAAGAATGGTATTAAGTCCCTTTTAAAGTTAAATATTCACTTGTCACTACCTTTGATATGCTGAAATTGAAAGATATATCTTGTAGTTGTAGATTAAACCGCTTTGGTACTTTGGAAACGGGTAGTCAGGCCCAGTGCCTTGGTTGATTACTTGTCAACATACCCCAATGCTCACTGCTCACAATATGAAACACTGGATTGTCTTGTCCAGATTTGATTATTTACAGGCTGCCATCCTAAAGAAGTGCATTTTTGCACCCTCACCCCTCTGTAATCATCACTAATGTCACTACCTCATTAACATGATTAATATTGGCAAAATACCCTTTGTTAAAATTTAACTGTCCATCATGAATTTCTCTCAGGTCCTCTTGCATGTCCTCGTAATTTGAATTTTTTATTAAGGGTGATTATGATATCTATTATGTTTTTATTTCTCCAGGAATGATGATGAGAAGAGGACAATTTGGTTGTATGAATCACTCATCTTGTCTGCTGTGTCAGTCGGCATCTACCTGTTTGACCATGTGCCCTACCTCCTGCTTCTGCTGACCACTGTCACATTCATATATACTCAGCTGTATGGCCGCATAGACTTCCGATACTGGTGGAACCTCCTGAAAACACGATGGGAGGAGTACCAGCAGCACGAGGAGAGCATGGAACACATGCGCGAGCAACTGTCTCGCCAGCGCCACCCTGTCCAGCCCAATACCACAATGCCATTCCCTCCATACTACCAGCAGGTGCCCCCTGGAGGAGTGGGGCCGTACAGTGCAGCAGGGACCGACCACAGTGCCCATCTAGTAAGTCAGAAACAGGGACATAGTCAAAAAGAACCTCATAGTTGGTTTTGGTCTAGACCCTCCAAATGGCTAAGCCTAAGACAGAGAGGCCCACAGCCTGTCCCTGACCCTGTAGTTTCTAGGGAGAGTCCGGTGACATCCAGACAGGGTGTCCCAATGGTAGGACGCAAACTGGAAGACAATCTACCCCAGAAAGTGGCCTGGTTTGATGGGAAAGAACTGCGTCGCCGTCCACTCCGCCCAGAAGGTTCAACACTTCTCCCCAAGCCTATTGCAGGGTCGTCTTTAGCTGCAGGGGCATATTCGGGAACATCAACAATCAGAACTAAATTTATGTCAGCTTTTGGACTGAACAGTCAATCCCCCAAACCCCCAGGGTTGAAAAACAATGGTCAGAATCTGTGTTTTATGAACTCCATTGTGCAGTCTCTAGCTCGAAGTCCTCACCTTGTCACCTACCTCTCAGTAGATGCTGCCAAAGAACTGGAGTGTGGAGTGGCCGAGTCACTCCTCCTCACAACCTTTGTAGAACTCCTCCAACAGTGCAGTCTCCCAGTCGGAAGCAACGATGTTAGTGTCCTTGACCACACTACCTTCAGACAGTCTGTGTCGGCCCTCAACAGCGGCCTGATGGCTCCACCAGGTCAAGGTCAAGTCCAGCAGGACGCAGCTGAGTTTCTTATGTGGTTGTTGGAGTCAGTGCATAACATTCTCAATAAGAACCGGAAGGCTCTGCAGGCTGGTACTGATTGCTCACTACTTGTCTACCTCATCTTATTGCTTGTCACACGTTCGTCATTAATTGGATTGCATGCGGAATGTCCTCCCGATCTCCAAACCCCTCAGCCCCCACCCCCCCCCACCCCCCCTAAATAATCTGCCCACCATATCTAATGGCTTGCGCTTGTAATCTTGTGGATTTCATGGGTGTTGGATTTTGTTGGTGAAATTTTCATGTTTTATCAATGAATGCTTTTTGTGCAATAGTTAACATATTTCCATTTTTCAGTTTTAAAATTACCTTTGATTGTTTACATGTTTCTCACATTAACGCCTACTTGCCAAAACTTGGCCCTTAGCATCATTTTCAGTAGATTTTAGTGTGGACTATTATCACAGCGTTAGAAATTGGCACTAGTCCTGTAGTCCTTGCCAAACTGCCAAATATTTAAGGTATCATAAGGACTAGTAGAAATTTGCCATTTTAAAGGGTTTTGCTACATGTTATCATGATAAGGACCAGTAGACTAAAAGTGTTAGTTTCTACAGCTGTATTAGCTGGGCATACATGATCGAACAGAAGTTTACTTGACCTAGACTTTGGACTAGTGGCAAGTATTCAGCATCAAGGTCTTTCATTTTCATTCATGATTTTAATTGTAAATATATTTGTAAAGATGCGATACCAATTAGCATGGTAAGCATGAGAAGGAAAACACTTTTACAATACACAAACGAGCAGAAGACTCTCCATCTCAGACCTGCATACACTGTATTTCAGAATTTATAAATCTTGCTTTATATACTATCTGGAAGTGAATCCACATATCCTACTGCAACTTACATGATTTGACATCTGTTTAACACTGCACACAAGACGCTTTCTCGCTCAATTGGTCACTGACCTAATGATCTGTGGGACTGACATTAGTATACAGTTTTAATTGTCTATTTTTTGGTCTGTCTATATTACCTTTCATGTGACAACTCCAGCAAGTGTATCTCCTTTTCAAATATATTTATATTTTTTATGCTTATAAGTACTTGCAGCATGTGTACAGTATACTTACCTGTACAAGTGTAGCGAGGGGAAATAGGAAGCGTGATGCATGACTCACAGTACACAGTGCTTGTTTCAGTTCATGTGAGGTAGATCTGATGCCTCCACTTGTATCTTGAACAAAACAATACAGTTAAGTATGTATGACTAGAGTAAAGAAATTATTATACTATGGCATCAGCTATATTATTAATTTTTTCTTGACAATTCTTTTAGTATTATTATCCCCAAGCCACGGAGTGGGGCTGTGTGGATAGAGGAACAGAGTTTGTCCGTACGTCCGTCCGTCTGCTTCTCAAAGGGGACAGATTTTCTTAAAAAGTATTTAAATTAGAGAAATGTAATTTTACATTACACTGATATCACTAGTCATGATCTTAAATGGGTTTGCAAATTGGTGTCTTGAATTAATTTTTTACACAGGTATTGACCTTGCCCCATGCTTTTCAATATAGTGCATAGTGTATGCAATGGGGACAAATCCTCTCTCAAACTACTAAAGTTACATGAATGAAAGTTTGCATGCTTGTCTAAGTGATACTTGTTAAGACTGAGTTTGAACTGGTGTCGTACATTTTTTTTTACATCCTTGTATATATATAGTACATTATTATCTCTTATTCCATTATGACCCCCTGTGGGGATTCTGGTAGAACCTGTTCCCAGCAACCTAAGCTAGTCGTAAGACTCCTTTTAAATAATAATTCTCAAGGGTCTGGGAGACAGAATACGTGTCATTGAACCCCAATGGCATGGATCATTGTTCATGATACGAATCACTGGATGGGTTGGTCCACTTGATTATTTACAGGCTGCAGTCAAGTAGCGGGAATATTGCTGATTGCAGTGTTAAACAACAAACAAATCATTCTATTGTGAAATACACCGTGGCCCCATTCGCTACTCAGCGAGAGAAAGTAACAGTTTTAGTTCACTAGTCCTTATAATGATAACATATAGCAAAACTCTTGAAAAGGGAAAATTTCTACTTGTCCTTATGATACCTTAACTATTGACCAACTTGGCAAGGACTATTACACTAGAGCAAATTTCTAAAGCTGCTACTGTAGCCCCATTTTAAACCAGGTATGAATGACAGTTAGACGAACACTTAGTTTATGAAAACATTTCTTTAAAATATTTGTAATTTTTTTCTTCATGCTGCTGTTTTCATATATACAGCATAAGGAAACTAGACTTGGTTTAATTTGATCGAGACATGCCTAGGCTTTTAGTAAAAATAATGTCTCTATATGTATAAATTCCACAGTCATGGCGCAAGACTAGAGAATGACAGTGTTCAAGGCTCGATTTAGCTATAAAACATGCACCAATACAACATATTATTGGAAAATGCAACCTAATATCTTTGTCAAATATTTTAATTTTTGTGTCTAACCCTTACTTGTTCACCATGTTCACACATCGATCTTTGAACACACTCAATACCTCTAAGCTTTATTTACAATACTACATGAGTATTGATTAATCCCTGTTTTATATTTAATTTGTCATGCTTTTATTGGCTTGACGTCATCAAACCGTGGGTACTACAAGATTATGTGCATTGCGTTTTACAGCAATAAGTCATTAATTTATATGATTTATCAGCCTAGATGTCCAGCACAAGCTAGTGTTGTTCCTTAATCTTTCTTCGACGTTATGATTGAAAATCATGACAAGCATGAAGCAAAAGTCAATAAAGACATTTTAGACCATTACCACAAGCAGTTCAGCTGCTGATAATAAATCACATGACAGTTGTAAGTACTAATTGTATAGAACGTCACAACACATTCATCAGATATCTGAAATTGTAATTATTTAGACAGTTAGTACATCAATTTCATAAATGTATAGGACCAGGGTGCAACCTGGTTTTGTTTGGTGCAACTAGGCTTTCATGTCAACATGCATCTGGGGCAAGTGAAATCAAGTTCCTTAAATCATGCCCTGGGCCCACTTGCACAAAGTGATCTTAGTGCAAAGATGACTGGAACTCCCATACTTTGACATAGGCTTACGATAGTCTTAGCGCTAAGAAGTAAGATTGCTTTGTGCAAGTGGGTCCAGGTGTTAGCCGTGACAATGTTCTATCATGATTGAAATGATTGTTGATGTTACCAGTACTTGGCTTGTGTACGCCCTCAACTACAGCTGATATTGTGAGCATACGCTGATAAGGACATGCATCTGTGTTCTGATAATCAAAACTCCCATATTTTAGCATAGACTTCTAACAGTTGCAGCACTTGGATCGTTTTGTGGAACAGGGCTCAGGATTTTCTAGCTAAGAGTAGATTATAACAGATTTAATACACTGGTGTAGTTACTTGGATAATTGAGGATGATGAATGGTATGTAAATCGTTCTCCAGTCTTTCTGAATATGACTCAAATTGTGAATGCATCTTACGCAATGTATGATTGCTTGACTATAATGAATGAGTAAATATTGTTTGACTATAATGAACGAGTGAGTAGATATTGCTTGACTATAATGAATGAGTAAATATTGCTTGACTATAATGAATGAATAAAAAATGCTTGACTATAATGAATGAGTGAGTAAAAAATGCTTGACTATAATGAATAAGTAAAAAATGCTTGACTATAATGAATGAGTAAAAAATGCTTGACTATAATGAATGAATAAAAAATGCTTGACTATAATGAATGAGTGAGTAAAAAATGCTTGACTATAATGAATAAGTAAAAAATGCTTGACTATAATGAATGAGTAAAAAATGCTTGACTATAATGAATGAGTAAATATTGATTGATTATAATGAATGAGTGAGTAAATATTGCTTGACTATAATGAATGAGTAAGTATTGCTTGACTATAAGTATTGACTGAGTAAATATTGCTTGACTAATGAATGAGTAAATATTTCTTGACTCTAATGAATAAGTAAATATTGCTTTGAGTTGCATTTTGCAATGCAGCAGTTAATAGTGTCTTTAACATGAAAAGTGTCGTGTTTGCATACATTGTAATTGTATCATATCACAGCACCTAATGGTCACATTGAGATAATATTGTATTGCAACAAAGTGAATTGATACAGCCTTTGCACACACTATGAATCATTTCTCAGGTTAATTTGTCAAAGAGAAATAAAATTGTAGTTTACTGGGTTAGACCACTTGACAAATTTGACAAATACCTGATCGACATTGTATCCTGATAGTTGTGGTCATTGCTCAAAGTCAAAGTCCTAGAATCCATAACTGTACAGGCCTTGGATGATACAGCTGTAACACTGACAGTCACCCTCTGATGCATCACATGTTATTCAAGATCGCACAAATTAGACTTATTTTTACATCTTCTTATATGGTAAAAATGCCTTAAAGAATATATATGTCAAACTTGTCAAAACTGAACAGATTCCTGCAACCTAGATGACCAACCTGTTTTCAATTTTCAACAAAATTTATTTGCTTTTTTCATTTACTCATATCCAGTGAATAAAGGCGTCATAGGTTTGTCTTCAATCTGGAAAAGTAGCTGGCAGAAAGAATGTGTCTGTAAGCAACAAACAAACAAACAAATAAGGTTATACACCATGTACACTGAGATAGAAATTACTGTTAGCCAGTGTCAACAAAAACATTCAATGTTCTCACAGTAAACTACATTTTCACTTCCTCATTGACAAAATGTATTTCATGGTTGACTTTGCTAGCATGCAGTTTTTTTAACATTTTTGTGTGAGCAAGATTTAAATATCACAACCTTTTCATAGCTCCAGCATTAACTGTATACCCTCCTTCCTCACTGACTCACTCGATCAATACTGATCAACTTAACAGTCATTGGTTTGGAACTGCACTCTCTTGCCCCGATCATGTATTGATTGTCAGTTGTTGCATGTCAAGTACACTGTGGAGAGCATGCTTGCTACTGTTTCTGTTAGATTGTAGCATATTAGGTTATAGTTTTTCTTATTTGTCTTTTATGTCTGTAAATGTAAGTTAAGATATTAATAATGGTGGTTGTTATGGTGTCCCAGAGAATGTGTCATCAACTTTAATCAAACCATAGAATAATTCCAGCATGTTCAGTATGATCATTATGGAAATTTACAGATACTTTTTCAGCTGACCTGAATCAAAGGGTCATGTGGCCTCTGTCATGATGAAGTGTTCTTCATCAGTCTTTGTAACAACCTTGAAACTTAACATGCCCCCTGAAATCATAATGCTTATGTTGAAACTTGCAGGCAAAGGTGTTTCTAAATAATACATAAATACTTGTAGACAGAATTTGAATCTGATTAAAACATACACAAATCATATTTTGAAAATGTCTTTTTGGATCATTTCCTATTATTTACCATTTTTTCACCTACACTGTTATTTAACCTGCGGCGTTTATTATTGTATTTTGAACCTTTATTGACCTGTATGATTTTACTTTAGATAATTGAGAATTTTGTCTATTTGCTCTTTGAACACCTTGTGAGCTACATATCTTTGAGTAGTTTTGTTTCTTGCCGAATTCAATTCTTTTATACAGGAATGCATGAACACAAATACATTGATCATGTTGACCCTGGTAGGATGGAAATAATGGGAAATTTGATCCACACTGATTTATCATGCAGTACTATTAAACAAGCAATAAATCTTTTGAAATATGCAATATTTAGTTTTGAAAGAATGCTGGATCATGCTTTGTGTTCCGAGAGTCAATGCGATGATGGATGCTAGTGTTGGATTCCATGCAGTGTGTACTCCCCTGTTTCAGACAAGACCAATGGCTCACGGAGGGGTGAGGAGCGGTTTTCAAGCCCAACATTGGCAGTGCTAAAGTTCATCTACGGTGACCTCAACTCTCGGACAATACTTGACCTTAAGGATGCGTGTAGACGAGAGGTAATTGTCTCTTTAGAAGCAATCTCATTAAAATCAGACCTCAGTTCTCGCTACCGCTATACAAAGATCTGAGGACATCCCATTAGGGGTCACATCAAAACGACCTTTCATCTGACCAATCAGAGCATCGCTTACCAGATTATGAAAGTGACAGTCAGAATGGGATTTCTGATCATGCAACCTGGAAAACTTTAACTCAAAACGATAGTTACAGGTTTTAAGACCGAATCCATACAATCCAGACCATCTCTTAGCCATTCCAGAATGTTCTTTTGTTCAGGTTTCAAATTTGTAATCGAGAATTTGTCAAAATATGTTTCGAAGCGTAGTCGCCAATTTGAAATTAGTGCCGTAAAGCACGAGAAAGCTGCCTTCTGATTTGTCATTCCATTGGTCGGTCAAAGTTTGCGCTGATATATTTACACATGCGCTAATATCTTTACACATCTTCTTTGTTTACTAATCAAATGCAGGCTTGCACACCAGAATATCTTTACACATCTTCTTTGTTTACCATGTTTACTAATCAAATGCAGGCTTGCACACCTAAATATCTTTACACATCTTTATTTACTAATCAAATGCAGGCATCACCTATTCCTGTACTCAACTGCAGTGAATAATGCACAAAAGCCCTCATGCGACATGTGACACACTTATGTAATTTTAGTAATTGACCCAAATATATAGTTTGTTGCTACTATTTGTTTTCTACTATTTGTTTTCTTTGATGATCAAAATGTTACCTTCATATGTCAAGTGTACAGTTTTCATGTATCATATGTTATCATTCTATGACCTTACTATCAAGATATGTATGGTATCAAATGTATTGTTAGAGCCCAATTTAATCAGGTTTATGCTTCTGAAACATGTTGAGAGCTTGAGTGAGCTTGACACGCCCCTTCTGTCACGGGTGATGTCACTATGATGACCACTATCTGTTTCTGTGTCTACAGCAGGGGCTAGTACAAATTCCAGCAGGCTAGTACAGTTGCCCAATTTCCCCATTGTTTTAACATTACAAGGGCATTTTATCTTTACCCGGGCTAGTAAAGCTTTTCAATTAAATTCTAACCCTGCTATAGGGGTTACATTTTCATCTGATATACATTAATTGTCTTGGTTAACAGCCAGTGGGGTAGTGGATAGCATGTCTGCCATGAGAGCAGAAGGTTGGTGATTTGATCCTCTGGCCGCATAATACCAAAATATGTTAATATTTGGTACTTGTTGTTACCCTGCCTGGTGCTTGCCATTAAGGGGATAAAACAATGACTGTCAGTATGCTGGGTCAGAGTGGGGTATACATGCAGCATAGTGTCTCAGTGGCCTGCACTGACTTGTCCAAGCAGCCACACACACACATGCCCCTTTTCAACTCACCTAATGTGAAATTTAGTCTCGCACTAGAATGAAAAAGGGGAAAACTTTAAGTTGCATCAATCATATTCATTTTTGTTACCACAATTTATAAGATATATTCCTGTATAACAGTAAAATAGAATACTCCTGAGAACCTTCTTCTCATCCATTACCGGGTATGCTATATTTCACTCCGACCTTTACACTTAATAATATGAAAATCTCTTTTGTCCAAAAATATGCACATCAAATTTGATCTCATCACACAAAATTACTTACTGTTTATTTGAATTAATTTCTAGATTGAGCTTGCCAATGGACTTGAGAACGACTCTTATGCTGAGCCAATACAGCGTCTTTCTGACTTGGAGTGGCTTCAGCACAAGCAGGAAAATGAATCTATCATAGATGATCTCTTCACTGGGCAGCTTGTAGAGGCCTATCACTGTCTAACAGACAACCACATATCTGTGAACCTTCAAGCTTTCAACATCCTCCCTGTCCCCATCGCAGCACCACGGGAAGTCTCAGGGGTGGTGTATCTAGAAGACTGTTTCACTAGTTTCTGCCATATAGAGCATCTGATGGGGCCAGATGAAATGGACTGCACATTTTGTAGAGCAGATGCCAATAAGGGCAAGAAGAAGGTGAAGAAGAACGCAGTGAATGATGTGTATATGTCTAGCACGCCACGGACTAGAAGTGTGACACGGAACATGAGCATTGACTCGGCAGTTCAAAGCCCAGCTCCCCCTCCAGCCTTCATGTCCCCCATCGTCGGGCAGAGGGACGTTATTAATGATAGTGGTTTCCATGACAATATCTTCAAAACCTCCACTCCCATCATTGAGGCTTGTCAGGGGATTGGGAACCAAACTCGGCAGCATATTCGAGACGTGCAACGACGGTGCCTTTTAAGACAGTTACCTGAGTGCCTGGCTATTCAGCTAATGAGATTTACCTACAACCAGCGCACTGGTAGGTCCAGGAAGATTAAAGCGCCTGTTAGCATTCGTATCAAAGATCTCAACCTGACCAACATCATCTATGACACAGTGACGCGAAGAGAAGATCTCACAGCTATCGACCTCAACCACTCGTACAACCTCTTCAGCGTCTGCGTCCACCTTGGAGCTGAGAGCACAAACCATGGCCATTACATCAGTTACTGTTTGGTGGATGACAAGTGGTATCGGTTTGATGACGAGAATGTCGCGGAAGTGAACATGGAATATGAGCTGACAACTAGAGAACTACGCGAGAATGCTTATATTCTTTTCTACAAACGAGTTCACAACTAGACTTTGTTATTCCTACCCTATCTAATCTCATAGCGGCATTGTCAAAGTACCAAGCTAAATAGGGCAGTTTGGGTTACTTATATAGGAACCCTTGTGAAAATGTTCTTGAAACTTTTAACGTGAACACAGTAACATTCAGATGATATTAGGAGAATCATACTAGCAAATCGTTAGCGCCATATTTGGCAAAAAAATTACCCTGGAAGGTTTTTGGTTCATGTTGTCTACTTGGAGACAAAAAGTTTTTTTAATTTGTCTCATATTCAAAACAGTTTGTTAGGTTTTTTTTCAAATAATACATTCTTAGTTCTTAACCAATGTCTTCAGAGCAAATCATCTAATAAGAAATAAAATGTTATTAAAGTAATATTTTAATACAGCTTAATGCACAGAACAGTCAAACATTCTTTAATGTTGGAGTAACGACAAATGACAAGAAACACCACAACTGCATTGTGAGGTAATCTTGGACAAAAATACCAGGGAAACCATTCATTTTGTTACTTAATGGAAAAACTAGTATGTTTTCTAATCAAGTCCAAGTAAGGAAGCCATTCATGTTTAGTTACTGGTATACACTTTTGTGATTATATGGCATTAGGTGCAACTTTTACAAGGGCTGTGTACTTTGGGTTGTCTTAGACTTTGGTTCCATATAAGTGACACTAGGATGCACACACAGTGTGATATTCCTGACATTGTAATACTGACTGGGCGGGGCCTGTAAGGAATGAATTGACCAAGACAGCTTTAAGGATATGAAAACTTGGTTCTCAGTCAAGTAATTATGAAATCCAGTATTGTTCTTGATGCATAATTTTTCAAATTGAAGTAACTCGAGATGTTTGGTGATGCTGAAGCAAGTGTAGGTCATTTCACTATTTTAATTTATGTGGAGTAAAGTTGAAAGAATCTAATTTGATAGTTATGAGCGTATCAATAATTGAAACTTCTGATTATTTCTTTAACCCAGTCAAAGTTTATTTTAGAAGGTTTAAACTTACCAGAAAAATTACTTCAAGGGAGATAATATTTTCTTGGAATTGTCAATCATTGATTGTAAAAAAAGTTGTCTTCTTTCGTGTATTTGAAATGATTAATGGGAAATATCGTCAACCCCATCACCACTCATCAAGTATTCAGATTGTTGACACATGCATATTGATAGCCAGACAGAGAAAGTCAGTTTTCAGATTCTCCTTCAATACTGATTCTAATGTTTTTATCATGATAGGATTTTATCTATACTTGTTTGTAATATATTATCAGTGACATTATTTATTGGCATTTGGGAAAAAGGTTTTAAAAATTGTAAAACACGATAGCCTTTTTAAGTATGTAAAGTAGAAACACTTTTCTCGATTATGAGCTTCAATCGGAAATATCGAGGTAATACATTCAATCTTATTACATGCCAGTGTCAGATTAGGACTGTAATCTACCAATTTCTATCTTACTTTTAAATGACATGAATATTTCTGAGAGTGATGATGAATTTATAAAGTTTCAGTTCTCTACAATTGACTGCCATATTAATGAAAGTAACAAGAGATAGGAAATGTTAGCAGTCACATTTTACATACCATCACAATCTTAACATGCTAAATAGGGTTTGTCTTGGATAAACTAAACTTTCCTAAAATGAACTGACCTGACCTGTCAATCGATATTTTCACTAAACTATAGTGATAACAGACAAAGAAGTGTAAGAATTATTGAATAATCATGCCATTTCATAACAAACAAAGAAAAATGAACTGTTATAAATGAGGCAAGAATAGTTGAACTAATTTTAATTGAATATTTTTATATTTTAACCCAGTTTGTACAACAAACACTTGGTAATTTTAACTGTTACGTGGAGGTATTTTATGCCTGTACGTAACAATTAGTGTGAATCACTCACTGAAAAATTTATTCTTTCAGCTGAAGTTCTCTTGTTTGGGTCAGCTTCATGTCTTGTTTTCCATCGATCATGTTACTTTGTGAGACTACGCATAAACTGTTTTACATGGTTTTTAAATGGTGCTCTGAGTTGTCAAGCAGGCCACTGTACCTTGTTGTAGAAACTATTTTTGTAAACTTATTTAAACTTCACTAGCACGTCTGTGAATAGGCGTGAGAATAGAATGTGAATAGCAATTGCTTCTGTTGCATAATGTGAATCTGGCTGATATTCAATTGAGAAAGTTGTATGCAAATCAAACTGTGCATTTATATATTTCATTATGTCTGGTGCTTATGACAAGTCTTCTAACTGCCATAACAATACCAACTTATATAAATGGTATAAATCAACAGATATTGTATCACTCATGTTTGTCCTCTTGATCATTTCTATGGGTTTTTAAGAATATTAAGGATATAACAACTTCTTGTTTAAAAGCTGCACTGTTGCAGCTATTCTAGCAGTAGACTGGGTTATTTTGTGGGAATCTGAAAATATCTCGCTGAAATTGTTTTGAGCATATTGGCTCAAAATATTTTGAATTTGTTACAAAGAATGAATATGTTTGTGAATATTGAATATCTTGGTTATAATGTAGAAGTAAGGCTTGAAAGTTCGTTAGTCCATAAAAAATGAAAACAGTGTTTCTCATAAGAAGCTTCTTGTGAAACTTTGAGGGCACCAGGCTTTGTTTCCCCCACCCCCCCAAAAAAATACATGTAACAATTTTTCCCAGTTAGTAATTTATTATTTATTTAAATGATTATATATGTTATCCTTGTAATGAATAATATTGGCTTATATGCAGGTACAGATGAGTGAGTGAGTGAGTTGGGTTTAGCACCGCTTTTAACAGTATTCCAGTTATATCACAGCGTGTCAGCTTAATGTGGGAGGAAAGCCTGAAGTGATGCAGGTCTCAGACGTTTACCTCTTCAGTGAAACCCAAGAGCACAGGTATGGTGCTGACAAACCTAGAAACATAATCGGGGCGAACCGGGATTCGAACCCACAATCATAGGTTTCTGGCATGAACAAGGGACGCAACTCTGCACAGTGAATCGCGGCGCCTTAGACGACTGGGCCCCCCGTGCCCCCTAGGTACAGATGATAATGTGTAATACATTCAGAATTGAGACTGTAGATGTGATTTCGTCAGTAGAATTCATAATAAAAATAATGCATCAGGGGACAAGGGCAGCCTGAAAATGTGGAGAGTCAAGATTTCATTAACTGCTGAGGACTAATACCAGTAGTCTTGAATAAATATGCTCAGGTCTCGTGGCTAGTCAATAAGTTTAGGAACTTTATTACATTCACATTGGAAATGAGATGTTATCAAAATGATTTTTTAAAAGGAATGGTTATGCTGGTGGTAAAGTAGAAAAATACTTTACTATATCTGACATTCATTATTTACGTGAATAATTATGTTACTTACAGTTGTTGATGAGCAGTTGCCTTTGTTATTGCATGGCTGTTTCCTGCTGATTTCTGACATGTTTGTTATTGGTAGATCTGAAGCGGTCTGTCCATTTCTTTAGGTCCATGTCAGTATTAAAGTTGTTTGATATTATATACCCTTCTTGGTTTGAATTAGTGCAATGGGTAGCTTTAGGATTGCTTGTAGTTCCTACGACTTGGGTTTTGTTCTCCTCATGGCTACATTGTGTACCCCGTTCCCGGTGTTTCCTTGCAGTGGCTGGAATATTGAAGAAAGTGACCTAAACCATACCAAAACACTTTATTTCTGTTATTTTTTGTTGCAGCCAATTTATCATCTACTTTACATTATGATTTGTTTTGATTTAAGCAATTTTGATAGTGAAACCGGTTTACACAATTTATCTCTTTTGCAAACAAAACTATACAGTTTTATGAAATTTATTGCCTAATGTTATGTTTAAGTGTTATAAACTAATGTTGTGCACATGAGCCAAATGTTGTTTCTATGTGCATCATCAACTAAGTTTTAACCATACTGTCAACATTACTTATTTCAAAGCAATAGTACCAAATGTCCAAAATGGTTCCTACCATGAAATTTAATGATCACAGTTTCACTGTACCCACCATGAAATTTAATGATCACAGTTTCACTGTCTCATCACGATTTTGGTCGAAAAAGTTCCCATAAAGTTGTACTGAAAGTTCTTGCATGTGCCCCAATGCACTTGTAAATGACATGAATCAGCGACAAGGACAGTGAAGCATGTTGATAATGAATGCGGATGGGCTTAGTTTGGCCATCTCTTTTTGCAGTCTTAAATGTGTAAGCTTTAAGTTTTCATAAAAGAACTTGCAAAACCTCGTTGGTGTTAATCCTGTATGCAACATTGCTTGACAAAGTACATTGGTAAAACTGTAAGTGGGTGTTAATAACAAGGATTTACTTACACATGTAATTAATCATCTTTGTTATCCATCTTTTGAAGGAAATGAGTACCGGGTATATGTAAAATTATGAGGAACGATGTTTTGATTACACCAAGTACACCACATGAGTTAGGTGCTGAAAGACATTGGTCAACTCCAGGGCCCCATTCCACAAAGTGGTCTTAGTGCAAAGACAATCGTAACTCCCATATTTTAACATAGATTTAAGGCAGTCATTGCACTTTGATCGCTTTGTGAAACAATACTCTGGGACTGAGCCTTTGAAATGCAATCCATGTCGATGCTAATGAAATTTGTTTTTCTTGTGTTAAAGAGACTTATGTTTTGGTTAACTTACTGAGTTTAAACTTTAAAGGGTAGTAAATTACAACGTATTTGACAACCACAAACGTTTGAAATGTGTAGAATAGATTACTGGTGGCTTAGCTAATGTGCAAGGGGAGCTTGGGTAGCCTAGTGGTTTGAGCGTTCACTCATGAGGAAAACTCGGGTTCGATTCCTCGCCATGGGTACACTGTGTGTAGCCCATTACTGATGTCCAATGCTGTTATGTTGCTGGAATATTGCCAAAAGCAGCGTAGAACCATACTCACTCACTGCTGTGATATTTCTGGAATATTGCTAAAAGCGACATAAAACCATACTCACTCACCCAGTCTAATGTGCAAACAGATTTGTTGTTGCCATAATAAAAATAATCAAAGGGCACATCTGTTTCAAAGACATGAAAATGTTCTCATGTTGTATTTGGAACTGTAATCAAAAGAAACAATGTCAAAATATTATGTGATCACTTTTTACTACGAACGTTCTCAATAACTATTTGAAATGACTTAACAGGCATTATATGAATTCTTCAGCGTTTCCTTGCTTCTGCTGTGTTCTTAACATTAGGTTTGTTAACCTTTTGCAAATATATCATTAATGATAGGTCTTACTTTCTGACTTGCTTTGCAGAACTTCAAGAATATGAGGATATTGGTATTTAGCAATTTTAAAGGGACTTGGACAGATACATATGTAATTAGCAGTTCACAAAAATATTTGTTGAATAGTGAAAAAAATAAATGCACAGTTATGAAACATTATCAATATCTTGTCTCCATTCATTTTTCGTCTGGAATCATTGCTTGAAGATCTTAGTTTCTGATTTAGGGGCAGTTGGGTACCCTAGTGGTTAAAGCGGTCGCTTGTCACCCTGAAGCCCCGGGTTCAATTCCCGACATGGGTACAATGTGTGAAGCCCATTTCTGGTGTCCCCCGCCGTGATATTGCTAAGGTCCCTTGCTAGTTTCTGATTTTTTATCTTAAATAGGCACCATGTGGCTACTGTGCAGCACAGTTGACTAACTCCCTGTTGTGACCTATGTGCCAACGTACCTCAGGAGCTTAAATGGGTCATCAACCATTCACCATGACAGGCATTGTGGGGGCGAATGGTTCGCCAATGCCCCATGATTGCCTTAAAAGCTAACTGAAGGGGATTTGGTGGTTACAGTATGTAGCTGGGTCAGGAGCATGGGTTCCAATCTCTGATCCTTCCTGATAATGATCCTTGTGGTGTGTCAGCACCCTACCTGTGGCTTTCACCAAAGACCTGCAGCATTTGACATTCTCTCATATTGAGCTGACACACTATGATACAAATACTTATCAGAGCCTGGTCAAACCCAACTCACATTGGATAGGAGTAGGAAAAGATGAAAATAAGACATGATGAGAAGGAACATTACCCATGAATTATTTGTAATTACTGTTTCTTGTATTATCCAATATTACATCTCCAGAGTTGGTCTGATGTTATTATTGAAGTATTGGTAAGATGAATGCATCTACATTTCCAACTGGTTATAGAGCACGCTTGTCAAACAGAAGACCAGGGCCTGGTTCCACAAGACTCCCATACTTTACCACGAGCTAACAGTGGTAGCGCAACGATTGCCCTTGCGCCTCCGGCACAAAGCAACCTTCGGCTCAGGCAAGCATAGAACACTGACTAAAGATACATTTTTGAGACATTAAGGACTGAACCATACATATCAACAAGGAGAATAAAGACAACAGTTTGTACATGGAGACGTAAGATATTAATACGTATGCCCTTTACCCCGTCTGGCGCTCGGTAGGTGAAATCCTAGGTAAAGCGTTCAAAAAGTTTTATGGGGGACATATGGAGGACATTTCCATTTGTGACGCATCAGTTATGAACATGATGTCCGATGCAACTCCCTATTTTGTCTTGTACCCTATGTTCCCGTGTTTCTTCAGGTGAACAATTGATTTGCCTTTGCATGTGAAGGGTGCCACCGATTGGGCAGGATACACTCACCTTTTCGTCAACACTTATTTAACATTTAATCGTGTTTCATGAACACATGTTCCTCAAAAAGGCAGAATCGTACAATGAAATCTGCTCTTAGCCGATATTTATTATGATATGGATAAATTTTGATAAATGTAACAATGAAAGTGTTCCCGGAGTCTGAAATCGTATTTACAAGAACACACCAAAGACTACAAGCAGTCTTGTGTCCGTTCGAGCATCAATCGTCAATATTTATTAATATTTCTGCTAAAAGCAGACGATTGTAGATTCCGACTATATCATGAGCATGTGTTCATGAATCACCATCAAAAAGTGATGATACCAGGCATCCTCGAAAATATTAGCGTATCCTGCCCACCACAAACACACGCAGAGGCAAGTTAATTGTTCACCTGATTAACACAGGAACATACGTTCCGACTCAAAATAGAGAAATGCATCGGACCTAAATTTTGTCACTGATACGTCAAAGTGGAAATGCCCTCCACATGTGTACCATTTAGCTGACAGCAAGGTACAACATAACTCACTTACTTGTCCACTCAAGGCCTCCGTAGGAAGAGTTCATTGTCTTCTACTTGCGTAATTATTGAAAACCAGGATAATCATATCTAATGATACAAAGATTCATTGTTTATTATTTATTCAATAACAAAGAATTTAGAATTACAGATTCACATCTAAGTTACGGTATAACATTACCATTCAGATCATATCACAGACAGCTTAAAATTACTTCACACACTAAGAATAAGGACAAAATCGTTTGGGACTTCGATAACAATAATTCACATATTTAATGATTGTGTGTTTTACTGTATTGAGTATTTTGCAGCAGACTAATAATAACGAAATATTTGAGAATTTACTTCAAACTCTAAAACATATTGAAGTCAATTCCTATAAATAAATAATAAGTCCACTATATTAACTTCACAGACTTATTTTAACACACATCTGTAGACAGCAATAGTGACACCGTTCGGCTCAATAATGTAACCCTAACCCCGCCCACCCAATAGTAAGCCAATCAGGAAGCAGTAGTCCACAAGTGGGTGTGGCCTAAGTTTTGTTCGCTTGATGCGAAAATGCCATGGGAATCACAATATACATTGTAGTTGTTTAAGAACAAGGAGAAGGTTGGATTATTTACATTACACACGATGTCGTTGTCGACACAGTTACCAAAGAATTGTATCCCATGTAATTTTCTGTATACATAAATGCACCCAAGCTTGGGAATATTTGTACCCAATGCCTATTTTCACAATGCTCGAAAAATGTCACGTACCCTTTATAAAGTCAAGTGTGCTATTTTCCATAACCCCCTTGAACTCTATCTTGTACATTTTGTACTCGGATTTTGGGTACCTCTGTGTATGCAGAAAGTTACCTGGGGTACATTTCTGTTGTACCTTGTCGCCAATGACCCCGACAGCTGAACCTTTGCGCTGACATCATATTCGTAAAATATATACTAGCACCCAAAACTGTTCATATCAAATATATAAATTAAATGTCAGATAGAAATATGTAATGACGAGAGACGTAAACCCCAGAGTGTAAGATTAATCCAATAAGAATGCAACAGGCCATCTTGTGTGACGTCACGGACAACAGCACGAGCACAGGAAACCGCTGTTGAGCATGCACCAGCTCATACAGTTCATCCGGGCCACCAGTTCCCGGTTAAAAGGACAGCCTTTGGACATTCCATCGTTCAGCACATGAAACGTCTCAGGAGAAACACGTCACGGCACGATTAAACTGCCGAACGCTATCAGGTCATTGGAATATTGCAAGGTGGAACGTCGTACCGCGAGGTGGCCGACTGCTTCCATTGCCTCAGAAATACCACTTCATCGCCGATGTGACGAGTCCAAGACAACAACCTCGTCAAGACTGTCCCCGTTCAGGACGTCTGTGTGACGTCACCAGCACAGAACTGGTGGATCCGTGTCACCAATCTCCGTAACAGGCCCCAGACAGCCGTGACCACTGTCCAGACAGCCGTGACCACTGTCCAGACAGCCGTGACCACTGCCCAGACAGCCGTGACCACTGCCCAGACAGCCGTGACCACTGTCCAGACAGCCGTGACCACTGTCCAGACAGCCGTGACCACTGTCAAGACAGCCGTGACCAGTGCCCAGACAGCCGTGACCACTGTCCAGACAGCCGTGACCACTGTCCAGACAGCCGTGACCATTGCCCAGACAGCCGTGACCACTGTCCAGACAGCCAAAATATTGATTTACCTGTGTAACGAGACAAAAGAAATTTGAAAAATATATATTATTTGATCCATTCATTTATAATCACATTCTAAACGTGACTCACAGTGCTGACAGTGTAACAGTACCACTCCACCAATTCACCGTTCAGGACAAGAAATATAATAAAAAATAGACCACGGTGTTGAATATTTGCACAACAATGGCTACCTCATACATTGACGAAATATTGAATGTAAACTGTTATTTCTCTAAGGCAACATCATCTTCCAGTGCTGAAGACCATCATACCAAAACAAAACCACAGAATCAAAGAAAATAGCCTGTTGTTCACCGAGGCTTCAAATACAAACCATTTCATAAACTGTGTCGATGAAAAATGCAAAGTAAGCTGGATTAAAATTGAATTAGACTGAAGCAGTCCCTCCCTTTGCTGCCTTCCAGACTTCACTATCGTTCTTTCAAACTTCACTATCCTTTTTAATACTCCTGTACGCCCCATTTAACGTCTTATCTCTATCGTTAAAATTTTCCTATCCCTTTCAAGCGTCCTAACACAATCATAACCCAACCCTCTTTCAAACTCCTACACTTCTTACAAACACTGCTACGCCTATTTCAAACTTTATAATCCAATCTCATTCAGCAACAGCATATCCCTTTACAGAGGCTCGTGTTGTCATCTTTCGGTGGGTTCTGACTTCGAGTAAAGGTAAGAAACACTTGCTCCAGTGTTGTCTGATGGACGGAATAGTCCTCAACAAAAAACTGCCCCTTAGCCTGTTCCATGGACGTGAACACCTGGGCCAGACTCACGGAGGTGTCGGGCACCTGGAAGTGGGCGTAGCCCTGGTGGTCGTCAAACACTTTTGTGTTAGGAAATGTAGACACCAGGAAATCTATCAGGGGTTGTGTAGGCGCTGGTGAAGTTTCTTCTGAAGCTTCTAATTGCACCGTGACATTTCCCATCTTGGCGATGAGTGTGTACCCCTGGCCAAACTTGTTCTTCAGATGCTGTGGCGTTCCCAAGCAGACAAATTGCCCATTAACCATGATGGCGAGTCTCGTACACAGGGCATCACATTCCTCCATGCTGAAATTAATGAATGGAATATAGAAGGAGGTATCCTCTCTTAATCATTTAATCATAATTACTTTAGCTTATGATTTTATTTTTGTTTAACGCCACACTAGGCAATATTTCAGCTATATGAGGGCGGTCTGTTAATAATCGAGTCTGAGTCAGCGAGCCTGACCACCCGATCCGGGTAGTTGCCTCTAACGACAAGCAAGAAATCTTTTTGCTGGTATTTTGCTGAAGAAACACTATGGAATAGAAGTAAGTGAATGTTTGTTTACATCGCAGTTAGCAATGTTCATACTATGACAAGCTGTCCGAAAAGGTTACAGTCGAATCTGCCTTGGCAAACCTGTGTCACACAAGTAGTCAGGCAACTCTGCTACCATTCTATCTTTGTCAATAGTCTCTTTCAACAAGCATGTGATTCTGGAGCCCTGTTCTATCCTAAATCTGCCACCGAAAATCAAAGCAGATCGATCGGTTTACTTAAAACAAGTTTTTTGTGATTACCTGTGAGACGTGAGCACCAGGGTCCTGCCGCACTCCCGGACTTTTGACAGGACGTTCCAGAGCTGCCTCCTGGCCTTGGGGTCCATCCCTGTGGACGGCTCATCCAGCATGATGAAGGCCGGGTCTCCAACCAGAGCGATGGCAGTGCTCAGCTTACGCTTGTTACCACCACTATAAAGATACCATGTAAACTATTGATGGAATATTTCAGTACCAATGTTACTTTATTCGAGATCTTTCAAGAAAAGTAAGTGGTAGTTCAATAGTTGATGCATGAACACTCTTAACGCAGAAATCTAATATGTCTAGTCACTGTTATCCTGGATAGTTATAAACAAGAAAGGGAGTGTAAAATTGGTTTATGGCCGCTCTGAAAGAATTTTGGTTTTAATGTGAGGGGGAATCAACTAGCCTACCGACAAATGGAAGGGACTATGCCCATTATGTCATTCAGTTAAAGAAAAGTAAACTTTAATTTCACTTTACTTTTCTATGTCCTCATTATTGTGATCTTAGAAAAGAGTTGATACCAGAACGCTTTGCCTTTTATTACTTTTCTCTCTTCAAAAAATGTCGATGTCAAGTTACAACAGGCTTTATATGCCCAAAATGATATTTCTCTTAGAAACGAACTGTTATTAAGATTTATCCGAATATGTAAAACAAATATGTAAAAAATATGTACTTATATATAACTCCTATATTGATATGGACTGGAAGCCCTACGGTGTCTCCTTACAAAATCCTCTTTTGACTCGTCCTCCAGGCTGCTGACGTCAAACAGCTTTGGTTGTACGAATGCATTGTAATCCTCCCTAACCAAGGGCAGCCAACAATCATTATCGAATATTACCACATACGACCGCAGATGGATTAATAAATGTTGCTAATGGCATAAAAAACAACAACAACAGCTTCTCATTGACATTTTGGGTGTAGTGAGTACCTATATGTTCCGGCAGGTTTGTCTCCGTACTGTGCAAGCAACATGATATCCAGCAGGTTGTCACACACGCCTTTGATGCGGCTCTCCGGGACTCCCTTGAGTCTGGCGTACATGGTGAGAGTCTCCCGTCCTGTCATCTGGTCAATCAGAGCATCAAACTGGGGACAGTAGCCCATGTTCTCCTGCACCTGTAGTAAATGATGTGCTGCTCAATAATCTATGATAATAATACATACATGACACCTTTTTTATGGATAAGAACTCCTTTATCCTTTGTAACAACGTTTCAAATAGAATGAAGAATAAATAAGTTGTGATCCATAAAAGAATATCATGTATTCATGTTGTTCCAACTTCTAAATGACTATCAAAGACTATATGTTTCTCTTATTGCAAAACCTATTCAAAGATGAAATTCAACGTTCTAGAACAATGATCAAGTACCTTTTGGGTATTATTCTTGATGTCGTATGACCACAGAAAAGCGTTCCCGCTTGTCAGCATTACATCTCCCGTCATCATCTTGAACGTGGTAGTCTTCCCGGCACCATTCTGACCCAGGAGACCAAAACACTCCTTCTCCGGAATCCCAATGCTGAGATGGTCCACTGCAACGAAGTTACCATACCGCTTGTATAAATCTTTAAGGATGAGCGCATCTGACCCATGCTCTCCAGCCGAGATACGACTAACACGTAGTTGCTCCTCAGCGACGTCAGCGTCCTTAGACATGGTGCTTTCAATTCTGGAGAACGCCTCAGAGTCAGATTCCTTGCGTCCTAGAAGGTAGATGATGCGTTGTGGGATTCTGTATTCGATGAACAGAGTGACAAGCAGATAGACGGCACCTTGGATCACCATGAAGACTACAAAACGGCCAACTCCTGGGTACATCCAGTCCAGGTAATCCTCGGCAAAGTCCAAGCAGTTGTCACCACATGAATCTGAGAAGAGAATTAAATTAGAATAATTAATTCAGAATTGTAATGATTAACACAAAAATATCTGTAGACAATACGAAAGCAATGACATGGTTCAACGCAATAAGGAAACACAAGCTCCGCCCATTCTATTATTAGCCAATCAGGAAACACAAAACGAAATGTTATATTGCATTTTCTTAAAGACTGACCTTTACAGCATGAAGGCTTCTCAACACAGAGATTGGTTGAGTTGGAACCGAAGCAGTAGTCCAAGTTGCTGTAGTTAACGAACATGTCATTGATGGACTTGCCAAAGTTGTAGTGGGGGAACAGCACCAAGAAGACCCAGTCCAGAGCAATCGCCAGATCCGTTTCCTCAAGAAGTCTGAGCATGAATGTCGTGAGGAGGGTGGCGAGACCTGATATACAAAATACATTGTTTAAATGAATTGAAAAGAAAATTGTAATCGCCTCACCCATAGAATTTAAGAATGACTAATACAACGAAACCCTATTAATCACTACTAGAAACTTAAATACACAAAGGACAAAGATTCGTTTAACTGAAATTATTTTAATCATGACAGATTAACTATGGTAATAAGGAAGAATATGGTGATCCTTAACAGTGTTTTAAGTATCATTATGCCCCAAAGTAAGATTGACCAATCAGAACAGAAACTCATATGAGCCCTTATAAGGTCAAAACAAATGCAAGATGGTTGTTACTGACCTAATTGAGACACCAACACCCACCTCGCATATTTCACACGAAAATTCTGGTACAGAAGTTCGTTAATCGACACTGTTTTGTGTTTTTATATCATCAATGTTGATGTGCAAGGACATTAATTTGAAACAAAGTCACGTTCGTGTCTTTATTGATAAAGATTATAGTTACAAATTTCAACAAGTAATAACCCTTTGACCCTCAACGTCAACGGTTGTAAGTTTTGACATGATTCGTTGTGGTGTCTTTAGTTTTCGGTGTCATATTACGTTAGTAGAAAAGCTGACGCCTCGCCCAATATTTTTCTTCCAACCTAATATGACACCAAATACTAAAGATTAACTAAAAACTAATATTATATTAGACAAACGCTAATGTAGTACTGGTACCTGTTATAATATTCAGGATGATGATGACGACCATGCCAGTAGCAGGGGACTTGAACACATATTGCAGGACGTACATGAAAGGTAACACCGCCAGTCCATATACAAGTAGAACCAAGAACACGATTCCCAGCCTCCCATCGTCGCTGTAGGCTGGCGACTGGAACGCTGCAAACACAACCAGCAGCACAAGGGATGGAATCAGGTAGTTGATGTAGTCCCAGGCCAGGTTGGACAACCAGAAGACAAATGGTCCAACTCCACTGACACTCTGAAGATGTTTGGCGCCCACCTGCCTCTCCTTGATGAGGAAGTACACGAAGGATGAAGTTAGGAAAGCCATGCCAAACAGGAGACAAAAGGCAACAGTGAACCCAATTCCTAACCCAGCTCCTGCAATCCGAGAGGATGATTCATTTTCATCAAAAGGCAGGGGGTTGTTGACAGTTATTATTGAATGATCTCGAGATGTGAAGTGTTTCAGCATAGCATTCATCATGTATGACAAGGAAATTGAAATTGCGTGAAATGACTGTCCATTGTAGTAGCCTTTAGCAACGGTGTTGGACGCATACTCGGCAGCAATCATCATTTTCTTATTGTACTGACCAATTCCAAGATTATTAGCTCTGGCTAGGAAGTAAGCATTAGCATCTGAGTTTGATAGGTTCATCTTCTCAGTAGTGTCTGCGGTTCCCACGAACTGGTCAGAATACGCAGTGCCCAGAGCCTCTGTCAGAGCAACTGCCGGGGTGCCGTCGTTGTAGGGCACAAAGCTTCCCCCAAAGGGTGCGAGGTCTAAGGTGAGAGGTGCTTCGCCGGGTAACGTAGGCTCAACCTCGCTCACCGCTAGGGCAGCTATTGCGAATAAGACAGGCAGGAGGAGTTGTACCAAGGCGATTGTCCTGTTCCTCCAAGTGTGGAGAACTTTCTTCACAAACATTCCTCTGAATCTTGACAATTCCAGCATCAGACCCGTGGCTCTCTTGTATCCCTGGTTGAATGCTGCATGAGATACGTCAAATGTATTAATGCCTATACATTCCTGTAGATAAGTAGATAAGTATAAAAACGAGCATTGCTTAAAATATTGTATATTGAAGCGAATGTGTTATTAATGTCCTAAAATAATGGTATTCGGAACTCGAAATGTCGACGTGTGAATAATAGTGCGTATGAATAATTTTCTTGTTAATACCTGATTATAGAAGAAAATGTACAAACATGTGAAGACGATGCAACATCTGTCTTCTGTAAGTTATAGGATGAGGACGTGATAGCACGGGAAAACGTTTTTGGTTCAACAAATACAGTTGGGACTAGCTTGGAGTTTCTAATACAGGTCATTATGTTAAGACATGATAAACGTACCCAGAATGTCACCATTTGCCTGGTTGGCCTGGACGTTTTGAAGTCTATAACTACAACTGGAACTTTGTTTCATTTCCATCGCCATGACAGGATTAACATAGGACTTCAGGCCAGCTGAACCACCCTGTTCTTGTTCTTGTTCTTGTTCTTGTTCTTGGGATTTCTCAACCCTGAAATATTTGAAATAGATAAACTTGATGCAACATTTCGTCTTGTTCTTATGTGATTGAGTGAGTAAGTGAGTGTGGTTTTACGCCGCTTTTAGCAATATTCCCGCAATATCACGGCGGGGGACACGAGAAATGGGCTTCACACTTTGTACCCATGTCGGGAATCGAACATGGGTCTTTGACGTGATGAGCGAACGCTTTAACCACTAGGCTACCCGACCGCCCCCTTATGCGATTGATAACAGGTTAATGCTACTAAAACATGCCATGAAACATGGAAGTGATTGATGTACCATAAGTAAGTTAGGAAACATGCTCGGTTGGGCCAAAAATTGTCAATGGGTGACATTGACGAATGGCCTGGGCCAATTTCAAGCTCATGTCCTACCGTTGGTAAGGTGTGAAACTGACAGGTTGAAATAGCATACGATTTGAGGAAGCAGACATATCAAAGTAGGATTTGAATCACATTTGCTAGCCCTGTCCCTTTTTAAGATTGGGATCAGTCAAATCTAAACATTTAAAAGAAACCCCCCACAAATGTATCTTTTTTTGTAATCTCAAACAATCAACAACACATACATGTACGTAAGCCGGAACACAACTGATGAATTCACACATATAGGCTTACCTCAGAAACACTTCCTCCATGGTGGTGGCGGTAGTTCCAAAGCTACATATACCGAGTTCCTTCCCCTTGTTTTCAATCTCCGTGAAGAGAGCAGCAAAGTTGGCTGACTGGTCATCAGGCAGCAAGTAGGAGAGTTCAGCATTGATCTCACTCTCCATGACTGCTGAAGGGACGTATTGCTGGACAACTTTCGTCACTGATGCCACCTGACAGGTGGGTTCCTTCACCATCACCAGGTGGTAGCCAGCTCCTGTTGGCAAATACGTTTGGTTACCTTATTATGAAGCTACACTAAAATTTGATGAACTGTCATCCCTCCCTTGTTTTTTTTATGAAGATACATTGTTCCGAATTGCATGATAACAAATAAAAGGGACAGAACTCTTTCCACAATCATAGTGAGTGAGTGAGTGAGTTGGGTTTAACACCGCTTTTGACAGTATTCAAGTTATATCACGGCATGTCAGTTTAATGTGGGAGGAAAGCCCGAAGTGATGTAGGTCTAAGACTCCACAATCATAAGAAATATCTGTTAAAATCAGAGTCCATTGTATGATTCCTACTATATCAAACGCACATGTTTATGAATTACTATCATGAAGTGATGATACCAGGTGTTCGCGAAAAGGTTAACGTATCCTGCCACCCAAATGGCACCCCTCACAAACACACGAAAAGGCAAGTCAACTGTTCACCTGAACATTTGGCATTAGACATAATTTTGGTTACTGATGCGTCAAATTTTTAAATATGTCGATCATATCACTTTGTTAAACCCTCCTTGAAAGGGCATGCACAATTGTATCTAACAAAATGCGAAATGTGGACACCTGCCGGGGGCTGCTGGGGTATTGCTCGACATAACGGGAAAGTTGACTCTTGAAACGTTGAAGTCATCCTTCTTGTCATACAGTCTTGTGTATAGTTTATGTCAATCTGAATCTTTATGCACAGATCTAAATATGAAACAGATGAGTCACTTTCACTGGTCTCTTTTCGGTGGGTAAATCAGTGGCTGTCCAACCATTATTGAACGATATCAGATCATCGATATACCTAAAGCTTAAGTTAGGTTTCTTTGCCAAACTCTCGTGTTTTGGGTTTGCCAATCTCAGCAGACTCTATGCAGAAAGAGACGGATCAGCAGAGGGAGGCACAATAAGAGTACTGGTGCATACTAAATATGCATGCTGGCTCAGCATAAAGTGAACATCACAGATAAAAGATGACCCTACCCCTCCCGCCAACTTACCGTACAGCTTCTTCAGGAAGTATGATGTCCCGCAGCACTTGACCACCCCTTCTGCCATGATGGCGATGCGGTCACCCAGAAGGTCAGCTTCGTCCATGAAGTGAGTGGTCAGCAGCATTGTCCGGCCCTGTCTGTTTCTCTGAAGGATGTCCCATGTCTGTCTCCTGGCTGCAGGATCCATACCGGAAGTCGGCTCATCCAGGATAACGATCTGAATAGCAAAACGTCAGAAAAAATATTTCTGTGTTAGTTTCTCAGTAGTAATATACCCATGTCGGCCATGTATTTTAAACACACTTAACGGTAACACGTTGTTATATACAGTGACCGCACGTACCTTGGAACCTCCAATAAGGGCGATGCCAACAGAGAGTTTCCGCTTCTGGCCGCCAGAAAGATTCTGAGACATGACATTTCTTTTGTGATCCAGCCCAATCTCGTAGATATACTTTTCCACCTCCGAGTTCACGTGTTTCTTTGGACAGCCTTTCAGCTAAATGGATTGATAAATAAGAGTATTGTCAGTACAAATTGCACATTTGCAGTACAGATCTCCATTAATAATTGGCAGGTAGGATATGAAGGCAAAACAGCTCACTGGTCCTTACAACCGAAGAAATGAAATATAGATAATGTCTTTCATCATGTAGTAGGAGGTATTTTAGATGTATTTTGTACAATTGGATAGATAACCTATATACCTCTATAAATTATGTTCATATTCTGTTTTAGTGAGGCAGAAACCATTAAATGAATAGTTCAGTGTCGTGTTCATGCCACATTAAACATCCTGCCATCTTTGATAAATAAGGGATGTTCTTAGACATTGCAGTAATATAACTTTAGGACGATAGTACATGTCTATTGGCTCAACACTAAATCCGACACCCAGGACTGCAGCACTCTAGATAGGATATGCAAAACAAGCATTTATCGGCATCATCCAATACGTTTTGAGTTGATTGTGAACACCTATGAATAATGTAATATACTCCATGGTGCAGCAACAGAATTTCATTTGCGTGCACATTTTTCTTTACAGATGCTATTTGCCCACTAAATACAGGCATCACATCAACAGGAATTCTGCAGTAGTGAATATTACACAACATGTCCCCTGAAACACCATTTTAAGCAGATTTAATTTTAAAAGTGGTTATTATTGTTTAATACGCAGACTGGACCCACGGGAGAACACATATACTGAATACTCTACAAAAACTGTAAATACCCAATGTGAGTAATATGTAAGCAAATACTTAATTGATCAAAAACTGGACACAGGTACTTACGTTGGCGAAGAAGTCAAGATGTTCTGTCACTGTCATGGTATCAAACAGAATGTCATGCTGTGGACACAGCCCCAGGCTCTGCCGGACACCTCGGATGTCTGTCCGTATGTCAAAGCCATTCACTATAGCGGCACCTCCAGTGGCAGGGATGAAACCTATGAATGATACACATCAAGTGAGTGAGTTGAGTTTAAAAGGCTTTAGGGGCGGTTGCTATTTTAACCTGGCAGTTTCACACCTGGTACCAATAACAATGGTAAGACATAAGCTTGAAATTGGCCTAGGCCATGCGTCAATGTCATCCATTGACAATTATGGCCCAACCGAGCATGTTTCCTAACTTATCCTTACTTACGGTACATCAATCACTTCAATGTTTCATGACATGTTTTAGTAGCATTAACCTGTTATCATTCGCATAAGGGGGCGGTCAGGTAGCCTGGTGGTTAAAGCATTCGCTCGTCACGTCGAAGACCTGGGTTCGATTCCCGGCGTTGATACAATGTGTGAAGCCCATTTCTTGTGTTCCCCGCCGTGATATTGCTGGAATTTTGCTAAACGCGGCGTAAACCATTCTTACTCAATTAAAAGGCTTTCAACATTATGTCACACACACCTCAGCATGTTAGCATGAAAGTCCAAAGTATAAGTTATCGCAAAGTTTACCAGTGTGCTGAACCCCGAGCACCGATGATGTTGCTGATATACGAATGATCATAGCCAGGACGAATCTAACAGTGCAAACCAATGATCACCAAATCATGACACGACTAAGGGACGCAACTCCGTGCGACCACAATTGTTTCTCGCATTATCAGTTACTGGATTGTCTGGTCCAGACTTGATTATTTACAGACCGTAGTCATAAGGTTGGAATACTGCGGCGTTATACAAAAAGAATTCAACCAAACCAAACAAAATAAACAGTCTTGATATATTACAAAGGCCAATGATTACGTAATGTGTAATGACGTCACAGCCTATCTTTGTAATTGCTAACTTTAACCCACCTGTTAGGATGGACATAGTTGTAGTTTTTCCAGCGCCGTTGTGACCCAGAAGAACAGAGATCTGACCCTCGAACATGTTGAGACTCATTCCGTCCACAGCTACCTTCTTCTTGGCTCCTTTGCCAAATACCTACACCAGTATGTACATGTAGATGTTAGTACTCAATACTCGATAAAGGGAAAGATCGATTTTCTGGTTATTGTTCTATATTATTTCCTCAACCTTACCTAAAAGAAATGATAAAAAAATACTTTTTCAGAGTCTTTTCAACCTTTCATCAAAACAAATAATTATTTCATCTGTATTCTCCTCAAACATTCTGCAAACATTTGCTGTTATTTGTTCTTCACGATCAGCTTTTCATTTAATTTGTATATGACCCATACTTGCCGTAAAAGGCGACTATGCTTGTCGTAAAAGGCGACTAACGGGATCGGGTGGTCAGGCTCGCTGACTTGATTGATACATGTCATCGATCCCAATTGCGTGGATCGATGTTCATGATATTAATCACTCGATTATTTACAGACCGCCGTCATATATTGGTGAGTGCGGCGTTAAACAACAAACCAACAGACCAGGTAATTTCTTACCTAATCGGGGCGGTCGGGTAGCCTAGTGGTTAAAGCGTTTGCTCGTCACGCCGAAGACCCGGGTTCGATTCCCGACATGGGTACAATATGTGAAGCCCATTTCTGGTGTCCCCCGCCGTGATATTGCTGGAATATTGCTAAAAGCGGCGTAAAACCATACTCAGTCAGTCAGTCTTACCTAAACAAGATATTGAATATTGTACTGTGTTATAAAGCATCAGCCACACTGTGATGGTGCTGTATCACATGATAGTCATACCTTCTGTAGGTTCTTGATGGATATCCCGATATCCATTCCATTAGGCTCCTTCTCGAAGTAGGTTTCATTTTGTTTTGTGGCAATATCTTGGATTGGCTCTACACGCACCGAACTACCACACCAGTACGCGATCTGTTGGGAAACATTCAATATGAATCTGTTTCCGCGGATAATCTAGGCTAGTTATTGTCTTGCATTGAAAACAACTTGCCAACACACACTTCCTTACATATATTTAGTAAGTTAACGTTCATCGCTGAGAAAGAACTTAAGGCAATAGTACTGAAGGAAAAACATAATATTGGATGCTAAATCAATAGTGGTCTCTTTTCAGCTGTTTGCACCAGGGCACGTATACGGGATAATTAATATGGCTATTTATGCCAGGGCAAAGGGATTTGTACCTCGAGATACATAATTAGAATTAGGATAGCAGTAGCTAGTGAACAGCAAAATAAAATCAACTGATATCTGTGTTATAAATGTAGGACACTTTGTCTTTGTTATTGCGGGAAACATCTGGTGTTTTGTTCATGTTTCCAATTAGGCGCAGTAGGGTCTCGCTATGAGAACACTTAGAAACATTACAAAACTGCAACGTTTTGGCATCGTCCCTGGAGGTATCCGCAAAGAAGCACTTAATTGTTGGACAAGATGACCGATTACGGACATTAAAGGGAAGAACTATTAATAATTTTATGCTTTGATGTATAATATCTGAATTGAGCTGAGAATGTAAATATGGCTATGGCACTGTTTTATGGAAGCTTATAGAAATATGTACACATTATAATAATTAACAAGAGAATACTCATGGCGCTACATTTATATTACCCCGGTCCTGGATGAGTGTGCCCTCAGGGTGAGTATACAGGCGCTACACGGTCAAACAGTCACATCACCATCTCATCCTACCTGGTACCCATTCACTGCTGGGTTAACAGTCACATTACCATCTCATCCTACCAGGTACCCATTCACTGCTGGGTTAACAGTCACATTACCATCTCATCCTACCAGGTACCCATTCACTGCTGGGTTAACAGTCACATTACCATCTCATCCTACCTGGTACCCATTCACTGCTGGGTTAACAGTCACATCACCATCTCATCCTACCTGGTACCCATTCACTGATGGGTTAACAGTCACATTACCATCTCATCCTACCAGGTACCCATTCACTACTGGGTTAACAGTCACATTACCATCTCATCCTACCTGGTACCCATTCACTGCTGGGTTAACAGTCACATCACCATCTCATCCTACCAGGTACCCATTCACTGCTGGGTTAACAGTCACATTACCATCTCATCCTACCTGGTACCCATTCACTACTGAGAGAACAGTTGCATCTTACCTTACATTGAAATACTAGCTTCAGGTTGGTTTAGGAGCATATTTCGATCATAGTCACTTATCTTACCTTACATTAAAATACTAGCTTCAGGTTGGTAAAGGCGCGGGCAATTATCTTCCCTGAAGCCCGCTCATGTAGGCCGCTCATGTTTTAGGGTAATCAATCGGAACATCCTAGATAACATGCATACCTTGGCTCGGGGAACATTGGCTCACACACAGCGTACATGACACCATATATCCTTGAGACACCACATATGTTATACGTGCTTCAGTATGGGACGGGAGCGAAGGCCAAGAAACTCTCAGAAGTCAAACTGGCGAACACGGTCAACTATAAATAAACCCATTGTAGACTACTGATATTCGTCATACAGATGATGCAGTTGATGGTGTACTCATACACCTGTCAGTACTCACAGTGAAGGAGAAGTACCATGGTTTGGGCACCCCGAACTCCCCCGGCCAGACGTTGTCCACATACCACGTGATGAGCAAGTGGATGGCCGAGTCTACGAGTAACATCAGCATGACATCCAGCAGAGACAGGTTGTCATCAACTGATGCAGGCTGGTCGAAGTTAGACCACTGAATACCAGAACCTGTGAGAAATAAATACAAACTGTATAATAACGTCCATGCATTCATTTTAAAGGTTTTTGAATCTTTATTCAAATATTGAAATTACTTTCAAATGAAACTATTAGGTTATCCATAATTCACTGTGCAGAGTTGCCTCCCTTAGCATTGCAAGGGTCTTCTGATCATATACCGCCTTGGTCCTTGTTTTTTATGATATATGCGTTGTCGTGGATTTCGCCAAAGTGGTAAAAGTCTAAATGAAAGCGACAATAGGAACGAAAGTCTAGGTGAGTTCATAGTACTGCAGGCCTCAAAGTTTTAATTTTTACAAAGTAGCCATATCGCTACAAGTATTTTTTTAAAGGTAGCCAGTGGTAAAATCAAGAAGTCAAGCCAGTATTGTAGGTAGCCAAAAGCATTTGAAATTATCTTTATCAAATAACTATTATGATATGTACAAGTTACAGAAATTGTATCTTAATGGGAACTGTAATTGAATTTTGTTAGTTGTGACTTGAACAATGATGCAATTTATGTTACTAGATTATATAGGTATATCCTCGCTTATCCAATGAGCATTGTCAACTACAATAAAGTACTAATTACATTAATTATCATATATTTTGGTTCATTGTCGACTTAAGAAGGAATTATTTGCGAGTACAATTATTAGCAGATGTGTTTTCAGCTGTTATTTATTTTTGTGACTACATATGTGTAGCAATAGAATTTAGTAGCCACAAGATATTTTTTCTAGGTAGTCATTTGGCTACCTCTGAATTTTAGACAGTAGACAAACTGAAATTTAGGTCGCATTGGCGACCGTTTAAGTCGCAACTTTGAGGGTGAGTACTTGCACAACGTTTGGTTTTGATGACCATGTCATGAATATTTTTACAAGATCCTGGCCATAAAAGTGATTCTATTCCTGTCTAACGTTTTGACATACCCGTTCCTTCATAGAGTCCAATCACCTTGGAGCCAAATGCCATGCCGAGATTGAATACCAGACATGATCCCAACTTGGCCGATCTGCTCATCGTTTCATACTGACTCTCAAGATAGAAGTAAGGACAGTAGGACACGAAGAATACAATTCCACTGATCGCTGCTCCTATATTAGCTGGAACAATGGAATAGAAGGTGACCTTAGAAAAACGGCATGCCACTCATCACATCGCTCAAATAACAAATAAATAAAGTTTTGTTTTGTTTGTTTATTGTTTAACGCCGCTCTCAGCAATATTCCAGCTATTTGAGGGCGGTCTGTAAAAAACCGAGTCTGGACCAGACAATCCTGTGAATGACATCATGAACATCGATCTAGGCAAATGGGATACGATGACATGCACCAACCAAGTCAGCGAGCCTGACTACCCAATCTCGTAAGTCGCCTCTCACGACAAGCATAGTCGCCTTTTAAGGAAACATGGGTTGCTGAAGACCTATTTTAGTCTCCACGGGTAAGTGGTAAGCATAGGAATTAATGAGTTTGCTGTGGTGAAACTATGTAAAACAAATATGTAAAAAAAATGTTTGTTTGTTGTTTAACGCCGCTCTCAGCAATAATTCAGCTATATAACGGCGGACTGTGAACAATTGAGTCTGGACCAGACAGTCCAGTGATTGACATCGTGAGCATCGATTTACGCAATTGGGATACGATGACATGCATAAACCAAGTCAGCGTGTGCGGCGTTAAACAACAAACAAACAAACAAATCCAAACCGGATCATCAAGGGTACCAACACATTGTATCTATATTTACCATCGCATTGATGATTAAGGAGTTTGATGGTTAGTTTTGTCAACTTCTGAGCGTATTCCTTTAAATCAAACATCAATCAGGAAATGCCAGGAATGGAATGCGAGCACCAAACAATATGCACCCCGGTCGCATACCTTGTGTTGTGTCCACGACCTCGTGTCGCTTTGCAAACCCATGTCTGTATATATTTACCTTTGTGTGTGAAGACGCTGATCATGAAGCAGTAGGAGATGATGGAGACGCCGTAACAGAGGAGGAACAGGAAGAAGAGGAAAGGATCACCATTGCTCAACGCCGCCCCGTTCCCACTTGCATCAAGTCCACAGAACAAAGCGTAGAAAGCCATGATGATCACCACGTATATAGAGGAGGTCAGAAACCAAGACATCCAGTTTGCTGTGGCGCTGAGTCCCATTAGCTTCATGGATTCCTAAATTGTAAAAAAAACACCCGGTGACAATACTGTGCTTATCTGTAATGGCTGAGGCATACATAGTTGAAGGTCGTCGCTTTATCGTGTGTGACACTACAGTCATACTGTCAGCAATGCGAATGGGGGTGATTGGGGAGGGAATGTGTGGTAGGTGTGATGGATTTTCGGTAGTTGCTTTAGGAGATAAACATCTGTATTTTCAGATTTGCAGGTTTTATTGAGTACCCGAAGGCCTGAAAATTCATTTGGAATCGACAGCGTTATCTGGAGGTTTCCAATGTTAAGATTTCGGGGCATCAACATGACTCCTGCCGAAAAGAGCAAATTTATTCTGTTTCAAAGATAAGATGTCTAAGCTACTCATCAGCAGTTTTTCTCTTTAAAGTTTAAATTTTTTAAAAGCAAATCATATTTAGGTGAGGTGAAATGGGGTTTGACGTCGCGTCCAAGATTATTGCACTTATATAGTGACGTGCATGTACGTGTGTGTGTTTGTGTGGCTGCTTGTAGTCCGGACTGATGCCGATTTATAGTGCTAGCTCACTGAGATACCATGCCGCAGTTTAACATGAATAACTCACTCAGACACAGTATACTGACTCCGAGCCGACCAGTCCTTGTTTTAGCCCCTTAATGTCGAGCGCCAGACAAGGTAACAACAAGTACCATCTTTTAACGTCTTTTGGTATGACGCGGTCGGGGATCGAACCCCGGACCTTCCGCTCTCCGGGCGGACGCTCTACCACTAAAACACGGACGCGGTCCAAATCATATTTTAAAGACCTAGAACCATGTAGAATTATTCTTTGTGAGCTGACGAAGCGCCAGTACAATTCAAAAACATAATGTCGCTAACTGAAGATAGTTTTTATTGAAAATCAAACATATGATAAAAGCAACAGAGGGGTATAGCTTCTTTTGTTCCTGAGTGCAGATTGACCCGAGTCTCTGTTTGACTGCATATCCCTACAGGATTAAATATACTGCAAGTTATTTCGTGGCAAATGATTTGATTGGCTTACAAAACAAAGTTTTTTGTGTGTTTATGTTTCCATAAGACACACCACGCCATCTAACGACTGCTGTTTCCTGATTGAAAAAAAGCATTAAAATCAATTCTGAAATGAATGTGTATTCACCTTTAATTTCCTCTCTTTTTCATAAACCACCCCTTTAGTTGTTTGTATCGCCATGAGAATAAAGCTCAGCATCAGTAGAATTGGCAGCATCACTTGAAGTACAATCATCATTGGGTCGATAATGTAGGGTGGGTAGGGCATGCGCTGTAGACGAATGTCAAGGTCACTGGTGGTATTGCCTGCTCTCGCGTTCCAGTAGTTGATGATTTCCTGGTTTACCAGTCGTTGGACTACCAGGAAGCCACTGTCCTTATAACCTGTATGAAACTGGTTAGTATTAATGCAAAGAAAATAATTAATCGTTGTATAAATAAATAAATTTGCTTTCCGTTGCACCATGAATGACATTTAGATTCTCTCTGTTAACAAGGAACATTGAAGCTGTGGACACGGGTGGCCCAGTTGTCTAAGGCGCCGCGATTTCCTGTGCAGAGTTACGTCCTTTGGGCACGCCAGAAACCCATGATTGTGGGTTCGAATCCCGGTTCGCCCCGATTATGTTTCTAGGTTTGTCAGCACCATTCCCGTGCTCGTGGGTTTCACCGAAGTGGTAATCGATTGAGACCTGCATCACTTCGGGCTTTCCTCCCACATTAAGCTGACGCGCCATGATATAACTGGAATGCTGTTAAAAGCGGCGTTAAACCCAACTCACTCACTCACTCTAAATGGCTTTTCAACCGCCCTTAACGTAAATTAGCTGGGATCATACTGAATACTTATTGAAACTTTAGGATTTAAGAATGGGACAATTCAATGTATGTCTGACATCAGTCATGTTTTACCCTTTCAATTCGCTTGAAAATATCCTTAGTATCTCTGCTACTAAATACAGATACCGACAGATGGTTAAGTGAAATCAGTTTCGACAGTGAACAAACATGTCAAAATAAAAACAACGGCAACAACTTATTGCCTTTCACATTTCTAAAATGACAAATTAAATGAAATTAAATACGAAAACAGTGTTATTTCTACCACCCCACCCCCAACCCCCCCTAAGTTGAAAAGCATGTAGAAAACGACGTACGGACTGACGGACGGACGAATTCCGTTCCTATATCCTCCGCACCACTACGTGGCGGGGTATATTAAAGAATCACGGGATAATTGTGCGAATATAATTGTGAAATGGTGTTTTAAGGAGGATTAAACTTAGAAAACTGTTCTTACAGTGATCTATATCAACCAGACCTATATATAACGATACTAACTTACGTGGAGAAAAATCAATTCTAGGAACTCCTGTTTGTCTGAACGGAAATGTTTCCGTAGTTCTCCATCTGTCAGACGATTGTTGGAGAGGGGGTCGGATGGAATAGCGGAGAGCCTTGGGGAGAGTTGTGTCGGTGGTCTTGACGTCAAACTCCAGTGCCATCGAGACGTCAGCAGAGTTTAGTCTGTAGTAGTCCAGTAGTTTCTCCTGGGACAAGAAGCCCATGGTAACCAATGAGGGACCTAAATATCAAAATCGAATTAATGCCCTTCATTATGTATTAGATACCCCATTTATAAGAAACACAGAGAAACAATGTTCACATCGCTTAAATGCATTGGAATATTGCTAAAAGAAGCTTAAAACCATACTCACTCACTGCTACACAAGACTTACAACAACGTCCTGCAAATACATAAGTCTGGTTTGTTTGTTGTTTAACGCCACACCCAGCAATATTCCAGCTATATTACGTCAGTCTGTAAATAATCAAGTCAGGACCAAACAATCCAATGATTGACATCCATGCAGTTGGGATACGATGACATGCATCAACCAAGTCAGTGAGCCTGACCATCCGATCCCGATCTTACGACAAGCATAGTCGCCATTTACGACAAGCATACACTCTTCAATAACGGAGTGGCCGTCGAGATCTCAACCCAATCGAACACCTGTGGGATGAACTCGATCGATGTGTACGTCAACGTCAGAAAGCGCCGCAGACACTCCTACAACTGGCCAACGCGTTACAAGCAGAATGGCGCAGGATTCCGCAGGGCAGAATTCGTACACTTATCCAGTCAGTGCCGAGGAGATGCAGAGCCATGATTGCTGCCCGGGGCGGTCACACGAGATATTGAGTTTAGAGCAACCTTGTGGCCTTATGTGACATGATAATGAACAGTTTTCAATGCCTTTGTACAACGACAACATGTGACTATCGAGCTCCAAAATTTTATAGTTGTATCTATGATATTAAATATATCGACTATATTTGGTACAATATATTTACTTCAAATCTACCCGTGCGTTTCTAATTTCGATGAGTGTAGGTTGCTGAAGACCTATTCATCCCAGAACAAATCCACATACAGATCAAACCCCTGGACAGATCGATAAATCATTACATGAACAAGCAAATGGACGAAAGCAAATGTTAGACTGATGATTCAGCAGCTAGTAAATAATGCGTGAACGAGTGGGTAAAAACATGTAAAAGCAAACTAAAACATGGATCAATTCAATGAAGGTGACCGTTCCTACAAGATGTAATATGATGAAGTTTTGCCAGTACATTTTCCTATCTTCACAATCATCAAGAATACATATATGCAGGTAGTATTCATTATCGTGTACTATTGCAGCCTAGCACGTTTCCGTATTGATCAATTCCAGGCGAAGACAGTGGAAGGTGTAGGCTGTGGCTAATGCATTTATGTTTATAGCGTCACATTAATATGTTGTCAAGGTAACAAAGAACACATGTCGTAATTTGATCATATTTCATAACAAAGACATGTTGATGCTTTGGAAATGACGCGCAATATCATGATATCTGCATGGTATGAAACAGCGAAAACACGCTATCTGCCGACTGCAAACAGGAAAATCCTCGTCAGCTATAGCTAGGTGTTTCCACGTAGCACCAAGCACCATTACAAGACTGTCAAATGGCACTGATGTGGGCCAATTTTGAACAATCGATTACCATATGTTGATTATTTATATGATCTATGAAATATACATCTAAAATCACTTTTGCGTTTGTTTTTGCGCAGTGTTGATTGTGCATTTGGCACATTAAAACATTAAGACTAATCTGTATCTTTGTGAATGTTGGAATCTTGTCTATAATTTTATATAGTTCGGGACATCGTTCCATTGTCTTATATAGCATTATGTCTGTCTGGGCTGAATGAGTGACCCCCCCTCCGAGTGCGCATGCGTCTGTGTGCCTATATATGTATGTGTCTTTGTAAACAACTGTGTCTGTTTGCCTGTGTCGGTATATGTCTGTACATATATGTGTGTCTTTACATATGAGTGTCTGTGTGTAAGTATATGTCTGTGTGTCTGTACATGTCTGTGTGTCTGTACATGTATGTGTCTGTGTGTCTGTATATGTCTGTTCATGATTGCTAGTATGTCTGTGTGTCTGCCCCGTGAAGATCCGGGGTAGAATAGGTTTTCAGCAACCCATGCTTGCCATAAAAGGTGGCTATGTTTGTCGTAAGAGGCGACTAACGGGATCGGGTAGTCAGGCTCGCTAATAGGCTGATGCATGTCTTCGTATCCCAGTTGCGTGGATCGATGTTCATGAAATTAATCACTGGATAGTCTGGACCAGATTTGATTATTTACAGACAGACGTCATATAGCTGGAATATTGCTGAGTGTGGCGTTTAACAACAAACAAAGAAACTTTATGTCTGCGTCTTTGTGTCTGCATATGTATGTGTGTGTGTGTGCGCTGGTGTGTGTGTGTGTGTGTGTGTGTGTGTGTGTGTGTGTGTGTGTGTGTGTGTGTGTGTGAAATACATATAGTTGTATATACAGTAAAGTACGGTTATAACGAACTCAAAGGGACTACTTATTTTAGTTCGTTATAACCGTAGTTCGTTAAAAGCATATACACAGTATAACTACAGCAAATAGTCGGGACCAAAAAGTAAGTTCGTTATATCCGTCAGTTCGTTATAAGCGTGTTCGTTATAACCGTAGTTTACTGTATGATGTAAATTAATCTTACCTCGTGTAGACGTGTTCAGAGCGCTTTGCACACCAGCCATCAAGCCGTCTGTAATCGCAATGTTTGGAGTGTACAGGATCTTCCCTGTCATCCCCCTCGAGGAGCCACTGCGTGGCACAACCACAGGGAAAGAATCATATTGCGTGGAATTATCCACACGTTGAACTTGAACGACGAATCTAAGCGACAGAAATACAACAGCGAACAGCAGAGGCAAGATCACCTCAAATATTGTAACACATATTTTCCTCCTTTGTAGCAGGAAGTTTTTCCACATGAGCAGCCCGAGTTGTCGAAAGAAGCCCATATTGGGTCAGGATGATGATAATGATGGCTTTGATGCCACCAGATCCTCTTCACAACAAGTATAAATCCCCACCTCTCCAGCGGTTGTCTCTGATTGTTCCGAATGACACGAGGAAATGGAGCAGCAACGTTAACGCCCTTCCGGAGGCCGACCTGTTGTTGTTGTTGTTATCATAAAAATACTTTCCTTATAGTTATAGTTTTATGGCTCGTGTTGCTAGTTCCGTGTTACCATACCCCTCCTCTCATCATACACCCCAAGACAACAAGGTCGCCATGTCCTGTTCCTCGACTTCCTCCCTTATAAAACAAGTGCCACTTGTATCCACGCGTATATGTTCAATTCTACATATCAAATTGTCATGTTTCGACTCCACGAAAGGTAAATATCGTTGTCTAAAGTAATATCACCCAGGTTTTGTTGTCCAGGCACCCAGCAGGACAGAAATCCGCCCCGTATACACCGCTGTCAGTACCCGTACCTCCGACTGGCTCGCCAGCAACGCCCTATCATCAATGCAGCTGAGGCCTCACCTACATCTCTACCGATTCCGCGACCAGAACGAGGACGGCTTCACTTATTGATGGAATGAACCAACCGAGGTGAAGCGTTCTCATCATATCGATTATTCTTACGGCTCAGGTAATATGGCTAACAACAGCTGGTAATTAGGAACAGAATACAGAAACTAAAACAAAAGAATTCTATTCACAGTTGGGTAATGTGTTATTACGTTTCTTTGTATCGGAATAATTGAAACCGAGAGAGTCAGCTATCTGCCAACATACTAATGACTTATGCAAGGTTGCAGGGTTCGTTGAACCTGGTGTGACATACACATACGAACACCAACGCATATTGATTTATAATTCAACATTGTATGAGAGAAGTATGCCAGCGAAAACACTGATGTGTGTTCATTGCTATTTTCTTGACGCTCATACGGAAACTTTATTACTTTATAATTTTGGCTTCAAATTAAACGTATGCTTTTTTTAGCTGGACAGAATATAGGCCGTAATATATTTATTGATATATTTTAAAATAAATATTTTTTTAGTATTGGCGATATGCAGCTTGAAGTAGAATGGCTTTTGATGCGTTTTTTTTTAGGTTTAATCCAATATTCTTTAAAAAACATATAATCTAAGTTACATTTTAACGAGCACATCTATTTTCCTGCAAGGTTATATATGCAGCAAGACCTCGTTAGACCGAACCCCCTACTTCCGACAGTACCTGCTAGGGACGTCTACATGTACACAAGCTGATATAAGTGCATATCCATGTTTCATTGAGCCGGACGCTTTTCTGGGTAGTATCCGGGTAGAGTTACGCCCCTTTGCCACATCAAGAACCGCTGATCACATTGGTGCGACTCCCTTGATTATGTTCTCTGGTCTCATGTTTGAGTTCATAGGTTTCAAATGCCGGATTAGCCCTGATTAAACACATTTTGTTTCAGTTCAGGGTTTGTGATGGCATGGATACAACAAGAAATCGGCGATGTCATAATATTTCTTAATGAATTTCAGCAAAGAGTATCAGGTAATCTTATCAAAACTTGCAATTTTTAATGGAATTATCTTCGACATGTAATTACTATGTTCAGTTCAATTTTTTGTTGAACACAGGACGTTATTTTAACAAGTGACATTCCACTTCACATTAAAATATATATCTAAAAAATAAATGTAATAATTTACGTTTAATGTGGAACATGGATGATAGTTACACGCCATAATGAACGATTCTGCGATTTCTGCTTGTCCCCAAACTGTAAACATATTGCAGATTAATACCATGTAGTGTTTATAGGCGAACGATATGCCTCAATAAGAAGAAAGTATCTCTCGACATATTACACTGAGTATCCATCTCTTATGAAAATCACACAGCTGATACAAACAGGTGATAATCCTGTCCTTCATAATATGAGTGTGTTTAGTACCTAGCAACAATCTCCAAATTAAGAAACACCTAATCCCTGTGTTTCATAAATGAAATTGTTACATATTTTACTCCATCGTGCGTGATTTATCATGCTATATTAATGTATTATAGGCCGGTAGCCTGTTACTAAAATGTTTGTTTTGTCTGAAACGTATGATCGCACAGTTTGTGTTTTTAACCACATCACTTCTGGCTTTCCTCCGATATGAAGCTGACACACCGTGATGTGACTGCAATACTGTTAAAAAAGCGTTACATTCACTCGTTCCCCCACCCATAGAGAAAGCAGATGTTGGCCAACCCTCCATTGTTTCATGTACATGTGTTTGTGAGTGAGAATTGACGTGTTAATAAGGGGAGACAATCGTTCATGCGGGCGTAAATTGAACCACCACCTACAACCAGCTCGTGTCAGTGACTTTGATTACATTCGCGTGTATAAATTGTTATTAGCATGTAAACGATAATGATGGGTCATATTTACTGAGGTATACCACGGCCTTAGTATAATTTTCATATATATATATATTAAAATCTATACATACATACATACATACATTATTTTTTCGTATTAGCGATATTCAGTTTGTGGTGGAATGGCATTGGAGGCGTGATTTGTAGTTTTAATCCAATATTCTTGAAATACTATATATTATGTAAGTGCCATTTTAATGAGCAAGAATATATATATGCAGCAAAACTTCGCATATCATAAACTGCTGATCAGATCGGTTCGAATCCCAAACTCCCCGGATTATGTTCCTTGGTCTCTGCGTGTTTGAGTTCTATGTGTGGTTTAACGCCAGTTTGAGCTTTAGTTCAGTTATATCACGACGTATCTGTTATTGTTGGAGGAAAGTGACGTAGTTTGTATAGACGATTATCACACACTGTGATTCAACTCACTATTAGCACATTCTGGAACTACAAAGGGACGCAACTATGCACATGGAGGTGCGGCGTCTTAGACCCCAGGGAAACTCGTGCTTACGGAGTGAGTGACTTAAAATATTACATCCCATCGACAATATTGCAGCCATATCGCGTACAATTATATAAAATTATGATTAAATGTTTTCCCACAGTCTAGTACGTTTTAGGACAATGTCGGTTCAGAAAAAACCAACTATTGTAATGTCTTTAATTAAAATAGATTGGAAATTTGACAGGACGTTGAATACTGTGACAAGTGACTTATTTTATTACATCTAAAAAATTAATTGTGTAATAATTTCCGTTTAATGTGGAACATGGGTGACAGTGAACGATTCTGCGATTTCAGTTTGTCCCACAACTGTAAACATATTGCAGATGAATGCCATGTAGTATCTCTCCACATATTACACTGAGTATCCATCTCTAAAATCACACAGCTGATACAAACAGGTGATAATCCTGTCCTTCATAATATGTTTGTGTTTAGTTCCTAGCAAAAGTCTCCAAATTAAGAAACACCTAATCCCTGTGTTTCATAAATGAAATTGTTACATAATTTACTCCAGCCTGCGTGATTTAATACGCTCTAATGATGTATTATAGGCCGGTAGCCTGTTACCGTAATCTGTTTGTTTTGTCTGAAACCATATGCTCGCACAGTTAGTGGTTTTCACTGCATCACCTCTGACTTTCCTCTCACATCAAGCTGAAAATGACCGCAATACTGTTAAAAGAAGCGCTAAACTCACTCGTTCACCCACCCACCGAGGAAGCAGATGTTGACTACCCCCCATTGCACAATATATTTGTGAGTAAGAAATGACGTGTAAATAAGGGGACAATCGTTCATGCGAGCGTTAATTGAACCCCCACCCAGTGTCAGTGACTTTGATTACATTCGCGTGCATAAATTGTTATTGGCATATAACATATATAATACTCAAAAGAAGTTAAGGATCACCCGATTCTTTCATAATGGTAAAGTTAATCTGTCATGACATGAGAGATTAACTATAGTAATATGAAAGAATCAGGTGATCCTTAACCTCTTTTGAGTAGTATATATCGGGTCATATATTCTGCGGTATACCACGTTTCCTTAAGCACATTAGTAATACTAGTACATAATTAACGCCCATTATTGATTGTTAGGAAAAGGGCTCCATTTGAGGCGTGCTTGATGACGTCGTGTGTCACCCACCAGGGGGCGTGGAGACAGTATGCATGTCATGTTTAGTCATATTGGGAAACGCGTGTTTATTTCAATTCAGGCAATACATATATCATTATCATTCGCTAGAAACCTGAGTTTCCGATGTTACAGTCGACACAGATGACACTGATACCCTGATGTTAAAGTTGACACATGTAGCATTACTGATCATTATTGATCATAATATCCGTTCAACTGGCTGGTGAAAACATGTCTTAAATCGAACCCTGAATATAAATTCAGCTTAATGATCATATATCTGATGTTTGCGTTGAACATTTTCAAGAGACCTAACCTACAACATATTTGTACAATTGATTTATAAGACATGGAATATTCCCCAAAAAACTACATCAAATTCAATTTTCCGAGAAAGAGATAATATTGTCAAACGTTCTTGTGAAATCCGAAAGGAAATTATAGGTCTCCTCTATTTGTTAACGGTGTTCGAGCCTACACCGAAACGTCGCTCTTAATTGTAATAAAGAAGGTGTTCATCCATAAATTCTTATCCTTACTTCTCTATTTTCTCACCTTTTGGTGGCGACCCCGTATGTATTCAGACGCCCATTTGCTTACCTAGTGAAACCATATAACGAATAGAGCCGACCCTTTGTGAAGAAATATACTGGCTTTGTCTCTAACAGACGCCGGTTCTTCAACAGATCCCAGGTCAACAAACATGTGTTTATTACTGCACTGACTTTCATCTTGGTATATGTTTAATCAGTTGAACACGTTATAATGATATCGATTGAGATTTTATATTTTTTATTTTACTTTTAAGATTACTTTACAGGCAATTTTGAAAAAGGTAAAAAAAATCTTGAAATTGTCCCCGACAGTAACCCCTTTTTGCCATAATCCGATGGTAACTAGGAACCTGCCTGGAGTTTCACCAGGTCGACCTGCACTCTGTTGGTGTTGACCCAAGCTGAACGCATGTTGGCCTCGTGGTTCGTCGCCTTTGGCATACCTAAGCGACGCTACTCTGCACAGCCAATTGTGGCATCAGCATGGCTCAGTATGCATAACGGGTTTTACGTTCATAAACGCAAAGAAATATTGAAGTCAATTGTTAAATAAACATTTGACATATTATCTTGATTATGAATCTTGTCATCGATGCACGGTGCACAACAACAGTAATTGCAGCTAGCAGCAACATATTCTCTTGCAAAGGCTTGTTTTATCCTCCTTTGGTGGAATCTGCCATCGTGTAAATGAGAGGAACACTTGTTCAAGGGTTGTTTGGTGAACTGAATAGTCCTCGACAGAGAACTGCACCTTGGATTGTTCCATCAGTGTGAAGACCTGGGCGAGACTGACGGCGCTGTAAGGAACTTGGAAGTGAACATAGCCCTGATGGTCGTCGAACACGTGGGTGTTGGGATAGGATGTTGTGATGAAGTTCACCAGCGGTTCTGTTGGGGCAGGAGCTCTTTCATCTGATGCTCCTGGTTGAGTTTCAACTGTTTTCATCCGAGCTATCAGTGTGTAGCCCTGGCCGAATTTGGTCTTCAAATGTTGTGGTGTTCCAAGACACACAAATCTCCCATTTACCATGATGGCAATTCTTGTACAAAGAGCGTCACATTCTTCCATGCTGAAAGAACAAGAACCAAGTTGCTTGTAGGTTCTTTGATTTTGATTTTGTGTTTAGGATTGATTGCACTGTATAATGAACCTCGAAATCCATCACCAATCTGTAAGAGTTATACGAACCTGTGAGACGTGAGCACGAGGGTCCTGCCGCACTCCCGGACCTTTGACAGGACGTTCCAGAGCTGCCTCCTGGCCTTGGGGTCCATCCCTGTGGACGGCTCATCCAGCATGATGAAGGCCGGGTCTCCAACCAGAGCGATGGCAGTGCTCAGCTTACGCTTGTTACCTCCACTGTGAAAATAACCCCACAATTTGTAAATAAATACTTAATATGAGAAGTGAGAAGTGAAGTCATCAAGCTAGTTGACGCGCATGAATTTGTTGCAAGCCCAACAGTTGACATATTCAATCATTAACGCGAAAAGCGTTTTAATGATTTCACATTTACCTTATCGCGACAAAAGAGATGCCACGATTGGCATTAGACCATCGAAATGGCTTTAATTACTGGCTTCAATGTGGCATCATCCAAGCAATTGTCGATAGGAAACATCCTGCATTTTCAAAGAGTGAGACAGTGATATAAGGTGTCTTAGTATTCAAACAATAGCGGTAACACAACGAATAGGTTTCACACATTTTATCCGTTGGGAGAATCGAACCCAGGTACTTAACATGGCGAGCGAGGTCTTGCCATCAGTAATAATTTCCGACCCTATTTTTAGTGAAGACAGTGCATAGCATAGTGTAACATGGTGTTATGCTGTGTAACCTAATGTGTACATTCAGTACATTATATATACCGCCATGTCGGCAGTTCACATACATGGAATATGGTAGGGATATTAGATATTTTGAAAAACACGTCTGTTCCCGATAAATATAATTTGCCCTCAGTCTGGCTGTCCTGAAAAAAATATTAAATTGTTCGGCATCACCTTTCACATAAAAAAAATATGCCTGGTTTGAAGCCGCGCGGTGTCACATACAACAATTATATTCACAAATACACACATCTATCAAGTTTAATCAATTTATATAACAAGCCTGGCTTAACACCATCTGCATTTGGTACACAGTTTTAATGACTTCATTGTTGGTATCGAATGAATGCCAGTGGGGTTGTTTAAGCGGAGATGCTAGTAGTCATTTCAAGACCTTAAATTATTCACAAATTATTCATGACATACAAGGCATTAACGGCGACGGGTAACAAAATCCAAATTCAGCATGACACGTGTTTACACGATTCCCTCAGATCAGGGAGTGCAGATGTATATAATATGCAAGTGATTCCGTGGCATTTCATTTGCTAACCAAGCGATTCTTTGTGTATTTAGACAGACAGATAATTTATTAAAGTTTCACCCCAATAAAATACAATAATATACATATACAACATAAAGCAGGTAGGGCCACTCTATATGGAGAGAGACTGTAACATATAACTCAATATTCATATACATAGATTTCATTAATGTAATGTACTATACTATACTATACTATACTATACTATACTATACTATACTATACTAAACTATACTATACTATACTAGATAAGTGGAGTAAGATTGAACACAGATTTATCATCCAAAACTGGCTCCCACAGGAGATATCGCTTGGATGAGATCAAGCGATATCTACACTGTAGATATCGCTGCAATGAAATTACATCACAATGCTTTGCAAACCATTGTGACATCACTGGTTACCATGACGTCTCGTGAAGTGGGGAGAGTCTAATATTTTCACTCGTGACTGCGTCACTCGTGAAAATATTAGACTCTCCCCACTTCACTCGATGAGATGAAAGTGGTATTTGAGAAAACACATTGAATTTTCTATTTATTATATACATGTTTTATTTTTATTACTTGCAATTTATATATTTTTTCGAAAACAGTGTCTGATAAATTACTAAATTCTCCCTGTCGCCCCTTTACCACCGCCGTATCAAGGAGGTTTGCGAAAAGAATATAGTTTCTGAATAAAACTAGCCTTGTTAATATATGTTATGCGAAATATATTATTTCATATCGAGTATTAAGTTCCGTGGACATTTTTGTTTTTTTGTTTGTCATAATTAAACATTCCTGTTTAAAAATGAAAACAGAAATCATTTTCAAACAGCGATTATTTTATTGACGTAGGAATACATAAACAGTTAGTACTGTGACCATGTCTAACGATCAGCTGAGCGCTCTCCAGGCTTACAAAATCCGCCAAATTTGATCAAATCTTCTCACAGATAAGTATGAAAGTTGACATAAACACATTTATAGAACCCCGAACATTTTAACTGAAACATTGTTGCTTGCTGTCATGAATTAAATTAGGAAAGTTCAATTCTCGGAAAATTTAAGCGGGCGCTTCTCGCCTCGGCGGTACGTCTCGCTGCCGCCAGTTGTGCCTAATGTCTGGCGAAGCATGTCCGGCGCAAGAGTGATATTAACATTGCCATAGATGTTTTTTTCCAGACATCAGACTCGTCAAAAAATTCCTGTGGTCATTTGAAGAGAAGTTGTGCACCTGCGGTTGAGATAGTACAGTCGGCATCTGACGTAAACAAAGGGGGATAACTCTTTAATGTTTTGATTCAGGAGAAAGTAGTTCCGGAACCTTGTTTATATCAGTCACTAGTGACTGATATAACTTTTTTATCGTCACTGATAAATTCCAGTATTTCATTCATATGTATATAATTAAATCTCACCCTCGTGTCTTTTGACATCAAATATATCAACACTCGTTGATAAAAGTGGCAAAGATCCTCGGCAAGCCTCGGAATTTTTCCACTTTTCTCAACTCGTGTTGATATATTTGATATCAAAAGACACTCGGGTGAGATTCTCTATATAATTGGCTAGCGCTTTCAACTCGTACCACGTACAAGTCTCATCAGGGCTTAACTGAATAACGGACATGAAGTAGTAACATATAGTTACGTGACGTCATAACATTTAGAGAACTATGACGTCACAATACCAAGGTGACAATGGACAAATAACTTACGCCTTTACATTAAACTTAGGCGTGTATTTATGAATAATTTTTTAATTTGACGTTTACACGACATACGGCTTTTCCATTTGACGAGAGGTCGGTCACATGACCGCGAAATTGACGTTCATAAGTGTATGAACGACACAATTTGACGTTCATACGTTTTTCACGAGACCGTGTTCTTGAAATGACGTAAACACTGACGGACTACTTCCACATTCCTGGGGAAACCCCTGGAAATTCCCTAGCACGAAAACATACTTAAACATTATTTCTGATCATTTAGAACCTTTAATCTTGGTCTCAGCATTTCAGTATACATTGAGAAACGTAAGAGAGCATGACTGCATGATTGTTCACGAATTTCCTCGCTACGGCCCATCCTAATGAACAAACAAAGAAATGCACATCCAAACTATCGTCAGTATCGACTCGATCTGTGTCTAGGCTGACAGTGACCGTCTCCAGCAATCTACGAATTTACCTTGGTGTCTGTTTGACGCACCTTTAATCACCTTTCAGTAATCGGTCAGTTGATCAATGATGACTAACACATGTAACCGCCACAGGTTCATTAACAACTTCGGAAATCCTCCCGTCAGGTTTATCGTGTCGGCCATTTTGACGTCTTGTTCTTGATGTAAATGTATTACGACGCGCTGTCATTGTGGCTGACTTACTGAGGTAGTTCATTACAGACATTTCTCATCTAATGGGGATATTATATGAACACATGTGTTGCGTAAGATGTTTCTAAAGAGCAAGTTGTGCATCCATACGCTCATGTCACCTCTCTTTTGGGGGAACTATTTTATTCCGCGATATAGCTGGTTGTTGTTTGGCTGTCAGTGTAAACATGAAGTCACACGTACTAAATAAAATTGGGTTTAGATCTTGGCTTACATCCATTGAGGTAAGAAATTGTGATAAAAAATTATAAGAATTGACTTTCACTTTGTGTGAGTTTATTGGAGAAGAACCTTCATAGAGAGAGGGCCAAACATTGTATGAACGTCGTCGCAAGCTCCGACGTTCATACAGTTTGGCCCTCACTCTATGAAGGTTCATACTCCAATGAACTCACACAGAGTGAAGGTCAATTCTTAAATGAAATGTTGCTCTTTTTGAAACAATGTAGGTCCGTGAATTATCAACAGCCAAAGACAACCAACAAATCTTAGAAAGATTTTGACAAGTTCTAAATTTGATTCTGTTGTCATCACTCCACAGGTTTCTAGGTGCGGTGACAAAGGTTGCCTTACTTACAGCAATATAATTGAAGGCTGTTCAGTCCAAATTACAAAGGACACCAAATTTACTGTAAAACAAAATATGACTTTTGATACCAGAAATGTTATTTACTTGATTGTTTGTAGTGCATGACATGAAAAGTATATCGGAAAGACAGAACTTCAATTAAAAAGAAGAATGAATCTTCACCGTTCACAAATAAAGCAGCCACACAACCGCACGATTCAACTCAGTGATCATTTAGATACATGTGGAAGCGGCAACCCGCCCTATAAGCTAAATTTTGATCACGAACCTACCTTGTTTCAAAAAGCGCTAGCCAATTAAAACTGTGTTCAATCTTACTCCACTTATTTAATTATTACTACAATGTGCCTGAGAGTAAGAACTTTACTCAATCTCATTAAAATCAGATCTTAGTTCTCGCTACCGCGACGCTCTGATTGGTCGGATGAAAGGTCGTTCTTACATGACCCGTAATGGGATGTCCTCAGATCTTTGTTTAGCGGTAGCGAGAACTAAGATCTGATTTTAATGAGATTGGAACTTTACTGTGCTTTATTGACGTGTAAATAAGGGGAGACAATCGTTCATGCGGGCGTAAATTGAACTACCACCTGCAACCAGATCGTGTTAGTGACTTTGATTACATTCGCGTGTATAAATTGTTATTAGCATGTAAACGTATAACTTTCTAATATATATATACCCGAGAGTCTTTTGATAACAAATATATCAACACGAGTTTTATCAACGTGTGTTGATATATTTGATATCAAAAGACACGAGGGTGAGATTTTATGTTCGCATATGTTTAATCAGTTGTACACTTTATAATGATATCGATTGAGATTTTATATTATACTATTAAAATTACTTTACAGGCAATTTTGAAAAAAAGTAAAACAGAATCTTGAAATGGTCCCCGACAGTAACCCCTTTTTGCCATAATCCGATGGTAACTAGGAACCTGCCTGGAGTTTCACCAGGTCAACCTGCACTCTGTTGGTGTTGACCCAAGCTGAACACATGTTGGCCTCGTGGTTCGTCGCCTTTGCCATACCTAAGGGACGCTACTCTGCACAGCCAATTGTGGCATCAGCATGCTAAGTATTCACAACGGGTTTTACGTTCATAAACGCAAAGAAATATTGAAGTCAATTGTTAAATAAACATTTGACATATTATCATGATTATGAATATTGTCATCGATACACGGTGCACAACAACAACAACAGTAATTGCAGCTAGCAGCAACATATTCTCTTGCAAAGGCGTTTTATCCTCCTTTGGTGGAATCTGCCATCGTGTAAATGAGAGATTTTTTAGGGGGGGATAAAATGCTCTAAACCAAGATCTCTGAGCTTATTACGTATTTTGAAATTAAATTCCGTTTTCGTCTTGTTGCCCAGTTGTTAATCCAATCAAAGATTTTACGGATGATTCGATCTTGGGTTAGATTACAAAAAACGTTTATAACTTCAAACAACAGTTCCCCAGTGACGGACTATTGGAGAGATCCACGCCATATCACAATTAACAGCCATATTTGGTGTAAATATCCGAAGGCCCAAATAAAATCGCACGATGCGATTTTGTACTGCACTGATGCAGGATGAATCTTCAATCGTGATCAACTCATTCCGGGACATATTGCATAGCGACTCGTGCCCCTCTCATGGCCATTTTTGCGACCGGGTTCCGTCTTAGCGCAAACGGGCATACCTAAAACAATTGTCAACTCGTTGCGTAATGGTTCACATATTATTTTCCCATATATTATATATTTTGATATTATCAGATATTATCAGATGCAATATAAGATGCAAGACATATGTAAAATCAAAAATTATTTCTGAGGGATTCTTTGACGAAGAACCTGAAATCATACGCGCATTCTGATTGGTTTGTCGTATATTCGCACATACGTAACATTCATCGATAGGGGGACGAGTCTTCTTGCAGGTTACGGAAAGGGGCGAGTGGTGTCGAATGAGGGGGACGAGACTTCTTGCAGGTAACGGAAACGGGCGAGTGGTGTCGAATGAGGGGGACGAGTCTTCTTGCAGGTAACGGAAACGGGCGAGTGGTGTCGAATGAGGGGGACGAGTCTTCTTGCAGGTAACGGAAACGGGCGAGTGGTGTCGAATGAGGGGGGCGAGTCTTCTTGCAGGTAACGGAAACGGGCGAGTGGTGTCGAATGAGGGGGACGAGTCTTCTTGCAGGTAACGGAAAAGGGCGAGTGGTGACGACTGGATGAATCTTGGGTACCCCAAATGCACGACCCACATTGAATGGCCGTTCATGTTTCCGTTTATGTTAACAAGTGGCAGCATTTGTTCATACCCCCTTCACTATGACATGTAACTATTGCCAATTTTCATTTATATTCATGTATCTGTCTTATATCATATATCTTCAATACTGGAGGAAATAGAGACAATCCAACTATATATCAGTAAGCACACCTCCTTTTACGTTTGCACCTCCATAAAAGCAAAACATATTGAAGTCAATTCTTAAATAACACGTGTGAAAATTCCTCACCTGTAGTCCGATGTTGGCTTGTCTGAATACTGCCTGAGCATCATGATATCCAGCAGGTTGTCACAGACTCCTTTGATGCAGCTCTCCGGCACTCCCTTGAGTCTGGCGTACATGGTGAGAGTCTCCCGTCCTGTCATCTGGTCAATCAGAGCATCGAACTGGGGACAGTAGCCCATGTTCTCCTGCACCTGTGGTGATTAATTTCACTAATGATTATGTCAACAGAGGCCTGTTCATATTCAATATGTATTAAACTAACAATATCGTATGCGCAATGTTGGCCTTTCTATCACTTCATTGTTTCTGCAAAACTAGGGGACATAATGCAACACTCACGAAGAGGAATACCCTTTGTATTAGCAGTACAGGTCCTCTTACATAGCTTGCATCAGTGTTACAGAATAAATGGGTGAGTATGGTTTAACGCCGCATTTAGCAATATTCCAGCAATATCACGGCGGAGGACACCAGAAATGGGCTCCACGCATTGTACCCATGTCGGGAATCGAACCCGGGTCTTCGGCGTGACGAGCGAACGCTTTGACCACTGGGCTACCCGACCGTCCCTCAGAATAAATGAAACTAGTTCATAGTAAGTTGAGAGTAATGAACGTGAAGCCTCAGTAGTATCTTTATCACCCTTTGCCTAAGAGTGCAGAGTTACGTCCCTTATGTGTTGCAGGACCCTATGATTGTAGATCGTATTCCATGTTCGCCATGATGATAACCATAGCGATACTCGCCGTAAACGTCTGTGACCTGCATCACTTGCTTGCATTATGCTGACACGCTGTGATACAACTGAAATACTGTTCAAAGTAGAGTTAAACCCAAATCGCCTAAAAAACTGTTTTCAATATTAAATGCACTGTGCAAAGACGTTGACACATACCTTTTGCGTGTGATTCTTGATGTCATAAGACTGCAAGAAAACATTTCCACGTGTCAGCATCACATCGCCAGTTATCATTTTAAAAGTTGTTGTCTTTCCTGCACCGTTTTGACCAAGGAGACCAAAACACTCCTTCTCAGGTATGCCCACACTCAGATGATCAACAGCAACGAAATCTCCGTAACGCTTATATAGCTCCTTGAGGACAAGTGCGTCTGTGTTATCCAGATCTTTGGCGAATGCCTGTATACGTTGTCTTTCAGCTAACACATCTCCATCGACGACAACAGGTTGTGGTACTTCTGCTTCCTGTGGTCTGAAGGCATACCAAATTCGCTGTGGCACCTGGTACTCAATGAACAGTGTCACAGACATGTACAACACGGCTTGGAACAGCATAAAGAACAAATGGCGACCCACTCCAGGAAAGTCCCAATCCAGGAAATTTTCTTTAAATGGGAAACAGTAACGTCCACATGTATCTGCAGCCAAGCAAAACGAGCATGTATTATAAATAGTGAAACCTTGTAAGTTACAACATCACCTGTAACAATTCATTTCTGAATCAACGAATATTGGTAAGTGTGATGTCACTTCAATCATAGAACCATGCATAGACGCTTCCAACAAAGACATCGGGAAAACGGGATTTCCGGAATAAAGTGGTCCAGACGATCGAAATTTCACTGCAAAATAGCCATTCGTCACCACTCGCCCTTTTCCGTAACATGTCCCGTTTTCCGTTTCGTCCCCCTATCGATGAATGTTATGTGCGAAAATACAACAAACCAATCGGAATGCGCGTATGACTTCAAGTACCTCGGTCAAAGAATCCCTCAATAATAATTGTTTATTTTGCAAATGTCTTGCATGTAAAACTATATCAAGGATACAGTGATAAATCCCGATGTGTTATAAATAACATATGGAATACCGTTATATATGGGGGAAATATACGTGAATCATAACGCAACGAGTTAGCAATTATACCTGTGCCCGCTTGCGCTTTGACGGAACCCAATCGTGAAAATGGACACGAGAGGAGCACGAGTCGCTATTCGGCTTGTCCCGGAATAACACGAGTTGGTCACGAATGCATAATAGCAGGACGCTTTGTTGAATAAATATTTTATACAGTTTTTAGTTTTTATCAGAGGTCTGATCATGAGTAAAACCAAACGTATTCAGATAAATGAAAATGTGCTTCGAAATATAGGTCATTAGAGAAGAACATTAACCCTATACGTACTATATTAGGAATGAAATATTGATCATGAGAGATGGCGAATTCAGTACATATCCACGGCTTGCAATATTACTAAAAGGGCAGAAGCTCGCTCATTCCCTTCGACATTCCGAATTCATGCTATTATTTCACCGGATCCACAAATGAAACCACCCGTGAAGATTCTAGTTAGTATAGGTCTTCAGAGACCCAAGTTTGCCGTAAATGGCGACTATGTTTTGTGGTAAGAGGGATCTTGTGGTCAGGCTCACCGACTTTGTTGATGCATGTCATCGTCTCCCAATTTCGTGGAACGATGCTCATGATGTCAATCACTGTATTGTCTGGTTCAGACTCGATTATTTACAGACCGCCGTCATATAGCAGGGATATTGCTGAGTGCGGCGTTAAGAAACAAAAATAAGACAATACCGGGTACAACAAAAATAAAACAAATGAAACCAACCTTTACAGCATGGGTTGCTTGAAGATCTTGCACAATGTGAAGTGTAGTTTAGCTGACGACACTTGTCAAGGTACAAATAATTGCTGTGCATGTTCATGAATGACTTGCCGAAGTTGTAGTGGGGGAAAACAAGCAAAAACACCCAGTCTGTGATCTCAGCCTCTCTTTCCTCTCCAGTTGCGGTCAGCATGAACACAGTCAAGATACTTATCATTCCTTTTTGGGAAAAAAGAGCATTTTTGTAATTACAAGATAACCTCTTCCCTAAAAATACACATGCAATTAAGGCTTATAGAACGGAATCAAAATCAGTTTACAATAGTTTAACCTTAAAGAGGAATATTGATCGTAATGAAATTCGTGTGTACCTCTGAAATCTACACTACTGCACCAGTGATGATAATAAGTGAGTGAGTGAGTTGGGTCTTACAGCGCTTTTGGCAAAATTGCAGCAATTTCACAGAAATGGGTTTTACACACACTATACACATGTGGTAAATCAAAACGAGGCCTTCCGCATGAAAGGCGAACACTTTAACCACCGGGCTACCGCGCGGATGATAATGATTTGTGCGTTGTTTAACGCCGCAATATTCCTGCTATATGATGGCGATATGTAAATAATCGAGTCTGGACCAGACAATTCAGTGATTACCATCAGGACCATCGACGCACGCAATCGGGAAACGATGGCATGCATCAGCCAAATCAGCGAGCCTGACCACTCGATCCCGTTAGTCGCCTCTTACGACAAGCATGGTCGCCCTTTACGGCAAGCATGGGTTGCTGAAGACCTATTCTACCCCGTATCTTCACGGGTCCGATGATAATCAGGATGTCCAAGACTTAAATACTGCACCTGAAATAATAGTTAGGATGACGATGACAACCATCATCTTTAACTTAACACTACAAACCTTTTCAAAATCACAAAATAGGGTAAATATCATTTCTCAACATTTGTCAGTTCAGTACATTTGAAAATACGTTACCTGTGATAATATTCAAGATGATGATGACAACCATCCCGGTAGGAGGGGACTTGAACATATACTGGAGAGCATACATGAAGGGCAGAACTGCCAAACCATACACAAGCAGGATGAGGAACACGATGCCTGATCTCCCATCTTCTGTATAAGCTGGCGACTGGAATCCTGCAAACACAACCAGCAGCAACAGGGATGGAATCAGGTAGTTGATGTAGTCCCAGGCCAGGGTGGACAACCAGAAGACAAATGGTCCAACTCCACTGACAGTCTGAAGATGTTTGGCGCCCACCTGCCTCTCCTTGATGAGGAAGAACACAAAGGATGAAGTAAGGAAAGCCATGCCAAACAGGAGACAAAACGCCACAGAAAAGCCAAGGAATAGTATGGAGAATACCGAGTGTCCCTTTGACGTTTTCCCCTGATATGGAAGCGGGTTGTTGATTGTGGTAATGGAATGGTCCTGAGATGTAAAATGTTTGAGGATTGCATTCATCATGAAAGACAAAGATATGGGCTCACTGTGGTATGGTTGTCCATTATAAATGCCAACTGCTTCTTTGCTAGACTTGAACTGTGCTCCAATGATCATTTTCCTGTTGTATCCACCAACACCAAGATCTTTTGCTCTTGACAAGAAAAAGTTGGATACATTATGATACCGCAACAAATCCACTCTCTCAACTTTGTTAACAGTTCCTGTAAACTGTGCACTGTATGAAAAGGCAAATGCTTCTGGTAGCTGTCCGGGGCCACCTCCATCTATGTTAGTTACAAATGTTCCTTTGAAGGGTGCCAAGTCAAAAGTCAGTGGGCCCTCAAGAGCCACCTTCCCTGGTTCTACCAGGCTGATAGCCAGAGAAGCAATGGTAAAAGCCACTGGTAACAGAAGCTGCACAATGGTGATTGTTTTGTTTCTCCAAGTGTGAAGAGCCTTCTTTACAAATAGTCCAGTAAAGCGAGACAGTTCCAAACCTAGACCTGTATTTTTGGTGAAACCCTGATTGAATGCTGGAAATATAAAAGTTTGGTGTAATTCAGGAACATGATGAAATTTGTCTCTATTTGTCTTATTGAGAAGTGTTTTCTGCCACCTTCAACGAGCGTATGTTTTATTCGCTTTTGAAAGGTTAACTTTGCATGCAGATTGAAGAAGACACCACAAAACTTGTCCTTCTGACATAACCTCTAAATTTATAAGTCTTCAACATGAATTGATGAGTTGCACAATACATAGGTAGGGATAACATGCAAAAAACAGGCAGGTATGAACCTAATATATTAGGGGTTTCTCTGTCCTGCAGTTCGTAGCTGCTGTTTCTCCATACACTTGTTCCAGCAGGTGCCAAATTGTCCAAAGATCCAGTTTGGTTGCAATCATGCGCGTCATCGTTCACATCTTTACCCGCCCTAAACAAAACATAATTAGAACAAATAGTTATATTTAACAAAACTGATTTGTGTAATCTAACTGAGCATAATCTTTAATTTTATAGCCGCCGTCATATAGCTGAAATATTGCTGAGTGCGGCGTTAAACAAGAAACAAACAAACTTTAAGTTTATCGGAACTAGTTTAAGTTTGTTGTTTAAATTGGACGCATTAAGGAATGTGTCATATGCCATCTGTCGATTAGTAGAGACTGTAATCACATGTACCTTTCTATAGCTTGACTTTTACACTGAAATTGTTAGTGACGCATCTTACTTGAGGAATACCTCCTCCATGGTGGTTGCACTTGCGCCAAAACTTGATATGCCAAGCTTCTCCCTCTGAGTTTCAATCTCCGTGAAGAGAGCAGCAAAGTTGGCTGACTGGTCATCAGGCAGCAGGTAGGAGAGTTCAGCATTGATCTCACTCTCCATGACTGCTGTAGGGACGTATTGCTGGACAACTGCCGTCACTGATGCCACCTGACAGGTGGGTTCCTTCACCACCACAAGGTGGTAGCCAGCTCCTGAAACGATTGACTTAACGTTGGAGATATCGGCCTTTTACGCAGGCATGGGGAAAAATGTACATCATTCAAAAGTGAGAAGAACTTTGACTTAATAAATAACCTGTGCAGCAGTTGCTTTTTAAATACTGACACATTTTCAGATTGTTTTCTACATTCTGCATTAGCTGTGATGAATACGTGGACAATGTTGTGCTCAATATATGTATGACTTATTTGGAACAACACATGCCATAGAGTTTCTTCAGGAAGTACGATGTTCCACAGCACTTGACCACCCCTTCTGTCATGATGGCGATGCGGTCACCCAGAACGTCAGCTTCGTCCATGAAGTGAGTGGTCAGCAGCATGGTCCGGCCCTGTCTGTTCCTCTGAAGGATGTCCCATGTCTGTCTCCTGGCCGCAGGATCCATGCCGGAAGTTGGTTCGTCCAGGATAACGATCTGCAATGTGTTTTTTGATCAGACATAGTACTATGTTTATCATAAATCTATCATGGTATAGTACTAAAGTGTTAAATATAACCACATTTTTCTTTGGACATCACCTTTGTATGAAATGACATATATATTGACCTCATACCTTCGAGCCTCCAATCAAAGCAATGCCTACAGAAAGCTTCCTCTTCTGTCCTCCTGATAGATGCTGAGACTGGGTTAATCTCTTTAGACTCAAGCCAACTTCATTAATTGTGGTGGTAACTTCAGATTCGACACTGTTGCTTGGACAACCTTTCAGCTATGAGAAATATTTCATTCTGAAGCAATTCAATTGGTACATAAGACAAAAATTAGTCAAGACTACATTTTTATAGATCCTAAATGTAAGGATAATTTTGAATCAATGACTCAGAACTTATCTTCCTTTCACCACCGTGTCTTCTAAGTAATGTGGGAATAAATGTATTTGTGGTATTCTCCAATTTAGAATTTTGTCCAGTATTGAGACAAGAAAACTTAAGGAAATCAAGGAAACATGTTGGCCTATTGTTTTCCAATTCAAAACCGTACAGGAATAGCTGAGTATCTTTTGTTCAACTAAAATAATGCATGTATTCATACATTATAAATGAAACCACCAATGTCTACACATCAAGTTCAGGATGTAGCTCAATATACAGAAAGGATACTTACTCTCGCAAAGAACTCCAGATGTTCATGGACAGTCAAGCTGTCAAACAGGATGTTGTGTTGAGGACAGAGACCAAGACTCTGCCGGACACTCTGGATGTCGTTGTTGATGTCGTAACCGTTCACAATGGCGGTCCCTCCAGATGCAGGGATGAAACCTTGAAAATTCAACCAAAGGCTCTCACTGTTTCTCCGTCTCGTAATGAGTGAGTGAGTGAGTATGCTTTTACGCCGCTTTTAGCAATATTCCAGCAATATCACGGCGGGGGACACCAGAAATGGGCTTCACACATTGTACCCATGTCGGGAATCGAACCCGGGTCTTCGGCGTGACGAGCGAACGCTTTAACCACTAGGCTACCCGACCGCCCCCCGTCTCGTAAAAAAAAATGAAACAAGGATGCACCATGTGATTGTGCTTAACATCGAAGGTGAATACCACATGGTAATGGTTAGGGTTGATAAAAAAACCATCATATACGGATCAAAGTGGGAAAGTCCAATGCCATTGTTTGTTAGAGTAAACCAGAGAGTTACTGTTACTGTTGACCAACCAGGATGTTACAATATTGGTCTTCATAAATAATACGAAAGCTATGATCAGTTACTGTAACGCCAGAGAACAACGAGTCTCGACCATCTGCCGAAACAGATTCCACTGCGCGTAAAAGGCAAAATAGTGATGAAGATCATATGAATGGGTCACTGAAACTCCCTGGCAGTACCCGCCACTCACACGGTTTGCGTAAAACGTGAGTGTTTGTTCGTTGCCTTATAAATACTAAAGGATCTAAGACCAGATGAATAGTGAGTGAGTGATTGAGTATGGTTTTACGCCGCTTTTAGCAATATTCCAGCAATATCACGGCGGGGGACACCAGAAATGGGCTTCACACATTGTACCCGGGTCTTCGGCGTGACGAGCGAACGCTTTAACCACTAGGCTACCCGACCGCCCCCCAGATGAATAGAATTAAGTTTAAAGATTACTCAATATTGATAGGATAGAATGATATATATCGATCAATGTTTAACTTATTTTCAAGCAAACTGGAATCTGTTTCGGCGGTTAATCCAGATTGGTTATACTTTTGCATTAACGTTTTATATTTACCCGTAAGAACAGACATAGTTGTAGTTTTTCCTGCACCGTTGTGACCCAGGAGAACAGAGATCTGACCTTCGAACATGTTGAGACTCATCCCATCCACAGCTACCTTCTTCTTAGACCCGGAGCCGAAAACCTTCGAGACAAAAATATCTACTTGTCAACAGTAACCCCCAAATATATTGTTCGCTAGACAATATTCCTGGCCTGATTTTTGTTTGTTTTTCGTCTCTTCCTTATACAGAAAAAATGCTCATGTTAAAACAGTTGTCTTTAACCAAAACTTTCAGCTCTTGGTTACGCCCTATTTGACTCCATGAATATGCCAACATGTAAGAAATCAGAAACTCCCGCATTGCAAAATGCTCGACTTTTACCACTAAGATGACATGCCTGATGCGTATTTTCGACGAAAGTTTGATCGTAATTTTAATATGAAACGAAAACGAAAACATTACTGGCGGGCGGTCATGCTGATTGTCCCACAAGCATCACTCGCAACTCACCTACATTAGCTGAGGTTTGTCCTAAATATACCTTTTTCAGATTTTGGATAGATATCCCGGTTGTCATGCCACTTGGCTCCACCTCAAAGTGCCTCTCATCACACTGTTGAACGCGTACATAATCCATTTTTGTCTGTTTGGTGCCACACCAGTAATCCCTCTGTTGAAGAAAGAGTAAAAAAGTAGTTCCACTTAACAGTATGATGTCATTGAAAATCATAAATGAAAACGATCCCCAGGATATACGTTACAAAATATTATTCATTTCCGCAGGGGCCATCATGTGCTGACACTTGTGAATTCACAAAGAACTATCTCACACGTTGTTTTGAAACGTCTTATTTGAATGTCATATTTTGATTGGCTCAGACCCAAATTTCTTATGTTCCCCGTTCGAACTGCCGAAAAGTTGTATCTCGAATTGATGATGTAAGACTCTATTCTCCAGATATTTACGAATGAAATAGAATAAGTCTAACTTCGTTTTCTGTCTTCCACCTCAGGGGGAGGGAAGAAGGGTGTGGGAGGGGGAGATGTTGTATGATGATTAGATATGCCAAACCAATTATATTCTTCTATTAAAACTATGAGCCTTAATATTTCTTTGAAAAAAAACCCATCTTGCAACAATGTATTTTTGTGACTGACAATATCTTTCTTTCTAGTCTAAAGCATAAATGATCTTTTTCAGGGTTTTTCTAAGACAATTAATTAATTAATTAATTAATTACATAAGTTATTTATTTATTTAATTATATCAAGAAACGTGTTACATGAACACTGTGTGACAGTTTACCGATGTAGAAGAAGGAATGTAGCTATGTGTGCACAAGAGATGAATCATATATTTTGGAAAGTAAAAATGAATAACCAATTACATGTACGTATGTAACATGACTAAGGACGACCTGACACAGACATGAACTAGATGTACACTCACAGTGAAGGGGAAATAGAATGGTTTCGGCACACCAAACTCCCCTGGCCAGACATTGTCCAAATACCAAGTGATGAGGAGATGGATTGCCGTGTCGCCTAGCAACATCAACATGGAGTCCAGCAGGGAGAAGTTGTCATCAATAGTAGCAGGCTCGTGAAAATTAGACCACTGCACGCCAGAACCTATAAGATGTGACAAGATAACATCAACAGGGCCTTTCCCATTCTCATATTTCAATAGATAGTAGATATTCAATAAATAAGCGTGACAAACATATCCATAAGAAATACCTGCTAAACGCAGAGTTTGTTTTACGATTCGAACTATATCATGAGCATGTGTTTATTAATCACTATCAAACAGTAATGATACCGGGTTTGGGTGAAAAAGGGGTCACCTGTCACAAACACATACAGAGGCATGTACGGTGTTCCCCTGTACAAACACAAATGTACTTTATTAATACATATTTGTGGATGTTTAACTCCAAATAGGTATGTTATAGCAATAGATTGTTACTATAACTTGAGTAAAACGATATATATATAGTACCAGCTCCTTCATAGAGTGATATGACATTGGCACCAAATGCCATTCCCACATTAAACAAGAGACAGGAAGCTAGTTTGGCTGATCTTGACATTCTGTGGTACAAGATCTGCAGGTAGAAGTACGGGCAGTAGGATATGAAGAACACGATCCCGCTGACTGCTGCTCCGACGTTTGCTGAAATATAAAGAAAGTGAGTGAGTGAGTTGGGTTTAACGCCGCTTTAACATTATTCCAGTTATATCACGGCGTGTCAGCTTAATGTGGGAGGAAAGCCCGAAGTGATGCAGGTCTCAGACGTTTACCACTTCGGTGAAACCCACGAGCACGGGTATGGTGCTGACAAACCTAGAAACATAATCATAGGTTTCTGCACAGCGAATTGCGGTGCCTTGGACGACTCGGCCACCCTTGCCCCCTTGAAATATAAAGAAAGTACTGGACATAGTGCTTGCCACCTTTTACAAACGTGTTCTTTTGAAACATAATGTTGCAATTGTTGGTAAATCAAATATTTCAAAGTTTACGTTTTGAACGTACAATTTAGAGAAAGAACGCTTGTATGTTATTTGAAGTCAAGTTATGTTTTATTCTAATAAACGTCAGATGGCTTGTGTATTGCAAAGTTAACACACTTTTCGTCGTTGTCTTAGTTAGTAAAACGGCAATGCCAGATGACTAAACTGACGTTAAAGTACTCATACTCATGAAGGAACCTTGCAACTATTGACCTGGGACATTGTTTCCTGTGGCGATGTAAGTGACGGGTTATGGTGGTAGAGTAGGACATGTTTACTCTTTTCACACGCACCTGGTGCCATTACCAGTTTTGTGTGATTCATTCATATAATCTTCACCACGTTTTTGCGTTTTCAGTTGATAACCGAGACTGATTATGAATATTCTCAGGCTTTGGGGTTGTATATTTACAATATCCATATATATAACGACTAGGATTATGATTCCAGGTCGGCTATTGTTCTCATTATTTCTTGCCGCGGACATTTTTTGTTAGGATTATCATTGCTTGAATTTTCTCATCTGCAACATGAATGCCCTAAAATTTTGGACACTCGGTATCAATGCCCGGGAAAACTAATCCTAAGGTTTCTAATTCCTTGGAGTGGCATATTTTGTATAATAAACAATCATTATTTATACAAGGTAATCACAAATGCAAAGTTTGATCATTTGACAGTTATACGATGTAGGAGTTAACATGTTTTACAAATTACTGCATGATTAGTGATCTTAACCTTAAATAAATTGACCATATAACAGGGATTCCAACACGTTTATTTATGAAGTATAAAGCATTTTTCGACACTATTTGTCGTTCACAATCGTACTTTGTGTGGCGCCCATATTGTCTCTTTTCTGTTATTATGTCAGGAACATGTATCAGCTGCTATTATACGAAGACGATATGTTTACTTGAATGATTGATAGGTGAGGTGAGGTGAAATTGGGTTTAACGTCGCGTCCAAGATTATTGCGCTTATATAGCGACGTGCATGCACGTGTGTGTTTGGCTGCTTGTACTAGTCCGGACTGATGCCGATTTATAGTGCTAGCACACTGAGATATCATGCCGCAGTTTAACATGGATACCCCACTCAGACACAGAATACTGACTCCGGGCCAACCAGTCCTTGTCTTAGCCCTTTAATGCCGAGCGCCAGACAGGGTAACAACAAGAACCATCTTTTAACGTCTTTTGGTATGACGCGGCCGGGGATCGAACCCCGGACCTTCCGCTCTCCGGATGGAGAATAATTGATAGACGGGTTCGGGTAATGTGCCATGACGTGGCTACAACCTGTAATTATTGTCACATATTTACCTCGTTGAGTGAAGACGCTGATCATGAAGCAGTAGGAGATGATGGAGACGCCGTAACAGAGGAGGAACACAAAGAACAGGGAGGGATCTGATTTGGCCAGGACAGCTCCATTTCCACTTGCATCAATTCCACACAGCATAGTGTACAGGACCATGATTACCAACACATATATAAAGCTGGTCAGAAACCAAGACGTCCAGTGAGCTGCAGCACTCAGACCCATCAGCTTCATGGACTCCTGCGGAGTAAGAAATAGATCAAGTCTTAACTTACAAATAGGCGGTAGGCCAGTCTAATGGTTGAAGACCCATCAGCTTCTTATATTCCTGGGTAGACATAAAGTGATATTATGAAGTCTTAATGTTCGAATTATGATAAACGCGTGAAAGATCATAAAACCAGTGCCAGTGACTTTACAGTCCATCTCTCAACAAGTTGGACAGGACGAGACAGGACAGGCTCTCGATCCGCTGACTTTGAAATCGCGCACTACCTTGTCAGTGTTAAAGGTATCTTTTTGAAGCGTTCGAGTCTGAAACGCTTTTGTCACATGTCCTGATTTTGATTGTTTAAAAACCATATCAGACCATGAACTCAGGTTTGTCGTGATGGAAAAATACCGGAACCTACGTGATTAAGCATCTCTTATGATTAAATGGCGACGACACCATCGAACCAATCACGATGATAAATGGGAAATGTCATTTTTCTATTGATTCCCTTAAATCAGAGACATTGTGTCACTGCAGCATTTAAGCTATTGCGACGGTAACCATCGTTCTAATAGCTTTCTCGTTTTAATCTTTGATATCGCTCTAAAAAAGAGACAGGAACTAACTTTCAGTTTTCTTTCCTTCTCGTAAACAACCCCCTTCGTTGTCTGGATGGCCATCAGCATGAAACTCAGCATCAGTAACACCGGAAACATGTACTGCAGCAGCACGTTTATGGCGTCAATGATGTAGGGCGGGTATGGCATTCGCAGCATTTGAATCTTCAGTTCATTGACTATATCAGTTGCGTTTGGACTAATATATGTGATGACGGCCTCATATACAAGGCGTTGAAGTATCAAAAACTTCTCATAGGCTGAAAACAGAGGTTGAAGTATGACAGTTTGCACGTGTGCAACAGGAAATCGCCAGATGTTACAAGAGTGTGTAATTACAGGTGAGTGTGTGGTGCAATAGTAAGTCGTCAGATGTTACATGAGTGTGTAATTCTAGGTGAGTGGGTGGTGCAACACTCTGTCGTCAGATGGTTACACGAGTGTGTAATTCTAGGTGAGTGTGTGGTGCAATAGTAAGTCGTCAGATGGTTACACGAGTGTGTAATTCTAGGTGAGTGTGCGGTGCAACACTCTGTCGTCAGATGGTTACACGAGTGTGTAATTCTAGGTGAGTGTGTGGTGCAATAGTAAGTCGTCAAATGGTTACACGAGTGTGTAATTCTAGGTGAGTGTGTGGTGCAACAGTAAGTCGTCAGATGGTTACACGAGTGTGTAATTCTAGGTGAGTGTGTGGTGCAACAGTAAGTCGCCAGATGGTTACACGAGTGTGTAATTCTAGGTGAGTGTTTGGTGCAATAGTAAGTCGCCAGATGGTTACACGAGTGTGTAATTCTAGGTGAGTGTGTGGTGCAACAGAAAGTCGCCAGATGGTTACACGAGTGTGTAATTCTAGGTGAGTGTGTGGTGCAACAGTAAGTCGCCAGATGGTCACACGAGTGTGTAATTCTAGGTGAGTGTGTGGTGCAACAGAAAGTCGTCAGATGGTTACACGAGCGTGTAATTCTAGGTGAGTGTGTGGTGCAACAGAAAGTCGTCAGATGGTTACACGAGTGTGTAATTCTAGGTGAGTGTGTGGTGCAACAGAAAGTCGCCAGATGGTTACACGAGTGTGTAATTCTAGGTGAGTGTGTGGTGCAATAGTAAGTCGTCAGATGGTTACACGAGCGTGTAATTCTAAGTGAGTGTGTGGTGCAACAGAAAGTCGTCAGATGGTTACACGAGTGTGTAATTCTAGGTGAGTGTGTGGTGCAATAGTAAGTCGACAGATGGTTACACGAGTGTGTAATTCTAGGTGAGTGTGTGGTGCAATAGTAAGTCGTCAGATGGTTACACGAGTGTGTAATTCTAGGTGAGTGGGTGGTGCAATAGTAAGTCGTCAGATGTGACATGAGTGTGTAATTCTAGGTGAGTGTGTGGTGCAATAGTAAGTCGTCAGATGGTTAAACGAGTGTGTAATTCTAAGTGAGTGTGTGGTGCAACAGTAAGTCGTCAGATGGTTACACGAGTGTGTAATTCTAGGTGAGTGTGTGATGAAACAGGACATAGTCAGATGGTTACACGAGTGTGTAATTCTAGGTGAGTGTGTGGTGCAACAGTTAGTCGCCAGATTGTTACACGAGTGTGTAGTTCTAGGTGAGTGGGTGGTGCAACAGGACATAGTCAGATGGTTACACGAGTGTGTAATTCTAAATGAGTGTGTGGTGCAATAGTAAGTCGACAGATGGTTACACGAGTGTGTAATTCTAGGTGAGTGTGTGGTGCAACAGTTAGTCGCCAGATTGTTACACGAGTGTGTAATTCTAGGTGAGTGTGTGGTGAAACAGGACATAGTCAGATGGTTACACGAGTGTGTAATTCTAAGTGAGTGTGTGGTGCAATAGTAAGTCGCCAGATGGTTACACGAGTGTGTAATTCTAAGTGAGTCTGTGGTGCAATAGTAAGTCGCCAGATGGTTACACGAGTGTGTAATTCTAGGTGAGTGTGTGGTGCAACAGAAAGTCGCCAGATGGTTACACGAGTGTGTAATTCTAGGTGAGTGTGTGGTGCAATAGTAAGTCGTCAGATAGTTACACGAGTGTGTAATTCTAGGTGAGTGTGTGGTGCAACAGGACATCGTCAGATAGTTACACGAGTGTGTAATTCTAGGTGAGTGTGTGGTGCAATAGTAAGTCGTCAGATGGTTACACGAGTGTGTAATTCTAGGTGAGTGTGTGGTGCAATAGTAAGTCGTCAGATAGTTACACGAGTGTGTAATTCTAGGTGAGTGTGTGGTGCAACAGGACATCGTCAGATAGTTACACGAGTGTGTAATTCTAGGTGAGTGTGTGGTGCAATAGTAAGTCGTCAGATAGTTACACGAGTGTGTAATTCTAGGTGAGTGTGTGGTGCAATAGTAAGTCGACAGATGGTTACACGAGTGTGTAATTCTAGGTGAGTGTGTGGTGCAACACTCTGTCGTCAGATGGTTACACGAGTGTGTAATTCTAGGTGAGTGTGTGGTGCAATAGTAAGTCGCCAGATGGTTACACGAGTGTGTAATTCTAGGTGAGTGTGTGGTGCAACAGTAAGTCGTCAGATGGTTACACGAGTGTGTAATTCTAGGTGAGTGTGTGGTGCAACACTCTGTCGTCAGATGGTTACACGAGTGTGTAATTTTAGGTGAGTGTGTGGTGCAATAGTAAGTCGCCAGATGGTTACACGAGTGTGTAATTCTAGGTGAGTGTGTGGTGCAACAGAAAGTCGCCAGATGGTTACACGAGTGTGTAATTCTAGGTGAGTGTGTGGTGCAACAGTAAGTCGTCAGATGGTTACACGAGTGTGTAATTCTAGGTGAGTGTGTGGTGCAACAGTAAGTCGTCAGATGGTTACACGAGTGTGTAATTCTAGGTGAGTGGGTGGTGCAACAGGAATTGGTCAAATGGTTACACGAGTGTGTAATTCTAGGTGAGTGTGTGGTGCAACACTCTGTCGTCAGATGGTTACACGAGTGTGTAATTCTAGGTGAGTGTGTGGTGCAATAGTAAGTCACCAGATGGTTACACGAGTGTGTAATTCTAGGTGAGTGTGTGGTGCAACACTCTGTCGTCAGATAGTTACACGAGTGTGTAATTCTAGGTGAGTGTGTGGTGCAACAGAAAGTCGTCAGATGGTTACACGAGTGTGTAATTCTAGGTGAGTGTGTGGTGCAACAGTAAGTCGTCAGATGGTTACACGAGTGTGTTATTCTAAGTGAGTGTGTGGTGCAATAGTAAGTCGCCAGATGGTTACACGAGTGTGTAATTCTAGGTGAGTGGGTGGTGCAACAGTAAGTCGCCAGATGGTTACACGAGTGTGTAATTCTAAATGAGTGTGTGGTGCAAAAGTAAGTCGCCAGATGGTTACACGAGTGTGTAATTCTAGGTGAGTGTGTGGTGCAACAGTAAGTCGCCAGATGGTTACACGAGTGTGTAATTCTAGGTGAGTGGGTGGTGCAACAGTCTGTCGTCAGATGTTACACGAGTGTGTAATTCTAGGTGAGTGGGTGGTGCAACAGTAAGTCGTCAGATAGTTACATGAGTGTGTTATTCTAAGTGAGTGTGTGGTGCAACAGTCTGTCGTCAGATGTTACACGAGTGTGTAATTCTAGGTGAGTGGGTGGTGCAACAGTAAGTCGTCAGATAGTTACACGAGTGTGTTATTCTAAGTGAGTGTGTGGTGCAACAGTCTGTCGTCAGATGTTACACGAGTGTGTAATTGTAGGTGAGTGTGTGGTGCAAAAGTAAGTCGCCAGATGGTGACACGAGTGTGTAATTCTAGGTGAGTGTGTGGTGCAACAGTTAGTCGCCAGATGGTTACATGAGTGTGTAATTCTAAGTGAGTGTGTGGTGCAACAGTAAGTCGCCAGATGGTTACACGAGTGTGTAATTCTAGGTGAGTGGGTGGTGCAAAAGTAAGTCGCCAGATGGTGACACGAGTGTGTAATTCTTAGTGAGTGTGTGGTGCAGCAGTAAGTCGCCAGATGGTGACATGAGTGTGTAATTCTATGTGAGTGTGTGGTGCAACAGGACATCGTCAGATGGTTACACGAGTGTGTAATTCTAAGTGAGTGTGTGGTGCAACAGTAAGTCGCCAGATGGTTACACGAGTGTGTAATTCTAGGTGAGTGGGTGGTGCAACAGGAATTGGTCAAATGGTTACACGAGTGTGTAATTGTAGGTGAGTGTGTGGTGCAAAAGTAAGTCGCCAGATGGTAACACGAGTGTTTAATTCTAGGTGAGTGGGTGGTGCAACAGGAATTGGTCAAATGGTTACACGAGTGTGTAATTCTAGGTGAGTGTGTGGTGCAACAGTTAGTCGCCAGATGGTTACATGAGTGTGTAATTCTAAGTGAGAGTGTGGTGCAACAGTAAGTCGCCAGATGGTTACACGAGTGTGTAATTCTAGGTGAGTGTGTGGTGCAAAAGTAAGTCGCCAGATGGTGACACGAGTGTGTAATTCTAGGTGAGTGTGTGGTGCAACAGGAAATCGTGAGATGGCTACACGAGTGTGTAATTCTAGGTGAGTGTGTGGTGCAACAGTCTGGCGTCAGATGTTACACGAGTGTGTAATTCTATGTGAGCGTGTGGTGCAACAGGAAGTGGTCAAATGGTTACACGAGTGTGTAATTCTGGTTGAGTGTGTGGTGCAACAGGAAGTGGTCAGATGATTACATGAGTGTGTAATTCTAGGTGAGTGTGTGGTGCAACAGGAAGTGGTCAGATGATTACATGAGTGTGTAATTCTAGGTGAGTGGGTGGTGCAACAGGAAGTGGTCAGATGATTACATGAGTGTGTAATTCTAGGTGAGTGTGTGGTGCAACAGAAAGTGGTCAGATGGTTACACGAGTGTGTAATTCTAGGTGAGTGTGTGGTGCAACAGGAAGTGGTCAGATGATTACATGAGTGTGTAATTCTAGGTGAGTGTATGATGCAACACTCTGTCGTCAGATGGTGACATGAGTGTGTAATTCTAGGTGAGTGTGTGGTGTAGCGGGACGTCTTATGATGGCAGAGTAGTGCATGTTTCTGTGTGATCAACAAGAAGTCGTCCGATGTGACATGAGCGTGTGATTCGACGTCAGTATGTGGTGCAACAGGATGTCTAACACGTCGTCAGCTATTGCATGTGCGATACGTTGTGTTAAATTGTATCCCGTTTTGTCGTGTATTGTCATGGTGATATGGAATGTCAAGCTGTATATCGGGTTATATACTGCTGATGGGCTGTATATCGGGTTATATACTGCTGATGGGCTGTATGTCGGGTTATATACTGCTGCTGGACTGTATATCGGGTTATATACTGCTGACAGACTGGATATCGGGTTATATACTGCTGATGGGCTGTATATCGGGTTTCATAGTGCTGATAGACTGTATATCGGGTTATATACTGCTGATGGGCTATGTATCGGGTTATATACTGCTGCTGGGCTGTATATCGGGTTATATACTGCTGATGGGCTGTATATCGGGTTACATACTGCTGATAGACTGTATATCGGGTTATATACTGCTGATAGACTGTATATCGGGTTATATACTTACTGGTGGGCTGTATATCGGGTTATATACTGCTGATAGACTGTATATCGGGTTATATACTTACTGGTGGGCTGTATATCGGGTTATATACTGCTGATAGACTGTATATCGGGTTATATACTGCTGATGGGCTGTATATCGGGTTATATACTGCTGATAGACTGTATATCGGGTTATATACTGCTGATGGGCTGTATATCGGGTTATATACTGCTGATGGGCTATATATCGGGTTATATACTGCTGCTGGGCTATATATCGGGTTATTTGCTGCATGCTGTGTCTATGGTGTACACGTCATGAACCTCAAATTTAACTGAATCAGATTGTTTCTGTGTATGTCATGACAAGTTGTGTCATGCTCTGCCATGTTGCGTCAGTGAGTTCTGAGATGTTTAGATACTACTGTTAAGTGACATGCAACAATGCAACATGCAGTACTACATAACGTCAAAATTGAAGACTTTTGAACCTGGTTGGCACTTTAAGGGTGAACAAAGGCTCAAATTCATAAATATTTTTACACTATCAATACTTATTTTTACTCACAATTTGTACTTTGAATGAATGAATGAATGAATGAATGAATGAATGAAAGAATGAATGAATGAATGAATGAATGAATGAATCTACTCACACGGATCGTAGCTGTTTCGTGGTGTGCCAGTATTGACAAAGGGAGAGGTCTCTGTTGTGTGCCATTGTGAATTACGTTGAACTGTGGGACGTATTGCACATCGCAGCTTGATGGGTAGGACCGTGTCTGTCATTGCCACGTTCTCAAACTCAACAGCAAAGGGAATGTGTTTAGAGTTGAAGCTGAAGTATTCCAACATGTCCTTTCGAGAGGAAAATCCTTTGAAGGAAGCTGTACCAAGATGAATGGCAAAACGTTCATATCATTGGCAGTCTCTAAAGCAGTATTGAAAGGGGCACCGACGTACTAAATCAGTCAGACTCAATCAGATACAACATAATAATTATGAATAAATAGGTATACGTTAAGGTGTCTATGTATGTCGACGTTTTCCTAACTTTTCATTAGAAATGAGAAGTGGGGCTGGGATTTTATCGAAAAAAGAAATTCCCCCAAAACTATTGAAAACAATAATTATGCTTCAGACTGTGTAAAAAAATAAGAAATTGCCAGCCACAAAAATAACATTATTGCATGGTGTTTTTCCTGAACGAATTCAGGCTAATAGCTTTAAATAAGCATGTCCTTTGGGACATGTTGTTTTAAAAATTATTCAAATGAAAAATCAATGTTTATTCAAATGAAAATCTTATTAAAATCATATCTTAATGCACGCTACCGCTACACATAGCTCTAATGACATCCCACTTCAGGCCACGCGAGAACGACCCTTTGTCCAACCAAATAGAGCTAACGCGAACAGGATCGCGAAAGTGAAAGTAGTAATTTTTTCCTGAGAATGTCAAAACGAGGCATTCCGAACAACAGTACTGTACGATTGTACGGGCTGTACAATCTATTCCGTCAAAATCTCTCGCTTCAGTGGGATAAACATTTGAAACTATAGCCCCTGTAACTACTGCCATTCCATAGCCCCTGTAACTACTGCCATTCCATAGCCCCTGTAATTACTGCCATTCCATAGCCCCTTTAACTACTGCCATTCCATAGCCCCTTTAACTACTGCCATTCCATAGCCCCTGTAATTACTGCCATTCTATAGCCCCTTTAACTACTGCCATTCCATAGCCCCTTTAATTACTGCGATTCTATAGCCCCTTTAACTACTGCCATTCCATAGCCCCTGTAATTACTACCATTCCATAGCCCCTGTAATTACTGCCATTCCATAGCCCCTGTTATTACTGCCATTCCATAGCCCCTGTAATTACTGCCATTCCATAGCCCCTTTAATTACTGCCATTCCATAGCCCCTTTAACTACTGCATTCCATAGCCCCTGTAATTACTGCCATTCCATAGCCCCTGTTATTACTGCCATACCATAGCCCCTGTAATTACTGCCATTCCATAGCCCCTGTAATTACTGCCATTCCATAGCCCCTGTAATTACTGCCATTCCATAGCCCCTTTAACTACTGCCATTCCATAGCCCCTGTTATTACTGCCATGCCATAGCACCTGCAATTACTGCCATTCCATAGCCCCTGTAACTACTGCCATTCCATAGCCCCTGTAACTACTGCCACACCATAGCCCCTGCAATTACTGCCATTCCATAGCCCCTGTAACTACTGCCATTCCATAGCCCCTGTAATTACTGCCATTCCATAGCCCCTTTAACTACTGCCATTCCATAGCCCCTTTAATTACTGCCATTCCATAGCCCCTGTAACTACTGCCATTCCATAGTCCCTGTAACTACTGCCATTCCATAGCCCCTGTAACTACTGCCACACCATAGCCCCTGTAATTACTGCCATTCCATAGCCCCTGTAACTACTGCCATTCCATAGCCCCTGTAACTACTGCCATTCCATAGCCCCTTTAATTACTGCCATTCCATAGCCCCTGTAACTACTGCCATTCCATAGTCCCTGTAACTACTGCCATTCCATAGCCCCTGTAACTACTGCCACACCATAGCCCCTGTAATTACTGCCATTCCATAGCCCCTGTAACTACTGCCATTCCATAGCCCCTGTAACTACTGCCATTCCATAGCCCCTTTAACTACTGCCATTCCATAGCCCCTTTAATTACTGCCATTCCATAGCCCCTGTAATTACTGCCATTCCATAGCCCCTTTAATTACTGCCATTCTATAGCCCCTGTTATTACTGCCATTCCATAGCCCCTGTAATTACTGCCATTCCATAGCCCCTGTAACTACTGCCATTCCATAGCCCCTGTAACTACTGCCATTCCATAGCCCCTTTAATTACTGCCATTCCATAGCCCCTGTAATTACTGCCATTCCATAGCCCCTGTAACTACTGCCATTCCATAGCCCCTTAGACTAACATCTAGGCTCTGAAATGAACATATCGTACAGAAACAAACAGTTGTTCAGTTATCTTAATGAAAATATAATACTGCAGTGATGTAGACTTGCCAAACATTATAGACTTGCATGGGCTGTATTTGATATATATTTGTAGCAGGGTCTGCAAGACAGACTAATAGCCCCTTTCATTACTGCCATTCCATAGCCCCTGTAATTACTGCCATTTCATAGCCCCTTTAATTACTGCCATTCCATAGCCCCTGTAACTACTGCCATTCCATAGCACCTGTAATTACTGCCATTCCATAGGTAGCCCTTGTATTACTGCCATACAATCTCGTCCATCTATAAGCATTCCAGAATAGTTGTGTGTTCAGTTTTAAAACATTAGATATGAACACATGAAATATACTGCACTGAAAACATAAGATTATGGGCCTACTTACGTGGACGAGAAAAACGATAGCGTGGGTTTGAGGACAGGTTGTTAATTCTGTCATTCACACCAGAAATTAATCCACTGATGAGTGTACTGTTGGGTGTATACAACACCACCTTTGCATCATTACGTGAATACCAACTGAGAACTCGGCCCAGACTGTCATAGTGATATACACTCGCGGAAACATTTCTAACAGGCAAAATGAATCTTAGACCAAAAATGATTAATCCCAACAAAAGAGGTCCAATGATCTCAAAAACGGTCACACAGATCTTCCTTCGTTGTAGAAGGGAATTCTTCCACAACAGCAGTCTCAGTTGGAAACAGAAAGCCATATTGTTTTGCCTGCTGCTTCCTGGTGTCGAAGTTAAAATGTCATGTCATTCATTGAGTAAGGAGAGATGCTATGTCTGGCGCCATATTTTCATACAACGGGCAGCTCCCGTTTAATGGCCACGGTAACGATGTTTGGCAAGCCGGAACTGGTGGAAGGAAGTTTTCACAGCGATGGGTGTACGTTGGCTCTGGCCTCCATGCAACACACCCGCTCACGTACAGTGCTACATCTCATACAGGACAAATGGTACGACCCATATCCTTGGAACGCAGGGGAAGCTGGCGCTACAATTCACGACGTTCTCGGTTGTCTCCCGTTGCACAATCTGCAAATTAATTGCGTTCTTTGTGAGAGCGGTTGCATGACTGGGTACCTGTCGAGATCGATCGATCAAGAGAAAGAAATATGGGAGAGAGATGTGTTTGTGTTACTTCTATAAATAATGATCGTGCAGGTTAAATGTACAGTGCAGATTACATACACTTATATATTACATATGTGCATGTGTGCGTTCGCGTGCGTGCGTGCGCCCATGCTTGTGTGTATACGAGTGTAGCAGTGTGTGTGTGTGTGTGTGTGAGTGTGTGTAGGGGGGGGGGGGGGGGGGGGTGTGTTACGTGTGTGTGTCAATGTACAAACATTCATAAAATGTCATGTCATTCATTGAGTAAGGAGAGATGCTTATGTCTGGCGTCATATTTTCATACAACGGGCATCAACCAAGTCAGCGAGCCTGATCACCAGATCCCGCTTGTCGCCTCTTACGACAAGCATGGGTTGCTCAAGTCGCCGACTTGATTGTTACATGTTATCGTATCCTAATTGCGTAGATCAATGCTCATAATGACAATCACTTGTTATTGTTTGGTCCCGAATATTTACAAACCACCCTTATCTAGCTGGAATAGTACTGAGTGAAGCGTTAACTATGAAAGTTTAGACAAAAACAAAGATCATTGTATTTCGCAGAGGAGGAGTTGCCAACAAACTTAAAAATGGTGGTTCAAAAGTGAAAAACTTGAAATTGTATCGGCATTCAAGCACTTGGGAATATTTATCACCCCAGAAGTTATCATGGGATTTGGCCAGGTATTCTGCAGCACAAGCTGAAAAAGCTATGAATGCTTTGATCAAATGTATTTATATACTATTCAAATTAATATGAAACATTTTAATTGTGTTTGACAGAATGCTTGTGCCAGTCGTTTGTTATGGATCAGGGCCCCGTTCCTCAAAGCGATCTTAGCGCTACGATGATTGTAAACCTATGTTAAAGCATGGGACTTACGATCATCTTAGTTCTAAGATCGCTGTGTGGAACGGGACCCTTGGCGCCGTTGTACAAAGCGATCTTAGCGCTAAGGTGATCGCAACTCCCACATCTTAACATAGACTTACGACAGTCGTAGCGCTAAGGTTGTTTTGTACACCGGCACCCTAGTGAGGGGGATTGTGAGCGAGTTTGATCAGTTTTACAACTGAGATAACTGTTTGTGGTGAAATGGGTAGACAACCCATCTACGTAAGCAACATCTCCGACTCCCTGGTCGAAATTGTTTTATGCAAAGTTGCAGATATCCCATGGCAGAGGTGAGGTGGGGTGAAATGGGGTTTAACGTCGCGTCCAAGATTATTGAACTTATATAGCGACGTGCATGCACGTGTGTGTGTGTTTGCTTGTACTAGTTCCGACTGATGCCGATTTATAGTGCTAGCTCACTGAGATACCATGCCGCAGTTTACCATGAATACCCCACTCAGACACAGTATACTGACCCCGACCCGACCCGTCATTATAAGCCCCTTTATGCCCAGCGCCAAACAGGGCAGCAATAAGTACCATATTTTAACGTCTTTTTTGTATGACGCAGCGGGGATCGAACCCCGGACCTTCCGCTCTCTGGGCGCACGTTGTGTTTTCGAGCCCTTAAGAAGCACTTTTCATTTAAGGCCTAAAAACAATCCCAATACACTAAATTAAGTCTTGCCTTTGAGAACATATATTTCTGTTTACACTTGGATGCTTAAATGACCTTGTTTTAATTTATAGGGATAATGCCCCGGTACACGTGAATGTAATACTTTTTGAGCTCCCCTTTAGAAAATGCACTGTTCCATCGATCAATAAAATGTCTGGGTTGTTAGAGGCCTCCGTTGTGTGGCAGGAGTAGTGCTGTTTGGCGCCCGCCAACAGACACTAACATTTTATGCAAATTGTATGAGTGGCGGGTGCTATTGGCAGGTCAGGACATGCTGACCCTTTCCGTAAAGATCTGGCGCCATCACTGATTTTCAGTGATTTCTACCGCTATTTAGTCTCTTACACTCAATGAAATCTGTTTTGGAAACTAGTTATTTGGTGGCGTTGTCGTTACCTGTTCACCTTTTGATCCATCTTCTAACTGTTCACGGCCAACCACTGTCAAGACGCGCCAGGGTAGCTTGATGTTCTATTATTCAGAATGGGTTACACAAGAAAGTCATTTCTTTCTCTTTCTAATTCATGTTCATCTCTAATATGGTAGAAAGCAACCTGAAATTTCTAATAAAGAAATCAATCGTTGAATTTGTATACACAAATTGGAACGAAAGAAAATACGTGTTCAGACAAATGAAAACTCAATATACACTTAATTCTTCGAAAAGGAAGTAGTTTTGAGTTATCATACTACTATCAACAAGAGTTACTTGTGCATTCGATAACATGTGGATATTAGACATAATTGTAGTTTCTACACGTGTGGAAGTGTGGAATACATTGAAACATATTTATCTCGTAATGTCAACTGATAATGCATCTATCTCTATTTGCTTCGGAACAATTATGCTGCAGAAAGATTAGGGGATTCTGATTGTGGACACGTCAGTATATGACAACAATATATGTATTTTGAATTGAATATAGTCTTCGATTGAAAATCAAATGTGATCATACATGTCAAAGTTAAACATTATACTACACTGTTTCTACAGAAAGTTTAATTCATCCACTAAAAGTGAGCTCCTGAACCTCTCCTACTCTAGTTCCTGGAACGCATCCTGAATATTCCATACCTATTTATCTTATATTTGATCTTATATCCTATTACCAGGATAGCAATGGCATTATAACACGATTCATCCCTTTCAAAGCATCTAACAACCATTACATCAGCACCCGACCCATTACAATTTTCTGAGATCAGGCATAGCATTGGTTCATTGCATATACATTTCTACCATTCATACAGGCTTGCCTACGTTCAAAGGATTTTCATCGAGAAAAGATATGCTGGACTACTTCAGTTACAATTCTGAAGAAGTTGGCTTTGCTGTTGAATTTGAAAACGTTGCAATGACAGACACCGTCATGCCCAAGAAATTGCGATGTGCCATTCGTCCCAAAGGGGACCAATATGGGGGTTCGTGGCACACCACGGAGACCACACCCTTCGTGGCTAGTGCAGGACCAAGAGGTGGTTCCGATCCAGGTATGTTTTTTGTTTGTTTGTTGTTTAACGCCGCACTCATAAATATACCACTTGTATGACGGCTATCTGTAATAAATACTGGTTTGGTCCAGCCAATCCATTGATTTACGTTGCGAGCATCAATCAATGCAATTGGTATAGGATGACATACATCAGCCAAGTCAGCGACTTCTAATACTTGATCCGTTTGTCGCCTCTTACAAGTACGACACGGATGGGTTGCAAAATACCAATTCCAACCCGGACCTTAGCTCCAGGGATCCAATCCAAGTAACTAGTTGGCATTTGTGCACTGGACATTTAGCTTCAAGCGAACTTTCAATTCAAAGATGATGTTAATACCTCATGACAAAAAGGACTAAGTAGAAAAATAAAAAGGTTTCATAACGCCATGCATTGTATACTCATAGCACAGTCAAAGCCATGACACGACGCGACCCTTTTACACTGTGGGATAACAAGTATCCAGATAATAACTGTTTCATGACGGTCAGTGACCTGGAATACAATTTGTTTGTTTGTCCTTTTCGCGGCACTCAGCAATAGTCCGGCTATATCAAAGCGGCGCTAGGGTACGATGACACACTGTCAACCGAGTGACCAAGTCTGACCATCCATTTAGACGTCATAGAATAGGGGTGACAACACTGTTTTTATATTACTGGGCTATTAGAAATACTATTGCAACAGTATTTTGATTGTTTCTATAAGTACTCGGTACTATGATATGAACTGTTCTTGCATTATTTTGCACGAAGACAGAGGGAAAATCACCTACCCGATCCTATGTGTTAACTTCTAAAAGCTTGTTAAGACACCCTTCAGCATGTCAATATATTTCAGACTATGAGGACTTTGTGGTTCTGCAGCGTATATTTTATGAAGCCATCATCAAACATTTCAACCCGAACTCAATACATTTCTACCATCCATACAGGCTTGCCTACGTTCAGAGGATTTTCATCGAGAAAAGATATGCTGGACTACTACAGTCACAATTCTAAACAAGTTGGCTATGCGGTTGAATTTGATAACGTTGCAATGACAGACACCGTCCTACCCAAGACACTGCGATGTGCCATCTCCTCAAAGGGGACCAGTATGGGGATGGGTGGCACACCACGGAGACCTCACCCTTCGTGGCTACTGCAGGACCAAGAACCAGTTACAAACCAGGTATGCTTTTGTTTGTTTGTTGTTTAACGCCGCACGCAGGAATATTCCAGTATATAACGGCTATCTGTAATAAATATTAATCTGGTCCCGACAGTCCATTGATTTACATCACGGGCATCGATCAACGGAATTGGTATAGGATGACAGGCATCAGCGAGCCTGACTTCTAGTACTTGATCCCGTTTGTCGCCTCTTACAAGTACTACACCTAAAGGTTGCAAGAGACCAATCCCAACCCGGACCTTAGCTCCAGGAGTCCAATCTAGGTAGCCAGTTGGCATTTGTGTATTGGACATATAGCTTCAAGCGAACCTTCAATTTAAGCTGATGTTATGACAAAAAGGACAAAGAAAAAACTCATAGCACAAAACCATGGCACGACACGAAACCTTTACACTAAGGGATAACAAATATCAAGATAATAACTGTTTCGATCACGAACAGACCATGGTGGTCAATGGCTGGGAACACAATTTGTTTGTTTGTTCTTTTCGTGGCAGTCGGCAATAGTCCAGCCATGTCAAAGCGGCGCTAGGGTTCGATGGCACACTGTCAATAGAGTGACCAAATCTGACCATCCATTTAGACGTAGTAGAGTTGGGTGACAATCGACGGCAATTGTTAACAAAACTGTTTTAATATTATTGCAATATTTGTAAATACTATTGCAATGGTATTGTGATAGTACTACGCCCTATGATATACAATGTTCTTGCATTATTTTGAATGATAACAAAGGATAAATAACCCACCCGATCCAATGTGTTAACTTCTAAATCCCCATGAAGACAACCTTCAGAATGTCAATATATTTCAGACGATAAGGACTTTATGGTTCTCCAGCGTATATTTTATGAAGCCATCATCAAACATTTCAACCCCAACTCAACTGCAAGACCTGAAGGTTCAAATGATGCAAATGCCATCCACGCCCAACATCGATGACACCATGACACTGCTGCCGCAGTACGTGTGTCCGGTGTTACTGATGCTGAGCTTCATCCTGATGGCCATCCAGACAACGAAGGGAGTTGTTTATGAGAAGGAAAGAAAACTGAAAATAAGTCTTCAAATGACTTTTGGGTAAACGTTGTCACATGTAGATTTGTTCTTCAATATGCCTACTACAAATGTGTTAGTTCCCAATCAGCAATGACATGTCATGTATTTTAAAACAAATGGATTTGGGTGCCGATATCTCAGTGGTGGAAAAACATTATTAAATCAGATTTTAAGTCCAGGGACTTTCTCGTCTAGATACTTGTAGTTCTATGCACCACATTTATTTTGTCCTTAATTTCTACATCTTGACAATATGGATATTCTATTAATCGTGTATTCAGTTTAGGATAACCGGGTTGTCAGGGGTGCATTATTGACCATCTATGACGTCATACCATTTAAGAGTGGCGTCATATTGTCTACAACATGCTACATTTGGCTTTCAAAGGGTTTGACCCAGGCTGAGAAATATTTCCCTGTAATCTGTCTGTAAATCGGAATATACCCAAAGACACCGGCACAAACAAACACACGCGCGCGCGCACACACGAAGGCACGCACGCACGCACGCACGCACGCACGCACGCACGCACACTCACGCTCGCTTTGTGTAATTATTTTAGGATAATGCTTTTGCAGAAGTAGATGCTGCACCATTGCAAGGAAAAACACAGAGACTTGAGTTGTATGTAAGGCCTCAGGTTTATATACAGAAAAGTACAAGGACTGGAGAACACTCCTGGGCTGGGAAACGCTAAACACGGCTGACTGTCAACCCGAAGGTGCCCGGACAGAACAGCAAACGCGGCTCCGAGGGTACAAACCATACGGAGCCAAATAATGGGATCCCCCAGGGAAAAGCGCATAGGGGGTCTGCTGTAGGCTCTACAACCACCATTATACAATAGGGCCTAGAGGGTATGCAACAAAGACCCCCAAAACACCAAAATCAATACTCTCAGCCCAAAAGTGTTCCTACACATCTCCTCCAATACTTGTACTGTGATTACTGTTATGGTGTAAGAGATTAATTAGCCAAAAAAACCCTACTTTTTACTTCAGTATCTGCCATGAAGTGCTGAAAAGCCTGTTGTAAAGTGTTTACAAACAATCCATTTCCCACTTCGGAAAGATGTAATTATTTATAAATATTAAATTACCTGAAGTTATTGATTGTGCATTCAAAGTTTAGAGTCTGATGTAAGTTGAGTACGCCTTAGACTTCCATCGACCCCACAACTGTATTGTCTCCGATGCACGCCCATGTCTGCGGCAGTAGTGGCTGCTCCAGTGCGGAACGAGGGTGATTTGAACATACATGGGTCGAGTCCCATATATCTGATGCATTTGGAAACCATAGCTGCAAACTAGTATCTTGTTAAAGGTTGACAGTTCCTATGGTAAAACAGAAAAACTGAACCGGCTTGCTTCATTGCTTTTAGGGGGGCACGGGTGGCCCAGTCGTCTAAGGCGCCGCGATTCGCTGTGCAGAGTTGCGTCCCTTGGACACGCCAGAAACCTATGATTGTGGGTTCGAATCCCGGTTCGCCCCAATTATGTTTCTTGGTTTGTCAGCACCATACCCGTGCTCGTGGGTTTCACCGTAGTGATAAACGTCTGAGACCTGCATCACTCCGGGCTTTCCTCCCACATTAAGCTGACACGCCACGATATAACTGGAATAATGTAAAAAGCGGCGTTAAACCCAACTCACTCACTCATTGTTTTTAGTGGGCATATTTCACTTGCATTACCTTGGATGCGGAGTGTGCAACCCCTTGCTAACTGATCTGTCTTTGACGATCTCCCGGTTACTTCTAAAAATGTCCTCTGGACTGTGACATCTGAAATCTTAAGAGATCCTTCCAAATGAAGATGGTCAGTGTAAATCAACTCGCCAACTCTTATGAAACCGAAAAAGGCCAGAACAAATGCAGTTGTAAACAACATAGCTTCATATGGAGAACTGCAAAGAGCATTAAGAGCTTGAGGCATCTTAATCAATATGGAATACATGATTTGAGCCCTGCCATCACTATGACCCTGAGTCGTTTGGATCCTTCCAACATCTTTCAGACCATAAAATTGCTTGTGGTATCTTGCAATCCTGTGAGTTTATGTTGGTAGCTTATCGCTGATAGGTGCTGACACTGTGTAGAGTGGGCCAAACCTTTTAGGGACAACAATGCATTATATGTTGTAAGTTGTCCTGGCGGTGCCGGCCAAAGATAAGGAAAAAGCGTGAAAAACTGGTCAGTGCTCCCTGCTTCCTCGTATTGTGTGACATAGCCGTCAATAGTAATCAGTTTACTTCTCTTCCACAATCTTCCAAACTGTGTCTGGTATAAGAGTTGCCGCCAAATCTGCATCTGGAGCGTGTTACTGGTGTGGTTGTGTGGATGAAAAGAGGATGTAGCAACTAAATTCAGCTGCGACATGGATTACTTCCCTTTGTTTAGTGCATATGAAGAACAAAAACTGAATAATACACTAATAAGGTGCCTTGCACTATTAAACCAGGAAGAGTAGCTTCCCTTTGACCGTGGAACACAAAAGCAGGGGAAGAAAGCCCCTTGAATTAGAACAAGAAAACATTGATGCAGAGCATCAAAGTTCCCCGCCATATGTGATGCCTCATAAACGCATAATTATGATGTTACTGAAAGGCATGATGGAGCATAATTATATTAACAACAAATAACACAACGCTGTTGTGGAAAAGAATATTATTTATTTTGAGTATTGGGCAATACTGTTGATACATTTGCATAGGGTAGGTCTATTTAAAAATAGTTTCTTGTTTAACGCCGCACTGAGCATTATTCCAGCCATATGACGGAGGTCTGTAAATAATCCAGTCTGGACCAGATCATCCAGTGATTGACACCAAGAGCATCGAACTACGCAATTGGAATATGATGTCATGCATCGACCAAATCGGCGAGCCTGACTACCCAATCCTGTTCGTCGCCTCTAACGGCAAGCATAGGTTGCTGAAGACCTATTCTTACCTGGGTCTTTATTTAAAAAGTAGATCGAAGGAAACGGAAGCAATTTCTGGCACAAATGTAAACATGTGGAAATAGTATCAAAACTGCCAACAACATTGGCAGATGCACTTACTCAAAAAATAGATCACATTCTTTTTACACTTAGCACTTGGTTATATTAATGTAAATGAAAATACTAAGGGCTCCATATGGCAAAAAAAGTCATACTAGATAAGGTCTTTTTGTCACAACCACAGATGCACATACTCAAAATATTATCACGTAGTTGGAGAACATTTCAATACCGGGACTAATCAATAACGGAGATTCCTCGTCTCTTGTTTTACGTTTTTTGGTCAGTTTTTTGTGTGTATTTCTTTCTTTCAAAGAATAGTAATTGTGATCATGATGAGTTGAGTTACTTGTTTTTTTTCTCTGTACTGTTTTTTATCCAGTGTCAGTAACTGTTGTGGAATGTGGTTTACTTGTAACAATGACTGGTTTGAGTTCATATGATGATGATTGATTGGTTTGTCGTTTAACGCCGCACTCAGCAATATCCCAGCTATATGACGGCGGTCTGTAAATAATCGAGTCTGGACCAGACAATCCAGTGCCTAATATCATGAGCATCGATCCTCGCAATTGGGATCGACGCCTCTTACGACAAGCATAGTAGCCTGATATATATATACTGTTAAGATGTAACATGACAATTCATCCATACTACTAAACAGAAGTAAAACCGCTTCTCCATTCGGATCAATCTGACAAAGACCATTCCGCTGATGACAGTCAAATAATGCATACGAATCGAAATCCGTAAAAATTGCAATGGAGACATCATTAAAAGTTACCAAAAGTGACGGGGATATCAATATTGCTTTTTGAAATGCTTCTATGAAATTTGTTTTACCTGCTTCAATATTTGGAGCACCTGTGACGGAGCCATAAAACTGATCTGTTATGTAGACAATATCGCTTGAGGCAGTGGCTGCTGGGGACTGATTATGACCTAAATACTCCTCATAGCCTTCGGTGTTAACTTTGTGGCTGTAGAGAGCTGTGCCTTCATCCAACAGATTATCGAGGTCAGTGGAACACGGTACAGATGCAAATAGATTTGAGCTATGGGACACAAAATATATGAATGACCAGAGCTACGGCTGTACATTGAATTCCATTAAACGGTTGAAAAATACTACAGCCTTGATGCAAATTCGCTGACACACTACTCCGATTTTGCTTTGACTTTGCTACCAAACGTTTCACATGTGGTTATGTGCGGTGCACTGATTAAAAAACACACACGGGGGACTGGGTTAATTCGAAATACGGAATATAACTATTCCAAATATTTCCAGTGAACAAGAGCATCCAAACAATCAAAAGTGTGGTATGTAGAATATGGAATTCAGCCATATTACATTTAAATTGAGATGTCGTCGTTGTTCATGAATAAGCATATTCAGAACATAATTTTTATTATGCTGTTATTTGGGATCTCCGGAGCACAGTTCTTCTTTTGTATACACCGTAAAAATCAGAAAATTAGTCCTTGAGGAAAAAAGGACATCGGATTACACATGAATGGTTTAATAATGTCAGCTAATGACCAGAAACGGTCAGATGCATCAATTAACTACATAAAGACGATTTTGAAGTATCTCTTTTTGCTCGAAAAGAATAGCATCAACATTCGACGCACATGATTTGTATGTTTTGTTTCCGTAAATGCGTGGCTTGAAATTTCAAATAAACCAACATGTCGACATACATGCCACAAATTTAACGTTTCCCGTATACTTCCCCGCCTTAAGGGCGGGGAAGAATAATGTAAGATTATCAAAATAATGCATTTTATTAATTAGTACTAAACTTAAATATCTACACCTATCAAAATCAGAACATATAAACAAGGCTGTCCCAGTCGTCTGAGGCGCCTCGATTCTCTGTGCAGAGTTGCGACCTTTGCGCCACAAACCTATGATTGTAGGGTTCGAATCCCTCTTCGACCCGATTATGTTTCTATGTTTGTCAGCACCATATGCATACCCGTGCTCGTGGGTTTCACCAAAGTGGTGTCCTCCAACATTAAGCTGAAATGCTGTGATATAACTGGACAACTGTTGAAGCGGCGTTAAACCCAACTCACTCACTCACTCCCCAATGAGGGACCGAGGAGGTTATCCAACCCACGTTCCCACAGACTGCATTATTTGGGGTATATTTTCTCACCCAAAGGAAGAGTCGCGTGGCTCTGTTCTGTACAGCCTCGATGCACAACATATTGTATGTTCACTCATATACCATCACTGTATTCTTTTACAGAAGATTCATGCAACTTTGTGAACGTATTGTATTGCATTTCTCCAAGAAGTTTGTATTACGATATGAGGATTCCAAGCGCTCTACAGTGCTCTATTCATCCGATTATGATCCAAGTTATATATCAAAGGTATGCCGAGAATATGTATAAACATCCACGACCTCCGTCAGAGTTTAACAGACACAGATTTAGATGACACCACATTAGACAATCCAATAAAACGTTCACTTGGAATTAGAAACAACTTTTAATAAATCTAGTGTCTTCGATGGTGATAAAAAATGATTCCTAAAGAATTAGCTTCCTCTACAACGTTAATTGGAGTGACCGCCTGATGTAAGTCTGGGTCCCTATGTGTTTTATATTGTCGACAAGAAATTTAGAAAATTAAAAAGACATTCCATTTTGACCCATCATTAATTTGATTAAGACAAAGCTGCAACTGTCTCTCAATCGTGTGAATGTTTTTACCTGGACGTGATAAATTAAAATCATCGACAAATAATGCCCCATCAATAGAGTCATTTAATACCTTAGATAAACTATTAATTTTTATACTAAATAAGGTTAACGATAGGGGACACTGTGATCTTGATAGTAAAAATCCGACAAGGTGGATCCCACACATACCTGGAAATGTCTATCTTTTAAAAACTGTGATATGAAATTAGGCAAACGGCCTCTCAATCTCATCTCATGAAGATCTTTTAAATTCCATGTTCGCGGTCAGATCATACGCTTTTTCTAAATCGAAAAATATTGATACAGTGTGTTGTTTATTAATAATAGCATTTTAACAAATGTTTCCAATATAACCAAATGGTCAGTGGTACTTCTATTTTTTTGAAATTCACATTGAATATTAGTAATAAGATTTTTTGTTTCTAAGTACCACATTAATCTATAATTTCCATGGTCTTACAAACACTGAAAGTAAGCGATACTGGCCTGTGATTGGAGGGGTGGGTATGATCATGGCCAGGTTAAGGTATAAGAATGAAAACAGTATTGGGCACGATGAAGGGAACTTTCTTGCTTTTGGCACGACTTCGATCCATGGCCATACTTTTGTCAAGAGTTACACCTAAAGGGATAAGGGATAAATGTATCCACCCTTTAGTTGCAATAACCAGCTCTGATTGAGTGTGGACGCATTTGATGACAAAATGTACACAGATAGGTGTTTGTTTTGGTGACTTTATAATTCTATTTTGCTGTCAAACGTTTGACAGCAGTAACTCCTTGGGAGTGCAACTCTGTCACAATATCATTTTCAGTCATGTCTGAAAGACATCGTCCGATATCACGGACACTTCCTTTACCACTATTCAGTATCCTGCACCTTAACAGAAACCGTAGTTAGTGAATTGGTTTACAGGAGAATTTGGGGCTGGATTTGTTTCCTGCATTCTATCAGTAACTTTTTAACTTCCTCAACTTCTCTGACTAAACCTTAAATGCGCAAGGGGAGACCACTGATGGAGAGAACAATGGTCGGAATGTCCCAACGCTTTCATCCACCCAGAAAACAGGTCACAAGGCTTTTAGGTTACCAACCAGGTGTCACCGATAAGACATGTGCAGAACTCTAGAATAATATCTTCCGCCAGCTGTCCTTTTAAAATATCCTATGTATATAATCGACTAACGTGTGTATCCACAAAGGGGTTTTCATTATCACGCGGTGGATGACCAAATGGGATGTTGCAATCCCGTCACGTGATCCAGGTGTGGCATGTGTACATTACCACGAGGAGGTGAGGTGGGGTGAGGTTTCTTCAACGTCGCGTTCAGGATTTCAACATTTATATAGCGGCGTCCACAGTGAGGTCGAAGGAGGGCGACTCAGCAAGTTCAACATGGCCTTCTTTCCGCAGCTCCGGCTGCTTATGTGGAAGAATTTCCTTCTACAACGTAAAAAGATTTGTGTGACAGTCTTTGAAATTCTCTTACCTCTACTATTTGGAGTGATATTCTTCAGCTTTAGATTTATGATACCGGTTACTCATGAACCAGCGAGGGTGTATTCCTCCAGGGCGGTGAATCGTCGATTTTCGTACTATTCCAATGACCTTGTTCTGTTCACACCCAACAACACCCTCATCACTGGACTGATTACAGGTATTAACGAAACACTCATCAACCAAACCTTTAGGTTTAATCATTATTCAGGTAAGTTCATTTTCTATTTTTATTTATGTTTAAGATACTGTGTGTGCTGCTGATAACTGAACAATATTGATTATGGGGATTAATTGAACATGATGATATTGCTTATATGGCTGAATTGATTGACCCGCGAATCATTCACCTTTCACCTTGTCATTGCCTCACAAAGCCACAACTCCAATTATGGTCCTTTAAAAAAACGCTGTATTACTAGTATTCGTTTTAAGTTTATTGCGTATACACGTTTTAATGAATATATGATACTTATGTGGTTGCTTAAGGAACTAATAATCACGAATCCATATTCCGTTTTTTCGTGTCTAAACACACATATGTCCAAATAGAAACTATATCTACAATATTGCAAATAGAATGAATGACTCAAATACTCATGACAACAATAAAATACAAAGCTTGGAATTTGATCTAAAGATCCCAAAAGAGATAGAAAAAGAATATTCTTACGAATCACAAGTCAGAATATTGATATATGTATCAGTATATATTTATCCTTCGACGTGAAGATCCGGGGTAGAATAGGTCTTCAACAACCCACGCTTGCCGTAAAAGGCGATGTATGTTACACTGGCCCTTTCCTTTCCTTTCACTATTGACACCTATCATGTTGTTTCTCACAAGCTATAAGTTATAAACTTAAGACGTTCAGAAACATCCATTTGTATATATCGCAACGCACTTATCAATTTCTCTTGCGGTATTTTGCTCCTGGCATACAATAACAGTTACGTACCAGGTGGAACATACCAAGTGACATACTTACCTATGTACATTCCATTAGAGTGTAATCTGTACTGTACACTTTACATATATAAACTGTATAATCAATATTTTAAAATGTATGTATATTAACACCCGCCCACCCCAACACACACACTCCCCCCCCACACGTATACACACATGTACACACACACACACATGTACACACACATGTACACACACACACACATGTACACACACACACATGTACACACACACACACACATGTACACACACATGTACACACACACACATGTACACACACACACACATGTACACACATGTACACACACACATGTACACACACATGTACACACACATGTACACACACACACATGTACACACACACATGTACACACACATACACACATGTACACACACACACACATGTACACACACACACATGTACACACACACACATGTACACACACACACACACACACATTTACAAGTGTATGGCTTGTATGTAATCTGCACTGTACAGTACATATAGTCTGCACTATCAATGTTTCTGAATGTATGTTCAGTTACACCCCCCCTCCCCCCCACACACACCCACACACATATATATGTACAGTTGTATGACTTGTATGTAATCTGCACTGTACACAGTACATATAGTCTGCACTACCAAGTGACATACTTACCTATGTACATTCCATTAGAGTGTAATCTGTACTGTACACTTTACATATATAAACTGTATAATCAATATTTTAAAATGTATGTATATTAACACCCGCCCACCCCAACACACACACTCCCCCCACACGTATACACACATGTACACACACATACACACATGTACACACACACACATGTACACACATGTACACACACACACACACACACATGTACACACACACACATGTACACACACACACACACACATGTACACACACACACATGTACACACACACACACACACATGTACACACACACATGTACACACACATGTACACACACATGTACACACACACACATGTACACACACATACACACATGTACACACACACACATGTATACACACACACATGTACACACACACACATGTACACACACACACATGTACACACACACACACACACACACACACATTTACAAGTGTATGGCTTGTATGTAATCTGCACTGTACAGTACATATAGTCTGCACTATCAATGTTTCTGAATGTATGTTCAGTTACACCCCCCCTCCCCCCCACACACACCCACACACATATATATGTACAGTTGTATACTTGTATGTAATCTGCACTGTACACAGTACATATAGTCTGCACTACCAAGTGACATACTTACCTATGTACATTCCATTAGAGTGTAATCTGTACTGTACACTTTACATATATAAACTGTATAATCAATATTTTAAAATGTATGTATATTAACACCCGCCCACCCCAACACACACACTCCCCCCCACACGTATACACACATGTACACACACATACACACATGTACACACACACACATGTACACACACATGTACACACACACACACACACACATGTACACACACACACACACATGTACACACACATGTACACACACACACATGTACACACACACACACACATGTACACACACACATGTACACACACATGTACACACACATGTACACACACACACATGTACACACACACATGTACACACACATACACACATGTACACACACACACATGTATACACACACACACACATGTACACACACACACATGTACACACACACACATGTACACACACACACACACACATTTACAAGTGTATGGCTTGTATGTAATCTGCACTGTACAGTACATATAGTCCGCACTATCAATGTTTCTGAATGTATGTTCAGTTACACCCCCCCTCCCCCCCACACACACCCACACACATATATATGTACAGTTGTATGACTTGTATGTAATCTGCACTGTACACAGTACATATAGTCTGCACTATCAATGTTTATGAATGTATGTCCAGTTACACACACACACACACACACACACACACACACACACACACACACACACACACACACACACACACACACACACACACACACACACACACACACACACACATATGTACAGGTGTATGGCTTGTATGTAATCTGCACTGTACACTGTACATATAGTCTGCACTATCAATGTTTCTGAATGTATGTTCAGTTACACACACATACACACACAAACACACACAAACAAACACACACACACACATGTACAAGCGTATGACTTGTATGTAATCTGCACTGTACACTGTACATATAGTCTGCACTATCAATGTTTCTGAATGTATGTTCAGTTACACACACATACACACACAAACACACACAAACAAACACACACATGTACAAGCGTATGACTTGTATGTAATCTGCACTGTACACTGTACATATAGTCTGCACTATCAATGTTTATGAATGTATGTTCACACACACACACACACACACACACACACACACACACACACACACACACACACACACACACACACACACACACACACACACACACACACACACAGATATCGTTTTCAGTTTCAAGAAACTCAGTAAATACGATTTCGTGTCACTGAACTTTCCGTTCCATCGATCAATAAAATGTCTGGGTTGTTAGAAGCCTCCGTTGTGTGGCAGGAGTACAGCTGTGCGGCGCTAGGCAACAGTGAGTGAGTGAGTGAGTGAGTATGGTTTTACGCCGTTTTTAGCAATATTCCAGCAATTTCACGGCGGGGGACACCAGAAATGGGCTTCACACATTGTACCCATGTCGGGAATCGAACCCAGGTCTTCGGCGTGACGAGCGAACGCTTTAACCACTAGGCTACCCGACCGCCCCTGCTAGGCAACAGACACTTACATGTACTTTATGCAAATTGTATGAGTGGCGGGTGCTACCTGTAGGGCAGGACATGCTGACCCTTTCCGTGAAAACCTGGTGCCATCACTGATTTCTACCGCTATTTAGTCTCTGACACCCAATGAAATCTGTTTAGGAAACTTGTGATTGTGTTGACGTTACCTGTTCACAATTTTATCCATCTTCTTACTGTGTTCACGGCCAACCACTTGTCAAGCCGCGCCAGGGTAGCTTGTATCAGTAAGAATGGGCTATACAAGGAAAACATACCTAAAACATTTCTTTCTCTTTCTAAGTGCTGTTCGTCTCTAATGTGGTAGAAAACAACCTGATATTTCTAGTATAGAAAGAAGTTGCTGAATTTGTATTCAAAACGGAATCGAATCAAAATTCATATTCAGACAACCGAAAACCCCATACACTTAATCTTTGAAAAGGAAGAAGTTTTGAGTTATTATAATGCTATAAACATGTAGATCAGAGTTACTTGTGCCTTTGATTACATGTGAATATTAGACATGATAGTAGTTTATACACGTTTGGAATGCATTAAAACACATTTGCGAAGCACCTCAGCAACTTAACATTAGACCCAAATTGATAAAAAATATTGTTGTGTTTCTTGTTGACTATTGATTCTTATTGAAAACAGTCATTCGAATTAAGGTGGGGATCAGATGTTATTGTGGAAAAAAACTATAAACATATTTATCTCGTAAATGTCAACAGATAACTTATGTACATCTTCACTTAACTCTGAGTGAGTTCAGTTTATCAGTTCAGTGTACACTAATTAGTTGTCTTTGGGCTTGTCAAGGATCAGATGTATGAGTTTGCTATATACGTTAGTCCACCGAAAAGAGTTCGTTATAAACGTACGTTTTATATGAAAATATAGTTAGTGAGTGAGTATGGTTTTTCGCCGCTTTAAGCAATATTCCAGCAATAACACGACGGGGGACACCAGAAATGGGCTTCACACATTGTACCCATGTCGGGAATCGAACCCGGGTCTTCGGCGTGACGAACGAACGCTTTAATTACAAGGCTACCCGGCCGCCCCTAATCATGCATGTAAAAATAAAGAGAAGATAAATCAGGGATTTTGTAACAGTTTGTTGTATCCGTTCGTTTGCTCTGTCCATGTTCCTCATATCCGCGTTCTACTGTATCTTTAGTCGCTCCTGAATAATTATGCTGCAGAGAGATGAGGGGATTCTGATTATGGACACGTCAGTATATAACAACAATACATGTATTTTGAATTGAATATAATCTTCGATTGAAATCAAATGTGATCATACTTGTAGGTTTAACATTATACTGTACAGTTTCCATGGAAAGAATCTGGTTCGGTACATCCATACCTAAGTTTAATTCATCCACTAAGAGTGAGCTCCTGAACCTCTCCTACCCTGGTTCCTTGAATGCATCCTAAATATTCTTTACCTATTTATCTTATATTTGAACTTATATCCTATTACCAGGATAGCAATGGCATTATAACACGATTCATCCCTTTCAAAGTATCTAACAACCATTACATCAGCACCCGACCCATTACAATTTTCTGAGATCAGGCATAGCATTGGTTCATTGCATATACATTTCTACCATTCATACAGGCTTGCCTACGTTCAAAGGATTTTCATCGAGAAAAGATATGCTGGACTACTTCAGTTACAATTCTGAAGAAGTTGGCTTTGCTGTTGAATTTGAAAACGTTGCAATGACAGACACCGTCATGCCCAAGAAATTGCGATGTGCCATTCGTCCCAAAGGGGACCAATATGGGGGTTCGTGGCACACCACGGAGACCACACCCTTCGTGGCTAGTGCAGGACCAAGAGGTGGTTCCGATCCAGGTATGTTTTTTGTTTGTTTGTTGTTTAACGCCGCACTCATAAATATACCACTTGTATGACGGCTATCTGTAATAAATACTGGTTTGGTCCAGCCAATCCATTGATTTACGTTGCGAGCATCAATCAATGCAATTGGTATAGGATGACATACATCAGCCAAGTCAGCGACTTCTAATACTTGATCCGTTTGTCGCCTCTTACAAGTACGACACGGATGGGTTGCAAAATACCAATTCCAACCCGGACCTTAGCTCCAGGGATCCAATCCAAGTAACTAGTTGGCATTTGTGCACTGGACATTTAGCTTCAAGCGAACTTTCAATTCAAAGATGATGTTAATACCTCATGACAAAAAGGACTAAGTAGAAAAATAAAAAGGTTTCATAACGCCATGCATTGTATACTCATAGCACAGTCAAAGCCATGACACGACGCGACCCTTTTACACTGTGAGATAACAAGTATCCAGATAATAACTGTTTCATGACGGTCAGTGACCTGGAATACAATTTGTTTGTTTGTCCTTTTCGCGGCACTCAGCAATAGTCCGGCTATATCAAAGCGGCGCTAGGGTACGATGACACACTGTCAACCGAGTGACCAAGTCTGACCATCCATTTAGACGTCATAGAATAGGGGTGACAACACTGTTTTTATATTACTGGGCTATTAGAAATACTATTGCAACAGTATTTTGATTGTTTCTATAAGTACTCGGTACTATGATATGAACTGTTCTTGCATTATTTTGCACGAAGACAGAGGGAAAATCACCTACCCGATCCTATGTGTTAACTTCTAAAAGCTTGTTAAGACACCCTTCAGCATGTCAATATATTTCAGACTATGAGGACTTTGTGGTTCTGCAGCGTATATTTTATGAAGCCATCATCAAACATTTCAACCCGAACTCAATCGCTATACTGCAAGACCTGAAGGTTCAAATGCTGCGAATGCCCTACCCGCCCTACATCGATGACACCATGACACTGCTGCTGCAGTACACGTTTCCGGTGTTGCTGATGCTGAGCTTCATCCTGATGGCCATCCAGACAACAAAGGGAGTTGTTTACGAGAAGGAAAGAAAACTGAAAGTAAGTCATAAATAAATTTTGGGAAAACGATTCACGGTAGCGGTTATCACATGTATATTTGTACTCTCAATATGCCTGCCAACAATATGTTTGTTCCCAATAAACAATGAAATGTTAGGCATTTTAAAACGAATGGATTTGGGTGTCGATATGTCATTGGTTGAAAATAAATAAATTATTTAATCAGATTCTAAGTTTAGGGACTTTTTCGACAAGATACTTGTAGTTCTATGCACCACCTTTACTTTCTCTTTAAATATAAAATCAACATTTTGACAAAATGGATTTTCAATTTATTGTGTATGTGGGGATATAATAATATAATATGTATATAATAATGCAACCACAGTTATTCCTAGGTATTGTGTAATTAGTGTGTGAATGAGTCAGTTGGGTAGGATTTGCGCTAAACAGTATAAGACTTACTTAGGAGGTACGTCCAACGTAAACACAAAGAAAGTTACGTAAAACCTGACTATTTCCCTTTAATAAAAAAACAAGTCCACTGTCAGCGGATCCTGGTATGGTCACAGGATACGACTTTGTATAGCGAATTACATGTATTTAGATTGTTGGGCAACAACACATACCCCGATAACCCCACGGCCGGTGGTTTGTCACAATATATTTCACTCACAGTTTTAAATATAAATAAGATCTTTCATAACATTGTCAGTTATGGGAGTAAAGTTTTTCGCCGCTTTTAGCCAAATTCAAGCTCTATCCTGACAGGGGGATATGAATGGAGGGGTTCACACATTGCACATACGTGGGTAATTGAACCCGGATCGTCGGCGTATCAAGTTAATGATTCAACCATGAGGCTAGCCAACCGCCTATTTGTAAGTTAAGACTTGATCTATTTCTTCCTCCGCAGGAGTCCATGAAGCTGATGGGTCTGAGTGCTGCAGCTCACTGGACGTCTTGGTTTCTGACCAGCTTTATATATGTGTTGGTAATCATGGCGCTGTATACTCTGTTGTGTGGCATTAATGCAAGTGGAAATGGAGCTGCTCTGGCCAAATCAGATCCCTCCCTGTTCTTTGTGTTCCTCCTCTGTTACGGCGTCTCCATCATCTCCTACTGCTTCATGATCAGCGTCTTCGCTCAAAGGGGTAAATGTCAATTATTACGTGACTTTTAGATCTGACATTGACGTAAATCTTTTAGACATATTGATTTCATAATACTAAACTTACTATCTGTAATATGTTATGAAAGTGTGACGATTGTATTCAAGTGTGTTCTTCCGTTTGGCAGTTGTCATGCACAGAATGTAAGAAGAAATACAATTCGAAGTGTATCTAGATAAGCTGATAAATTCAGTGTCGAAAACATCAATAATATTTCCGGCAATTTAGGATGCTATTGGATTAATACTCATGTGGCTAATGCTATCCTTATTGTTGATGAACGGTGAAATGTCAAAGGGGCCTGAAGTAAGCAGCGGGTTCGTTATTCGTCATTCGTTTTTCGAATAACGAAAAACAAACCAGCACCGGGTTCGTTATTCAGACTTGGTATAACAAATATAAGATACCGTATTGACAGTGGGTTCGTTATTCGTCATTCGTTTTTCGTATAACGAAAAACAAGCCAGCGCCGGGTTCGTTATTCAAAGGCTGTATATTAAACAACTACAGTAATGTGGACAAATACACTGAAACTCATTTAATATATGACAGCAGGTTCGTCTAAAACGTCCAAAAGCTGTTTAGTTTTTCAGTACTTTTGAATAACGAAAAATTAAACTGCAGCATTTTAGTTTTCAGTTCATGTCCAACAAAGTGACAAATGTGAGGTAGTCTAATTCATGTTCAAGCAGTTTTTAGTTACTAAGTGCTGTCCAGCAACTGGAATCAAAACAGCACCACTCATCTTTTGTTAAAACACTGTTCAGTCGGATTCTTTCCGGCAGTTTATGGGTGAATAATAACGAACTAAAAGGGGATAGATCAAACTGTATTCAATTTATTTGTAGGAAAGGGTTACAATACCACTTACAATCTTGTATGATAATTTTAATTACAGTTATATGTAGTGAGTTACCCAGACAGTATTTTCTACAAAAAATATTTCGTCAGATAGCAGTTGTGTTCATTCTATAGGTAAATTTGCTGTGGACAGAAAGTTATATACGTCACAATGCAAAACTGATCCATTTGACTGCTTTAATACTAAATGGCAATGTATCTATACAGACAATGTACACTTATGTTAACTGAAGTCTTGAACTCTACTGAACTATAATCTAAGTTTACTGCACTATGCAAGTGGTTGTCTAGAACTTTGCAAACAAACGTGAGGTTAACTTGCCACCTTTATGATAAATACAATCATGGGATCCATTCCAGGTCGTAGTCAACGATCAAAGTTACAAACCCAAACGAATCTAATGTCATAGTATCAGAGAGAGTAGTAAGACATCTTACTCTATCTGTGTGATATGTCACTACCATTAACTGACCAGTCATATAATCCATGAAAACATAGATACATTGTAAGACTCTGTTCTGTTGTGTGTGATGATGGCCTCGACCAGAAACGTTTTTTTTCTGTGGAGTGGTTGAAGAAAGGGATACAGTGGCAGGGTCTACGAGAAGAGGCCACACTCATTATACAATTAAATATACCTATATTTGTAAATTTGTCCTAAAATACAGTCAATATTTAATGAGGGTTACTTCTGCAAAGGGGTTTCCCACAATTTAAGTCTCTATTGTAAATAAGTACATAAATAAAAACTAGCAGATTCTTTTTTCCATTTATTTATATATTTTCTTGGACATGAACTTAATAAGAAACCAGGTGCTGGTTTGGTTTTCGTTATTCAAAGGTTCTAAATAACAGCTTTTGGATGATGATGTAAGACGAACCTGCTGTCATATATTAAAGGAGAAAAACGAATAACGAATAACGAAGTCTGAAAAACGAACCCGGTGCTTTTAGGAAATGGGCATAGTATGAGTTGTCATGCGTACACATTTTTCATGATTTCTTTACATTTCAGCAAACATCGGAGCAGCAATCAGCGGGATCGTGTTCTTCATATCCTATTGCCCGTACTTCTACCTGCAGATCATATACCAGAACATGTCCAGGCCAGCTAAACTGGCTTCCTGTCTTCTGATTAATGTGGGAATGGCGTTTGGAGCAAAGGTCATAACACTCTACGAAGGAGCTGGTGTGTTTCTTTTCACCATCCAAATACATGTATGACAAGGATAAGTAATACTGAATTTGAGCGCATCCCTTAGAAATTGCAAAATAGACTTCGTATGTTTGTTTCTTTGGACAATATGCAACCCAGTATATTACATCTGAAAAGTATATTCTATCGGCAATACATACTCGTGCATATTATTTGGAATACGTTTTATGTTTGGTCTTTACATTGTGTAGGCTCGGGTGTGCAGTGGTCTAATTTTCATGAGCCCGCTACTGTGGATGACAACTTCTCCCTGCTGGATGCCATTTTGATGTTGCTAGGCGACACAGCAATTCACCTTCTCATCACCTGGTATATAGACAATGTTTGGCCAGGGGAGTTTGGTGTGCCGAAACCATTCTATTTCCCTTTCACTGTAAGTACTTCCGGTGGCTTTTATGCCATACATGGTGTAAAGATTCAAAGTTAGGTTGTAAAGATGTAAACCTATAAAGTTGACACATTGTACATTCTAAGCAAAATGTTTCATCAATTTGAGTTTCCTTAACGCTCCATTGTGTTCAATATGGAGTCATATTTATGCCATCTCATGTCATATTAAAGTTAATTATTCTATTTTCTGTGTAAGAACCAACCAAATTTATAGGATTACACAATGTTAGTTACATTTAGAAATCCGCAAACATTTGTTATACCAGGCTTCTTACTGGTGTGGAACTAAGCAGAGTAATGCCGATTATTCAAGCAATCAGCACTTGGATGAGAAACACTTTGAAAAGGAACCAAGTGGTATGAAAACTGGAATATCCATCCAAAACCTCAAAAAGGTAGGAACATTGAATACTTGTAATAATATGCTTACTTTTGCATTATGAAACATCAGACTACTATACACTATCAAATCTAAGATCATAATTGATAATATCTTCATTAATAATCCGCATTCTACACACCATCCTTAACTTAAACATCATAAGGTGCAATGTATTTTAATTCAATAAACTATATTCTACTTATACTCCATCAGTTTACATAATAAAAGAGAATCAGTTTCCTCATATAACACACCATTCTGTACCCAAATACACAATGTTCACCATTATGAACCCAAACCAACAATGTACAATGTATCCAAATGTATTCTTGCCTCGCAGATTTTCGGCTCTGGATCTAAGAAGAAGGTAGCTGTGGATGGGATGAGTCTCAACATGTACGAGGGTCAGATCTCTGTCCTCCTGGGTCACAACGGTGCTGGAAAAACTACAACCATGTCTGTTCTTACAGGTATATACAGTCACTGGTTTAAAATAAGTATTCATGCCCGTTGTGTATATACGGGTATGTTCCTTTGAATTGTGTTATTACGGCTGTATACCAGATGTACTTCTAAAGGAAATCGTTAGTCAAACCTTCCCGTTGATAGTGAATTTCGAATTACACGTATCTCTAGCGGGGGTACGGCATTTTACGAGCTGAATGGACTCGCACACCACGAGGCTGGGGGTTTAGGGGTGTATGTAAACGTTCAGTTCGTAGCATCCTTTACACCCTGCTGTTGACACATGTGTGGTCTTTATGTCTTGATCTGGTAACAGTAATGATAACACTTGTGTGTTTATTCGAAGGTTTCATCCCTGCATCTGGAGGGACCGCCATTGTGAACGGTTATAACATCAGCAATGACATCCAGAGTGTCCGGCAAAGTCTAGGTCTCTGTCCGCAACACAACATCCTGTTTGACAGCTTGACTGTTGAGGAACATCTTGAGTTCTTCGCCTGTGTAAGTTTCGATTTTCTACACAATCAGAATCCTGGACAATATGAGTGAACATTGAATGAACAGTTGATAAAGTGTTATATGTCATTATATATGGCTCCCAGTGATAGTCGGTTGATGAGCTATGTTGATCTTTCCCATGTAGACAGTTCATGACAGAGGAAATAAATCACTCCTTTTCGTTTGTGGATGACCTAATAGATATAATTGATAAGTGGCCAGTTACAAAACACTGAACTTACTTCATGTTTGGTTCAGAAGTTTGGAGGAAATATTATTATCAAATAATGGTTATCTAAGATCTTCTTTACTATTTTATTTTTTAGTACTGAAACTTGTACAATTTTGTTAGAATTAGAGTGGGACATCTCAAGGATCACAGAAACTGGCTTGTCATTTTTCTTTTGCCTATGTGTATGTCCTTACAATCTTACACAACTAACTCCAATGTTTTTCTCTTTGTATTGCGAGACATCGTGACATTGTGTACCGAAACTTTGCATAGATATGCACATTTGTTTCTTTTGCAAACACCCGTGTTTTTTTCTTTATTTTCTTTGTAGACAAATCCATGTCATGACAGGAAAATCTAGACGGAAAACAAAAAGAAAAACGATTTAATGCATGTGAATGATATAACAGTATATTTCGGTGGAAGCATGACTTGTCAACTTAACATGAAAGGAAATCCAAGCGCAAACACAAGACATTTTCCGATTCGTAAAATCCACGAGTTCAAGAATGGCGTATACAAAACAAGAAAAAAACAATGAAATGTTCTGTTTTTGTAGTTGAAAGGTTGTCCGAGCAAAAATGTTCAATCTGATGTTACCACCATGATGAATGAAGTTGGTTTGAGTCTGAAGAGATTCACTCAGTCTCAGCATCTTTCTGGAGGACAGAAGAGGAAGCTTTCTGTAGGCATTGCTCTGATTGGAGGATCGAAGGTAGTCCATTACTAGCTAATCAATAAATCTTATCCTGAAGAAAACAATATGGTTATCGATGTCACCATTTACAATTTAGCCATATCAATAATGTGGTACATATTAAAAACTAAATAAAGTGACAAAACCCTATTTATATGCAATAGAAATATCTGCTTGAATCAGAGTCGATTGTACGATTCCGACTATTGTGAAATGTAAACACCAAAAACTGGAGCTGCTGGAATATTGCTTGACATGGAGAGATACCTATTCCTTTCCTAAATGCCTTACCACAAAATTTGCGGTAGATTATATGAACGAGGAAGTCAGGCATTTCACACATTGTTTTTTCAGTTAACTTCAGATGGCTTTTGTTTTCATTTTTCACAAATTGCCCTGAACCTCGTAACTGTATCTGTGGCCACCACGTTTTGTAACAAAAGCGCCATGGATCAAGGAATTAAGTTTGTCATTTGGGATAGTGGTGTACAAAGTTGAAAAATCAAATGCTTTGACAAAATGGCGCTTATTTTTTTTCTGAGATTGCAAAAAGTCAAGCAAATCCTTTGAGCTTTTGAGAATCCACATAGTATTAATTCCACTTGTCTCTAATACAAATGTGCGATTCAGATCGTGATCCTGGACGAACCGACTTCCGGTATGGATCCTGCAGCCAGGAGACAGACATGGGACATCCTTCAGAGGAACAGACAGGGCCGGACCATGCTGCTGACCACTCACTTCATGGACGAAGCTGACCTTCTGGGTGACCGCATCGCCATCATGGCAGAAGGGGTGGTCAAGTGCTGCGGGACATCGTACTTCCTGAAGAAACTCTATGGTACTACTGAGTTGTTATGCTTGTAATTATGTACACAGTAAACTTTGGTTATAACGAACTCAAATGGACCATGTATACTGCATATAAATAGCAAATGTCTGGGGCCAAAAGACCAGTTCGTAATATCTGGCAGTTCGTGATAACCGTGTTCGAGTTCACTGTTTGTGTTTATGTAAAATCCTACCTTGTCTGAAACGATTTCAAGTTAGCTGGTGTCTGTTGTCTGTGTTACTTTTGACTTCTCATAACATCACTGGCAACATATTTGTCTTCTAGGAGCTGGCTATCACCTGGTGATGGTGAAGGGACCAACCTGTCAGGTGGCATCAGTGACGGCAGTTGTCCAGCAATACGTCCCTACAGCAGTCATGGAGAGTGAGATCAATGCTGAACTCTCCTACTTGCTGCCTGATGACCAGTCAGCCAACTTTGCTGCTCTCTTCACGGAGATTGAAACCCAGAGGGAGAAGCTTGGCATATCCAGTTTTGGCGCAAGTGCAACCACTATGGAGGAAGTGTTCCTCAAGTGAGCGGTGTCAGTTATTTTGAAACAGTGTATCGAGTTTATGTAAGGAATATGTACACACTGCCATCATTAAAGTATCAGTTTACAAATGTGTTTAAAATGATCTGTTGTAAATTGACGATAAAATATTTTTTAAAATGTCGTGGCATTTTGATTTGTTAAATATTGCAACTGCGTCATACAATTGTATGGTAACATGTAGGTAATGATTAATACAGTACCTAAGCAAATTTCAGCAATATCAATCTAAACACATTGGATGTTGTATTTGTTGGATAGAGCTGGCGAGGAGGAGCAAAAGAAGGATGGAGATGTCAATGAAGACTACCCAACAGGATCAAGAAACAATTTGATATCTAACGAAACAAATGGCTTGAGCAACGGCAACTATGAAATGAGAGAGGCGGGGACGGCAGATATATTAGGTCAATAACAGTTTAATATAACATTTATTTTTTATAGTATAAGTTTAACTGTTGAAAAATAGATTTAAAACAAAAAGATACCATGAATATCATATCAAAAATGTGATTTTCATTTCTCTACTGGATTGGAAAATATCACTCAAATTCTATCGAGGCGTACACGTGGGTTAAAAGTGCTCTGTTTTATCCATACGTCCACATACGTATAATCCATATTATCATTATAATTATTTAATAATGTAAGTTATCAATATGTTACAATATGTCAATATCAGTTAGTTTTTCATTGTGCACATTTATTGTGTAATTTTATTTCGCATGCCCTCAATACTATTGCTATTCGACACAAAGAAAATGTGATTTATTTATTTATTTATTTGTTTGTTAATTAGTCATGTGTTTATTTCAGCATTCAATAAGGGATTCACCAAAACCAGAGGAATAATGTTGGAGCTGTCTCGCTTCAGAGGATTGTTTGTAAAGAAGGCTCTTCACACATTGAGGAATAGGACCATCACCATTGTCCAGCTTCTGTTGCCAGTACTTTTTGCTATTGCTGCTCTGGCAATCAGCAAGGTAGACCCAGGCGAAGTAGTCGAAGTTCCATTAACTCTAGACTTGGCACCATTCAAAGGCACCTACGTCCCATATAAAGGAGGTTCTGGACCACTACCACAGACACTTGCACAGGCATACCATGATCAATTTGCAGGATCTGAAAACAAACCTGAGATGATGTCGACAAATAATATGACAAGCTATTTCTTATCAAGAGGAAAGGATCTTGGTGTTGGTGGATACAACAAGAAAATGATAATTGGAACCCAGTTCAAATCTAGCAAAGAAGCAATTGGTATTTTTAATGGACAACCTTACCACAGCCAGCCCATAGCTTTGTCTTTCATGATGAACGCAATCCTCAAACATTTTACATCTCAGGATCATTCCATTACCACTATCAACAACCCTCTTCCTCTTGATGCAAAAAAGACATCACGCAACACACTTTCAGTTGTATCTGGACTCGGCTTTTCTGTGGCGTTTTGTCTTATCTTTGGCATGGCCTTCCTAACGTCATCATTCGTCCATTTCCTTGTCAAGGAGAGATTGGTGGGCGCCAAACATCTTCAGACTGTCAGTGGGGTTGGATCATTTGTCTTCTGGTTGTCCAACTTTGTCTGGGACTACATCAACTACCTGATTCCATCCCTGTTGCTGCTGGTTGTGTTTGCAGGATTCCAGTCGCCAGCATATACAGAAGATGGGAGATTAGGCATCGTGTTCCTCATCCTGCTTGTGTATGGTTTGGCAGTTCTGCCCTTCATGTATGCTCTCCAGTATATGTTCAAGTCCCCTCCAACCGGGATGGTTGTCATCATCATCTTGAACATTATCACAGGTGCGGTATTTAAGTATGTACTAAACTAACGCAATGAAATTATCTTGTCCATATTTTGTGAGCGATTTTCAAATGTTTTTGGTGGTAAGTTTAAATGTAACTGGTAAAAACCCATATAGGAGCCAGAGTAATTATTTCCAATTTTATTTAGTTTTCTGTTTTCTCCAAACAGGTCTTGCAACTCTTTTAACAGCATTTATGCTGACCACCCTACAAAAGACATCTGAGGCTAAAGTCGCAGACTGGATATTTCTACTAGTTTTCCCTCACTACAATTTTGGGAAGTCCTACATGGATATGTACAGCAACTATCAAACCCTTGACAGCTGTATTAAGAAAAACTACACATCACTTTGTGCAACAACAACAGGGGGAGAACCATGCTGTAAAGGTTGGTTTCCATATTTACTTTTATATAGACATATATGTGAGTCATAAACAGCGAATGCGTTTTTTGGCACATTTTCATTTTATCAGGTATATGATTTGTTCATTTTCGTATTGTTTGATTTTTGTAGATTCATGTGGAGATTACTGTTTTCAATTCACTGAAAACTTCCTGGATTGGGACTCCCCGGGAGTGGGACGCTATGTTGTCTTTATGCTGTTCCAGGCAGTGGTTTATATGTCTGTGACACTGTTCATTGAGTATCAGATACCACAGAGAATCTGGTATGCCTTTAGACCACAGGAAACAGAAATACCACAGCCCGGTGCATCGTCCCTCAGTCCAATTCAACACGTTCCAGAGGATGGAGATGTTCTCAGTGAAAGGCAACGCATTGATGAATTACCCATTGGAGACGGGAACTCAGATGCACTGGTCCTGAAGGACGTTTACAAACGATACGGGAACTTCGTTGCTGTTGATCATCTGAGTGTGGGCATACCAGAGAAGGAGTGTTTTGGTCTCCTTGGACAAAACGGTGCAGGAAAGACAACCACATTTAAAATGATTACTGGAGACGTCATGCTGACACGTGGAAATGTTTTCTTACAGTCTTTCGACATCAAGAATCACACCCAAAAGGTAACTCACGTCTTTGTTTTATCAGGAAGAACATAGCAGAATAAGTTGTTTGATGCCACAATGGGCTATATTAAAAGATTGTGATACTATATGTATGTTAGTATATGATAAATCACTTCAATACTCCGAAAATGTCTTTTACACATTGACACTGTGTATGTTTCCCATAAAATATTACTTATTCAACTTGATCACAGGTGCAAGAGAACATGGGCTACTGTCCCCAGTTTGATGCCCTAATTGATCAGATGACAGGACGAGAGACTCTCACCATGTACGCCAGACTCAAGGGAGTGCCGGAGAGCCGCATCAAAGGAGTCTGTGACAACCTGCTGGATATCATGATGCTCAGGCAGTATTCAGACAAACCAATATCGGAGTACAGGTGAAGGGCATTTACATAAATAAATTGACCCGTGAAGATCCGGGGTAGAATAGGTCTTCAGCAACCCATGCTTGCTGTAAAAGGTGACTATGGTTGTCGATAGAGGCGAATAACGGCATCGGGTGGTCAGGCTCGCTGACTTGGTTGATGCATGTCATCGTATCCCAATCGCGTGGATCGATGATCATGATGATCACTCGATTGTTGTTTCCAGACTCGATTATTTACAGTCCCCCGTCGTATGCCTGGACTATTGCTAAGTGCGGCGTTAAACAACAAGCAAACAAACATAAATAAATTACAGATAAATTCCTCACAATGCTGAAAAGAAAAAAATATTCTTGTTTGTATTTACGTGTTAACTTGTTTAATAGTATGTATGCATTTCTTTCATATTGGTGTGGGGGCACGGGTTGCCCAGTCGTCTAAGGCGCCGCGGTTCACTGTGCAGAGTTGCGTCCCTTGGCTACGACAGAAACCTATGAATGTGGGTTCGAATCCCGGTTCGCCTCGATTATGTTTCTAGGTTTGTCAGTACCATACCCGTGCTCGTAGACACGGTAAACGTCTGAGACCTGCATCATTTCAGGCTTTCCTCCCACATTAAGCTGACACGCCGCGGTAAAACTGGAATACTGTTAAAAGCGGCGTTAAACCCAACTCACTCACTCACTCATATTAGATGTATTTCAATTATATCTACAGTGGTGGTAACAAGCGTAAGCTGAGCACCGCCATCGCTCTGGTTGGAGACCCAGCCTTCATCATGCTGGATGAGCCGTCCACAGGGATGGACCCCAAGGCCAGGAGGCAGCTCTGGAACGTCCTGTCAAAGGTCCGGGAGTGCGGCAGGACCCTCGTGCTCACGTCTCACAGGTTAGTATAATGTTGACATATATGACATTTTAGTTCTTTGCACGATACTAATGAGACGCCCAATCCTTGAAATGGCAAGACACATTGAATATAACCAACCAGCACTAAATTTAATCTAACCTTTTCAGCATGGAAGAATGTGACGCTCTGTGTACAAGAATTGCCATTATGGTGAATGGAAGATTTGTGTGTCTTGGAACACCACAACATTTGAAGACCAAATTCGGCCAGGGCTACACACTGATAGCTCGGATGAAAACAGTTGAAACTCAACCAGGAGTATCAGAAGAAAGAGCTCCCGCTCCAACAGAACCACTTGTGAACTTCATCACTTCATCCTATCCCAACACCCACGTGTTCGACGACCATCAGGGCTATGTTCACTTCCAAGTTCCTTACAACGCCGTCAGTCTCGCCCAGGTCTTCACAGTGATGGAACAATCCAAGGTGCAGTTCTCTGTCGAGGACTATTCAGTTCACCAAACAACCCTGGAACAAGTGTTCCTCTCATTTACACGATGGCAGATTCCACCAAAGGAGGATAAAACAAGCCTTTGCAAGAGAATATGTTGCTGCTGTTGAGGGATTTTAGAATAATTGTACATTATAGTGAATAACATCACAGTTGACAAATATGAGAGACATGGCCAAGTAATGGTTATGTACTCTAGATCTTATACAGGTTTTCCAAATAATCCAAATCTTAGCTTTAAGGTTTCTGATACACAAATGTATTCCTAAGCTATTATCACAACATATCATCATGCCATGTGTGCCATATTTACAATCCAATGTCGTTAAACGATGGTATCAGGGTAAACAACCTTCCAGAATGTAATATTGTTTTTTAACATATGTATCAAAACATATATTCGCATGCATACATGTATATTACATATCTGTGTATGCTTATGTAGCGAGTCGAAAGGGATGATAAGAGATTTTCAGTTACTTTTATTCTGAACTATTAAGAAGGAATCTTTTTTCTGATTAAGGTTTTCCAATGGCGACAAAAAACGTAACGATTTACTAAATTTGAAAAAGTTAGATAGTTCATTAGAAAACAAAGGGAGTCTTGTTTTCAGAATTTTATGTTGAAGAGCAAGTCTTATGGAAAAAATATAACTATGCAGAATTGGATAGATCGTAACAATGTTAATACAAATATCGTATTCAAAATATCTAAAAATGTTTATTTGCACTTCAGTCCAGTCTGTCAATTTCAAAGGTTGAAGTAAAAATACTGCAGAGGCAGATATAGAGGCTCCATGTATGGTCATGTTGGGGGTAACTTCAAAAGTTACACGTTTGATCGCACAAGGCCGTCCCTCTCGTTCGCACCCTAGCAAGCAAGCCTCCGTCAACGGTCATGGTTTGCTGCACACGTTCTCGGCAAAGCAACCTCTTCTTTACTCTTTCTAACTCTAAGACATTCTCCTATCCACAATTAAACACTGGCCATTTGTACATTGTACTTCCCTTCGCATGAGTGGATCCGGAGAGCGGAAGGTCCGCGTCATACCAAAGACGTTAAAAGATGGTACTTGTTGTTACCCTGTCTGGCGCAGGGCATAAAGGGGATAAAACAAGGACTGGTCGGCTCGGAGTCAGTATACTCTAAACTGCGGCATGGTATCTCAGTGAGCTAGCACTATAAATCGGCATCAGCCCGGACTAGTACAAGCAGCCACACAAACACACATACGTGCATTCACGTCGCTATATAAGTGCAATAATCTTGGACGCGACGTTAAACCCCATTTCACCTCACCTCACATTATTTGTGTCAAATAATTACATGACAAAATGAGTTCTCTTTTAACATGAAATCGCGGAATTGTTATTGAAAAGAGATTATCTTACAATGATAAAACTATATAATTCACTTTAAAACAAGGTTACTTGACACGCCCCCACTGGCCATACTGTTGACATACATGGAATCCATACCAGTGTTATATCTATACAACACAGGTGTCCCCCGCAACTAATTACACGATCGTGTATATTCTATATCCAATCAGCTTGCAGGCCTAGATGGCCGTGCTAATTAAGCCACGACCTTCGATAAGTACCCAACCGGAAAAGAAGATTGATCTGGAAGAGGTGCAATAATGTAAAATTATACAAAGTCAACCTCGCATTCAGCTCCTTTACCAAAGACCACTAGTGGTAGAGCGTGCCCCCAGAGAACGGAAGGTCCGGGGTCCGATCCTCGGTCGTGTCATACCAAAAGACGTTAAAAGATGGTACTTGTTGTTACCCTGCATGGTCGGCTTGGGGTTGGTTTTCAGTGTCTGAGTGGGATATTCCTATTAAACTGGGTCATTGTATCTCATTAGTCCGGACAAGCATCCACACACACGCACGCACGCGCACACACACACATACCTGCATGCAAGTCGTTATATAAGTGCAATAATCTTGGACGACGTTAAACGACGTTAAACTCAATTTACCTCACCGCCTTTCACACAGTGTAACTGTTCATACTTTATGTTAAATTAATGTTTGTATTATGTTGGTGGAATCTACTTAGTAGCCAAATACACATACCTCTGAAATAAATTTTCAAAATATAGTTTGTTACCCATTATTATTTATTCATTTCTGTATTATTTTGAATGTTTTACTCTCTTCACAGACTTCGCCCCGATTATGTTTCTAGGTTTGTCAGCACCAAACCCGTGCTCGTGGGTTTATATCACGGCGTGTCAGCTTAATGTGGGAGGACGTTTACCACTTCGGTGAAACCCACGAGAACGGGTATGGTGCTGACAAACCTAGAAACGTAATCGGGTCGAACCGGGATTCGAACCCTACAATCATAGGTTTCTGGCGCAAGGGACGCAACTCTGCACAGAGAATCGAGGCGCCTTAGACGACTGGGCCAGCCGTGTTTATATGTTCTGATTTTTGTAGGTGCGTGCCTCCGTGTGTGCGTGCTCCGTGTGAGTGTGAGTGGCAACAATAGTATGTGATGTATCTGGAAAGATAACAGCAAGGGTTCATACGATTACCTTATAGAACGCGGGACCACGATAAGAATTGTACCAAAGTTCAGGGGTAAACTCAGTGTGCGGCGGATCAAGAGCGGGAGGGGGGTCCAGAGGGTCCGGACCCACTCTCCCCCTTTGAAAGCCAAATGTGGCATGTTGAAGACAATATGACGCCACTCTTAAATGCTATGACGTCATAGCTGGTCAATAATGCACCCATGACAACCGGTTATCCTAAACTGAATGCACGATTAATAGAATATCCATATTGTCAAAAAATAACTGTGTTGCATAGAACTACAAGTATCTAGACGACAAAGTCTGGTATCATTATCATTGATAGTGACTACCGTATAAACCAAAAGAATAAAATTATTAAATGCCTTGTTACTCACCATAATGTTCTATTTGTGAATAAAAAAATATTATTTTGTTATTTGTTACCAAGCGTTAGACTGGAGCCGTGTCCTATGTTATGGATCAGCTTTGATTTGATGTTTTACTTTAACGCCACACTCAGCAATATTCCAGCTATATGACTGTGGTTAGTAAATAATCGAGAGTCAGGACCAGACAATCCAGTGATTGACAACATGAGCATCGATCCACGCAATTGGGATACGATGACATGCATCAACCAAGTCAGCGAGCCTGACCACCCGATCTCGTAAGTCGCCTCTTACGACAAGCACAGTTGCCTTTTACGACAAGCACAGTTGCCTTTTACGACAAGCACAGTTGCCTTTTACGACAAGCATAGTCGCCTTATACGGCAAGCACAGTTGCGTTTTACGGCAAGCATGGGTTGCTGGAGACCTATTCTACCCAGGATTTCAACGGGTCGCTTTGATTTGAAGGTTCGATTTCAATTTACTCTTCTGATATAAAACTTTCAATTCGTTACCTGGAGTGGAATCGTCTCTTGGCCCTGAGGTAGCCACGAAGGGGCTGTTCTCTGTCGTGTGCCAACCCCCACCGTAAGCGTTGCCTTTATAATTAGGACGAATGGCATAATGCAATTTCTTTGGTACGACCGTGTAACGATCTCAAATTGAAAGGTGACACGTTAAGAATTGGAACTGAAGTTGTGCTGCATGATATTTTTTCGATGAAAATCCTCTGAACGTAACGCTGCCTGCATGAATGGTAGAAATGTATACGCAATGCATCCAATGCCTTATCATGAATTGAGAAACGGTCAAGTGCCCACTGTAGTTTTGGACACGATACTTATACAGTAAACTACGGTTATAACGAAGTCAAAGTGACCACTAATTTTAGTTCGTAATAACAAGGGTTCGTTATAAGCATATAAACAGCATATAAACAACAAATGGTCGGGACTTAAATATAAGTTCGTTATAAGCGTGTTCGTAATAAACGTAGTATAATGTATGTTGAAAGGGGTGAATTGTTTTGAAAATGATATCCTGTTTAATAGTACATAAGATAGAATAACAATCTCCGTGACAGATTTAAGAAACAGAGAACCAATGAGGTAGATGTTCAGTAGCTCATACATTTGAAAAACAGCTGAATGAAGATACTAATATAAATTAGAGTTTTTTCGTAATACATTATCATACAGGTTTTTTATTTAATTTTTTTTATAATAATACACTTTTATTTGTATTTAAGTAGGTGGACAGGTAGTTTTATTATATATAACAAAGACCAACAAACAATAGTCAACAAGAAACATACTAAACATTCTTTCTGCTACAGGGGCCGTCGGGCAGCCTAGTGGTTAAAGCGTTCGCTCGTCACGCCGAAGACCCGGGTTCGATTCCCGACATGGGTACAATGTGTGAAGCCCATTTCTGGTGTCCCCCGCCGTGATATTGCTGGAATATTGCTAAAAGCGGCGTAAAATCAAACTCACTCACTCACTCACTTTCTGCTACAAGTTAATCTATCAAGTTGGTTTTGATATTGATAAGTGAATGAGTGAGTATGGTTTTACGCCGCTTTTAGCAATATTCCAGCAATATCACGGCGGGGAACACCAGAAATGGGCTTCACACATTGTACCAATGTCGGGAATCGAACCCGGGTCTTCGGCGTGACGAGCGAACGCTTTGACCACTAGGCTGCCCGACCGCCCTATTGATAAGTGAATGCGTTAGTATGGTTTTACGCCACTTTGAGCAATGATCCAGCAGTATCACGGAGGGTTGACCCTAGAAATGGGCTTACAACATTTTACGCCTGTGGGGAATCGAACCCGAATCTTCGGTGTGACGAGCTAGCGCTTTAACACTGCCCCACCTTCCCTGGTATTAATATTATAGTGACGGGTAATTTGAGATCACGAGAACCACGGGCATGGATGCGGGGGTTAGTGAAGCTTTCTTGAAATGTGACGAGCCCTGAAGATATAGAGGATGTCGAAAAGAGGGCAAATTACCTGGATAATTATACCGTGTGAAGGTATGGTTGTTGAGTGTTTCGTTAATACATGTAATAAGTCCATTGGTGAGGGTATTGTTAGAAGATTGACTTCAAAGTACGACAATCGTCGAGGCACGTCAATAGTGGAATATACCGTCGCTGGTTATTGTTTCATCTTTACCAGAAATCTTATACTGAAAAATATCACTCCACCAGATGAGGTAAAAGAATTTCAAAGACTGTCACACAAATCTTGCTACGTTTTAGAAGGAAATTCTTCCACATAACAAGCAGGAGCTGTCGAAAGAAGGTCACATTAAATTAACTTAGCCGTCCCTCTGTCCGCCTTATTTAAGCATGTTTCACCTTCATCACATGTTTTATCGCGAGAAGATGCGATAGCGTGATCACTTTGCAACTAATCATCACGTGGCTATACACGTATACTATACACAACACGGAGTCAACTCAATTGTTTGTCGAGGTTAGATTATAGATATGACCATATTAATATTACTCACTGGGCTTCTTTGATTGACCTATCTATCTCTTACGAAATTCATATTAATCACGTCTGGTATGACACAACGCCTTATCAATCTATACTGAACCGCAAAAGAAACGTCAGCCCAAGTAACATTGCATGACAAGTTGTCATTTAAATGTCTGGGTAATTTTTGTGAAAGTTTCTAAAATTTAACAATACCTTGTCCGGAAAAATGAAATTTGATGATAAAAAACCCCAAGCAGATGACAATACAACCGATCGCCCAAACGCATCACGGCAACGGCCATGGTGACCCGATGCACGTGAGTTCCGTGCAAATTGAAATGCACATGCGTTCCCCCATTTCTTGACCTATAAAAACCCACCCAGATCGGATAACATTCATTCATTATTGAATTGCTACCACATGCCAAGATTGACAAGAAATCAGAGTCACCAAGCCCTTGGGCGATTGCAAGCTGGACAAACCGCCCGGCAAGTAGCTCTTTGATTAGCCCTTTGTTACTGCTGCGGAAACTGCTCGACAGACCATGGGGACACACCAGCGACCCAGTGCGGACACCGTGCGTCGACGATTGACGAACAGACATCTCAACTGTCACAGGCCACGCCGAGGACCCATTCTCACACCACGTCATCGCCGGGCCCGTCTTCAGTGGGCAACACAGCACCAGCATTGACGCCACCAGCAGTGGAGAAGTGTCCTCTTCTCAGACGAGAGCCGTCACTGTATCTCAACAGCAGATGGCAGAGAGAGGGAGAGTCTGGCTACGCCGTGCGGAACGTTATTCGGATGCTTGTGTTGTTGAGAGAGACTCTCATGGGGTGGTACGAGCATTATGGTGTGGGGTGGAATTGGTCTTGCACAGAGGGTCAGCCCTGTGGTCTTCCAGAACATCGGTCCAGGGAGAGGCAATGGCGTCACAGCAGATCGGTACATTGATCAAGCCTTAAGACCAGACGCCATACGTCATTTGGCACGTCGCCGCAACCACGTGTTTCAGCATGATAACGCCCGTGCCCATACTGCGAGAGCAACAAGAGACTTCTTCCATCAGAATGGCATCAGAACCATGCAGTGGCCTGCCCTCAGTTCCGATTAAAATCACATTGAGCACCTGTGGGACGAGATTCAAAGACTGCTGAATGACGTCCGACCAAGGCCGACAACTGCAAGCTTTTAAGTGAACTGCGTCAGGCGTTCGTCAGAGTGTGGGCTCATGTGCCTATAGCCTTCATCAACCACCTCATCCATTCCATGTTTCGACGTTGCACGGCAGTCATCAATGCACATGGCGGACACACGAGATACTGACTTATGATACCAGTGAGACTAGTGTTGTGTTTCACTTTAAGAACATTTGACACTTTAATTTCAACCTTGATGATGCCAAGTTTCATCCTTTTAATATCATGTCTTAAAGTATGTTTACAGTGTTTGGACAAATAACGTTTCTCCTATATCTATCCATGGTGACGTTTCTTTTGCGAATCGGTATATTTTCAATGTTGTAGCTGCTCATAGCGTGTTGCAAGGATGAACAAACTGGAGATATCGACCTCGTCTTTTTGTTTGTTGTTTAACGCCGCACTCAGCAACATTCCAGCTATATGACGGGAGTCTGTAAATAATCGTAAATATTCAACTTATTTTAACTTAATCCAAATAACTTGTGGCGTTATTGAAATATTTGGCCTATGGGCGAGAACATTTTTCTTTGCTTCAAACTCATGTTTTTCTTTTGGAAATATATAAAGGTGTTTCGAAAAGTATCACGACACATAATTCAACTCATTTTAACTTAATCCAACTACTTTGTGGGGTTATTATACTATTTCGCCCATGAGCGAGCAAAGTTTCATTTAATCAAAACTCGTGTTTTTCTGATTTGCAAATACATAAAGGTGTGTCAACAAGTATCATAATACTAATTCATGTGCTAATGAGAAACCATTTAAGATAAATGGTCTCAAAGATATCAAATTCCAAGTCCATGATTGGTTAGTCCATAGTGATGACCTGATTGTAATTCATTAATAAGTTACACGTGCAACAGTCAAAATCACCTTCGTCAGTGTCGAAACTTTATGGTTTTAGAGTGCACTAAATGTTTTTTCATCTGTCTAGTTTGCATTATCGCCAGAGCCGTGTTAATCAACACATGTGGCGGAAACGTTTTTTTATGGAGGAACGAGAAAATTGATTTTCATGACTATATAATATACAGTTAAAAGTTATACATTTACATGAACACTGTAAATGTATTCGTAAAAGACCTTCTACCTTCGCGAGCGAGTTGAATGGTCTAGGGCCCAAGGAACGAAATGTAGAAAGGGTGTATAAGTGTTTGAATTTGGTAAAATACATGCAGGTTTGTTAAATATGATTATAAAACGAATTTCGTTTGAATTCCCCTTCATTCAAAATGTCCACAGAAATTAAATTCTGCTTGAGAAATAGAGCTGACTTAATGGGAGATGTGACGTGTGACGTGAGCCAGCTGAGTTTTCACATGTGGACACACAGTTGCACCGATTACAACACACAGGTAGGTCCTTGTTCAAGCAGGAATATGCAGGAAATTATATATAACAATAACATGTGTGGATGCAATAAGTTCTGCGTTCTGAGATACAGTGATATAGGTATCTACTACAGTTAACAATACATGTATATAATAAAATTCAGAGAGAGAAAATGTTTATTATATTCTAAACACACATACACAAACAATAAAACACGTACACAAACAATAAAATATATACGGACTAACATGTTTCTTTCAATTTGTTATCTATCATATATTGTTTCTAATTCCATCGTAAAAACCCGGAAAGCCCTATGTATTTAGTGATAGACACTGCTCCTAGTAGTCTCCTCACAGTACGACTGCCCGACTGAGATGGCTGAAGGTACCCGTCAGCTTCCAGTATCTTATCATCAGTTCTTGATTCAATGTCTCTGACTCTTCAGGCTGGGCGGTGGGGGAAGCCTAGTGGTTAATACGTTCGCTCGTCACTCCGAAGACAAGGGTTCGAATGTGACAAGCCCATTCCTGGTGTCCCCCGCCCCGATGCTGCTAAAAGCGGCGTAAAACCATATTCTCTCACTCAAACAAGCGCCAGGCGGCTGTTGTGGTCAGGGGCTTGTGGCTTGCACTCAACAGAACATGCTATTGGTGAGGAATGTGAGTATTTCATGATTGTTTGTTATTTACTCGCCTGTCTTGAACAAAAGGATAATACAGAGAATTACAAGCTGTTCAATCCTGTGATGAAAGTATATATATATGAAAGACATCACCACATATACGATTTGTAAAGCATGAAGATTTATGAAGCATAAATATTTGTTACCAAAAAAATGTCATCAAAACGCATAAACGACCAATTGTGTTACCGAAATTCCAGGATTGTGAAGGATATCGGACAGTGCGGAACAACTTCAAGAGGAAGGTTGAAGTTCATTCTTATGCATAAATAACTAAAAAATAATATCTTACTGACGGGCTGCTTATTCAATCACTGACCCCAAAAAGCAGTAGCCAAAGATCGAAATCAGTGACATCGTTCAACCCAGTAATGCAACAATAGCCCCGCCCATTCTATTATCAGCCAATCAGGAACAGCTGTCAGGTGATTGGCGTGGCCTATTTATCCACGCAAACAAGATTTCTTGGTTAGCCAGTTAAAAGCCTTGGAATCATTTGCAATTTATTGATATAATGAAATGCAATTCATTTGATATACAGATTCGTTTTTAAGTTAGGCCCAGTTATGTTTCTCGTCATCGTTGTCAGGTAAAAATCGAGATTTTCAGGTAACCGAAAAGACGAGTTACCTGCCAAATGAGCAACACAGGTGAGAAAAAAATCAGGCCCAGTGACCTTGTCATGTTGAACACATTATGAGAATTCAGACAAATCTGAAAAACAATACTAAATGTCGAAGTCGCTCGATGTCCTTAAATCTACACTACGCCACTGTAGACATTTATTTGCCAATTCATTGTTTGGATAAAATCACAGGTCTTTCTTTTGAACGGTATCTTGTAGGTGCGTGGATGTGTTTGGTATGGGGCTGTGGTGAGTGAGTGGATGTGGTGTGTATTTTGTGTTTATGTTTCGTGTTTGTGTGGATCGGAGGTAGAGGGGTGAGGGTGTATTTTGGATGGACGGGAGTGAGTGAGGAGGATGGGTGTGTGTGAGTGTTTTCTGTTTAGTTATCTGTGTGTGTGTGCGTGTGTGTGTGCGTGTGTGTGTGTGTGGGTGTGTGTGTGGTATTTTGAGTTGGGTTTGTGAGCAGGGTTTGTATACATGTAGTGTCTGTTATCGTTTCGGTGGTGGATGGTTTCGAATTATTATCCGAAATACTGTTAATTGGTATGAGTATGTATTTACTTCTATTATAAAACTTCAACAAGGCAGCGCGTCTTCTAATGAATGTCTGATGTCATTTCTTATCAATAAAACACCTCGATAAAAACGATTTATCAATAAATATCATAGAGCGTGTATATACATATACCGGACACTGACAGTTATTTTTGAACATAAATTATTCAATTTGTTTGTGAAAATCATTATTAAACAGCAAACAGCAGCATATTCTCTTTAGCATGCTTGTTTTATCCTCCTTTGGTGGAACTTGCGAACGTGTAAATGAGAGGAACACTTGTTCAAGGGTTGTTTGGTGAACTGAATAGTCCTCGACAGAGAACTGCGCCTTGGATTGTTCCATCACCGTGAAGACCTGGGCGAGACTGACGGCGTTGTAAGGAACTTGGAAGTGAACGTAGCCCTGATGGTCGTCGAACACCTTGGTTTCTTGATAGGTTGATGTGATGAAGTTCACCAGAGGTTCAGTTAAAGCGGGAGCCCTTTCTTCTGATACTCCTGTTTCAACTGTTTTCATCCTAGCTATCAGCGTGTAGCCCTGGCCGAATTTGGTCTTCAAATGTTGTGGTGTTCCAAGACACACAAATCTCCCATTCACCATGATGGCAATTCTCGTACACAGAGCGTCACATTCTTCCATGCTGAAAATTCATAAATCCGAATTAGTTGTAGTATAATTTATAGGATACAATAAATTTTGTAGCAGATTTTTTACATTAAATTGGTTTGAAGCATCGTTTTTACAAACCTGTGAGACGTGAGCACGAGGGTCCTACCACGTTCCCGGACCTTTGACAGGACGTTCCAGAGCTGCCTCCTGGCCTTGGGGTCCATCCCTGTGGACGGCTCATCCAGCATGATGATGGCCGGGTCTCCAACAAGAGCGATTGCAGTGCTCAGCTTACGTTTGTTACCTCCACTGTGAAATAGACGAAAGTACATCAATTTTGTTCTGAATATACACGATACATCATCAACCATTTTATGTTTATATGATAAGGCCGCAACATGAGAAACCAAAGTACTTCAATATGTAACATGTCCTATGTAAGATCTCATAAACACAACAATGTGTCCGAAAGTACTGGTATCCGTTCACAAAATTCAAAGTGGTGATTCGGTATATTCATCATGTGTGTGAATGAACTCAACCTGTATTCCGATGTTGGCTTGTCTGAATATTGCCTGAGCATCATGATATCCAGCAGGTTGTCACAAGCGCCTTTGACGTAGTTTTCCGGCACTCCCTTGAGTTTGGCGTACATTGTAAGAGTCTCTCGTCCAGTCATCTGATCAATCAGAGCATCAAACTGGGGACAGTAGCCCATGTTCTCCTGCATCTGTTATCAAGAGGTATATGAAATTAAATAATACATCCCCACATGGATCTAAAATGTAACAGAAAGATATATGGATCAGGGCAGAGTTTGTTCTTGTGAGCACTTGACATGCCCTGGCATGTGTTTGTGATGAGTGGCATCAGTGGGCTGGGTATGATAACCTTTACGCGAACTCCTTGTACCATTATTATTCGGCAGTGATTCATAAGCACATGCTTATGATGTAGTCGGAATCGTACAACAGACTCTGCATTCAACAGATATTGCTTTTGATTATGTCACACTCTTTTATTAAATATTCGATGCCCAGAAATGTTAACACTGAAACCTCATTTAATTATGTTAAAATGAAACATCTAATACTCAATACAGTCCGAACACATGAAAACAAATTATGATTATCTTCCGCGTGAAGGTACTCATGAATCTTTGTCAATACTTTTCTTGTAACTGTAGTGAATGAATGAGTGAGTGAGTATGTGAGTCAGCGAGCGAGTTATAAGACGTTTACCAGTGTGAGGAAACCTACAAGCATGTAAAACCAAGGATCATAATTAGGGCGAATCTTGTAATAAATTCACGAATATACACGCGACAGTGGTCTTCCACCTGTACTATCGTCAATATATACAGCTACACTGGGATCTGTTTCTGTCAAATATTGTTTAAAGTGAACAGATGTGCTGCTATCATGAATATTTAGAAAAAAAGTAGTTTCAACGCACATTTATTTTACATCAAAATCCTCAGCTAATTATTATCCCTCTGACACTGTTTCGGCTTCATTAACCTAAACACTGGCCGAGTTATGGGTGAGTTTCTCTCCTAATCGACGAATCTCTGGGAACTGTGGTGCCATGGTCGACACCCCGACTGCCATGTCTGCACCCCCACTTGAGTATGTAAGACTCGTATATTTGTAAGTAAAGCCGACTGTGGCGTACAGCAGAATATACATATTCCAATCTGTGTTACATGATAAAAAGACGTGTATTACCTTTTGGGTGTGATTCTTGATGTCGAAGGACTGTAAGAAGACATTTCCACGTGTCAGCATCACATCGCCAGTCATCATTTTAAAAGTTGTTGTCTTTCCTGCACCGTTTTGCCCAAGGAGACCAAAGCACTCCTTCTCAGGTATGCCCACACTCAGATGATCAACAGCAACGAAGTTCCCGTATCGTTTGTAAAGGTCCTTCAGGACTAATGCATCTGAGTTCCCAGCTCCAATGGCAAATTCATCAATGCGTTGCCTCTCACGGAGAACATCTCCATCCTCTGGAACTTGTTGAATTGCACCGAAGGACGGTGCACCGGGTTGTGGTATTTCTGTTTCCTGTGGTCTGAAGGCATACCAGATTCTCTGCGGTATCTGATACTCAATGAACAGTGTCACAGACATATACACCATAGCCTGGAACAGCATGAAGACAACATAGCGTCCGACACCCGGAGAGTCCCAATCCAGGAAGTTTTCAGTAAATTCAAAGCAGTAGTCCCCACAAGTGTCTGTTACCAAACAATGCAAAAAACATTTAACTCTGATGTCATGTACAAAATAATAAAATCTGTCAAGTTTAGAAGTGAAAGAGGTATACCATTTCCGTGGACATTTGCTGACGGTTGCAAACAAAAAGCTAAACACTCAGCTTTTACAGAATCATATACGACTTTATCTATAAATATATAAAAGTTATAGAAACCAACCTTTACAGCAAGGATCTCTCTGTGATATAGCACACATATAGGTGTAGTTTTGCTTTGTACATCCATCGAGGAACATGTAGTTGGTGTACATATCCATGAATGACTTGCCAAAGTTGTAGTGAGGAAAAATAAGGAGAAACATCCAATCTGTGGCTTTAGCCTCAGATGTCTTTCTGTACACGGTCAGCATATATACCGATAAAAGAGTGGCAAGTCCTGTTGGGAGAAATATTAATCAACTGAAATAAAAACCAATTACTCTCATTCACCAATACCATGGCTTTATTTAGAAGCTGTCAATTTACGACCAATAATTGCTTTACGCAGTACAGCTGAAAAGTATATGGCAATTTTCGTCTTTCAATTTTAGGACATTTTTTAATACCTCACCTGTAATAATATTCAAGATGATGATGACAACCACCCCGGTAGGAGGGGACTTGAACATATTCTGAAGAGCATACATGAATGGCAGAACTGCCAAACCATACACAAGCAGGATGAGGAACACGATGCCTAATCTCCCATCTTCTGTATATGCTGGCGACTGGAATCCTGCAAACACAATCAGCAGCAGCAGGGATGGAATCAGGTAGTTGATGTAGTCCCAGGCCAGGTTGGACAACCAGAAGACAAATGGTCCAACTCCACTAACAATCTGAAGATGTTTGGCGCCCACCTGTCTCTCCTTGATGAGGAAATACACGAAGGATGAAGCCAGGAAGGCCATGCCAAAGACAATACAATAGGCCACAGAAAAGCCAAGTGCAGATACTGAGGAAATTGTTTGAATTGAATTGTCTGCGGCTTCAAGGGGAATAGGGTTGTTGATAGTGGTAATGGAATGATCCTGAGATGTAAAATGTTTGAGTATTGCATTCATCATGAAAGACAAAGCTATGGGTTGGCTATGGTAAGGTTGTCCATTAAAAATACTCATTACTTCTTTGCTAGATTTGAACTGTGCTCCGATGATCATTTTCTTGTTGTATGCACCGATACTAAGCTCGTTTGCTCTTGATAAGAAATAGCTTGTCACATTATATGTCGATAGATCTATCACCTCAGGTTTGTTTTTAGTTCCTGCAAACTGATCACGGTATGCCTGTGCAAGTTGCTGTGGTAGTTGTTCTGGACCACCTTCATATGGGACGTAGGTGCCTTTGAATGGTGTCAAGTCTAGAGATAACGGAACCTCGACTACCTCTCCGTGATCTGCCTCGCTTACAATCAAAGCAGCAACAGTAAAAAGTACTGGTAACAAAAGCTGGACAATGGTGATGGTCCTGTTCCTCCATGTGTGAAGAGCCTTCTTTACAAACAATCCTCTAAAGCGAGACAGCTCTAACATTATTCCTCTGGTTTTAGTGAAACCCTTATTGAATGCTGAAATAAATACATAAATGTATAAACAAAACTGATTATATGAACATGTTGATGACCATAATGTAATGAAAATGATGCTGTCTAAGGACTATACATTGCTTTACAGATAAACAAACCACTTGTCAATTGACTCAGGCAACTGGCAGCCCTAATCTATGCCTAGATAGAAATAGAGTGGTATGTTCCACTTCAGTTGTTAAATGCAGATAAAAGTCACAATATCACACTAACAATTATCATATTAACATAAACAGTTTACGTAAAACTGACTTTTGCTGTGTTGAACAAGTATGTACCTAATATATCAGCCGTTATCATCTCTCTCATTTCATTGCTCCAACTATTTGTTCCGTTAGATATCAAATTGTTTCTTGATCCTGTTGGGTAATCTTCATCTCCATCCTCCTTTTGCTCCTGCTCTCCAGCTCTATCCAATAAATACAAATTTGAAGACTTTTATTTTGGTATTGTTTCATAATGTTTGAGCAGAAACAGTTTAAAGAAAATGCATAAATGTAACCATATCGCCTGCATGTGAGTACTTAGTAGAGTAAACCTGACACTATTGTATTCCTGAATATATTTATGAAATTGTTGCACTTAAATTTAAACATTGTCCTAAAATGACAGGGCATCAGAAAACTAACGGTACTTTGTCTTTGTAAACTGAAACTTTATTGATTATACTTGTACCTTCCACGAACTCAATATAGGTTTTGAAATAAGAAACACTACTCACTTGAGGAACACTTCCTCCATAGTAGTTGCACTTGCGCCAAAACTGGATATGCCAAGCTCCCCCCTCTTGGTTTCAATCTCCGTGAAGAGGGCAGCAAAATTGGCTGACTGATCATCAGGCAGCAAGTAGGATAGTTCAGCATTGATCTCACTCTCCGTGACTGCTGTAGGGACGTATTGCTGGACAACTGCCGTCACTGATGCCACCTGACAGGTGGGTTCCTTCACCATCACCAGGTGGTAGCCAGCACCTGAAATGTCGAAATGTCCCCAAATGACACGTTACAAATTTTGCTTTTCTGCAGCTCTGGGGAAACACAAGAGTATAAAAAAACATGTCAAAATTATTTTCAAGATTAAAATAATTCTATCACGTATAAAAGGTGCTTTTTTCCAAGTACTGACACATGTTGCATTGCCAGGTTACATTTTCTATCAGCTGTTATGAACAATGTGGAAAATGACATCTTCAAACATAAATGTATAAGTTATTGGTAACAACACATGCCATAGAGTTTCTTCAGGAAGTACGATGTCCCACAGCACTTGACCACCCCTTCTGCCATGATGGCGATGCGGTCACCCAGAAGGTCAGCTTCGTCCATGAAGTGAGTGGTCAGCAGCATTGTCCGGCCCTGTCTGTTTCTCTGAAGGATGTCCCATGTCTGTCTCCTGGCTGCAGGATCCATGCCGGAAGTTGGTTCGTCTAAGATCACGATCTGCAATGTGTTTTCTGATCAGACATAGTTCTATTTCTATCATAAATATATCATGGTATAGTGATAAAGTGCATTTTTTCAATTTTGTATGAAATGATATATATTGGCCTCATACCTTCGATCCTCCAATCAAAGCAATGCCTACAGAAAGCTTCCTCTTCTGTCCTCCAGATAGATGTTGAGACTGTGTGAATCTCTTCAGACTTAAGCCAACCTCATTCATCATGGTGGTGACATCAGATTGAACATTCTTGCTCGGACAACCTTTCAACTGCAAAAACAGAACTTGTATTGCTTTCCTTTCTGAATTGTAAGTACCATACCCATGCCAACAGTTTTTTAATGGGTAAACACAAGATCTTTCTTCCATATGAAGCTGATAAGCCATAATACAACAGCAATCCTATTCAAATCGGATTTAACCCTACTCACTCACTTCTAGATTTTCTCACTAAAGCTAAAGAAACATTTTTGGGAAGACGATTCGGCGTTATATGCAAGTGTTTGCAAATAAATGGTACATCTCAAATTCGAGATGCTCCACATAATCTAACAAAATTATACAAGGTTAAGTAAAACAACCTATTGAAGATAAATACACGCAACGTGTCCCTTTCCCCCCAACGACAGAAACAGATATAAGTAAGTTCATTATATGGTGTGACTGACCTCTTGATCAACCATAAGATTAATATCAAAACAATCAATAGCTAGAATATATATTTCCGGTGACTTGAGTTGGCCATATCAGAAGCTGATCAACATAAACATACATAAATGATCGACCCAGTATCTTTTGACCACCCTATATCATAGTACCTCATTAATTCTTCCGTGAAGATCTGCGTTAGAATTGGTCTTCTGCAACCCATGCTTGTCGAATGAGGCAACTAATGAAATTGGGTGGTCTTGGCTGATGCATGTCAACGTATCCCAATTGCTTAAATCAATTTACCAACAACATAATATTGACACATATTGTTCAGGATTCTGATCATGTAGTCTTATGTAGAAAAACGAAACTTACACTTGCAAAGAACTCCAGATGTTCCTGGACAGTCAAGCTGTCAAACAGGATGTTGTGTTGAGGACAGAGACCAAGACTCTGCCGGACACTCTGGATGTCGTTGTTGATGTCGTAACCGTTCACAATGGCGGTCCCTCCAGATGCAGGGATGAAACCTTGAACGGTCACACAAAAATTATAATTAATTTGTAAGAAAAAGCATAATCTGATTGGGCAGTTGCTGCCTTATACAACTCCATATTGATATGACGTCACTTGCTTGTCACCTTTGGTGCTCTTCACACTTCGAGTCCGATTGTGGTTGCAAGATAAATCTAATTGTTACAGGCAGATATTAAGGCAGAAAGAAATCCTGCAACTTGCGACCTTATAATGAGGTTACATGTGTCACTAGCGTACGGGATTTACGAGCTGAATGCCCGTGTTTTCCTACCGACCTCTGGTCTCATGGTGTACAAGCCTTTCAGCTCGAACATTCGTAAAAGCTCCGCGGGTGACATATGTAACTCACACTCCACAAGGGGAAGGTTTAAAGTATATGTGGCATACACTCCTCCTGACAATATACAATTATTTGTAACGGAAAAAAGTAGCTGCTTCATATTAAGTGATGTAAATGTTACCAACACAATGTTTTGTCATTTGTCTGACCAATGTGTTATCTCATAACAAATTCAGCGATACTATGCTACCTCGAAAAGTCTGTTACAAGACGTGCAAATCATACTGCGCGTACACATCTTGGACAATAGATGAATGACCAAACATGGACAAAACAGATTAAAAGAATGACACTTCTGTGACTAATTACGGCAACATAAATCCCCGTCAGCACAAACAAATATCCAAAATAATTTAAGGAAGCATTCCATCCAACACATGAACACAGTGGTCTGAAACCCAAGCTTGATTTGTTCCTGAAACTAATGGCCCACGCATAATGATAAAATTGCAAGGAGACTACGGTCAGCACTCTCAAATTACCTATTGTTTGGCGATGCGACTGCCGAAAACGATCAACAATCTTGACATTCCCCCAAGTCCCCCGGATGTTCATGGAATGTAACAGTAACAATTACTAAAATTAACCACTGTGAACTATCCGCACGTGTGACGTTCCGAAACTGAGAGCGCGACTTTGTCTAAATGACTAAAACTGTGAAATTATACCACAGATATAGTGAGATACAAACAGAATGACACGTTATTTATTTAATTACGCTGCAACATATGGAACACGGAGAATGGATGTTCCGAAACAGAAGTTATAGAGTTATTTGTTTTGTTTTACACAGCTCTGGGACATATGCACCGCAACACATCATTTTCTGTAATGTTTCAACAATTGCATATATTTCTAAACGGGAAAAAGTTCGAAATGATAAAGAGATAGAACCACTCTAGTGGTTTAATATGTGAAATATCAAGACTGTGCCGTTTATAGTTGAAATACTCGGCAAAAAACGATTGATTGATATTAACCATACGTAAAAACGCTCGTGATGAATCATATCAGCACGCACGCACGCACGCACGCACGCACGCACGCACGCACGCAAGCAAGCAAGCAAGCACGCACGCACGCACGCACGCACGCACAAACAAACAAACAACACACACACAAACACACACACAAACGTATGAATATGTAGCTATACCTGTAAGGACAGACATAGTTGTAGTTTTTCCAGCGCCGTTGTGACCCAGGAGAACAGAGATCTGACCCTCGAACATGTTGAGACTCATCCCGTCCACAGCTACCTTTTGCTTAGACCCGGAGCCGAAAACCTTCGAAAGACATTGCACTTTGATAATTAACAAAACGTCAGAGAGGGTGTGTAGAACGTGTATTACCAATGGATGTATTCACTCCCCCCAAAAAGAAACGCATAACCGATTGCATTATAATGAATATTGTTTCTTTAACCAAAATTGCTCTAAAATTGTTGAAATACGCCATGGATCATGTACATATACGGATATGAGTATTTGGTATTATAAATTGTGCCATTTGACTTGTCTCTGCAACATCCAAAATCGCCAAAGGCCCATTTCAACCTGGGGAGTCCCAGATATCAGTTGCTCGTCGTCTAAACGTCGAGCAGACAACAATTTTACGTCTCATTGTACGATTGCAACATTCTGGGTCAACCAGAGACCGTCCACGTTCCGGCCGACCACAAGTCACTTCACCCGCCCGAGATTGGTACATCCGGGTGCTTCATTTATGTGATTGGACTGTCACGGCCGAACACACAGCTGCTAATGTGCCAGGACGACGATGGATGTCCGCCTTGACTGTACGGAATCGCCTTCGCTAAGGTTGGATTGAGAGCCAAGAGACCTCATTTGGACTCCGTATGTCAACGACATCACCGCCTTCAACGCGTTCTTTGGTGAACAAACGTTCAGATCTTGAATCCGCGCCATTGGACGAATTTTGCATCAACGCTTCCTTCCTGTAATTGACGTCCAATGTGAGATTTTCCAAAAATGATATCGTCAGGCCGCACACGGGAGCCTTCCCTCCAACAACAACGTAAATGTACATTCTTTGAGCATCTTTGGGATGAACTCGGTCGACGTCTACGACAGCGTCAACCACAGTCTGCAACACTTCATTAACTGGTTCGAACACTACAGGAGGAACGGAGAAGGTCTCCCCAGGCCAAAATTCAGAGACTAATACGGTTAAGCAGGGACGTATATTGAACTTGACGTCACCACTGACCAACTGCACGACATCCGTGTGTTATGAAATCTGGACAAACCTTGTTGCTCTAATTATGTGAAATTTCATCTTTTACGGAAGAAATCTTTTCGTATCATGCTTTGAAATACACCCACCAAGGGTTGAATTTTTCAGCCATTTTTTTCTTTTTTTCTTTTTTTCTTAGAGTATATTATCAATCATAGTATCTTTATGATTAACATGTTTATATTAGTTTTTGCTGATTTCCCAGGTTTGAGATAATTTATGTTGATATTATATTTCAAAATCAATAAAACGGGTTTTTCTCACAAGCATTCAATTTTCTCACCTTTTTAAGATTTTGGATGGATATTCCATTCATCATACCACTTGGTTCCCTCTCAAAGTGCTTCTCATCCAAGTGCTGAGTACTTGAACAATCAGCATTAGTCTGTTTAGTTCCACACCAGTAAGAGCCCTGGTATTAAAGATTAGTGTGCACATGCAAACGTGACTAACGTTGTGACTTGAATTGATGAGATATAAATCAGTTCAAAAGTTCAAAAACCAGTCGTCTAAGGCGCAGCGATTCGCTGTGCGGAGTTGCGTCCCTTGGTCACGCCAGAAACCTATGATTGTGGGTTCGAATCCTGGTTCGGCCCTGTTATGCTTCTAGGTTGTCAGCACCATACCCGTGCTCGTGGGTTTAACCGAAGTGGTAAACGTCTAAGACTTTCATCACTTCGGGCTTTCCTCCCACATTAAGCTGACACGCCGCGATATAACTGGAGTACCGTTTAAAGCGGCGTTAAACCTAACTCACTCATTACTAAATATGCAAAACCTTCACATGAATTAATAAGAGATCTTAAGTAATCAGAATTAATTAATCAGTTCAAAAGCATTACAAAATGTGCAAAACATAAAAATAATTAAATACGTAATAACGCAATTACTTTCTCATTTTTGCACTAAAATAGGGTGTGAACTTTGAATCTCTTCAAGCACGTGTGTTGTGTACATGCTATAACAATTACTTACGGTGAAGGGGAAATAGATTGGTTTCGGCACACCAAACTCCCCTGGCCAAACATTGTCCATATACCAGGTGATGAGGAGGTGGATTGCCGTGTCGCCTAGCAACATCAAAATGGCGTCCAGCAGGGAGAAGTTGTCATCCACAGTAGCAGGCTCATGAAAATTAGACCACTGCACACCCGAGCCTATATATTCAACATAGACACATGGAAATATTTATGGGAATTGGGACATTGAAAGCATTTTTCAGATGCACTTTATGGGCCAAAGAAAAAAAAGTATTTACGTTGAAGTTCAGCAGCAATTTTCAAATTTACCAAATTTTAAACCCCATTTGCATTTTAAAGGAGATGAGAACCTATATCCAGTACATTCATATTTAGTAGTGTTTATCCTGTCCATACTTATATTGGAATTGAATTTTCCAGGGTGAGGGGCAGTGGGATAGCCTAGTGGTTAAAGCTTTCTGTCGTCACGCCAATGGCTCGGGTTCAATTCCCCATATGGGTACAATGTGTAAAGCCCATCCATTTTAGTGTCCCCCGCCAAGATATTGCTGGAATATTGCTAAAAGCGGCCTAAAACCCTGTTCACTCACTTACTCACTCAAGGATGAAAGAAACATACCAGCTCCTTCATAGAGTGATATGACCTTTGCACCAAACGCCATTCCCACATTGAACAGGAGACAGGAAGCCAGTTTAGCTGACCTCGACATGTTCTGGTATATGATCTGCAGGTAGAAGTACGGGCAATAGGATATGAAGAACACGATCCCGCTGACTGCTGCTCCGATGTTTGCTGCAAATATTAAGAAAGCCATAAGAAGATGATGTTCTAAATTACCTGAAATATCGTAATAAATGCAATGGATGGTTTCAGAGGACCTTTTTAAAGAACTTTAAAGACAAAGAGCCTATTATCAACAATCAGGGGATCATTAACCAACCATCCATACGTCCATATGTGTATTATTTCAATAAGACATGAGCCATTAACGTGGATATTGATGTTGCCGTCACTTTGAGTGACATCGGCAAATGCATTTCAATATGTTTTTATCTGTGATATATTTTGAAAATATCTTCCTTCAATTTTTCATGTCCTTCAGTTACTTGAAATGTCTTATAATGTATTTGATGGGCAAATGCTTTGTGGGGGTAACACATAATTCTAAAAGTGTGGTTGTCCTGAATGTTGATATGAATAACGAGTTCGATAATCGCCTTAAAGGAACAGGTTTGAGGTTGTCAAATCAAATTACAGATTCCATATCACAGCTGATTGTTCAATCAAGTGGTTCAATCAACAAACGGCGTAAGGTAAATTGTGACAAATGCGAGACGGAAAAACACCCGACTTAAATACAATTGCCACTCACTGATAAATTTTATAGATATTAAATTAGTCTATTGGAAATAATATGTAAATAAATGGTATTGTCATATTGTATTTCAATACTAGGTCTAAAATAATCCATATTTACCCCTTTGAGTGAAGACGCTGATCATGAAGCAGTAGGAGATGATGGAGACGCCGTAACAGAGGAGGAACACAAAGAACAGGGAGGGATCTGATTTAGCCAAAGCAGCCCCATTTCCACTTGCATTTACTCCACACAGCAGAACGTACAGGGCCACCACGACCAACACATATAGAAAACTGGTCACGAACCAAGACGTCCAGTGAGCTGCAGCACTCAGACCCATCAGCTTCATGGACTCCTGGGAAGTAAGAAATGGATGTAGTCAAGTTTTAACTTTCAAGGGGGTGGTAGGCTGGAATGACGGTTGAAGCGTTAACTTGATACACAGAACATTAAGATTCAATTCCCCACATTTGTACAATATGTGAATCTCATTGTATCCCTCTGTCGTGATATGGCTTGAAGTTTGCTAAAAGCGGGGTAAACTCTACTCCCATGAGGGACAAAGTTGTAAATGATCGTGTGTGAGTGATGTCCTTTCTGTCTCACCAAAGACCTGGGAATTATCGGGGTTTGTGTAGCTGCCCAGCAGTCTAAGGGACGTTAATTTGCTCTGCAGAGTTCCATCCTTTTACCATAGCAGGAACCGGTGAATGTGGGTTCAAATGCACTATTTGCTCCAATTATGACTCTAGGTCTGTCAAATAGCCCAGCTTAAGTTTACTTTCATTCGTGTTTTGCGTTGAGCTTCAACAGCTACCTGGTGAGTATATTACCCAGGATGTGGCGGAAGAAGGTTAACCGCCACATTACCATCTCGTCCTACCGGGTACCCATTCGCTGCAGGGTGAATAGAGGTACATTTCGAAAAAATCACATACTTGAGGAGACACCCATCCAACTTCTATCCGAGACCTCCACGTTGCTTAAATTCACCTGATTTGTGACCTGTGCGCTGTGGACAGGATCACCTGCCATTAATCTAAAAGAGGTTTGTGGCACACACGTGTATTCATGTTGCTTTGTGTGCTGATATCTCGCTGTTGATTAGGAACGAAAATTAGTTGGTCTGATTCTAAATCCATGATTGACAGGCGATGCACTCCTCTATATAGGTGCACTCCATATTTGAAACCGCGAGGAAAATAACAGCCATTTGAGTCATTACAAAACCTGAAGACTTACTTTCAGTTTCTTTTCCTTCTCGTAAACAACTCCCTTCGTTGTCTGGATGGCCATCAGGATGAAGCTCAGCATCAGCAACACCGGAAACACGTACTGCAGCATCGCACTCATAGTGTCAACGATGTAGGGCGGGTATGGCATTCGCAGCATTTGAACCTTTAGGTCTTGCAGTATAGCAGTTGAGTTCGGGTTAAAATGTTTGATGATGGCTTCATGAAACATGCGCTGGAGAGCCACAAAGTATTCATAGTCTGAAACAGATAAAAAGAGGAACATATTATTAAGTTATACGCTCTTACGACATTACATTACATTTATCATGTTGTTCTGGGTTGTGTCAAGTTGTTCTGGGTTGTATGATGTTGTTTTGGGCAGTTCTATGTTGTTCTGGGTTGTGTCAAGTTGGTCTGGGTTGTATGATGTTGTTTTGGGCAGTTCTATGTTGTTCTGGGTTGTGTCAAGTTGTTCTGGGTTGTATGATGTTGTTTTGGGCAGTTCTATGTTGTTCTGGGTTGTGTCAAGTTGGTCTGGGTTGTATGATGTTGTTTTGGGCAGTTCTATGTTGTTCTGGGTTGTGTCAAGTTGGTCTGGGTTGTATGATGTTGTTTTGGGCAGTTCTATGTTGTTCTGGGTTGTGTCAAGTTGGTCTGGGTTGTATGATGTTGTTTTGGGCAGTTCTATGTTGTTCTGGGTTGTGTCAAGTTGGTCTGGGTTGTATGATGTTGTTTTGGGCAGTTCTATGTTGCTCTGGTTTCTGTCATGTTCTGGGTTTTGTCATGTCGCTCTCTGGTTTGTCTCATGTTGTTATAGGTTCTGTCATGTTGTTTAGATTTGCATCATGTGTTATTCTCGGTCTTTGGCAAGATGTTCTGGTCTGTGTCTTGGGGCGTATCTGGTGTTGTGTCACGCAGTACCTGATGTAAATCTGTTTCACATTGCTGCGCTTTGTTCTGTGTGGTGTAATGCATCAAGGTGATTTATATATTTATTTCATCATGGGCACCTGTGGTACTGATAAAGTTAAAGATATACTTTTGCAGTTCCTTTGTAGCAAATAAACAAAACCGACAAAATCACTTCCATAACCAGCGTCCGCCCGGAGAGCGGAAGGTCCAGGGTTCGATCCCGGGCCGCGTCATACAAAAAGACATTAAAAGATTGTACTTGTTGTTACCCTGTCTGGCGCTCGGCATTAAGGGGCTAAAACAAGGACTGGTCGGCTCGGAGTCAGTATACTGTGTCTGAGTGGGGTATTCATGTTAAACTGCGGCATGGTATCTCAGTGAGCTAGCACTATAAATCGGCATCAGTCCGGACTAGTACAAGCAGCCACACACACACATACACGTGCATGCACGTCGCTATATAAGTGCAATAATCTTGGACGCGACGTTAAACCCAATTTCACCTCACCTCACCTCACTTCCATAACCATTTGGCATTTCTGTTGAAAAACATTGTTCATTGTACGATTCCGACTGTATCATAAGCATGTGTTTAGGAATCACTACGTTTTCGCAAACACTTAGTAGCATCACCATTTGACTGTGTAACCCAAAAGACAGACAAACATTACTTTTTACTCTTTCGCTGCTGATTACGATCTGTTGTTTTGGAAATGAAACAAATAGTATCTAGTTATTTGTGACGCCTTGCACAGGAGCCCCGTCATGCCTTTCGACTGTGCTGAAAGTATACCATGGATGACGTTATCCTTGCTGCATGACCTGTGGTGCATTATCTTTTTTTGCCATTTCCATCGTGTGTTCAGACATCAGCTAAAATTTGAAGGCTAGATGACAAGCTGTTCTAATGCTATTACAGGGGCGTTCGGGTAGCCTAGTGTTTAAAGCGTTCGCTCGTCATGCCGAAGACCCGGATTCGATTCCAGACATGGGTACAATGTGTGAAGCCCATTTCTGGTGTTCCCAGCCGTGTAAGGCTGGACTATTGCTAAAAGCGGCGTAATACTCACTCACTAACATTATTAATCCAATGCGTTACCTGGAGTGGAATCGTCTCTTGGTCCAGTAGTAGCCACGAAGGGTGTGGTCTCTCTGGTGTGCCAACCACCACCATAAGCGTTCCCTTTAGGTCGAATGGCCAATCGCACTTTCTTGGGCAGGATCATCTCTGTCATTGCAACGTTCTTAAATTCAACAGCAAACCTTTTTAAATTAACACTGAAGTAGTCCAGCATGTCTTTTCTCGATGAAAAACCTTTGAACGTAGGCATGCCTGTATGAATGGTAAAAATGTAAAATAAATATGAAAATGATAACCCAATTAAAGATAAGAAATAACAAGCAAAAATCACGATGGAGTCGGGAAAAAGAGTACCAAAGACAGATGTTCAATAGCTCACCTTTATTTGATGAATTAATTTTCTCTTCAGACATTATTACACAGAGTTTAACTTTAACACATGTGATACACTTTGATTTTCATTCAATTTGTTAAGTTTTCTGTTGGTTCTATATTGTTGTGTACATACTAAATATGCGTTTTAGGTATCATTCGACATCCCAGAATCAGAATTCCCTGATCGCTCTGAACAACACATCTTCAGAAGCATATAATATTTCAACTGCCTTGCTCTTTTGAGCGCCACAAGAATAATGTGTGCGGCTATATTTGTAATAACACCACAGTCTCATTTCGTGCATGATGTCACCTCGAAAGGATGTTTCGATTATATAACGTAGACAAACAATCAATAGTCAACAAGAAACATGATAGATTTACTTTGAAGCAGAAATAATGTTTATTTCGTTTCTTTATTAAGTTGGTAAGAATGTTAGTTTACTGAAAGCATTTGCAAAAAAGTCTGAATAAATTCCATACGTATAGAAACAACTATTTATACAATGTCAAATATCCATTGTCATCTTGTTATTCATCATGTTGTGATAATTCAAAATGTAATTTGTTTAAATGTAGAAAAATTCCTGGATTTGTCCGTGAATATCACAATTTCTTCTTTAGACAAGGTGGAATATGCCTCCCGATTAGTGATTAACAGCAACGTAAGCAGTTTGAAAGGCACTTTTTGTACACCACTATTCGGATAAATATACAGAGATTTTACATACACACACACACGCACGCATGCACACACAGATACACAGACAGACACAGATACACAGAGAGACAGACACACACACGCACGCACACACAGTTGCACACACACACACACACACACACACACACGCACGCACGTCCGATCAATATTTACCTATTGATTACGGTAATAGTTGAATACACAAACTTATGATCACCGTTACTTTTTGTTGTCTAAGAAAGTATGCGCAACTGGTCTGGTCCGATCAATGTTTATCTATTGAGTACGGTAAAAGTTATATTCGTCTTGAAGCATATGGTTTCAATATCAATAAATGCTGGAAAATCGCCTATCAGTTGTGAAGGGGATGGTGACCCCATGGGGTCCTGTTAACACTCTATGGGGAATTCCTATCTACCGCAGTTTGATTGTTAGTGTTTTCTGCTTCAGATTGACAATGTGAGTACCAATTAATTCCTATTATCATATTAAAGAAGATATTGAATCAAACGGGGACGGCGGGGGTTACCGAGTTTCTAACGCTACATTTCGGTGTTCAGACTGGCGTCAATATGTATGGATTCTATGATCGAATTCCAGATAATGATCTTTGGTTCGTAAGCACTGTTACCGTGCTCGTTGGTAATACGACTTACTCGCCGTGATACAATTCCTGTCAAAGCGGCGTTAAACCCAACTCCCTCACTAAATTGAACGACTCACAATGTTGTGAAAGACTATCGGACGTACTCTTCACGTAGAGTTTGTGTTTACTCAACAGCTGATTAACAGGGTTGGGGACAACGTACGATAGTCTTGCCAAATGTTGACACAGGACCTTTCATAGCTACAATTACAACAGATATCCAAAACGTCCGTCTATCACTATCGTGTGACTGGCTGTAAGCACTAACATGAGATCGATAGGAATGTAATCGGGGTGTACTTATCAGTGAAGGTATGCGAGTTTCACAATACTGCAACGGAACTAGTCAAATAGTGAAATAAGTTACGCAATATTCTACATACAAACGGGCGTGGTTACTTTTATGACTAAGAAACGCGTGTAACAATATGCTTGGTATTAATATTGATAGGGAGTGTCAATACAAAAGATGATAGGGATTTGTGAAAAGGTACCCCAAACAAAAAGTAGCTATGAACAAGGCTCATCTATCAAATCTTGTTGTCTTAGATGTCTTAGATGTCACACACGAATTAAAGAGGGGGCACGGTGGCCCAGTCGTCTAAGGATTCGCTGTGCAGAGTTGCGTCCCTTGAGCACGCCAGAAACCTATAATCGTGGGTTCGAATCCCGGTTCGCCACGATTATGTTTCTAGGTTTTGTCAGCACCATACCCGTGTTCGTGGGTTTCACCGAAGTGATAAACGTCTGAGACCTGCATCACTTCGGGCTTTCCTCCCACATTAAGCTGACACGCCGTGATATAACTGGAATACTGTTAAAAGCGGCGTTAAACCCAACTCACTCACTCACTCACGAATTAAAGAGGACTCCAAGTTGCTTAATTGGGACGGAGATTGACCGATGCCATTTCAACGATTTTCAATTTTTCAATTGTGTGTTCCTTACACAAGATACGTCATCTACATTCCCCGTAGGAGCATTTTAAGAAGAAGATTTTATTTAGGTCTAATTCTTCAACGGTGAAGACTGTTGGTTATAACTTCTGAACTCTCGGCAGGTTGTTTTGTGTTCAACCTTAGACGACGGATCAATCCGTGAATGCAAACATAACACAATATTTTTATTATATTTTTTATTAGTTATCATTATTTTTTCTGTCTTATATCCTCTCACAGCCTATTTTCGTAAGTTAACAGTGCTGACATTTCGAGAGATGAAATATTCATAACTTAAATTCGTCTTCATACCGGTAAGTGATGCCCTCAACAACAGAATTAAGCTATCTAGCCACAGGAAAAGAACCCCGATAAAAGGCGTGACCTCGAGTACCTCGTATCCCGCTAAACTACCAACCAATCAGGTTTTCGAAAGCAGGTGAGGTAAGTCGAGTATCGCGTTTACGTTTCGTGAAATATGGGAAATTAACTTACCCAGTGGATGTTTCAGTGTTTCGTTAATACTCGCAACAAGTCCATTGATGAGGGAATTGTTAGGCGTGAACAGAACCTCATTGTTGCCAAAGTACGACAATCGTCGAAGCACTTCATCAGGGGAATATACCGTCGCTGTCTTTTGTTCGATCTTTACCAGAAATCTCATACTGAAAAATATAACTCCGACCAGAAGAGGTAAAAGAATTTCAAAGACTGTCACACAAATCTTTCTACGTTTTAGAAGGAAATTCTTCCACATAAGCAGCCGGAGCTGTCGAAAGAAGGCCATGTTGCTTGATAAGCCGTCCCTCTGTCCACCTTACATTAATGTAAACATGTCACACCTTGATCCCGTGTGTTACGTGAGATGGCGAGATTGCAAGGTCGCCTAGCAACGTGGCTATGAAGACTGCTCAGTGGATATGTTTGTTGGGTATATGAATCCCATACACCACGAGGATGGTCGTTTCTGTTGTTTGTCGAGGTCAGTGTATTGCTCACTGGTGTATATGATCGACCGATGTACCCCTTGCGAAATGCATATTAATCACATGTCACAACGCCTTCGCAAGCTATTTGCAGAGTTATAGCTGCTCACAGTGTGTTGCCGAACTGTAGACACGCTTATCTCTCCTCTGCTGATAACGACCTGGTCGGGAATGCGGTCACGGCATTTGTAGTTATTGGATAGTATTGGAACATGAGTGAATGAGTTAGGCTTATCGCTGCTTTGAACAGTATTCCAGTTATATCACGGCGTGTCAGCTTGATGTAGGGGGTAGGCCCGAAGTGATGCAGGTCTCAGACGTTTACCACTTTGGTGAAACCAACGAAGACGGGTATGGCGCTGAAAAACCAAGAAACAGCATTGTTGCGAACTGGGATTCGAACCCACGACCATAGGTTTCATGTTTGCCCAAGAGACGCAACTCTACAGAGCGAATTGCATCATCTAAGACTTCATGTGGAGGATAGACTTCTGGCGCTTAAGCGAATTGCGGCGCCTTGGATGACAGGAAACTTTGAACGGGGTAATCTCAGATATATGTTTTTGTAATATTTTCTTATGTGCTACATATGAATCGTTGATGGGTTATTTTTGTGTGTTTTGATAAACATTAATAGTGACTAACGCTGTGAACATTTTCTTCTGAATACCGCCACTACCCAATTACACACATCCTAATCACCCGCCACAAATTTGGTACATTGGAATGGGTGAAGTCGGTGCATCTTTCCGCCCGTCGCGTTTGCGGAGCATAATATAAAGACCAGTTCAATATTTCCTGACCAAACTTTGCACGGATAAAAAAAATCAGTCCAACCAAGAAATTGTAATTTCGGAATATTTCGGATTGTTGTACAACCTGTGCTGTAGTTGAGTCTGGGAGCAGTTGTGCCTCACACACATTGTCAGTTCTTGTTATCGAGGGACATAGAGCTTAGCCCAGGACCGATAACTACAAGCCAAACCCAAATCCAACATGTCTTTTCAGGGAAAGATGATATTTTAATCGAACTTCGAACGATGAAAAATGAGCTGTCCAGAGAAATGAGTGAGTGAGTTTGATTTTACGCCGCTGTTAGCAATCTTCCATCAATATCACGGCAGGGGACACCAGAAATAGGCTTCACACATTGTAGCCGACCGCCCCTCCAGAGAAATGAGTGAGTGAGTTTGATTTTACGCCGCTGTTAGCAATCTTCCATCAATATCACAGCAGGGGACACCAGAAATGGGCTTCACACATTGTAGCCGACCGCCCCTCCAGAGAAATGAGTGAGTGAGTTTGATTTTACGCCGCTGTTAGCAATCTTCCATCAATATCACGGCAGGGGACACCAGAAATAGGCTTCACACATTTTAGCCGACCGCCCCTCCAGAGAAATGAGTGAGTGAGTTTGATTTTACGCCGCTGTTAGCAATCTTCCATCAATATCACGGCAGGGGACACCAGAAATAGGCTTCACACATTGTAGCCGACCGCCCCTCCAGAGAAATGAGTGAGTGAGTTTGATTTTACGCCGCTGTTAGCAATCTTCCATCAATATCACGGCAGGGGACACCAGAAATAGGCTTCACACATTGTAGCCGACCGCCCCTCCAGAGAAATGAGTGAGTGAGTTTGATTTTACGCCGCTGTTAGCAATCTTCCATCAATATCACGGCAGGGGACACCAGAAATAGGCTTCACACATTGTAGCCGACCGCCCCTCCAGAGGAATGAGAACATCGAAGCGGATATCATGAAATTAAACAGGTGTATGAATGAGATACATATTGACATATATATTATCAGCAAATACTACGCCTCGCCTTCACGCTATAATTGTTGAACGAATAGATGTTATTGAAAATAACTTGCTTATGACCTTACTAAACACAGAGATACATGTAGGTGCAACAGAACCTGCGACTCAGCAATAAAAGAGGATATTGTAAAAGTGGACAGTTGGTGAAAGAAAAGAATCCGAAACGAAAAACGCCTACCCATGCCCGGGACAGAATCCACCTTCCGCCTGCCCGTGACACAGAGACACCACCACCAACCCCAACGAGACTAACAGTGCATTGGGGTATGGCCACGGACCTGAGCCAGAACAAACGCGCAGACGTCCTCTAGATTTTATCTTCTGAATGTTTCTGGAATTGAAACTAAGATGAAAAAATCTCAAAAACACGATCACGGGAGAGCCTGACGCCGGAACACACTAACGCTAGACTACCAGTTCGAAGTGTCATTTTGACTGACCTGCATCTTCGGCTGCGGCGTCAATAGTGCCAAGACATAGTATCAAGTCATAGAGAACAGATGACCTTCACCTTGAAAATCAACTGTTCCATGTGTGCCATATGGAACCTGGGTCAATGACAGTGATGTGTGACAGTTTTGAACAATCGATTACCATCTCTTGATAATTCATATGATCTATAAAATCTAAAAGTAAAATCACTTTTACGTTTTCTTTTTTAGGGTATACATTGCTTGAAACACTGCTAGATTTAATACAAAAGTTTGGGCATCTTCATATCCTACTTAGTGGAGATTTCAACGGGCGAACAGGATCATCGCTGGTGTGGTTGATGATGATGATGATGATGATGCCCATCGACTTAAAATACAATATCTTTCAGCATTATGTGACAGTATGAATGTTAAAAGGTCCTCCTGTGATAAAATGGTGAACAAGTATTGGAACCATTACTAAATACTTGCAATATTTCGAATTTATTCATATTTAATGGACGCTGTGGTACTGACGTCTGGATAGGTGACTTCCTGTGTCTGTGATGCACGGTAACCAGGTGACAGTTACCGTGTTGTGTGGAGCGAGGACAAGGTAGGTTTATTTGAAGACTTTTTACTCTTAGTAGACTCTGTATCCAGACCGCCTCCGTGGTCTAGTGGTAGAGCGTCTGCCCGGAGAGCGGAAGGTCCGGGGCTCGATCCCCGGCCGCGTCATACAAAAAGACGTTAAAAGATGGTACTTGTTGTTACCCTGTCTGGCGCTCGGCATCAAGGGGCTAAAACAATGACTGGTCGGCTCGGAGTCAGTATACTGTGTCCGAGTGGGATATTCATGTTAAACTGCGGCATGGTATCTCAGTGTGCTAGCACTATAAATCGGTATCAGTCCGGACTAGTACAAGCAGCCACACAAACGCGTACATGCACGTCGCTATGTAAGTGCAATAATCTTGGACGCGACGTTAAACCCCATTTCACCTCACCTCTGTATCCATACTTGATACTTGTTCTGAAGTAATATATTTGAATTCCCTGTATGACGCAGTTATTTAGCTATATAAAGTATTCTACTGCAAGCTGTATTACAAGAAGTAGATTTAGTGTTCCTTTAAGAACCTTGGTTTGATAATAAATGTTACTATTACCGTTGCGAGAAATTAAGATCATTGAAGGCATTTAGATTACATCAAAATAAACAATCATTAGCTGGTTATATTCTGTTAAACAGACAAAAACTTCGTGAGGAGAGGAAGATTTATCAGGATAATATTCAATGTAAAATATTGAAGAACTTGTAGATAGTAAAGATTTTTGGTTCATTGAAACGCCTATCAATAGGTACTGTCAAACATAAACTTAGTATTAGTATGAAGCTAGTTATGAGTACTTTGATTTTACTTGATTCTGAATCCGAGGAAATTGCAGACGAAGAACATTGTATTGATAATACAATCTCATTAAAATCAGGCGACTACGCTTCGAAACATATTTTGACAAATTCTCGATTAAAAATTTGAAACCTGAACAAAAGAACATTCTCGAATAGCTAATAGATGGTCTTGATTCCATTGTAGTCGTTAAGCCCGTAACTATCGTTCGGAATACCCCCTGTTAAAGTTTTCGAGGTTTAGAAACTACATTCCGATTAGATTAGAAATCACATTCCGAGTGACGCTTTCATGATCTGGTAAGGGACGCTCTGATTGGTCGGATAAAAGGTTGTTCTGACGTGACCCCTAATGGGATGTCCTCAGATCTTTGTTTTGCGCTAGTGCGAACTAAGATATGATTTTAATGAGATTGATTGATAGTATAAGTCGGGATGATGTAACACAATCCATCTTAGACTTTCCTATTGAACAAGTCGTTATGACGTCTTAAAACTAGAAAATCAGCGGGTGATGATAAGCTAATTGTAGAAATGTTCAATCATTCGTCTGACATTATTGTTCTTTTTTCACATTCCTGATTAACAGTATGTTTGAATCAACTGTTTCCAAATTCTTGGACAGCTGGTTACATTTCTCATAAAAAAGGGGGAAAAACCAGGTTGCCAGTTAAAATTGCAGAGGTATAACAATATTGAGTGTTTTTAGTAAGCTAAATACTCATATTATCAACAAAAGATTACAGTCTTGGAGTCAAAATGTCAGAGTGTCAGGCGGGATGTCGTTGTGGACACTCTTGCGTTGACATTTTGTTTACTTTATAGGCTATCATCCAGAGATACCTTTCACAGAAAGTATACTTTATTTGTTGATTTCTCAAAAGCGGTCGGCTCTAATGGATTGTGCTTAAAAATTGGCATTATGGTGTTTCACGAAAGGTGACTGAACGTTTTGTTTGATAGGTATTCCTTAGAAGTTGACGGATGACAAAGTAGACCCAATTTATGGATAACAACTTCTTTAATACTGTTAAGGCGACGTTTCGGTATAAATCCTTATACCGTTGTCAAGCAAGACTGAATGAGGAACATTGTACAGAATATATGTAGTAGTTGAGAATTCACAGTTAGGGATTAACAGGTACAACAATTGCATACATGAGTGGGATAACACCAGTAAGTGATGACAACAGAAGGATAAAACTGTAACAACATGATAGGCAGAGAATTGATAGGAGGAAGCCAATGGGACACGAAGCCAGTTAAACAGGATATGTTTATAGGTGTAGTGATTATTGCTTAATGAGTCGGCGGATGGGAAGATCAAGGGGGTTGAAGAATGAAGTCAGCGTAACTTTCTTTGCTGACTCAGTCTCTCATCTTCTCAAACTGTCTTAATTGCCCATGACTTTTGTGAATCTTATATGTACGTCATTTTGTACATATACATTCAAATTATTTGTAAATAAATCAATATTCCACCCTAATTGTCTTTCTTTCGTTCGTTTCAAATCCAATTCCACGTTTTTACTTGCTCAAGTTGTTAAAATACTCGATACCCATTGTTTAATTAGATCTGCGAATTAAAATATTCGCAGGACGACGACCTCACTTTTTGCTAGTTTGTTTTCATACGACACAGGGGGTCGTCGTCCTGCGAATGAACCGATCAAGGCTATTTAATCCCATCCGCCTACTGTAATATTAAGTAATCTCGGAGTCCGACAAAGGTGCATTTTAAGCCCGTTTCTTTTTAGAGGATTTATTGATATCTAGCAAGAGATATAGAACAGAACTCTGGACCTGGTGTCCAGTTACACCCACATGCCATACAGCTTGATATGTGATGATAATGGGGTAGATATCCACTTTATATAGTGGCGTTTAAAAGTTGTATTAAATATTATTGTGAATTGTTATAAACGCCAGGTTCACGGTATCCAAAACAATGTTTACCCAATGAAATGTTATATCAGGCATTTAACAATGGAAAAAAACAACTTGACATCAAAGATTAAGTCCCTCCTTAAAATATATATTTATTTGGGAAAACCATAAAGTTGACAGTCAGGAATCGTTCACAGCAGAATTTATTTGTAGATTAAATGTCACCCACCAACAGGTCTGGCATACTGAGATGTGGGGTAGTTCTCAGATCTTTCATTATTTATTGTTCAAAAATCAAATTTCTTTTGAGCCTTATATCAATAACAACAAGTAAATTCGGATATGCTATTGCACAGTTCCGTTGTTGCTCACATCAGTTATCTATTGAGACAGATGGGTGTATACCCATACCGTGAGTGAGTGAGTGAGTTCGGTTTAACGCCGCTTTTAACAGTATTCCAGTTATATCGCGGCGTGTCAGCTTAATGTGGGAGGAAAGCCCGAAGTGATGCAGGTCTTAGACGTTTACCACTTCGGTGAAACCCATGCATGTATGTATGTATGTATGTATGTATGTATGTATGTATGTATGTATGTATGTATGTATGTATGTATGTATGTATGTATGTATGTATGTATGTATGTATGTATGTATGTATGTATGTATGTATGTATGTATGTATGTATGTATGTATGTATGTATGTATGTATGTATGTATGTATGTATGTATGTACAAGTAAGCGAGCCTGACCACCCGATCCCGTTAGTCGCCTCTAACGACAAGCAAAGTCGCCTTTTACGGCAAGCATGGGTTGCTGAAGACCTATTTTACCCCGGATCTTCACGGGTCCCCAAACCTTGAGAACAGGTGATCAACGAAAACTAGAGTCGAACAACACTTTTATTATAGATTGCTTCATAAATACTTTGAGAAAAGTTGTTTGTGAAGAAGCATTATTTGTATCAAACTATATTATGGTAACATATTTAAGAATATTGCCCATTTTAGACTCACCAACATGACATACACAGTTATTTCTCAACATTAAGTGAGGTGAGGTGAAATTGGGTTTAACGTCGCGACCAAGATTATTGCAATTTACATAGCGACGTGCATGTACGCGTTTGTGTGGCTGCTTGTACTAGTCCGGACTGATGCCGATTTATAGTGCAAGCATACTGAGATACCATGCCGCAGTTTAACATAAAATACCTCACTCAGACACAGTATACTGACTCCGAGCCGACCAGTCCTTGTTTTAGCCCCTTAATGCCGAGCGCCAGACAGGGTAACAACAAGTACCATCTTTTAACGTCTTTTGGTATGACGCAGCCGGGGATCGAGCCCCGGACCTTCCGCTCTCCGGGCGGACGCTCTACCTCTAGACCACGGAGGCGGTTCAACATTAAGTAAGAACATTTACAGTGTAGAACAGGAGCTGAAGTGTAGGCAACAATGTGGTTGACTAGTACAGTTTTGCATGATTACATTTCTTGTAATTTCTAAATATAATTTCTAAATTGGTTTTTATTCAAGAACATTTATTAATAATGTGATATTGTGATGCTGTGAGAGGGATACAGTCATTTAATATAAAACTTCCCTGTTTACTTTCAAATGTTTGTTTTCTTATGGCATTATCTGATATTTTTCATTTCTTTCTTCTAGATACTTATCTTATGTTTAATTGTCATTGGAAACTTTAATGAGAATATGTGATAATTACAGATTGTTTCTAAATAGTTCATAACAATAGTAACTGAAAAGAAATTACCATCCCTTTTGTCTCATACATGTCATGTCATGTCGACATACAAAGAGGCATATTCATATGCTGACAGAATGTCTGTAATGTATGTATGAGGTAATACATTTTGATGCAAATGTGAAAAAAAAGAGTTAAACCTTGACATTAAATGCCTTCGTTTAACTACATTGGAATTTATAGGTGGCATCCATGGAATGTTGATATGTCACTCTCTGTACCAGGAAACAAATGTCTGGACGAGAAAACATTTAAGCTATGATCTAGAGTACTTAGGCATCACATGACCAAGTCTCTACACCGGATGTGTTGTAATAATATAACAGATAATACTTCTCAACTGTGATGTTATTCCCCATACTCTATAATTATATTTTTAACAGCAGCAGCATAGTCTCTTGCAACGGCTTGTTTTATCCTCCTTTGGTGGAACTTGCGAACGTGTAAATGAAAGGAACACTTGTTCAAGGGTAGTTTGGTGAACTGAATAGTCCTCGACAGAGAACTGCGCCTTGGATTGTTCCATCACCGTGAAGACCTGGGCGAGACTGACGGCGTTGTAAGGAACTTGGAAGTGAACATAGCCCTGGTGGTCGTCGAACACCTTGGTTTCAGGAAAGGTTGCTGTGATGAAGTTCACCAGAGGTTCAGTTAAAGCGGGAGCCCTTTCTTCTGATACTCCTGTTTCAACTGTTTTCATCCTAGCTATCAGCGTGTAGCCCTGGCCGAATTTGGTCTTCAAATGTTGTGGTGTTCCAAGACACACAAATCTTCCATTCACCATGATGGCAATTCTTGTACAAAGAGCGTCACATTCTTCCATGCTGAAAGGTCAGGAACCCATGTTAATTGCAGGGTAACTTTTAAGGTCTACAGCAACTTTACATCAATTAAAACCTTTTTCACTAACCTGTGAGACGTGAGCACGAGGGTCCTACCACGTTCCCGGACCTTTGACAGGACGTTCCAGAGCTGCCTCCTGGCCTTGGGGTCCATCCCTGTGGACGGCTCATCCAGCATGATGAAGGCCGGGTCTCCAACCAGAGCGATAGCGGTGCTCAGCTTACGCTTGTTGCCTCCACTGTATCAAACAACGTTTGTTATATCATAAGGTAGCAAGTTAAGAAATAAAAGAATTTCAACATGTTTGGCTTGAGTATGATCTCATAAATTATTACAAAGTGTTTCGGAAGTGTTTGTTCACAAGACTCAAGTGATGATTGGATATATACATAATGTGTTTGAATGCAATCAACCTGTACTCCGATGTTGGTTTGTCTGAATACTGCCTGAGCATCATGATATTCAGCAGGTTGTCACAGACGGCTTTGATGCAGCTCTCCGGCACTCCCTTGAGTCTGGCGTACATGGTGAGAGTCTCTCTTCCTGTCATCTGGTCAATCAGAGCATCAAACTGGGGACAGTAGCCCATGTTCTCCTGCACCTGTCATCAATAAGAGAAACATATGTAGCAGATTCTTTGCCCGAATGTAAAAAGTGAACATATAATTTAGTCAGAAGTATACCATCATGTATACTAAAAATGTATCTTATGAAGTGTGCAAACTTTTGAGTTCGATTCTTGAATACTTTCAAAATGCTGCCGCAAGAAAACATTTTAATGAGTGGATTGGCAATTTTGATTACAGGCATCGGTGATATAGCTGGTCTGATGCTGACAGCGTCATAAAGCACAATTCACTAATGGTATATACTGCAGTATGAACATAGAATCTCATCCTCGTGTCAAACGAGATCAAACATATCGACATTGAGTTGTCATATGTTACAATGTATCAACGAGTCTTGATATATCTGAGCTTGGTAGACATGAGGGTGAGATTCTAGTTATTATCTAAAATCATTCCTCCATCCCTTGTCTGTTTGTAAACATCAATAACGAGTGTCGTGCGTGTAAATAATACAAAGTCAGTGGCAGATTTATTAGTGGTGTCATTAACGTCACAATGGCATGCAAAACACTGAGAACATTGTTACCTTTTGTGTATGATTCTTGATGTCATAAGACTGCAAGAAAACATTTCCATGTGTCAGCATTACATCTCCAGTAATCATTTTAAATGTGGTTGTCTTTCCTGCACCGTTTTGTCCAAGGAGACCAAAACACTCCTTCTCTGGTATGCCCACACTCAGATGATCAACAGCAACGAAGTTCCCGTATCGTTTGTAAACGTCCTTCAGGACCAGTGCATCTGAGTTCCCGATTCCAATGGGTAATTCATCAATGCGTTGCCTCTCACTGAGAACATCTCCATCCTCTGGAACGTGTTGAATTGGACTGAAGAACGATGCACCGGGTTGTGGTTCTTCCGTTTCCTGTGGTCTGAAGGCATACCAGATTCTCTGCGGTATCTGATACTCAATGAACAGTGTCACAGACATATAAACCACTGCCTGGAACAGCATGAAGACAACATAGCGTCCGACTCCCGGAGAGTCCCAATCGAGGAAGTTTTCAGTAAATTCATAGCAATAGTCACCACACGTTCCTGCAAAAACAACAACAACTATTCTGTATGTTCCATATTGCGCAGACAGTACACTCTGACATTTTAAACATTTGTTATTTACAAAATGTAGGCCTCTATCACCAGGGCCTGATAGAAATTATAGCTTGTGAATAGGTAAAACATTATTGGCGCTTTCCGATAATCTGTATTAAGCCCTTTCTTAATTACACTTTTATCTGTATTTCTGCCTAGCAAGCACCTCACTCACCAAATTATCCTCGTCTGTTAAAAGAGTAAAAATGCCAATGCAGCAGTAAATTGTAACTCACTTTCTAAATCTTGCATATCAAATATGGAATGACTATATTAACCCACCGTTGTGTATGCAACATGGATTACTTGGCGATGTCACACAAAGGAAAGTGTAGTTTTGCTTGGTGCAACTATCCAGGTACAAATAGTTGCTGTACATGTCCATGTAGGACTTGCCAAAGTTGTAGTGAGGAAATATCAGTAGAAACACCCAGTCTGCAGTATCAGCTTCTGCTTTCTTTTCCACTATGGTCAGCATGAATACTGTCAAAAGTGTTGCCAAGCCTGTTGAAAACAAAATGATAGAGACATGAATAAACATAACGCCCACAGATCTAAAAAAAGACCGTTTGATACAGTCGAGACGTTTGGTTTCTTTGAAGCAACATAAGATTATACTTAAAGCCTAGTGCTAATGCACTACATGTTTTGTAAGGGCAACATTTCTTTACGGTTTCTATACAATATAATAACATGTTTACCTGTGATGATATTCAAGATGATGATGACAACCATTCCGGTAGGAGGGGACTTGAACATATTCTGAAGAGCATACATGAAGGGCAGAACTGCCAAACCATACACAAGCAGGATGAGGAACACGATGCCTAATCTCCCATCTTCTGTATATGCTGGCGACTGGAATCCTGCAAACACAACCAGCAGCAACAGGGATGGAATCAGGTAGTTGATGTAGTCCCAGACAAAGTTGGACAACCAGAAGACAAATGGTCCAACTCCACTAACAATCTGAAGATGTTTGGCGCCAACCAGTCTCTCCTTGATGAGGAAGTACACGAAGGATGAAGTTAGGAAGGCCATACCAAACAGGAGACAAAAAGCAATAGAAAAGCCAAGTGTAGTTGCAAGTCCCTCTATGTCATCCGATGATCTCTTTGCATCAAAAGGAAGTGGGTTGTTGATTGTGGTGATCGAATGATCCTGAGATGTAAAATGTTTGAGTATTGCATTCATCATGAAAGACAAAGCTATGGGTTGACCATGGTAAGGCTGGCTATTAAAAAAACCAATTACGCCTTGGCTAGATTTAAACTGTGCTCCGATGATCATTTTCTTGTTGTATCCACCGATGCCAAGGTCTCTTGCTCTTGCTAAGAAATAATTTGTTACATTGTGATACTTTGACAGATCAACTTTCTCGACTTTGTTGACAGTTCCCCTGAACTGATCACTGTATGCCTTGGCATACTCCTGTGGCAGCGATCCCAGGTCTCCTGTCGTTGGACCATCAAGATATGGGACAAATGTTCCTTTGAATGGTTTCAAGTCCAGAGTCAGTGGAACGTCAGCCTCTCTTCCAAAATTTATCTGGCCGACAACCAGAGCAACAATAGTAAATATGACAGGCAACAGAAGCTGGACAATGGTGATGGTCCTATTCCTCCATGTGTGAAGAGCCTTCTTCACAAACATTCCTCTGAAGCGAGACAGCTCCAACATTACACCTTTGGTTTTGATGAACCCCTCATTGAATTCTGGACCAACAAAAAATATTACATGCGAGTGATTATTTATCGTATTCAGGGGAGACAACTATTTAATAGAATGTTCATAGGGTGATGGAAATGTTCTGAAATGTGCATTATATGTATTATTGATCACAACATGTAAGTTACTGCGTCATTTACCTATGCATTTGGTTTTCATAATTGAATTTTCATCCCACGTAAGCCTCATTCAATCAGCTGTTAATCATTCTCTTCATTAGAAAAACAATAAAACACGAATTAAAGCTAGATCCATTATCTATGAAGGGATATTTTGTGAAGTAAAATTTACCTTCATTGCAAAGTCTCGTGTAGTCGCAACATCATAAATTGTATGAAGTATGGATTCAAAAATTCCACAATGCCTGCCACATTGTTCCCAGGTGTATTTGTTAAAAAAAACCCTGTATGCTCAAAGATTAAAAAGAATATCTGATTTTGTAGCTGCAGATGAAAATAAATCTAATCTCGATATGAAATCACAGCCCCTTCCCATCATCCCCACCCCAATTTGATATCCCCCAAGGACCCCCCCCCCCCCCCCCCTCGAATATCTAATGGTCCTTCCATTAATATTTGTAAGAGACGACTAACGTGATCGGGTGGTCAGGCTCACTGACTTGGGTGATTGTGGATCTATGCTAATGCTATCAATCACCGGATTGTCTGTTCCGGACTCGATTATTTACAGACCTCCGTCATATAGCTGGAATATTGACATGCGACAGTGTATATTTATATACCTAAAATTCCCGCCAACCCTGTAGCTTGATGATTGTAGCCGCCGTTACATAACAAGTTGTCTGTGGATCCCACTGAGTCGTTGTCATAACCTTGCTCTTCAACTTGCTCCTCTTCACCAGCCCTATCAAAGAGGAAAATTCAGTGAAATATTTTCCATACTGAGCTAATTTAAATTAAAGCTTGTATTTATACATGTCTTTGTATACTAATAAAATATAAGTTTTTAAGACACATAACCTCTGCTGTTATGTATGACATAAATATTCATATCCATTACAGTGAAGAGCAAAAATAATATGACAGGTGATCCTTCCTTTTTTTCCCAAGAATATGCCCATAGTTAATAATGATGGTAGGATATTTGCAATGTGTTATTTAGTTTATTGAGTTTTACCCTACTTGGTTGAACGCTGATCGTCCTGTCAACGACAGGTCTGACCGACACTATTATTTACATATTTACTATTTAAAATAACATAGGCAGACAAAAGCTGACTGCAGCCTTAAACAAAATTCACTTGGTCACTTACTTTAGAAACACCTCTTCCATGGTTGTGGCGGATGTACCGAAACTGGTAATACCCAGTTCCTTTGCCCGACTTTCAATTTCTGTGAAGAGAGCAGCAAATTTGGCTGACTGGTCATCAGGCAGCAGGTAGGAGAGTTCAGCATTGATCTCACTCTCCATGACTGCTGTAGGGACGTGTTGCTGGACAACTGCCGTCACTGATGCCACCTGACAGGTGGGTTCCTTCACCATCACCAGGTGGTAGCCAGCTCCTGAAACGACGGAATGACACCTTAGAAAGTTTGTTTTTCTGCAGCGCTGGGAAACACGTGGTAGTATATTACAAACACGTCATAAGTAAAATAATTCTATGTTCTATCACAAACGTAACCCGACATAACGTTATAACAACTGTACAGACGGTGTGTTTTTTCAAGTACTGATACATGTTGCAGGTAGGTCAGGTTACATTTTGTATAAGCTGTCATGAATAATGTGCAAAGTTTTTTGGAACATCACATGCCATAGAGTTTCTTCAGGAAGTACGATGTCCCACAGCACTTGACCACCCCTTCTGCCATGATGGCGATGCGGTCGCCGAGAACGTCAGCTTCGTCCATGAAGTGAGTGGTCAGCAGCATTGTCCGGCCCTGTCTGTTCCTCTGGAAGATGTCCCATGTCTGTCTCCTGGCTGCAGGATCCATACCGGAAGTAGGCTCGTCTAAGATCACGATCTATAATCATATATCATACACAATAAATAATTTGGTACAAAGACAAATGCGTTTACACAGGAAGCTTTGCGTGTGCTTTTGATGACATACCTTCGAGCCTCCAATCAGAGCAATGCCAACAGAAAGCTTCCTCTTCTGCCCTCCAGATAGATGCTGAGACTGGGTGCGTTTCTTTAAACTCAGGCCAACTTCATTGATGGTAGTGTCAACTTCGGTTTTAACATCGGTACTTGGACAACCTTTCAACTATAAAAAAGATTGTGCAATAAATGTTGACTGTTGACTTGGATGTCTCGTTTACACAATAATACCTCTTCTACGAACAAAATCTCGTTCGTTCAATCATAATGTATGTCTATTCTAAGGATAAAAGTAAATGCACTGTGCTGACATTCTGCCAATATAATTTAATCATGTCTAACCAGCACTTAAAAAAACACCAAGTTTGAAATATTCAACCAACCAAAAAACTTTCAACATTCATCAGTTATCTTTCCACGAGAATGAATACGATCTCTTATATCTTTAACGGTACATGTTCAATTTTCATATAAATAGTACTGAACATAACGGACCTTGTATTTTGAAAATACCTCACATGTCATACCCCGACAGAAAACAGTTTAAACTTACACAGGCAAAGAACTCGAGATGTTCCTGAACGGTCAGACTGTCAAACAGGATGTTGTGTTGAGGACAGAGACCTAGACTCTGTCGGACACTCTGGATGTCGTTGTTAATGTCGTAACCGTTCACAATGGCGGTGCCTCCAGAAGCAGGTATAAAACCTTCAAATTATAAAAGTGTCACTTTGTTTCTTATTCCAGTTAAGAAATGAGGATGCACCAAGTGATGCCTAATACGAATGCGGAATGGTAATGGTTTGGATTGATTACCAAATAATACTATATTTAACCTTCCTGTCAGATTACATGGACAGGTTTTGTGTACATTTCACGCAATATAAAGTATCCATACCAGCGTGAAATCACAGACGACATAAACACAATTTTATAAGATATTAAATTCACACGAGGTCACAAGGAATGTAAGTATTATCTGAAATTTCAAGACATAATTTCTTGACAGCAAAATCAATGTTCCATTATTACCTGAAACAACTGATATGTTTTAAAAAAAAATCCACTGAACTCAATATAAAATACAAGTACAAACACAAACACGGATAACAGGCGCACAGCTACAAGAACTAAAACAAGACCAGCTATTTAAACAACGAGTTAGAGATTGTAATTTTCAAGATTAGCAGTAATCAATGGTCTCGAACCCCTCTTTATGATTTTATACACAATTTAAATCACGTTTTCGACGTGGGAACTATAATAATATTTCTAAGTATAGAACTGCATTATTAAAACTTAAATTGGTAATAATATACTTGGTGTCCTGAAATACGTAAGAAATACTTCTCTGATAATTTAGATGATTGAGTCCATTATGTAATTTGCTTAAAAATGAAGGGCGCAGAATCTTCAGTTGTCCTCTAAATAAGTAAATATTTGTAAACATATTTTTAAACCGTGACATGAGATGAATTTGAACATTGCAACATATGCTTATCATTTATTTCAAATAAGAAATCACCTGTGAGCTTAATATACTCAAGGCCCGGGTAGAATAGGTCTTCAGTAACCCCCCATGCTTGCCGTAAAAGGCAACTATGCTTGTCGTAAGAGTCGACTAGTGGTCAGGCTCGCTGACTTGGTTAATGCATGTCATCGTATTCCAATGGCGTGGATTGATGCTCATGATATCAATCACTAGATTGTCTGGTGTAGATTATTTACAGACCGCCGTCATATAGCTGGATTGCGGCGTTAAACAACAAACGGACAAAAGAGATATCAAGTGAACATTTATATTTACAACAGTTGATTTGTGTAAAACAATTATCTTCACACAAACGTAATAGCTGTATCATTGCTAAGTGTGGCGTTAAATAACGAACAAACCAATCTTATCTTACCATGTGTGCTGCTAATGGTCTGCGTTGTTGTGAGTCATGTGACCTTCAACATGTATGTACTTTGGGTCTTTTGGCCTTTATGACAATATATCCTTGAATTCTAAAAGAATCCTAAATATGAAAGGGTCAGCCCGTTATCCCACAAAATACCTTAATATACAAAAACCCTACTCAATTGAGTGTGTGATGAATCTGTTGCTAGCAGTGTTGAATGTATTTCATATACCACTGTGTAACTTTGCTACATAGCACAATGAACAAGTTTCTTTAATGTACCTGTCAGAACAGACATGGTTGTAGTTTTTCCAGCGCCGTTGTGACCCAGGAGAACAGAGATCTGACCCTCGAACATGTTGAGACTCATCCCGTCCACAGCTACCTTTTGCTTAGACCCGGAGCCGAAAACCTTCCAGGAAATATATCATATAAATGTAAAACAGTTCAAGACATCAAAGTAACAGAGCAGGTGCATATCAATCAACATGATGGTTGGTGGTTACTTAGCAACGGTAAAACACATGAAAAATAGTGAGTGCGTGTGTGAGTGTGTTTTTATGCCGCTTCAACACCATTGCAGCAATACGGCGACGGGGGAAGACCAGAAATAGGCTTCAGACATCGTACCCATGTAGGGAAAGGAATCTGGGTCTTCGGCGTTACGAGCAAAGCTTTAACTACTACACAATCGCCCACATAGGATAGGTGGGGTGGTATATGATGAATGTGTTTCCGGTGTACATCGAATACATGTTCAGTCTTGAAAATTGTAATATTAATATCACAAGAACAAATGTTATCAATCCGTACGACCTTTCACCGTCCTTTTTATACATACCTTTTTTAGGTTATTGATAGATATTCCAGTGGTCAATCCACTTGGTTCCTTCTCAAAGTGCTTCTCATCCCAATGTCCAACAGTCGAATAATCATCTTTTATCTGCTTTGTTCCACACCAGTATGTTCTCTGGTTCAACAAATAATATTTGAATATACAATATACTACGTTTATAACGAACACTCTTATAACGAATTGACCGATATAACGAACTTAGTTTTCAGTCAGGCCATTTGTTGAATATAATCTGTATATATGCTTATAACGAACTACGGCTATTACGAACTAAAATTAGCAGTCCCTTTGAGTTCGTTATAACCGTAGTTTACTGTATTAGAGATACCAAATGGTGTCTCTCAACTCAGTGTTCAGGTATGATCACTCAATATTGTGATGGTGCTTTCAGATATGTAATAAGATGGTCATATTTCCTGGTGGATATACATCATATTTCCTGGTGGATATACATATATACCACAGGACCTTTCAATCCCCATCCTCCCGAGGCAAGAGAGTTAACTGACTTTAAAAGTCCAGTTTCCACCTTTGCCGAACTAGACTTGAATTCCTGGGCTCGATCGTAGCGCCCCCAGTGACTATTACCGGTTATGTCCCTTCTCAGCCTCTCCTATGGACCAATCCGATTCCATCACTTGCATTTGTTTCAACCAAAATGGCGGCGCCCAGTCAAGACGATCTGATCGATCGAAGATCTATATCGTTATAAAAGGGGTCTTATATCGCGAAGTACATCAAATCACGCGAGCACCTTGATTAAAAACATGAAAAGGTTTGGAAAATATCTGTTGACAACGAGTTGGCGGTGCACTTGCTTTGCAAATCCCGCACTCGACCGAAATCTGCACGACAGTTTACGAACCGGATTCCGATTTCGTTGCGCGATTTTGATTGGACTATGCATAGACTCGTTAGTCCAGCCAAAATGTAACTCCATAATACCAGCCTAGTTCGGCAAGGGTGGGAACTGCACTTTTATAGTCAGTTACCTCCCTTGCCTCGGGAAGATGTCCAATCCCCGAAATTACAACTGTTGCATGAAACTTGGTAGAGTTGCTCAAAGTTCTATTGATTTCGGTTGGGCTAGTTGTTTGTACTGGTAATGCCTCAGTGGCATCGTACTTCAGGAGTACTGGTGTGCGACATCACGCAACAAACAAACCAGATGTGCGAGTGGCGGGTGTAACCGGTATGGCAGGACAGTCTGACCCTTTTCGTGAACACCCGGTGTTAATTCGCCGCCAGTTACCCGTTAACGCCCAGTGGAAGATAATCGAGACTGATTATCTGGCGTTTTTTTATCGTGACCATGCCTCAGGTTGTTTGAATTGATTCAGAGTAGTATAAAGTAGGTCATTCCTACAGTGATGTATGTTGCTTGAAATGCTTCATGTACTTACAGTGAAAGGGAAATAGAGTGGTCTCGGTACACCAAACTCCCCTGGCCACACATTGTCCATATACCAGGTGATGAGGAGGTGGATTGCCGTGTCGCCTAGCAACATCAACATGGTGTCCAGCAAGGAGAGGTTGTCATCTATAGTGGCAGGTTCGTGAAAATTAGACCACTGCGCACCAGAACCTGCAGGAAATGAAATCTATATGTCAAGATGGTTTAAAACACGGTATGAAAGCAATTTGACAGATCACAGAATGTGCCCCTGTCAGATATTATATGTATGGTATGTTAAACTATCTGACAGATATAAGACCTTTTCAATTAAGATTCACATCGATGACATATTTATATTTTTGTAGTGTAACAGTGTGAGATATTAGATAGTGCCTCTTAAATATTCAACCAGATCGGAATATAACTACCAGCTCCTTCATAGAGTGATATGACATTTGCACCAAACGCCATTCCCACATTAAACAGGAGACAGGAAGCCAGTTTAGCTGGCCTGGACATTGTCTGGTATGTGATCTGCAGGTAGAAGTACGGGCAATAGGATATGAAGAACACGATCCCGCTGATTGCTGCTCCGATATTTGCTGAATTATAAGGAAGAAAAAGATTTAGTATGTTTTATTACATTTCCGCGTTCATTCAAAACGTTCACGTCAATGCCTTGCAGGAAATTGAAACGCCCTCTTGTGACAATCATACCAGTCAAATTATTTGTTAAGAGTTTTCTAAGGAGCTTTTTCAGGGTACATTTATATCTTTATATCAAGATATCCGGCCCATGAATATCCGGGTTAGAACTGGTCTTCAACAACCCATGTTTGTCGTAACGGGCAGACTTCTCTGCCTTGGTTGATGCATGTCATCTTATGTAATAATCCCAATTGCATTGATCATGCTCATGATGTCAGTCATTGGATTGCCTGGTAAAGACACGATTATTTTAAGACCGCCGTCATATAGCTGGATTGCGGCGTTAAACAACAAACGGACAAAAGAAGATATCCAGTGAACATTTATATTTACAACAGTTGATTTGTGTAAAACAATTATCTTCACACAAACGTAATTCAAACGCTACGATCCTGTACTTTGAACGTAACGTATAACCAATAACTACTGAAACACATTTACCTCTTTGAGTGAAGACGCTGATCATGAAGCAGTAGGAGATGATGGAGACGCCGTAACAGAGGAGGAACACAAAGAACAGGGAGGGATCTGATTTGGCCAGAGCGGCTCCATTTCCACTGACATTAATGCCACACAACAGAGCGTACAGGACCATGACTATTACCACATATATAAAGATGGTCAGGAACCAAGAAGTCCAGTGAGCTGCAGCACTCAGACCCATCAGCTTCATGGACTCCTGTGGAGAAATAGATGATGTGGTCAAGTTTTAATATTCGAAATTGGATAAACTGGTGAAAGATCCACGATCATTGTGTTACTTCATTGTGTTGGTCCATCAGTTTCGTGGATGCCTGCAGTGACATAGATGGATGAAGTCAAGTCTTGACATTTGAATAAGTAAAAGGATCCGCTGGGTATGAATCTTTGATTCTCCCGATTATAATTGTTGATCAAGGGGCGTTGGACCCCAATACAGCCAGTTATAATAGTTGTGACTCACGTGACGTTTTCCTCGTGAAGTAAATCGTTCTTAAACTTAGGTTTCTTTTAGGTCTTTGAAAGGCATTTAGACGTGATTCACATAAGGAAGAAAATATATGGATGTCAACTTGTTTATTATGAGGAACACATCATTTTCACCTGATGAAGGAGTAAGCAAATACTCCGATACGTTGTGTTCCTCATAATAAACAAGTTGACATCCATATAATCTCTTCCTTAGGTTTCTTTTAGTTTTATTCAATGATAAACCATATATCTATCTATCTATCTATCTATGGGGGTGGTCGGGTAGCCTAGTGGTTAAAGCATTCGCCCGTCACGCCGAAGACCTGGGTTCGATTCCCGACATGGGTACAATGTGTGAAGCCCATTTCTGGTGTCGCCCGTGGTGATATTGCTGGAATATTGCTAAAAGCGGCGTAAAACCATACTCACTCATTATCTATCTATGGCTGAAATAATGCCGTTTAATAATGTGAAATAATGTGACGTTTAACTCACTCAGGCTCTATCCATATATGTCCGATTTTTAGCATAGAAACTGCGGTCGTAAGCTTACTTTCAGTTTTCTTTCCTTCTCGTAAACAACTCCCTTCGTTGTCTGGATTGCCATCAGGATGAAGCTCAGCATCAGCAACACCGGAAACATGTACTGCAGCAGCTGAATCATGGTGTCATCGATATAGGGCGGGAATGGCATTTGCATCAGCTGAACATTCAGCTGCTTGATTACATCAGTTGAGTTTGGGGTGAGTTGTTTGATGATAGCTTCATATAGAAGAAGCTGGACAGTCATGAAGTTCGTGTAGTCTGAAAATAGGAACATGAATTTTGATACAAGGAAAATACAAGGATACATCTGTTGATGGAATGTGGTATGTTTCAAAAACTGGGTATGATTTTAAAGACCGTCAAAAGTTGTTTGCGGGACAGCATTGAAGGCCTAGAAAGGGCTTTTAAAGTGTTTTAAGGTAAACATGTGGAGGACTTGACGCATCAGTAGCCACAATGCGTGCGATGCAATACCCTACTGTATGTTCGTGTGTTCAAGGGAACATTTGACTTGCCTTTGCATGTGTCTGTGATGAATGCCACCGGGGCAGGATACGCTAAACCTTTTGCGAACACGTATGATCATTACTAATTAAACGTGCTCATGATGCAGTCGTAATCGTAGTTTGTACTCTTTTGAATTATTAAGGTAATGGAAGTGGCTTTGTTGCTTTTAATTGCGAAGGTTGTGTGGAGGCAAGTCTTCAGGAACCCATGTTTGTCGCAAAAGGCACTAAGGGGATCGGGGGTTCAGGATCGCTGACTTGGTTGATGTATGTCATCGTATTCCCCCAACTGCGTGGATCGATGCTCAGGGTTTCAATCACTTGGCTGTCTGGTCCAGACTTGATTATTTATAGTCCGCCATCATATAGCTGTAATATTGCTGAGTGCGGCGTTAAACATGCACGTCGCTAAATAAATGCATTAAACTTGAACGCCATTTCGTTAAAACCCGCCTCTCCTCACCTTTGATGTGAATCACGATGTTATAAGTGTTATGTGTCGTGTTACGTGTAATGTTCATCGTCGTTGATGTGTTTGGAACAATGATGTAGTGGATTTGTGTCACGTGTTTTGCGAGGCGGTAGTATTGCCGTTAAATGTCTGGGTTATGCAACATCCATATCCTGTGCCTCGAAGATTCACGTAGTTGAAGCTCCAATTAATAATTAATATCAAAGTTAAATGTACATAATCAAAAATTACATTTACAAAGTAATACAATATGTTTTACCAAAGGTACAATATTTTTACACATTATTTCCCCGGATTGTTCACGAACGGGAAGTCGTGGTTTCGATCTCCTTGCCTCGTCATGCCAAAGACGTTAAAATGTATTTGTTGTTACCCGCGCCTGGGGCTGGGAATTCAGAAGATAAAATATAAACTGGCCGGCTCGGAGTCAGAATACAATGTTTAAGTGGGGTATTCATGTTAAACTGCCACTTGATGTTACAGCGAGGGGGCACGGGTGGCCCAGTCGTCTAAGGCGCCGCGATTCGCTGTGCAGAGTTGCGTCCCTTGGGCACGCCAGAAACCTATGATTGTGGGTTCGAATCCCGGTTCGCCCCGATTAGGTTTCTAGGTTTGTCAGCACCATACCCGTGCTCGTGGGTTTCACCGAAGTGGTAAACGTCTGAGACATGCATCACTTCGGGCTTTCCTCCCACATTAGCTGACACGCCGTGATATAACTGGAATACTGTTAAAAGCAGCGTTAAACACAACCCACTCACTCACTGATATCACAGCGGACTAACACTATAAAAGCGACATACGTTCGGACTAGCACAAGCAGCTAAACACACGTGCATGAACGATGCTGTATTATTTCAATAATCTTGAACGCGTCGTAAATCCCCATTTCACCTCCCCTTTGACGTGTCATGTCGTGTGCTCTTTTTTTTTGTTCATTGTTTGTGTCGTGGAAAAAATATTTTGTTGATGCGTTGTTGTTTTGTAGCCCTATGGCATTGTGTCACCTTTTGTGTGTGACGGTAGTATTGCCGTTCAATGTCTGGGTCTTGCCACATCCATGTCCCGAACCATGAGTATTCACTGGGTGATTGAATGTAGAACTAAAGCTCCAATTCATAAGTAGTTTTGCATCAGGAATAATTAAATTTACCAAATAATACAGATTTTGACGAACTACTTACCAGGATTGCCGGCGTAACGTGGTGTTCCTGAATCCATGAAAGGGAAGGTATCTCTTGTGTGCCAGTTGTCGTATTCATACGATATGGGGCGTATGGCGAGCAGCACTTCCCTGGGCAAAACCGTGTCTGTCTTTGCAACGTTCTCAAACTCAACAGCAAAGGGAATATTGTTAGAATTCATGCTGAAGTATTCCAACATGTCTTTTCTGGCGGAAAACCCTTTGAACGAATGTGTATCTGAAACAAGACCGTCACCTTAATGTTTATGTAACATATGTATATGGTTGAATGAAGCCCATTGGGATTCCTGGAGAATAGGTCCCCAGTTAGTCTCATGCTCATGCCTGGCCCAGATTCGACCGCTGACGGTGATATAGCTTGAATATTACTGCCTGTGGCGTCAAACACCCTTCAGTATGACATAGTGGATCTAAAGACACCACGGAGATTGGTAAGTGAGTTGGGTTTAACGCCGCTTTTAACAGTATTCCATTTATATCAAGGCGTGTCAGCTCAATGTGGGAGGAAAGCCCGAAGTGATGCAGGCATCATACGTTTACCACTTCGACGAAACCCACGAGCACGGGTATGGTGCTGACAAACCTAGAAACATAATCGGGGTGAACCGGGATTCGAACCTACAATCATATGTTTCTGATGTGCCCGAGGGACGCAACTCTGCACAGCGAACCGCGGCGCCTCAGACGACTGGGCCCCCCGTGCCCCCCGGGGCTAGGTATGCTACCACCTGTGTGTGTGGCTGCTTGTACTAGTCCGGACTAATGCCGATTTATAGTGCTTGTCACTGAGATACCATTCCGCAGTTTAACATGAATATCCCACTCAGACTCAGCCGACACTCGTTGATAAAAGTCGCAAAAATCCTCGGCAAGCCTCGGAATTTTTCCACTTTTATCAACTCGTGTTGATATATTTGATATCAAAAGACACGAGGGTGAGATTCTCTATATACTGCTCGACAGGAAAAAGACATTCCATGGATGACAGGAAATACGAGTCATGGCTTCTTGACTTTACAAAGCCGATACACAAATCCCTTGATTAGTGCACTGCCCTGTGTTAGAACATTTGAATATTACAATCAAGGGAGGTAAATCTTAACGGTATATCGTCCTTCTATCGGTAATGTCAAATGCTCACTGGTGTATTTTTTTCCTTCAGCTTAAGTTACTTTTTTAATACTCGAATACTTAAATGTCTCCTTGACATTTAATCCCTGCGTATAGCATTCCACTGTGTCAGCAGTTTTATACATTGAGCAATAATCCACCATCAGGACAAAAGTCATGAATTTTTCATTTTTTATTACATAGTTCCAATTTTGTCAGTTGAAATAGCATGGTAATACTTCAGGCTGTACTTACGTTGATAATGTGTGTTGTTAATTACAGTAGCATTCACGTCAGTCATCAAGCCATTGATGAGTGTATTGTTAGGCCAGTACAATATCTGAGTTCCCTCATAAAAATCGTCGAAGCCTCGGGCCACGACCGAAGGTGGGTAGATACTTGCCGGTTCGTGTTCTATAGGAACTAGAAATCTCATGCTGAAAAATATTCCCGCAAAAAGGAGAGGTAGAAGAATCTCAAAAACAGTCACACAAATCTTTTTGCGTTGTAGAAGGGAATTCTTCCACATAAGCAGCCGGAGCTGGCGAAAGAAGGCCATATTGAAAGAAGTCGCCGTTACCTGGTCGGCGATGTGGTAAACAGACACGCTACTCAGGCGAAGTACACTGTCACAAGCGTATTCGTAATAGTCGTGCTAATGATCATGTGGTTAGATAGCTCAGATTACGCGGTCTAATAGTGTATACACATCCCACTTCCTGAACAGGTCCATACAACGTGAGAAACACGACAGCGCATCACGAAGCTTTCTGTACCCGGAACAAATGTCACGAGTGTTGAGTCACCTGTTGTATTGTAAGAAACTGTTGACTGTGACGATGTTTTGACCTACTTTCACAAAGGATACTATGAACTCTGACCTCTTGAAATTGAGTCCTTAACTTTGGCCAACATTCCTCAGTTATGCCCCTTTACTACTTCGCCAATAGATGGCGCCAAACGCTACGGTCCTGCGCGTACTTCCGGTATATTACGCGTTTCATAGATATTTGCACGACCAACAACTACAACGAAGTATTTACGATGCCTTCGACGTGCTGCTGTGTCCCGGGATGCTGCAATCGAGGTGGTTTGTCGTTTCCGAGAGAACCTTTGTTGCTGAAACGATGGTTGATTGCTATTCGGAGGAGCGACGAATCAAACCAAGGCAAGATGTGGAAACCGTCACCTCACAGTGTTGTGTGTCATTCCCACTTCAGACCGTCTGATTTCATTGCTGTAACTAGTTATGGTAAGATATTTGGGTAACTTGTTATGTTTCTATTCGTTGGCAGATTTAATTAACGTGCATGCCAATTATATTTGTTATATTTTCTTGCATTGAAATTACGAAGAGGGTTTTACGTGACTCAGAAATGTGTATCCAGTATGCAGAAATGTGAAGAATGGACGCAGACAAAATAGAATATGTTCCGTCCCGCGGGACACACTTATTTTCACAGATAGTTTGATTTTGTCATTGAGTTAAATTGAGTTCAGATTCTTAAAACTTCGAAGTGTGTGATTTTTTTCACAATAATTTTAGTTCCCTCCTGTCAGAGTAGGCGAGTAAATTTGAGTATTGGCTAATTCTAATGTAATCACGTTTGTGTGTGTTTGCATGTGAACCTATGAGTATATTTCATTGTTTTTTTAAAACCAAGATAGAAATAATGTGTCATTTAGGCCCTACTATAGTAGCCATTTTTTTGCCAGTCAGTGATCATGGTGATGTTTAGGTTTGACCCTCATATATTTCATGCACGGGCCTTTGAAATCAATTACTGGGGGTCTAGTGCATACCCAGTTAATTACGGTAAAACCCTGTTTACCACCATTATATTCCTGTTTATGAAGTTGTTGATGTTTGACCATAACCCTTCTTAGTTTTCTTCTTTTATTTGTTGAATTGATGATTACCAGGAATGTCAACACATATTTGACGTTTTTGCCTTTAACCCTCTGGCTGCCACCTAAAAATAGCCTGTGTACTATCGCTGTGCCGAGTTTATTTGCGAGTGACGTTCTGGAAACTGCACACTTTCGTCTAAAAACGACGTAACGTAACAACGATAAAACCCACAATTTTCAAATTTCACACTATAACAGCACAACCATTTCCCTAACTGTCTATGTAAATATTGTAAAGCATTAACGTTATTAACAGTAGTTTATAGCTCGGCAAACGTATTGAATATGCGATTTTTTACAAAATGTCCATGGCGGCTGTTTTGTTGACATTGCGCACTGGATACTTTGAGCGTCTTGTCAGGTTGTAAATCTCCACCAATGTAAAAACCAAAAACATTATGCGAAAGCCCGTTTGTTTCCCGATTACCGTGTTGAAAATGAAACATCTCGGTGGAAAATCGTCCGCGAAATCGTCGATTACGAATTTGTTCAAATATGTGTGACGCCATTTTGTCTGTAAATTAGTGAAATTGTAACGTTATCGTTTGCATATCATGTCGGAAAAAGCATATTAATGAAAAAACTATTTATGAATAAGGAATAAAATCTTATCCCTAAAATCTGTGGTTTATTACCTACATGCTGATATAAATTGTAACGTGTAACCTTAGCTATGAAATTCAAAATTACGTACTTTTAGAAAGAAGAGAACGAAATCGCATTTCAAACTAAAACTTATACGCGGTGTTGTGTTTTCTTCATTGCAATAAATGATTTTTCTTTTCGGTCATTATTCATTTTTTAGTAAGAAAATCATACCATGTAATCTGCAAAGAACATGCCCTTATGCATGGCATATTTTTACTTTTCTTGCACCGAAAGGTATTCCTCACGGCCCATGTCAATCAGTTCACTGTAAATACTCCTACCAGGCGATGGCGGACATGTCCATTTGCACGTCGACAAAATTTGCATACAGACGATTGAACGAGTTAGTCTCGTATCTTTATGAATCCTTAATAACGTTGTTTTATTTTCATTTTTAACTAATAACGATTATACAAACACAAAACAATAAAAAAAATCACATGAAGTAGAAACAATACGAAAATGCCTTTTGTGTTGTCGACAGCTTTAGTTTTGAATATTTCAAAATGTCGTCGACCGTGTTCAGCGGTGTTTGGGATTTTGGATTTACTATAACATCTTTGACAGCAACCGAGATAGTAAGTACATTTGAACATCATTCTGTAAGCAAACCTTAGTGTTCTAGTGATGGTCTGAAATCTGTCGTAATTTGGAGATGATAAACGCATTGATTCATCAAAGATTCAAACGTTGCGATCTGGTCATATTTTCCCGATTTCCATCTCCGTCCCTGCTTACATCAGCAGCCACTGAGTGACCACCAAGCAGTATTAAAGACATGGATCCACTGATCACAAACCCAAAGGAACTGTATTAGCTAACATTTATTACAGTCAGATGGATGTATATGCGATTTTTGTCATGAAATGTTCAAAGTATAATCAAAATTGATCTCGATAATTAATCTTTCTTTCGGGAACTTTTTGACGAATGATTTCCATGGCGATGTGGTAGACTAGCTGTTATGAATACCATTATCCGAAGTATATTTCAACGGACATTTAATACAAATCAAACCATGTATTCCTGGTACTGTTTGACGAATTTGAAAAAAAGGTAATCTATGAAGAATTTGTAAACACCAAAAGGCACAGGTTACCCGCTCGAAAAAAACGGGCATCATTTCAGATTTGCGCAAGCCGTAACAAATACGTTCACGGCTTGCTGTCTTCTCTCACGTCCGCGCTTGCTCGTGGCATTTACCGCTAAAATTTATGGATAACATTATGTCTGTTGAGCGAACTTTATCAGAATACGTTACGGCAAAGACGTGGCAATTGTCCAATAGTCCTTGCCAAACTGACCAACAGTTAAGGTATAATACAGACAAGAAGAAATTTTCAATTTTTAAGGGTTTATCATAATATGGACTAGAAGTAAAAAGTTTCTTTAGTTGTGTAGATGTATGTAAGTCATTGGTTATGATAACATTGGAGAATCGATTTCCATATATCAATTAATAATTAAAATGTATGCTTACATATGCATACATGAATAATCTGTGAACATTTTTGAATATTTTGTTAATATTCCAGGGGAACAACCACACTTTCATATGGCTGTAATTTGAAATACTTTAGAAAATTAATTCTTATTCCAAGGTCCTTACTGTTATACTTACTGTCCTTAATGTCCTTTATTTAATATTTTGAAAAGTATCATCAGTAAAAAATCGTGTAACTGTTTAAATGAGATATATAAGACAAATGTACAAATCTCTCAATCTATACATATTTATTGACAGTATTTACATGTGAATAATATATAAACTTTGTACAATAAAGTTTTAAAAAAAGGCCGCATCTTAGCTGGAATACTGCTGAAAGCGGCATGAATCATACTCACTCTATTTACATGAAGTACATAATTGTGAACAAAAGATCAATAATCCATATACAATGAATCGCCACGAATTAACTGGAATATTGTAAATGTGGCGTTGAATCATACTCACGCACCAACATGTCCTTTTATATATACACAAATCCATTTTCTATTTACAGTAAATATATATAATATATATCATTAATGGAATTTAATCTATTTACAATTAATCGCTGTGATGTTGCTGCTATATTGCAAATACAGCATGGAGTCATACTCTCACAGATATATCCTGAAATATACAAATAGAGTATTTACAGTAAGTACCAATATACAATATATACAATCTATTTACAAAGATTCGCTGCGATGTTGCTGGAATATTGCAGATGCAGTGGGAAGTCCTACTCATAAACAGATCCTTACATACACACAATAATTACATGTACAATAAATAGAGAACATAATATGAACATATGTACCTTAAACTGCCATATTTTTGCGGGAATATTGCTAAAAGAGGCATAAAACAAACTCACTTCTTTACAATAAGTACATAATCATATACAATAGACAATGATCTATTTACAATAAAATCGCCATGATGTTGCTGTTATATTGCAAATACGGCGTTAGGTCATACTCTCTCACAAAAACATCCTTTAATATATATACACACATATGAAATATTTACAATAAGTACATATATACAATATATTTTATCATCTATTTACAAAGATTCGCTGCAATATATTTTATCATCTATTTACAAAGATTCGCTGCAATGTTGCTGGAATATTGCAGATGCAGTGGGAAGTCCTACTCATAAACAGATCCTTACATACACACAATAATTACATGTACAATAAATAGAGAACATAATATGAACATAAGTACCTTAAACTGCCATATTTTTGCGGGAATATTGCTAAAAGAGGCATAAAACAAACTCACTTCTTTACAATAAGTACATAATCATATACAATAGACAATGATCTATTTACAATAAAATCGCCATGATGTTGCTGTTATATTGCAAATACGGCGTTAGGTCATACTCTTTCACAAAAACATCCTTTAATATATATACACACATATGAAATATTTACAATAAGTACATATATACAATATATTTATCATGTATTTACAAAGATTCGCTGCAATGTTGCTGGAATATTGCAGATGCAGTGGGAAGTCCTACTCACTCACTAGTTATTTACAATGAAGCACACAGATGGGGAAACTGCTTGAAGGGTTGATATGATGGAACATGAGTCATGTTCCATCATATGCCAGTACACACAGCCTTTCACTCTTCAATGTGATCAGCTGTGTGATACTGACGGAAACAGCGTGCACAGAGGCCAATGTGGCAGTCAGGACACCAGGTCCTGACCTTTCCTGCAGAGCCATCGATGGCCCTCTGTCTCTTTCTGCAGAGAACACACTGTTTCCTCTTCCCTTCAGGCAGCACTTCTATGAAGTGACGTCCAGTCAGTCGTCGGGAAGGAGGCTGGGTCCTGGGCCTGCCAGTCCTCCTCTTCACCTGAGTGTTCCCGACGAGTGAGTGGAGAAGGGACATGTGGAAGTCCAGACGGGAGGTCGTTCTACCATGGGTGTTCAAGAATGTCTGATAGGCATTAACTGAAATGAAATGAGTATGAAACATTAAAATCAAACATTATGAAATAGCTGTTCAGAAGATAAGGTTCACGTTGATTAATCAGTACAATGAAAATACAATGGAAGTGGTACCAGATGCGAAATTATTCTGTTATTGTATTCAGTTCATGCCATTTGTTACATATTGGTTGATATTATCAGGATAATGACTGTATAGTTGGTAGTAATGACATAGGTCTAGAATTATAAGTTATTCCTAAATTCCTTGATACCTAATTATTTTATTCTGAATTTCATATAAATAAAATAATTCTTACCTGATGCTGTGAGAAGAAAGTTGATTAAAACTTTCTTCCACAGCTTCACGGAGCGGACTTGGGGATCATAGACACCAATGAGTTGATCCCCAAGGTCAACTCCCCCCATTAGGGTGTTGTACAGTCAAACGACTGAGGGGAGAGTGACAGACCGGCCCCGTGAGTTAAGCCCATCCTCCATTCTGTAAATAAAATATTTCATATTAATTTTTTCAGAAACATGCACATAGAATCTCTATATTCTTTTCATCTTTATGAAAAATTTAAAGTAATTGACACTCATCAAAGCGAACATGTATGAAAGAAAATGGACACTTGGAGTAGGAATCATACTGACAGCATTATAAATTGGCACTAGTCCTATAAGGACTATTAGAAATGTGCCTTCTTTAACAATGTTTAAGGGTTTTGCTCTATGTTATTAGTATGTGACTAGTGGACTGAAACTGTTAGTTTCTAACGCTGCTGAACAATGAACAGGATATTGAGCAGTATATTACTATTTTGAATTTACCTTGGACTACCCATGGTAGAAAGGATTGTGAAGACCTTCCTGTCTGAAAAGAGCACTGCCAGCAGTGGACCCTGTCTTCTCACATGAGAGTTTGATCCATTCACAAGATCAAGAACCGGCCTGATCTTGTGGAGGGGGTCATGATCTGGCTGCCCTCGGGGCACTGCAACAGAGTTGTCGTTGCAGTGGAGGAACCGCATGATGACTTGGAAGCGATTCCTCGGCATGATCCCCCCGAAGGAAGGTGTTGATGCCAGCCAGTTCTTGTCCCCCTCATTCCAGTAGGAAGCGATGGTTGGCTTCCTGACGACACCCATGGCCAACAAGAGTCCAAGAAATGCCCGCATTTCTTCCCGGTCAACGGGTCTCCACGCCCGAGCCCTGCTCTGCGGTGATAGAGTGCGGCCCTGCAGGTACTGCTCAGCATACCTGTTTGTCTCCCTGACCAGCAGGTCGAACAAATCAACACCTCCATCCCCTCCTCTGAGTTGCTGGTCGAAATAGCTTATAGGAGGGGCATGGTAATCTGAAACATATATCATAATGTATGACCACATGAATTATTATTAATCGTGCTGACACATATCATCATACATGTACATATAATGATAATCGCAATATCATACAGCTTATATCCACATTTATAACTAAACATCTAATTAACCTTGTGAAATATAATATGAAACAATTCCTTACTCAGTTTTGGATGACAGGCATTGTCTATGTTGATTATTAATTCATGCACTTAATGATATGTTTATTTATCAATTCCTGTTACCTGGAGGGTTGACAGGGCCGCACTCCTCGGCAAAGTCAATGCTGTTGCCGAGGTCAAAGCTGTCCGTGTCCAGCACGGGCAGCCAGGGGCCACGGACCATTGGTTTGGCCCCTGCCTCTTCTTCAGTCTCATGATCTGAAATTTGAAATAATGAAATTTGAAATAATGTTTCTTATTAATAACAATCACATATAACAGTGCTAAGGGAAAGGATTCCTTATTATAGGGTTTTGCTTTACGTTATCATTATAATATATGGACTAGTGGACAGGGGTAGAAACTAACAAGTTTTGTCCATTAGTCCTCATGATGATAACATACAGCAAAACCTTAAAATTGGCCAATTTCTACTAGTCCTTAGGATACCTTTACCATTGGGCAGTTTGGTGAGGACTACAGGACTAGTGCCAATTTCTAACGCTGGTGGACTAAAATGTTTTTTTCTATCGCTGCATTTGCAAATTTTCATGGATGTTTCTTATCATAACTGGAACTCACCAACTGCTGACTCATGTTTTATTATAATTTATTGATCAAGGGGAGATAATTTGATTTGTTAATGTCCCTCTCCCTTGAATGTACTCCCATTTTGCAAATTGCTTCATGGAAGTTTGTCATTTCTCCAATGTATTTTATGTTTGTTATCAATCTTAAATTTCAATAAAAATATATTATATATATACACATAGACCTATAGACATATATTTAGTTTATTGAAGGAACTTTTTCAGACCCTGTAGATCCAGTGCATATTTTACAACACAGTATCAATAATCATGTGGCAACTTTATTTTCATCAAGACTAATATTTTGCTTTTAATTAATATGTATACCCTTTGACCTTTTTAGTTTCAGTACAGATTGAACATGTTGAAAGACTTATTCTTCATTACTACTAGATAAAGATAAGATTAGGATAATCATATCATTATGTGCACCACATGAATTTATTAATGACAAATGAAGGGCTTCCTTGAGTAGTCACAGGGAAACAGTTGTGTAATCATGACACAAACATTTTCAGGGTTAGAACTAAAATCAAAAGCTTTACAATGATGGTAAATTTTCATAAAAAAATTGGCCATAGCTTCCGCGGCTCCGGGCTACCTGCCCGGTGAGGGAAAATTTGTTCAGTGCGCTGACCCCCCAACCCATTGGCGCAAGGACAACAGTCACTTGGTGCAATGCCACTCCCCTTTCCCCTTAGTAAGTTATAATAAATATTAATCTACATCCTCAATGATATATCAATAACAATTTACATTTAAAATGTATGACACATATTCATTTATTTTTAATATTTCAAAATAAGTAAGACCTTTCAGATTTATGAGGACTGACACATTATACTCCTTTAAAAATATGGCTTCAGGTCCAAAGTGTGAACTAGTGTGTCCTTCAAGATAAATTTAATTTTTAACAAAGACATTTTTCCATTAATATTACTGCTTACTGCACTTTAGCAAACGCACGTGTAGGCCACATATTGACATGTTAAAATTTCACTACCATGAGAGCCTTTCTTTCAACATGTTCAAATCATTTCTAAGATTCATATTTCATGAAATACTTAACAAGGAAGTTGGCTGTTTCTACTATGTCGATCATGGTATGGTAGATATTTTTAACATTTGAAACATCACAACTGTCAAGAGTACATCTAGCCATACAATTTCGAAAATTGCAAAAACATAACAAATTCCTATTCCCGCCATTGGTTTGGCACTGACAGTACACCTACTCAATTATTAATGAAACTGAATTAATGTTACTTACCGCTTATCTCTTCCTGGGAGTCGGACTCGGAGTCGGAATCGAGAGAATCGACTGATATGTCCGACTCGAAGTCCGACTCCCCCAAATCATCGTCGTCTCCAACACCAACCGCTGACATGATCTTTGTTGAAGGACAGCTTCGATCGCAATGTTGTCGTCTGTCACATGGGGCTATTTTTATCCCGATGAATATTCATGCTCTCGGCGGGAGGCGAACGTTTTTTAAAATTTGATTTGTGTTAATCGCGCTGATTCGATAAACAAAGCACGAAGATAAAGATTAAAGCATATAATGTATAAATATTTACATTGGATGTCATATTTAACACTGTTGGTGATTTCAACATCGAACTTTGTTTTGTTTTACTCGGGCACCTGTAACCTCTGTGACGTGTCATGTCAAAGGTCGCGGGTCACGGTATTTCGTTCCAGACGAACAATCGGAAATTTGCCGCTCTTGCCAACCCCGTTACGGTGGATGATTGAAACCAAATACTGTCGATAACCGTAACAGCTTCATTTGTTTTCGTGAAATAAAAAAACTTAGTCTTGCAATAATAATAAGGTATTTAACAATAACAAACCGCATGAATACAAAATTTACATACTTACATTAAACGAAAGATTATTAATAATTTAGTAATGAATTCTACTGTCAAAGAGCTAGCTATTTATATTTAGACAAACGAACTAATAATAAATATATAGATTCATCGGGGACCGGTATTCAAGTAATTTTAACTGACATTTACACGTTCATACTTCAACATCAAATAGTTCTTGTTTATATACTTATATAACCAATAAATTATAAATATATTCGACACTGCATAAATTCCTATGTGCCGTTGCTACCAACCTACTTTTCAACGTCTTTTAATAAATTGACACGCCTCATTAAACATACGAAAACGTGACTTACATATAATCAGTCACAAAGCATGAACAACACAGACCCAAAAGGGTGTGTCAACGTTTATCATGTGCGTTTTCGTTTCTTCTGGGAGACATGCTTTCGACTTTTTTTCTCTCATGAAAAGTACCGCTAAGCGACCTTCAACTTCGGTCGCCATTTTGTTTTAAGTTTCGGCTAAAAAGTTGCGGTACCTTTTCTGTGTTTTTGCAGAATTTGAGGTTCAGGAAGCATGAATGGAATTTCTAAGTATACGTATGAATATGAGAAGTGGCACATTTTCACACAAACTGTTTTTTACAGATGACAGTAGGTATGTATAACTGTATGAATGTTTTTGAATACGCTTTGATATGAATGTGATGTACGAGGCCTTGAACAAATACTGTAAAAAAATAATATACACTCCATTCACCATCGATAAACTGGGCATTTAGTTGGTTTCATTAGCTAATTAATACATAGATGCGTAGATATTTGACCATTTTCAATCTTTTAACCAAAATATTTATGAAGGTTTCAAACATTCCTTCGCATGTGGATTTTCAATCAGTCGGTGCAATTTGTTAGAAATGAAAAATATTTCAATGGCGGCACATTTGAACGAAAGTGTAAACAAGGGGAATTTGACTAACTCCATATGCGTTATTTATTGACAGTAGAGTTGTGAAAATGACACAGATGTGTTGGAAATTTACTGCTTTTTGCGATGTTGCAATTGCTATGGGCTTGGGGTAATCCAAAAATATTTTATTTCAATTCTTTCAACATGATGTTTCAGAAGGACATATATGTCCCTCTGGCACAGCAACTGCGTTTTGTGTAGGGACATATATGTCCAAATGGCATCCAGGGGGTTAATGCATCATGTTACATTTTCCTGCAGGTGCTTGTTTTCCACAGAGATGAGGCACAGATGATTCAAGAATACAGGTTCATGTTTGTTCACTTTTGATATGTATTTGTCAGAACAGTGTCATGTGTACGTGTTGAACTTGAAGACACTTCTCTGTATCAGGCATTATATGTATGTAATGTTGAGACTATATCTACGAAAATTGTCAGCTAATTTATATCATAATTTTCCTTAATTTAAATGTTTGTTTACTTTTCTAATGTATTGATGTGTATCACTATTATGTTCATAATGTGACAAAACATATCGTGCCCATAGAAATTTTTTCTTTCCCTGCAAATTAACTTAAATCTAATCATAAAAAGCTATATCACAACTGGTAGTAAAAAGATTGCACAATATCTGTTTGGAAAATAATAATCTACTGCTGTTTTCCCCAGGGTGTACACCTCTGAGGAAACAGAGAAAACCAGATGCTGTACCATCAATCTTTCCCTGGACTGCATCAGCCAACGCACTTGAGGCCGATGGAGGCTTAAGGAAATCCCGCATTGAAAGACGTGAGAGTCAAAAGAGGACATTTAAAGCAATGGATACAGATTGTGATATTGAATGTGATATCAGTAAGGTAGCTGGGGAGGAAATAATTGACAATGTTGAGTTTGATGACATGAATACCGACTTAAACATTTGTTCTGCAGATAGTGCAGAGGTTGAATATGAAAGTACATCAGCTCAGACAGACAAATTTCCAATGCTTTCAATACAAAGTATTATGTTTAATGCTGCAGCAATTTTGTTTTATACAGGACTGTCAAACTATACAGACTTCACCTTTGTACTTGCAAGTTTGGGTCCGTGTGCATATCACCTAAATTATTTGTACAGCAAAGTTGACAGTATGACTATCAGTGTGGAAAATCAATTGCTTTTAACACTTATGAAACTGCGCCGACATAAGACTAACTTTGAACTTGGTCTTCATTTTGGAATTTCAGAGAAAACTGTATTAAATGTATGGATCACCTGGGTAAATTTTATGTATAGACAGTGGAGTGAGCTTGATAACTGGCCAGAACGAGACTTAGTGCACTATTTTTGTCCTTCTGATTTCAAATCCAAATTTCCATCCACACGAATTATCATTGATGGTAATGAATGCCCTATCCAGAAACCAAAACGCCCCATAGCTCAGCAGTCTACCTACTCAACGTATAAAAATCGAAATACTATCAAAATACTTGTTGGATCCACACCAGGTGGTCTTGTGTCGTATGTGTCTCCTGCGTATGGTGGCTCCACGAGTGATCGTCAAATAGTAGAGCGTAGTGGTTTGACAGTGATGTGTGACCCAGGAGATGGTATTATGGCCGATAAAGGTTTCAACGTACAAGATATTTTTGCATCAAAAGATGTTACCATTAATATGCCAACATTCTTCTCAAAGAAAAACCGTATGTCTGGCAAGACTGTTATGCATGATAGGAAAATATCAAGCAAAAGAGTTCACATTGAACGTATTATTGGTCTGGCAAAAACATTCAAAATACTTACTGAACCTCTTAACAGTTCAGAAACCAAATTAGCCACAGAAATAACCACGGTTTGCTTCATGCTTTGTTCTTTCAAAAAGTGCATTGTTCCCTCTACTTGCTAATCATATTGGTTAGCAAATCATTAAAAATATCTTTCATTCCAGTCGGACGTTAGTCAGACGTAGAGTATGGAGATTTGTTTCTAATTTCTTTCAAAAAGGCCTGTTATTTGCGTTTGCTACATGATTAAAGATAATTGTTGCTAAATATTCATGAGGATAAAGTTGAATGTAACATGTTATCGATTATGTATCATGTTGAGACTAGAATGGGAATCTGTGGTCAAAAAGCAAGTTTGAAGCAAATTTACCATTTGTGCAGCCACAATCAATCATACTCTTTTGTCAAGGTACAAACATAAATGTGTTAGTATCAGAGATTATGATAATGTAATGCTCAACTTCCTGTTCAATGTGGTGTTAAACCCAACTCACTCACTGAATTTGTTTTAAATTTATGACATCAGTAACATGAATTTAAGAATGTTGACATTGTTTGGTGCGTACTGTTACATTATCCCCTGCCACAAAGTGGGAGAGACACATTTCTTGTCTGAGCATAATTCGGAAACTGTTTCATATGTTATTATGAAACTTGGCACATGTATCAAACACAAGTTGAACTGGTGCCCTTTCCTGTTTTCCATGGCAGCAATTTGGATTAAACCCAAATACTGGTTGCTTTTATTTCACGAACTTAAAATCTGAATAAGTTGAAGTGTATATTTCTGGATCATATATCCATTATATTTTCAATGGATACATGTTTACTGAGAAACAAATTGTAATTAATTGTCCTAAGTTAGGAGGACCATGTTTAAATCTGTTACTTTGTGCATTGTGGCTGTAATGAGGACAAAATTCTAATGTGTCCCATGGCTGTGTATTCTTCATATGATACTGGCAGCAGCTAGACCTGTCCAGATATTTGGCACATCTTAGTGCTGTTGCTTCAGCTCTCTCAGATGTTATAAAAGGCAATCATGACAAGCAAGAAGTCAATGACAATGTTTTTTTATCATTCCCTCAAACAGTTCAGCTGCAGATAATAATCACATGACAGTTGTAATTCCTCAGATATAGAGCTGAAGGAGTATGCTTCAAGCAGTGATGATATTTATGAGTATGGACACTGAATTGTGATTATGTATTGCACTGTAGCTTCATCTATATTTAGATCTTCCAACTATTAACTACTGGAGTACTTAACAGATGGTTGCCATTGTCACAAAAGGAGTTAAAAGTTAATGTCACATCAATACTATTTCAGCCATATAGCGACGAGACCAAGTTGATATACACAATTTACTCATGAATGCAAAGGTATATTTAACAATATCATTTATACAGTTTTAAAACACAGGTTATAGGCCATCAGAAACCAAAGCTAGGCCACCTCGCCGGGGATCATGGGGACTTACGGTGCCTCTGCTTCCTGCACGATACCCCAGCAGGATTTATGTCATTAACTAAGCCACTGGTGGTTGTGCTCAATACTAGCCAGTCAGCAATGATGTCAGTTGATTATAGCATCACATCAAATTTAAAAACAGGCAATTAATGATTCACATACATATTTAGATTATTTTTTTTTACAGACCATTTTTTCTTTCAAGTAGTTGATAATGAGGTGCCTGGTCATATAGTACTGTAACAGTAAGTACGAACTGACATCTGAGATTGTATTTATTTAGACTAGTGAATGCATCCATGTATGGGACCAGTGTGTACGTTGTGATTTTTAGATTATCCAACTTATAACTACTGGAGTGATTAAGAGATGGTTGCCATTGTCACATAGTACTGTAACAGTAAGTACTAAATGTCTTAATAAACATCTGAGATTGTATTTATTTACACAAGTGAATGCATCAATGTATGGGACCAGAGTTCAACCTGGTTTTGTCTGATGCAACTCTTTTCACGTCAACATGCATCTGGTGAAATATCATCCTTAAATGGAGCCCTGCAAGTTTTTTCATAACTTTTTGTTTGTGAATGTCCATACATGTATATGCAGAATATAATATGTTCAGCATTAAACATTGAGACTACAATTCTGTCTTTCTTGTTTATAGGGCTGATGACCATTGACACATGAGTATCAGCAGTAACTGAAATTTACCAGGAATACCTGTCATAATCTCTGAAATAGAATTTGTCAAGTAGTGCCTTTTTGAAAAAGGTGTCATAAAATGCCACAAGTTTTTCAACCATAGATTCAATGAAATGGTCATCTCGGGATACAGTAAAATATTTCAAATCCTTCATCGTGTATACAATAAAAATGCACTGTTTTCTACCAGTACAGTAGAGCTGCCCTTGCACTTGAAAGAAATATGGCTTGCTTTTGTCAAGGGTAAGTTTTCCCTCAGATACCTTCAAATAGGGAACAGTTATCTCAGAGATTAGACGGTCTTTAGATGCAAATGGACATTTCGCTTCAATGGTAGTATCATCACCGAGAAGTGAATCTGGTGAAGCTGCGAGAAATGGATGAACATCTGACACAAACATGCCACATGGTGAGGTTTTGAAACCACTTGACTTTTCAAAAGCTTTTATTGCCACCTTTTCATATTTTCTGCCATGTCTAAGTGGTGGACTTTGAATGTCCTCGAAAGGCTTAGTCATTGATCTAGCAAGTTTATGAAAATCAGTTTTGTCTGTTGCCAAACAAATTTTCCCAAAATTGGAAAAAGAAATTCTCTTTGTGTGTTCAGTTTTCCATTCCTCGCTCTTTGACTGTTTATGGGTTATTATTTCAAGGTTGGTTTTGTCCATATCTGATATTTCTGATATATTCTGGGATTTCAGGTATTGGTCAGCTAAAGATAACTTAAGATAATCATGATCATGATTAACAGCAAATGGATTTGCTGGAGGAAACATTTGAGCAACTGGAAATGTATTGACACTAGGGTGGTTCAACCAAACATTGCGGAAAAAGTCAGGGTAATTTGGCACTTTGCGATACTGAACTGGTCGTGGGTCAAATATAACATTCAGTTCACTGTTGCATAAATCAAGGTCAGTCGCCTTTATGGGACTGCCCCTATAGGGTTTACTTTTATGAAATGTTTGCAATCTTTGAGTACATGTTTCTTCAGTTAAAACATCGCCAGTTGTTGAAAACTTGTGCATAGCATATAACACTGCACAAATATGTTTGCAATGTCCTGATGGACCCTGGCCTGCAGCACACTCACACTGCCCCTCCACAACAGAACCATCGTCATCAATTGCAACATCGACTTTGTAAGTCACATGCTTCTTCATTTCAGCACAGCACTCAGACTTCAGGAAACACATGTTATTAGGTTTTGAATAACGGAAAAATTTCAAAAACCTACTGGTGTACAGATTCTTTGAACTTGAACCAAGTTTCTTCTGAAAAGGCTGTAAGTAATAATTTATAGCTTCATATGCTAAAAAAGGAAGATGACTGTCACCATTTACATCCCTATAAGTTTCAACTAGGGGCAGTGTCATTTCAAACTCAGCTTCAAGTTCTGGCTCTCTCCCAAAATTGCAGTTTCGGTCATAGCTCTCGAGTCTGAAAAACATTTGAAATAAACAACTGTAAAAGAAAAAACCTAATTGAAAAAAATCACTGCAAAATATATGGACTATTAAATTATTTTTGGAGTACACAAATGTCTTAGTTTCCATTTTGTCAAAAAGTACAATTATTTTAAGAACAGATCCCTGTAACTCCAAAGTCAACAAATCAGTATTTCTGTCAGTAAGGAAGCTTAAGCCATCTCTGTATTGTTATCAGTACTAAAACTTGACTTTTGTACAGTAATAATATCTTTACTTGCACTATAGTAATTGTATATAATTTTTTTTGTTAGAAAACAAACAACATATAATAATACGGATATTAATTTTAACACAAGAATAAGACATTGTGTCACAAAATAAAAATACATGCAGTGAATAAGGATTCTTGATGTGTTTGCCTTCGACCGGAATCGAACCGATGTCTAAAGATTACTCTGTTAGACTACCATTCAAAAGCTTCATTACATCTAATTTTAATATTAGAAATATAAACGCTGTTATGCACATCAAAGTATGGACCCATCATACTTGTGAAGAAATAATAAATGTGTGAACCTTTCACACCTGTGGATGAAATAATAAATGTGTGAACCTTTCACACCTGTGGATGAAATAATAAATGTGTGAACCTTTCACACCTGTGGATGAAATAAAAAATGTGTGAACCTTTCACACTTGAGGATGAAATAAATGTTCTAGGTGAAACGATACAGGGAGGTCACATCACAGTACATTAGGTCACATTTTTTTTGTCAAATTGTGTTGAAACTTCTTGACTAAATATTTCAGAGCAGGTTCAAAAGTAAATTTCTAGTAGTGAATTTGAAATGCTAATTACATCATATTTGCAGTACTTGACTGACACTTGGGTGTCATAAAACAAGTAGTAAGAAACTTAATTTAGCAAGTGTAAAAAAGTACTGTGTATCATGCATGAAAACTTGATGCACCAGTGCACCAATGTATCGTTTCAGCCCTAATAAATGTGTGAACCTTTCAAACTTCTGGCTTTAATAATAGATGTGTGTACCTTTCACACTGTTGAAATAATAAATGTGTGAACCCATCACACTTGCTAAAATAAATAAAACTATATGAAAATCTAAAAGGCACTCCCTGTAAAGGACGATGAACTTGATAACCCTCAGCCTTTCTTCAGCCATCGGATGGTGCAGAGCTCAAGCAATTGTAATGTTTTACAAATATTTCAGTACCTACCTCACGCTTTGTTACATCATGTTTTGGCCACAGATGAATCACAATTCCAAATATGTGTATAGAAACGAAGAAAGGGACGGGGGCATTATGATTATTTAAGATACATTTTTGGGGACTTGTCATTTATTGGGGGGTGGGGAGATAGGAGAAAATGTTACATGGATTGTGTGGGGGTTGGTGAGTTGGCGATGCAGTCCTTAGACCGCTTCCAAGATACTATCTCTGCTTAAATTTACTATGTATATTCGTATCGAAGAACGATGTATTATTGAATGATTGCCCAAATAATTATAGAATCTATAAACCGGAAGTTATCCCAACCGCATGTAAAAGGGTGTACTATTTTGCACACTGCCAGTGAGTCATTAATTCGAAGAATAAATTATTGTGACTGACACTTACCTTCCGTACAAGATCCGTGGTCACCGCTCTTTCCCTTGTCAGTGCATCTCAAAGCGTCCTTAGCAACGGGGGCATGTTGTTTACGTGAACGAAAACTGAAGCACTTATGTTGTCGGCATTATCGCGTCGATGCTGACGTTATTTGTTTAGCGATCTCAGTTGTCTAAACTAAACATATGTTCTACCAATGACCATGATACCAATATTGCACTGTGTAAAGTGACAAAATGGGGAATAGTTACTGTTACAATCTTATAAAATAACTGCTCAGTAAGAAAAGCCGAGAAACAGCAATATCAGAAACTTACCGTTCTATCAGATCGATTTTTCTTCCTGACACTCGAGCACCTCGTGCTTTGAGCTCAGTCTTCAGTTTGGGCAACTTCCAGCTTCCGTAATTCATGATAGAAATAGGCCTTCAAGCACTACCGGCTGTTTACAGAAAAGCAAGTGGGTCAATGTCGACTGAAGTTTATATATTCCCGCGGATACAACGATGAATGTTGGACCGTAACTACCGCAGCGCCGCCAAGCGGGCAATGGGGCGCAACTCCAGGAATGTTTGCCATAACGATGATAAAAAGTGTCCATAAGATGACAGATGTATATAATCGCTGAAACGTATTGCACGTGACAGCCGAGAGGTGTATATAATTACAAAAGGGACATAACTCCACAATGCATAAACATACGCCCCACTATCTTGAACCTCTTCTAAAAATAGGCTATACTAACTGTTGTGGTATTTACAAGTGTGAATCTCTAAACAGCAACTCATTACCATACTGTTGCCTGTCAATCATCGATACCCATTTTTGCCTTCTAATGGATTTTTCACCAAACAGGAGAATACGTACACAGTGTACGGTAAAATTTAAAAGGGGTGGATATTCGTATGTAACTATTTAAATTGTCTCCGATAATCTTAACGTGGTGTTCAGACATGTATTGTGACGAACCTTGCAACTCCATTAAATCATCAATTGATTAAAATTAATAAGATAGTTTTTTTACAATTACTTTTTATAATCCTTTTTTTTTGTTCCTTAATGCAACATTCAGCAATATTCCATTTATATGACGGCAGAGTGTAAATAATCAAGTCTGGACCAGTGATTGAAATCATGAGCATTGATGCATGCATCAAGTAAGTTAGCGTGCCTGGCCACCCGGTTCCGTTAGTCGCTTCTTACGACAAGCATAATCACGTGTTAACAGAGGCATGCTTGACCACCTCTGACCCCGATCTTCACGGGTCTTAATTTGTATCACGGACTTTTATCTATATATGTTCATCATGTAGTCGGAATCAGACAATCCACTCCGCTATTAGCTTTTTTGCTCGTCGACGTCTCTTATGAATGTGGGTGAGTGAGTGAGTATGGTTTTACGCCGCTTTTAGCAATATTCCAGCACTATCACGGCGGGGGACACCAGATATGGGCTTCACACATTGTACCCATGTCGGGAATCGAAACCGGGTCTTCGGCGTGACGGGCGAACGCTTTAACCACTAGGCTACCAGACCGCCCCTAATGAATATGGAAGGGGTTTTGTCGTGTTTATTTAGTGGAAGGTTACTTATACAATTGTGAAGTTTGGGGTGTAGACTTTGCAATGTTAAACAATATTGATACCCATTCCAGAAGACTACAGCTTCAAGTGTAAAAGTCATTAGTAGAAGTAGACAAGAAAACACATAACTGGGCCTGTCAGGCAGAACTTGGTATGTACCCACTATTGGTACCAATAATATATAAAATAATTGATTATTCCTATTTTTGAAGTCCTATATAGATAACACAACAAATGTCATTCTTAAACATGCTTTGGAAGCAAATATCAATCTGTCTTGTCAAAATGTTGGCTGGGTTAAATAAAACAACTTTTGGAAATAGTAAACACAATTAAATGTAATGAATCCAAATACAAACTTCAGTCCAAATGTCAAAATATGTTCAAGCATTCATACGGGATTATCTTATATCCAATAGAAAATTAAGAACTGTTGGACAAGTCATCTATAAATATTGATTATCATATTACATATTGTAAAAACAAAGCTCATATGTCTCTTCGTTTAAGTCATCACAAACTAAAAATTGAAACTGGTAGATATACAAAAACACCAACCTCACTGGAACAACCTCTCTGTGAAACAAGTGATGTCTCAGAAGATGAGAAATACTATGCACCCTCTTGTACAAAATACAATCAAAAAAGAGAATCACTCAATTAGGATATAGAATTTGGTACACTCTGTTAAAAGGAACAATTCTTAATATTTTTACCAACAGTTATCTAGAAACAAATTCCCAGATATGTTATCACATCTACAATTATAAACACATTCTTGGTATGTACAACATGACCATAGTTTTGCTCAATTTTCATATTGTTTCCATATCATTATAATACACTTATTATAAAATGAAATTGATATAATATACTTGCTGTGTATATATTTTGTAGTTTGTAGCAGTGTAATATTGCCACTGTTTCTTCGTTGAATGTTATGCAATACATATCTCATCTAAAACGTATTTGTTGTATGTTGGTCTTTTACAGTTGTGTACGGGGGAACGGTTGGCCCAGTCGCCGAAGGTGCTGCCAATCGCTATGCAGGGTTGTGCCACTTGGGCACTCCAGAAACCTGTGAGAGTGTGTTCGAATCCCCGTTCGCCCCGATTATTATCCTAGGTTTGTCAGCACCATATTCGTGCTCGTGGGTTTCACCAAAGTGGTGCTTCGGGCTTTCTTCCAGCATTAAGCTGACACGACGTGATACTATTCAAAGCGGCCTTAAACCCAACTCACTCACTCACTCATCATTGTGTACGGTTTCGTTTGGTTAACTGGGTTTGTGTTATGATTACTTTCGGCTTAGATTTGAAGTATATTAAGAAGAATGTTACTATGTTCAACCCAACATCGTGAATATATCGTACTATTTGTGAGGAAAATAATTGCAGACTACAGACCAACCTGTTTATTTCCTATGTATCCAGAAGAAAGAACATATACGGGTGCATTATCTCTGCCAGAATTTAAAAAAAAAAGTCAAAACAATGAACCATGTAAAACCGTAAACTGACGTATCAATAATACATTACTACAAGAAACTACTTGCACAGCAAGCACCATACAAATGAGTATGAAGACAACTAATTACAAAGTTCTCATATCAAACCCGTTGTTTTACATCTGTTGTTTATTGAACAAAGTCATACTTTGTAGAAGCCTGGTATTTAATCGTGTTTAACAGTAAGTTGCAATAGCAGTGTACACAAAGATTGAGTACGCGTTAAATGCTTAAACTGAATTCCTCCTTGGATTTTTTCTCGCTGGCTGCTTGAATAACATACGATACATTGTAAAAGTAGCGCGCGATAAGCTATTCGGGTAAGGGAGATAATCACTCTGTCTCCAAACTTCAATTTTGAATATGATACCAAGAACACTATTGCAAGGTCAGTGCGCGTGATAAAGCTAAACACTACGCCCACAACTAAAGGCTCATTGCGCAATCCATTGTTGTCCATTTGCAACAAGCTCCACTGGGGATCAATTTTAACCCAGATTCTCCACAGGTACCCTGTTGTTCTCAAAGGAGTGAGTGAGTGAGTATGGTTTTACGTCGCTTTTAGCAATATTCCAGCAATATCAGGACGGGGGACACCAGAAATTGGCTTCACACATTGTACCCATGTCGGGAATCGAACCCGGGTCTTCTGCGTAATGAGCGAACGCTTTAACCACTAGGCTACCCGACCGCCCCTCGTTCTCAGAGGAAGAGCAGACAATGCCCAAGAGTGTAATTCACGAAGCCTATTCCAGTAAAATAACAAACTATTATCGTGATGCATCGATAGTACAGGTGGACATATCTCGATAAACAATCATAAAAGAAAACATCCTTCCAAAACAGTATTGCAAAAAATTCTTTTATTGAGCATGTTCCTTCACACATCTAAACTGATTTCAAGATTATCATTTTGCAACAAGCAGCATTTATGAGTGTGTGGACTTTTCAACTCTGTGATAAAAATTGCTGGTGGAACAAGTAAAGCATTCAAAATTCACACGAGACAAAGATGATGTCAACAGGCGTATGTGAACGGGTTTTTTTTATGACCAGCAATTAATAAACAAATCATGCAAACTAATATTATGATAAACGCTGTTCGCGAAGCGGGTAAAACCATTAAAAATCAAAAGGAGGTTAAAAAATAATCATCATAATATGTCATAGTGTTCTGTGTAGGAATCGCCAACATGATATGTCCATTAATGTCAACATAATATAAGAACAGTTATACTGTGGGAAAGGAGCTGAAGTTAACTTTGTATAGGTTTACGTTTACGTATAAGTTTACTAGAATGTACAATTGGTTTCTTATTGAAGAACAGTTGTTGACAATGTTATTTTGTGATGCTGTGAGAGGGATGACGTCATTTAACATTAAAGTTTGAAAATAGTATATTTTCCCTGTTTACTTTCAGATCTTTGTTTTCAGATGATCTATTTAACATTATTTCAACTCTTTCTGCTAACTCTGATCTTATTCTTAAATGTCAATGTCAACATTAATCAGAATATGTTGTTATTGCATACTGCTTCTTAATAGTAACTAAAAAGGGATCATCCCTTCGACCCGCTGCCTAAACATACAGAGACATATTCGTGTGTTAAGAGAATATGTTAGAAATGTATTAGTATATAGACTATTAGCATATTAGTATTATTATATATTTAGACGTTAAACACATTTATCATAAAAGAGATTCTGTCCTCAACATCCATGAACAATTGTTATCCTGACATTTGATGCCATCGTTTAACGACATTTTAAAGGCGGCATATATAGAATGATGACAAGTGATGGTCAATAGCTATACCAGGGAAAACATTTCTGCATCAGAAACCCTACAGCTTGGTTTATGATTATTTAGATGACATGGACCAGATCTTGAGTACTTAGGCATCACATGACCAAGTCTCTACACCGGATGTGTTGTAACAATAGTAACGATAACATTTTTCCACTGTGATGTTATTCCTCATAGGTACACTTATTCTAAAATCCCTCAACAGCAGCAACATATTCTTTTGCAAAGGCTTGTTTTATCCTCCTTTGGTGGAATCTGCCATCGTGTAAATGAGAGGAACACTTGTTCAAGGGTAGTTTGGTGAACTGAATAGTCCTCGACAGAGAACTGCACCTTGGATTGTTCCATCAGTGTGAAGACCTGGGCGAGACTGACGGCGTTGTAAGGAACTTGGAAGTGAACATAGCCCTGGTGGTCGTCGAACACGTGGGTGTTGGGATAGGATGATGTGATGAAGTTCACCAGCGGTTCTGTTGGGGCAGGAGCTCTTTCATCTGATACTCCTGGTTGAGTTTCAACTGTTTTCATCCGAGCTATCAGTGTGTAGCCCTGGCCGAATTTGGTCTTCAAATGTTGTGGTGTTCCAAGACACATGAATCTTCCATTCACCATAATGGCAATTCTTGTACAAAGAGCGTCACATTCTTCCATGCTGAAAAGATCAGATATTATTTAGTGCTATTTAGTATTATTTATTGCCATTTTCAGTTTTTTTCTGCAATTTCAAGAATTATCGTACAAAGAAAGATTTATTAGATTAAAGATCAACCTTATACTAACCTGTGAGACGTGAGCACGAGGGTCCTGCCGCACTCCCGGACCTTTGACAGGACGTTCCAGAGCTGCCTCCTGGCCTTGGGGTCCATCCCTGTGGACGGCTCATCCAGCATGATGAAGGCCGGGTCTCCAACCAGAGCGATGGCGGTGCTCAGCTTACGCTTGTTACCACCACTGTAGATATAATTAACATACATCTAATATGAAAGAAATGCATACGTACTGTTGAACAAGTTAACACGTGAATACAAACTGGAATATATTTTTCAGCAATTCAAGGAATTGATACAAAACTTATGTAAAGCCCTTCACCTGTACTCCGATGTTGCTTTGTCTGAATACTGCCTGAGCATCATGATATCCAGAAGGTTGTCACAAACGCCTTTGATGCAGCTCTCCGGCACTCCCTTGAGTCTGGCGTACATGGTGAGAGTCTCTCGTCCTGTCATCTGGTCAATCAGAGCATCAAACTGGGGACAGTAGCCCATGTTCTCCTGCACCTGAAGTAAAGTAGTGAAGGTCATTGAATAAATGAACTCGACACAGGGTTAATGTATAACAGAGACATTAATTTAATGAGTAGAATATAATGTTTTTAAGTGATGCAATACTTTAGAATGTTATATGGCAGAGTGTTTTATTGTTGAAACACTGTATTACATTGTTTTTTTTAAATGATTCAGTTGACGCTCATTGCATTGTATTTGGGCAGTGATTAGTCGTCAAGAATTTAGTACTACTTAGAGTAATCAGTCGTCAGGAAGTTATATTTAGATGATAGTGTGGTGTGTACACTTCCGGTCCGGTATACCGCGGGTGACAGTATGCTACAGAAACATGTGGAATGTGCCAGTGCCGCTTGACTGGTGAGGGTACTGTGTAGAAACTTCCAGAAGCTGGCTAGGTTGGTATATATGGGACAAGAGCGTGTTTAGGTATCTCTCACACTTTTCACTCATTACCCCTGAATCCATGCCTCGGCCACTCCCGGAAGCTTGACCGCTGTTGCCGCTGAGTGAATATATATTAGTCTGACTCTCGCTATCACCACTGTATTTTTGTTTGTATTTGATACTGATCACTGCCATCATATTATGTATTACCATTGAATAATGCACCACCACCCTATTGTCTACTGCTATATTGTAATTGCTGTTTGCAATAATTTGTTTTGATTTGTAAACCTTAATATTGTAATGCTATTATTAATTCATACCATTTTGTGGCTGTTTGTTGGTTTCACACTAAGTTCTTTTACATACAGATTTCTTGGTTAACATACTGTTTGAATTTTGGAATCGACATATGACAATAACTTCTATGGGTGAAGAAATAAATCACGTTATAGATGCATCGCTACTGTCCATGGCCTTGCAACATATTGATGGCATGTCAAAATCAGTGCTGATTTACAATATCGATAGTTTCAACAGACATAACGATATGAACAAATAAAGTTTATATTTAACTTTTCCACTGTTTTAAGTCACTGCACCAGGGGTTAAGAAGCATACTATTGACGTAAGACCTTCAGACTGAGAATTGAATGCATGCACCATACCATCTGGGTGATCGTGTGACATGCCCATCAACGACATGCCCCCTTGCTGATGAGCTGCCTGGCGAAGACTTGATTCCCTTTTAATATAGCTGATTGTGGCGGAAAACATATTACACTCATTCATTCCGCTATTCCTGATAAAAGACTTCAATTACCTTTTGCGTGTGATTCTTGATGTTAAAGGACCGCAAGAAAACATTTCCATGTGTCAGCATCACATCGCCAGTTATCATTTTAAAAGTGGTTGTCTTTCCTGCACCGTTTTGTCCAAGGAGACCAAAACACTCCTTCTCAGGTATGCCCACACTCAGATGATCAACAGCAACGAAGTTCCCGTATCGTTTGTAAACGTCCTTCAGGACTAGTGCATCTGAGTTCCCAGCTCCAATGGCAAATTCATCAATGCGTTGCCTCTCACGGAGAACATCTCCATCCTCTGGAACTTGTTGCATTGGACTGAAGGACGGTGCACCGGGCTGTGGTACTTCTGTTTCCTGTGGTCTGAAGGCATACCAGATTCTCTGTGGTATCTGATACTCAATGAACAGTGTCACAGACATATACATTATACCCTGGAACAGCATGAAGACAACATAGCGTCCGACACCCGGAGAGTCCCAATCCAGGAAGTTTTCAGTGAATGGATAACAGGAATCACCACAGGAATCTGCAAGAAAACAACAGGAAAATGAACAAATCCTATATGCCTGAAAAGAAGAAAAATCCGTCAAATGTCCAGTTGTAACATGGAACATTCAATTCGATTCCATGAACTTTGGGTATCTTTATGATATTGCTACAAAGCATTCGTTGTTTATGAACCACATGATGTGTGTCCATAGAGTGAGTGAGAGAGATTGGTTTTACGCCGCTTTTAGCAATATTCCAGCAATATCACGGCGGGGGACACCAGAAATGGGCTTCACACATTCGAACCCGGGTCTTCGGCGTGACGAGCGAACGCTTTAACCACCAGGCTACCCGACCGCCCCTGTGTCCATAGAGAAGAAGATATGGAAACCAACCCGTGAAGATCCGGGGTAGGATAGGTCTTCAGAACCCCATGCTTGTCGTAAAAGGCTACTATGCTTGACAGTAAGAGGCGACTAATGGTATCGGTTGGTCAGGCTTGCTGACTTGGTTGATTCATGTCACCGTATCCCAATTGCTTGGATCGATGCTCCTGATGTCAGTCACTGGACTGTCTGGTCCAAATATTTACAGACGCCCGTCAGATAGTTGGAGTATTGCTGCGTGTGGCGTTAAACGACATACAAACAAACAAACAAGATGTGGAAACCAACCTTTACAGCAACCATTTCTCCGTGGTGTTGCACAAAGTGATGTGTAGTTTTGCTTAATACATCCGTCAAGGTATAAATAGTTGCTGTACATATCCATGTAGGACTTCCCAAAATTGTAATGAGGGAAAATTACTAGAAATACCCAATCTGCGATGTTAGCCTCGGGTTTCTTATCTAGGGTGGTCATCATAAATACTGATAACAGAGTTGCAAGACCTGTTGGAAAGAAGAAAGAAAACATAAAATGATAAAATGGAACACCATTACTCTCACTCATACATTTATGGACACTATCTCTTCTTATTGTAAGTACCTTCTTAAATACCGCACCTGTGATAATATTCAAGATGATGATGACAACCACCCCGGTAGGAGGGGACTTGAACATATTCTGAAGAGCATACATGAATGGCAGAACTGCCAAACCATACACAAGCAGGACGAGGAACACGATGCCTAATCTCCCATCTTCTGTATATGCTGGCGACTGGAATCCTGCAAACACAACCAGCAACAACAGGGATGGAATCAGGTAGTTGATGTAGTCCCAGGCCAGGTTGGACAACCAGAAGACAAATGGTCCAACTCCACTAACAATCTGAAGATGTTTGGCGCCAACCTGTCTCTCCTTGATGAGGAAATACACGAAGGATGAAGTTAGGAAGGCCATACCAAACAGGAGACAAAAAGCAATAGAAAAGCCAAGTGTAAGTGCAAGTCCCTCTATTTCATCTGATGTCTCTTTATCATCAAGAGGAAGAGGGTTGTTGATTGTGGTAATGGAATGATCCTGAGATGTAAAATGTTTGAGGATTGCGTTCATCATGAAAGACAAAGCTATTGGCTGGCCGTGGTAAGGTTGTCCATTAAAAATACCAATTGCTTCTTTGCTAGATTTGAACTGTGCACCAATGATCACTTTCTTGTTGTAGCCACCGATGCCAAGCTCTTTTGCTCTTGATAAGAAATAGCTTGTCACATCATATGTCGACAGATTTATCATCACAGGTATGTTTTCAGTTCCCGCAAACTGATCACGGTATGCCTGTGCAAATTGCTGTGGTAGTTGTTCTCGACCTCTTTGGTTTGGGTCGTAAAAATATGGGACGTAGGTGCCTTTGAATGGTGCCAAGTCTAGAGGTAACGGAACCTCGACTACTTCCCCTGGGTCTACCTTGCTGATTGCCAGAGCAGCAATAGCAAAAAGTACTGGCAACAGAAGCTGGACAATGGTGATGGTCCTATTCCTCCATGTGTGAAGAGCCTTCTTTACAAACATTCCTATGAAGCGAGACAGCTCCAACATTATTCCTCTGGTTTTAGTGAAACCCCGATTGAATGCTGAAATAAATAAATGACTCATTTAAAAAATACAATCAATAAGATATAAGCATACTCTCTGTTCCATATGTATCATATTGACTGAAATTTAAGAAATATAATGAAGATATGAATTATTTGTTGCTTTAGAGATAATTATTTCATAATAATGCTCAACAAACCACTTGTTGACTTAGGGAACTTGTAGGTCGTGACTGCGAATTGTTAGTGGGGGTGGGGTGGTTATTATTTCAGTTGAAGAATGCAGATGTAAATGTTTAGACAGGGAAACTATAAAATGACCACATGCTTTATTGAACTGTTATTGACCTAATATATCTGCCGTTCCCGCTTCTCTCATTTCATAATTGCCATTGGTCCAACCATTTGTTCCGTTAGATATCAAATTGTTTCTTGATCCTGTTGGGTAGTCTTCATTGACATCTCCATCCTCCTTTTGCTCCTCCTCGCCAGCTCTATCAAACAGATACAATGTTCAATATGTTTAGATTGATACTGTCAGATATGTTTGTGCTGGTATGTGTTTTTAGTGTCAGTCATGACATACCTGTAATCATATCACCAGTATGCCTAATTGAGCAATATCGGCAGTACAAAATGTCTTAAAATGACATGACATAAAAGACTAACTTATTTATCGTGACTTGAACGACACTTTATTGATGACATATTGTACCTGTTCCTTTCACAAACGCCATATATGTTTTAAAATACTAGTAGATGACACTTCCTACTTGAGAAACACTTCCTCCATAGTGGTTGCACTTGCGCCAAAACTGGATATGCCAAGCTTCCCCCTGTGGATTTCAATCTCCGTGAAGAGAGCAGCAAAGTTGACTGACTGGTCATCAGGCAACAGGTAGGAAAGTTCAGCATTGATCTCACTCTCCATGACTGCTGTAGGGACGTATCGCTGGACAACAGCGGTCACTGACGGCACCTGACAGGTGGGTTCCTTCACCATCACCAGGTGGTAGCCAGCTCCTGGAATACAGATATGTAGCCAGAGACATTATGAGATGACAGAACTATAACAGACAATAGGTAACGTGAAATCGTTTCAGGCAACATAGGATTCGACATGAACATATATACATAATTTACAAGCATAAAAACTCAGTAGTACCATAGAGTTTCTTTAGGAAGTATGATGTCCCACAGCACTTGACCACCCCTTCTGTCATTATGGCGATTCGGTCACCCAGAAGGTCAGCCTCGTCCATGAAGTGAGTGGTCAGCAGCATGGTCCGGCCCTGTCTGTTCCTCTGAAGGATGTCCCATGTCTGTCTCCTGGCCGCAGGATCCATGCCGGAAGTCGGTTCGTCCAAGATCACGATCTAAAATCATACTTTTCTTCAGCATCATTTGTACAATAATAATGATATGATACAAATGCAAATAGCGACATTGATAACTGTATTATTTTTCATCAGGATAAAATATATTGATTAGCTGGGAATGGACTACCTTCGATCCTCCAATCAGAGCAATGCCAACAGAAAGCTTCCTCTTCTGTCCTCCAGATAGATGCTGAGACTGGGTGAATCTCTTCTGACTCAAGCCAACTTCATTTATCATGGTGATAACTTCAGATTGAACAGCATTACTCGGACAACCTTTCAACTACAACACGACATTCTACATTTTATTGCTTTCTTTTATTGTACTCGTGGGTTTTACCAATTGGAAAACGTCTTGAGTTTACAGTCATTCTTCTACTGAAATATATTGAAATACTGTTCAAATCGGATTTAAATCCCACTCGCTCACTTTTGTTTTCCTTCTAGAGTGTCCTGTCATGAAATGAATTCATCTACCAAAATAATAACGAAAAACGATCGGGTGTTTGCAAAAGTAAAATATCTGTTACACCTTGTTTCGACGACATAGAGATGTATACAGAAGATTACTTGATTTGGTTTTGCAACATTGGTACGACAGACTCAGGGGCAAAATATGAAACCAGTGTTTGTGATCATCGAGATCTTATTCCAACAAAATGGTACAACTTGTACAAATTTGCAAAACGGTAAAGAACACCTAAATAAACTGAGTTCAGTGTTATATAACTGGCCACGTTATCAACCATGCGTGTATGTAAGGACTATCCACACAAAAAGGAGTGGTATATTTCCGGTGATGTGCACTGTCCACATGGGAAATATCAACATAGATGATCAAGCAACTATCACTTGGCCACTATCACATCTCGCCATGACATATAACGACCATTGCTGGGCACATATATAATGATATATAACACTTAACAAGTGCTTAATCAGTGTTCACAAATTTAGTCCAGCATTCTGATCATGGAGATGAAATAAGAAAAACGAAACTTACACAGGCAAAGAACTCGAGATGTTCCTGGACAGTCAAGCTGTCAAACAGGATGTTGTGTTGAGGACAGAGACCTAGACTCTGCCGGACACTCTGGATGTCGTTGTTGATGTCGTAACCGTTCACAATGGCGGTGCCTCCAGATGAAGGGATGAAACCTTTGAATGGATTCACAAAAGTTATCATCACTGTTACCAGATCAAGACATAAGTCATCCAGTTGCCGTCTTGTATAAATCTATACACGACTGGTCGGCAATGTTCGGATATCATGATGCCACCTGCTTGTCACGTCACATTTGATGATGCTCGCACTTCGAGTCAGACGGCAGTTACAAGACAGATTTTACCTGTAGCCTCCTAATAATAAAGTCCTATAGTCCCCACCACTTAAAATCACGAAATATTGCGATGATTAATTAACAAAGATAGGTGCTTGTGTACTAATACTTATAAGGTGAAAATAACCGTTTCCGATGATAAGGGATATTGCTTAGAGTAATGACAAAAATTGCAAAGTGCGCTTTTCAAGAAATGACCACTTTCTTTGCGCTGACGTGGTTACAATCGACTGAGGATCGGTGACCGCAAGCAACTGGCTTTAGCAGTGCGTGCAGCGAACGTACACTGTCATCACAAACTGAAAGTAAAATACGTGCAGATGTAGTATTTCAAAGGGCCAGTGACCAAGGTCACTGCTAAACATAACCGTTTACAGTCACCAGGCTGTCGATTCTTGCCTGTATTGTAACCACGTGATCAAAACTCAATGATGTTTCCCGCTATATATGTGCAAGCACATTTAAAGTGATGGATGCTGAATTTTAAAGTAAAACACTTTTCATATTCATGAAAAATCTCTGCAAAACAGAGATGCGATTGTACGATTCTGAGAAAATCATAAGCATGTGTTTATGAATCACTATCAAGTTGTGATGATAGCAAGTGTTCGCGTATCCTATCCCACCGGTGGCACCCGTCGCGAACTGTATGTACCTGTAAGAACAGACATAGTTGTAGTTTTTCCAGCACCGTTGTGACCCAGGAGGACAGAGATCTGACCCTCGAACATGTTGAGACTCATCCCGTCCACAGCTACCTTCTTCTTAGACCCAGAGCCGAAAACCTTTGTGGCAAGAACACATTTGCTTGATTGTTCATTGGTTGTTGTTTTAGAATGATATCTTAATTAAGAAAACTAGCTCTGTTTTATAAGGCAAACTGATGGAGAATGAGTATAACATATTCTGCTCTTAAAGACATTCCACATTGAGATGATTAATAATAGGTCAAAGATGGTGTGTACAATGTGGTTTACCAATAAACACATTGTCAATTATAAATTTAGATTTGAGAATAGTTTCTAGTAGTCCAATGCATAATGCCAAAACAAGCATATAATTATGATCATTCAATGTTCTCACCTTTTTGAGATTTAGGATGGATATTCCAGTTTTCATGCCACTTGGTTCTTTCTCAAAGTGTTTCTCATCCAAGTGCTGATTACTTGAATAATCGGCATTTCTCTGCTTAGTTCCACACCAATAAGAGGCCTGGCATTACAAAGTCCAAAACCATTACAGCCCAATATGCAAAATTAAACATACAAAACTTATTTAAACATTTTCATTTTGCATTAAGAACTATTAGAAAGACGTCTAATATGAAATGAGAAAATCATGTTTTGCAGGGGTGAACTTCCCCACTTTGGGAGCGTATTAATCACGTTGACATATACAAAACAAGCAAGTAAACATTTGTCGTTTTGTATTTTGAGTACAGGCCGTCCCCTTTTTACAAACCTTTACCCCCGCGTGATTGGCACTTCTCCAATTCACCCTGTCCTTTGATATTCCAGAGATGGTTATTCACTGTTACTTTGTAAAATAAGGTGACAGTCTGATCAACTGAAAACATTGTTTGTTTGTTGTTTGACACCGCACTCAGCAATATTCCAGCTATATGACGGCGGTCTGTAAATAATTGAGTCTGGACCAGATAATCCAGTGATTGACAACATGAGCATCGATCCACGCCATTGGGATACGATGACATGCGTCAACCAAGTCGGCGAGCCTGACCACCCGATCCCGTTAGTCGCTTTTTACGACAATCATAGTCGCCTTTTACGGCAAGCATGGGTTGCTGAAGGCCTATTCTACCCCGGATCTTCACGAGTCACAATGAACTGGTATACATGCTACAACAATTACTTACGGTGAAGGGGAAATGGAATGGTTTCGGCACACCAAACTCCCCTGGCCAGACATTGTCCATATACCAGGTGATGAGGAGGTGGATTGCCGTGTCGCCTAGCAACATCAAAATTGCGTCCAGCAGGGAGAAGTTGTCATCCACAGTAGCGGGCTCATGAAAATTAGACCACTGCACACCCGAGCCTACATTTCATGAAGATAAAATTGTAAATAACATGTCAAAATATGTATCCTTATAGAAACGCTGAATATACTTTTCAGATGTAATATATCAGGCTGCAGTTAAGACAAATAAACAACAATATTTTCCCTGAGGTTCAGAGAATTTCGAATTTATAAAGAATTATTGAAACTCTATTTTGCAATTTATAATGGATGCATTGAAATTCATCAGTGCTTATCCTTATTACACATGCGTTTTGAAAGTTCAAAGAAACACACCAGCTCCTTCGTAGAGTGATATGACATTTGCACCAAACGCCATTCCCACATTGAACAGGAGACAGGAAGCCAGTTTAGCTGGCCTGGACATTGTCTGGTATGTGATCTGCAGGTAGAAGTACGGGCAGTAGGATATGAAGAACACGATCCCGCTGATTGCCGCACCGATGTTTGCTGAATTATAAGGAAAGCATGGACCATGTGTACGCATGACAACTTATACTTTGACCATTGTCTAAAAATATTTAAAAAAACTATTGAAACATTAGATGCATGTATGATTTCAAAAGAACGTATCAAAACACTCTGCTTGGTTCTATATGTTGGACAACTAGCCATCAACAATCAGAGGACATATTTGCCACATGTGTATTATTCCAATAATATGACATCATACATATCCGGAGGTATAATCACACTGGTGTGTGGTATATCTCGTTTGATAAGCATTACTTAGAAGTTGACGGATGACAAAGTAGACACAATTTTATGGATAACATAATGGATATGTGTTCTTTCTCCATCATGTTGTTACTGTATAATCGGGGCGGTCGGGTAGCCCAGTGGTTAAGGCGTTCGCTCGTCACGCCGAAGACCCGGGTTCGAATCCCGACATGGGTACAATGCGTGAAGCCCATTTCTGGTGTCCCCCGCCGTGATATTGCTGGAATATTGCTAAAAGCGGCGTAAAACCAATCTCACTCACTCACTCACTACTGTATAATCCTTCTGTTGTCGTTACTTACTCATGTTATCCCACTCATGTATGCAATTGTTGTTTCTGTGAATCCTGCACCAACTATATATTTTCTGAACCATGTTCCTCATTCAGTATTGCTTGACATCCGTATATGGATCTATACCGAAACATCCCTTTTTACAGTATTAAAGAAGATTTCTCCCATAACAGGGCTTAATCGTCAATCGCAAGCAGTGGTTTATTCGCAGTGGTTTATTTTTTCACCCAATCTGATTGGCTGGCTGAAAGTGGAAAGTTGTGTCATCGCGTTTTGATTGGCTGGCTAAAAATAATTGACGGCACTATTTTCGGATGGGGATACCCGAGGTCGTCTAGTACAGGAAATCCCCAGCTGTAGTAACAGTTTCCATCTCCGAAAATTCGTGACCGAGAGAAAATTTGTGGAATTTCGGCTTCCCAATGTACCAGATTCAGTTGCAGAATGAGAAGACGGTAACCGAAGCGAGATACCGCATCGATATTACGGGACCAGGTGAGCAACTCCGGTACATTATTTACTGGGCGTTTTCACGGCTAATAACAAAGCTTATGAAACAGTTAATTAATTCATGTAAAAATACCGATGAAATAGTGAAACAAACCATATTGTTTGGTATTTAAAAAAAACAAACTATCAACCACATAAGAAATGTCACCTTATAACGAAGTGTTGATCTAGAGCCGATCGCTCAAAAACATCTTTCATAGTTATATTAAAATAATCGAGACTTAAATTTCATAATTTAAGAAAATAAACACTCAGATAATTTGGATGTGAAGCAATACTCAATTTTAATGCAGCAAACGATCAATCTTTGCCGGACGGACCGTACATCTCACGACCAAGATGTTTTGCAACCACAGCAGTTGTTTCCCCTTTCAACAGGTGGAGTTTATCCAGATCAATATAATTAATGTATTTTGGCCTATAATTATTTGGTGTTTTTTAAACATGAAGACTTCAATTATCTAAACATACTATCTCAGGACAATTAAGAAACTCATTATGAAAAAAAACATTACCCCGTTTAAACTTGAACCATTAAGTCATACCTAAATCTATATAAACTCAAGAAAGTAATATATGTATTTATATCTTTTCTTAACTATTTTGATTTATTATAGGGAGCAGACAAAATAATGAAGATAAGATGGTGGGCGCCAATCAACCTTATCAGGTATTTTCTTCAAAAACAATATTCTTTTTTTTTCAACAATGATTTACATTTATGCATCTTAAAATATATCTTGTATTTTTGATAGGATGAAATAATCTCAAAATTAATTTCATATTATAAGTTTTAGGTAGAAACTCAATATCACAGTTAATTATTTTCAGAATTAACAGACAATACAGGGTTATGTTGATTGGGTGTCCACAATGATAACTGAGTATTGATGGTATCCCTAACAGAAGCACAGACTTTGTGTCACAATACCCAAAAACAAAGCTTACATCATTAAGACATGTAGAATTAGGTTTGTCTCAAGTATAGTCTTCAAACCAATTGTTATATTATCATAGCAGATAAAGAGCCCCAATATGCATAGCTAGCTTAATTCTAATGATAATTATTTAGCATTTCTTTGGATGATAAACTGGACATATGACAAAATAAGAAATGTATTTTTATTTATTATTCTCCCATTACAAAGTTTACAGTAGTTTATTTTTTTCACATAATCTAATTGGCTGCCTGGGAGTGGAAAGCTGTGTCGCTATTTTAATCAGAGACCTTAAATTATTCTAATGTGTAAATTTTCAGAACATGGTAAGTAACGAAAAACTCAAATTTATGGGTGATAAAGAAATGACCAACAAGAGGTCCTCTTTTAACATTTTAACATAAACCTCATTTCTTTACATTAGCAATGTCTAATTTTAATTTAATACTTTTTACAAAAAAATCACATATGAACAGGTCACGAAATACATGTTTATTATTATGTCTTGTTTTCATGAAGATAAAAGGAAGAAAATGTTAATTTTAAATTACCTATTATCAGTAAGTCTTAACTTCTCATCTGATTAAATAACAAAAGAATAAAGTTTGGAGGTAACTGTTGCAGTAATATAACAATGTAAAATGACAAGGGTATTAAAATGCAAATATTTGTAGAACTACTGAAATGATAATTTATTGTTTACATATATCCTATGTATTTATGTTTCACACACAATAACGTATTGTGTCAAATTCACATTGTTTCTTGTCATTCACAAATACGGGGAAATTAGATGACTCATTTAGTAACTCTTTTGGTGTCATGATGTTCAATATTAGGTTCAAAAGAAAAATTGTCCACTGAATAAGGTTTTTTTTATATAATAAAAACATGTGCTCACCATGTTCAGGAACAAAACAACAACAACAAAAGATGGCATGAAATCATCATCATTTCACATATGAAATTATTCACTGTACAATCAGTTTTAAAGAGGAAAATTCGTCCAAAAATATTACAATCCATTGATGGATTTGAGAAGATGCAATCAGCTGATCAGTTGCCTGGGTTGGTATTTACAGAATCTTGCCTAATCAATCCTGCTGACAGTTCCTTTTGGCCCTTGTTTTTCGTTAACAATATTTCACAATATATAAGACAATATTTAATTTCCTCTTAAATGGGTTTATAACATTTGTTTCTAGCGAACAAATAAACGAATAACGTATTTACATACACTAAAAAGGTTGGTTTATTTAGTGTTGCGCATTGAGAATGATAGTCACGGCGAGACGAATGCAAATAAAGTTATTTTAGCCGAGTAATCCAAAACCATTAACAAATATCAAATCACATTACTAATTCTCAAAACGTTGCTCCCATCAGCTTTTTAGTTAACAAAAACAAAATAACATGAATGCTAACAAGTGGCTTGCCTGTCACGGAAAACTCGTGTGAGTTGTCTTAGCTAGATCCTTTATATCTGTTTACGGTGCAGTTGTCTTACTGAACATATTCAAAAACAAGGCTGGGGGAATCCCGAGTGGTTACTAAACACGGGAAATCTTCAACTACGAGCTCGACTTTTTATGGCTCTATTGTTATGGGAGAAAAAGGATTAACACTCGTGATTAATCTGCCACAATTAGAACTCGGCAAAGCCTCGTTCTAATCGTGACAGTTTAATCACTCGTGTGTAGATTTTTCGGTAATAACCGAACACATTGGTTTATCCTCTATGTCATCCATAAATTTGTGTCTACTATGTATTTCTCAGATCATTATATTTGTCAGTTTAGCTCCATACAGTTTGAAAATGATTTCATCTTCCATATTTCTTATCCTCCCAGTTGCTTAATGCGGGATTGCTCTGTATAGAAAATATATTGTTCTGAAAGTTGACCTGAAAAACGATTGTGATGAGGTACAGGTTTGAGGTGAGGTACAATATTACAGAATTTGTCGTCGTTTTCTCTGATAGTCATTTTGCTTCCAATGGACGATGAGATTATTTGTGTGTACCATAGACTCTGCTTATTGCAAAGGATTTCTTATAATTATGAAAGGTTTTTGACACTATTTGCTATATGCATTAACTGACGGCGATAGGTTAATTGTGAGAACACCGTTCTGTGAATGACAAATACAAAACTGAAAAAAATTGAATACAATCGTCACACCACAATACAATCTCGAAGATATTACATTAAGTATTATTTCTAACTATAATATCTAAAACAATATGGATGGTCAGGGTCATATCATATTGTACGTCAATGTCAGGTCTTAAAGTCACGTAATGATGCATATTTACCCCTTTGAGTGAAGACGCTGATCATGAAGCAGTAGGAGATGATGGAGACGCCGTAACAGAGGAGGAACACAAAGAACAGGGAGGGATCTGATTTGGCAAGAGCAGCCCCCTTTCCACTTGCATTTACTCCACATAGTAGAGCGTACAGGGCCATGATTACCAACACATATATAAAGCTGGTCAGAAACAAAGACGTCCAGTGAGCTGAAGCACTCAAACCCATCAGCTTCATGGATTCCTGCGGAGGAAAAAATATATGCGATCAAGTCTTAGTGAGTGAGTGAGTGAGTGAATATGGTTTTACGCCGCTTTTAGCAATATTCCAGCAATATCACGGCGGGGGACACAAGAAATGGGCTTCACACATTGTACCCATGTCGGGAATCGAACCCGGGTCTTCGGCGTGACGAGCGAACGCTATAACCACTAGGCTACCCGACCGCCCCCGATCATGTCTTAACTCATAAGGGGCGATAGGCTAGCCTAATGGTAAAAGCATTAAATTGATACGCCAAAGATCCGAGTTCAGTTCCCCAAATACACTCTTCAACAAATGAAACGCACAAGTACTGTGTAATTCAATGAACCTGACTACACATCCGGTAAATCCGGTATATAAATTGGATGTATTTTATTGGAAACTGTTGGTGGCCTGATATTCGACAAACAGTACGTCAAAACGCAGCCATTGTCGATTTGCATTGTTTTAAACGGCATTGTTTTCACACTTGTTCAAAAATGTCATGGAGGAAAACAGTAAAGCAATATGCACGTGCAAGTTATGGCATTCGTAACGCGTGGTAGTGGTCATAAAAAGGCAAGGATAAGACATTAATTTGTCATTCAATTGTCAACATTTTTCAAGTTCGAAACTTGCCGAGACTCAGCGCTACCGATCGGAACATCGCCATAGGACGTATGAAAAAGATGGGAATCGCAGTCTTCTGTTGCACGCCACTTCAACGTCCACCACAGCACCATTTGCCGCCTTTGATCAGATCAGTTCCACTGCAGACCGTCCGAGAATCGACCGACCGAGAGTTACCACCCCTGGTATATCGGACCAGGCTGTCAGGAACCATCTTCGCGAAACTGGAATCCGACCCAGAAGATCAGTTATCGTCCCTGCTTTGCAACAGGTCCATCGACAGCGACGCTTGCGTTGGTGCCATACCTTACAGAATTGGAATTTGAGAAACTGGAGACGAGTGTGATTTAGCATTGAATCACGATTTCTTCTTCACCAGCGAGATGGAAGACAACGTGTTTACCGTCGTCAAAATGACCGTTTTGCCCCACATGGTGTACGTGAATTCAACAATTTCGGTGGCGGTAGTGTCATCCTACACCATGAGATCTGACTTGGTTGTGGTTCAGGGAAATCTGACAGCAAATCCCTACATCAATCAAATTCTTCAACCTCAACTTCTTGACCGCCAGAGGGAGCTGCTTAAAAGGACAACGCTCCACCGCACACAGCTCGTGTCACGGTAGACTAACTTCATAATGATAACATCAACTACTTGCCCTGGCCGTCGAGATCTCCAGATCTCAACCCAATCGAACACCTCTGGGATGAACTCGATCGACGTGTACGTCAACCTCAGAATACGCCGCAGACACTCCCACAACTGACCAACGCTTTACAAGCAGAATGGCGCAGAATTCCGCACGACAGAATTCGTACACTTATCCAGTCAGTGCCGAGGAGATTCAGTGCAGAGCCGTGATTGCTGCCCGGTTGCCACTGCGCAACCTTGTGACCTTATGTGACATGACAATGAACAGTTTTCAATGCAACCTTATGGCCTTATGTGACATGACAATGAACAGTTTTCAATGCAACCTTGTGGCCTTATGTGACATGACAATAAACAGTTTTCAATGCAACCTTTGGGCCTTATGTGGCATGACAATGAACAGTTTTCAATGCAACCTTGTGGCCTTATGTGATATGACAATGAACAGTTTTCAATGCAACCTTGTAGCCTTATGTGACATGACAATGAACAGTTTTCAATGCCTCTGTACGACAACATGTGACTATCGAGCTCCAAAATTCCGTATTTGTATCTATGATATTAAATTTAATATATCAATTTCATTAGGTAAAATAAATTTACTAAAAGTCTACCCGTGCGTTTCTCTTTGTTTTGAAGAGTGTATGTCGAATGTGTGAAATGTGTAAACCAATGCTCATATAACAAACGAGGTTCTACAAGATCATGTTTAATCAAAGGGGTAATAGCGACGAGGGACACCAGAAATGGTCTTCACACATTGTACCCATGTCGGGAATCGAACCTGGGTCTTCGGCGTGACGAGCGAACGCTTTAACCACTAGGCTACCCGACGCCCCTTACTTAGCACACACTGCGTTTGCATATATTATCTCAGATTATAATAAGCGGGCTTCCCTTAAGTTTACCACAAGAAAACTTAGCACTCGGGGTAAAACTGTGATATGTTGTGCTAACTTCAATGACAGATCTGCTATTGCCATTTGATGAATGCCAATATGTTCTCCAGTTAAAACTATCCAAGTCGTGTAAGTTGTCCCAATTTGCCCCAGAAGAGTTCATTGGTGTCCTAGAATTCTACGATCATGGATTGATTATGAATCTTTGTCTGTCAAACGGTTTAAAATTAATGGGGAGGTAAACATCAAGTGTTGTCCAACTCGTTGGTGTTAATGTATATGTAATTCGCTGACATTCTCTTTTGTAAAAAACAAAAGTTACTTGTCAGTTCATCAGTTCTACTCGAGCAGCTGTGCAACAATATAACGCCACACTGAAAGCTAATGCACCCATGACAACCCGGTAATAAATTCAATACAGCATGAATAGAATATCCATTTCGCAACGACGAATGGCAAGTTTTTCAAATTTAGTACTGAGTAAAAGCACATGAATGTAAGTGAAAAGTCCAGAAAGTGCTAGGACTTAGAACCCGACTTGGAACTGCGTGATACCAATCAGATTGCGACACACACGTCCATTCGTTTTACAATGTGTGACATGCCAATGCTGATTGGGAACTAAATAACTGTTGGTCAAATGGTCATTCCACATTTGATGCCCCGACCAGTTTACCCCAAAAGACATTAAAAAAAAACCTGAAGACTTACTTTCAGCTTTCTTTCCTTTTCATAAACAACTCCCTTCGTTGTCTGGATGGCCATCAGGATGAAGCTCAGCATCAGTAAGACCGGAAACATGTACCGCAGCAGGGCATTCATAGTGTCAACGATGTAGGGCGGGTATGGCATTCGCAGCATTTGAACCTCAAGCTCGTTCAGTATAGGAGTTGAGTTTGGGTTGAAATGTTTGATGATGGCTTCATGCAAAAGACGCTGGACACCCAGAAAGTCTTGATAATCTGAAGTATATATATTGACATGCAGAGGGGAGTTTCCATTTGCGTTTATATTAGCAGTTAACACACTGCATTCACAAGTTCATATCAGACAGAATTCAAAGGTACCGGTCTTCCTCCCTAACAAATACTAAAGCAACCTGCTGATTCCGGAACTTGGCAAATCATCACATTATATAATGCAAGAACAGTTTATATCCCATGCCGGAGTTCTTATAGAAACAATAACAATACCATTGCAATGGTATTAACTTATATCCCAATAGTATTGCAACAGTGTGTTCAACAATTGCCCCCGATGGTCACCTTTTCTTTATAGTTTGTCAAACTTGGTCTCTCGGAAGACAGTGTTCCATCGTACCTTGACTTTGATACAGCTGGGCGTTTGCTAACTGCCGCGGAAACTGACAAAAAGACAAACATTGTTGCCTGCTTATCTGTTGTAAATTGTCTTACTGTGTCCTTTCCTTTTTATCATTCGACTATCACAGCGAAAGCTCTAATGTAATAATACCAACAAGTTACCTGGACCGTAAAGGGATCTTGGAACACTAGAAGCCACGAAGGGAGTGGACTCTGTGGTGTGCCAACCACCATATCTGTCCCCTTTTGGACGAATGGCACATCGCAATGTCTTGGGTAGGACCGTGTCTGTCATTGCAACGTTATCAAATTCAACAGCAAAGCCAACTTGTTTAGAATTGTAACTGTAGTAGTCCAGCATATCTTTTCTCGATGAAAATCCTCTGAACGTAGGCAAACCTGTATGAATGGTAAAAATGTATATGCAATGCATCCAATGCTATATCATGAATCAATAAACAGTAATGGGTTAGGTGTTGGATGTTGGCAAGTAGATATATTCATATGGATGAACCGTTTAATAATTGAAAGGATATCCAGGTAAAAGTGTTATAAGTTAGACGAAAATATTCAGGAACCAGATTAGACGAGGTAGAGGTTCAGAAAGTCACTTTTAGTTGATGAATTAACACTGGAGTGTGGATTTACTACACTAAACGTTTCTCTTCAAACAATATAGTATGGTATTTAATGATGATAGGAATAGGGGTGTTGTGCACCAGGTGCCCCGATTCCACGCTAAAAAACGCTTCGCCACTTAGGCCTTTGTTTGTACAAGCTGCTATCAAAAAAGGGGTCTGTGTCTATATATGATTGTAAGATGTGTTTGAATCGTTTGAAAATGTAGAAGATTGCCTGGGTTATATTTGAATCAGTGAGCTTTGTAACCGGTTTGAACTGACCCTTCTACATGCTATATAAAGAGACAGATCTTGAGGCTGTGTCATTTCTTTTTGACATTTCTCAACGGTGAAAAGACCTAGAATGAAGTCTCTCAATAGCACTTCCTTTGATTCGTTTTGGAAAATGCAGCTTAGTAACATCTCAAGGTTAAAATGATTTTTTTGTATTGTTGGTAACATTGTAGAATTCTTTTTTTCATAATTCTATGTAAAGTCATGAAACAGATATAAATACTTTGGTGAATCTCGTTGGGTCAAGACGGAGACCAATATATTGTTTAACCATTAACCTGATTTGTACTACATTTGACTAATTTTATTTACTTTCAGAACTAATTTGATATTATATTAAAATCATCATTACGCGACTTGAAAGTAAGATAATAATAACGTATTTTTTTATATATGCGATCATACAAATTATTCTGTAGGCGTACAAAATACACATGTGACGTAATTCTCTCAAAAACTGTTGTTGTTTTTCTTTCTTTTTCTTATTAAATAGAATGACAAGCAAGAAAGTAAGCAAGTAACACAGTGACATCTGTTGACAACTTGGATGCATGGGCCTCAACTAATAACTGCTGTGACGACGATGGCTCAACAAACAGCTAGTAATGATGGTGTATTCCTCATCACATGTATCAGCGAAGACAACTGTGTCTTTCGTCTCTAGCAACTTAGTTCAATGTATTTTATTTCTTGGTATCAGAATGTTCTCCTTTCAACTTTTGACCTTGCACTGTTGATAACTCATTATTATGTATATGTATGTACTGTGATATTTCTCATTTTTACTCATATGTATGTGACGTCCTGCGTGTCTCGTAGGCCATAATGGCCGGACACTGTACACACAATTTGTGTGTTTTTACTGTCATTGTTGTACAGTGTGTGACACGTAAAAAAATAATTCCTTCTTCTTCTTCTTCTTCTTCTTCTGTATTGGCTCAAGGACAGTCCACCTCGTCTCCATCGTACAGTTGTGATTTGTGTAACAAGTCATTTACCTACGCCAAGGGTCTGATGAGACATAGGCGTACTATACATGGCAATGAGAGTTATGTATGTGAAGAATGTGGAAAGCCATTCTCATACATTAATAACTATAAAGTCCATGTTTGTCGTTCAAACCGAAAGAGACCTGATCTACAGACAGTTAAACACTCCAGTCTGCAACCACTGAACCGCATATCAGCTCATAATGTTGCCCCTGAGACTGGTCTATTTCTGGCGTTGACTTTTTTTGTATTCAGCTACTCAATTAACATATGCACAATGGCTATGACGTAATGCTTACATTTGAAATACGTGTTCAGAGAAAAATTGGTTAAAAAATTGTCAGTAAAAATAATATATCGAAAATAGAGTTCCCTGTACGTAATGGTTTCGTTTTCGACATTGTGTGTTTGTGTTACAGTCACAATGACCTCATACGGAAAATGTACGCTTGCTGGAGAATGCGGAAGAAAATACTTCACCAAAGTATGTGTATTGGGTCGCACGGGAGCCACCGCCTTCAAAATAATAGCTATTTCTACCATTTATTTTACCTACGTCAAAATATACCTGCGTCAAAAATCGGCAATCATTGAGTGGACGCTTCGCATTCATTTCTAGATACTAGAAACATCAAATATTTCAGACAATAAAAAGCAACTGTGATCATATACATTTCTTGAAAACATACAACTTATTAAAATTGTGATGATGTGGACGACATCGCTTTACATATTGATTAACATTCTAACTGTGCACACTGCTTATCGCTTTTCGAGACAGGTGCCCCAGCTTGATGTATCAATACCAATGAGGATGTACAGACAGTCGCACAAACATCGCCGTCCATCGCTAATGGGTAATAAAATAACTGAAATTGCTGAATTTAAATTTGAATTCCTAAACAAATCTAACTGTTTTATCAATAATTATATTCAGACAAATAAAAAAGTTAAAAACCCAAAAAACTTAAATCTTCTAAATATGAGTGAAGTTTTAAGTTACAACACGATAAACAAGATCACAGTTACCTGTGCCTTTAACTACATGCACATACATATATACGTGTGAATATTAGACATAATAGTTGCCTCCTCACGTGTTCAATACATTACAAAATATTTGTTATGGTTTTCAGTAAGATAACATTAAAGGCAACTTAATGGATTAATTTTGTAGCAGAAACGTTGTGTTACTAATTGACTGTTGAGCTTTTGACTATGTTATATAATATATTAATTAAGGTGGGGTTGATGAACACATTTATTTTGAAAATGTCAGCAGATAATATGGGCATCTTTAATGCTTCCGAATGATTATGATTCAGAGAGATGAGGGGATTCTGATTGTTTGGGCGTGTACTCTCAACCCTGCACCAGAGCATATTACGCGGTGGTATAGCAATGCGAGGCAGCCCAAATCGTGTATTTATATTAAGCGGTTCAACTGACTGTGACTTTAACTTCTTTCAGTGGCATTTAGAAGTTGGTGTGATGAAGTAAGACAAGTTCTATGGACTAACAACTTCTTTATTACAATAAGTGCGACGTTTCGGTGTAGATCCTAACACCTTTATCAAGCAAGTGATGGATAGTGCTAAGCAACATAGGTAGGTATATATACTTATTAACATCAAGTTTATACAGTAAATTGATTGATGGACACAGAGAGCTCATTAAGATAATTGATGTGACTTTGTCATCATTTGCAAAGAGCTGGTCCGTTCAATTTAAAAAATATGGACAAGCAAATTTGTAACTGAGCAGGTCACAGGTTGTGCTTCTAAAATATGATAAAATGTATAAATAATAATTCGCTGATAGTTACGTTTTGACATTGGGGATATGTTACTTTACTTATTTTACATTATCCCTTCACCATCTAACATTAACATCAATACCTCGCATATTGTTTCTCACAACAGTATAGGTTATAAAAGTGAGACTTTCAGAAACATCCCTTAGAAAGAAGAATATTGCGAAACGCAGATATCTATTTCTTGTGTGGTTTTCTGCTTCATCCCCGCATTGTATACATTTCATCACGGTGTATTTGTATGTATATAAGAGACGGCATGCGTATGGCGAGTACACACATAGAAGACGGGTCCAATCAATATCACCATGCTCAGTTAATCGTCACTACTTTTGTCTTATTACACATGATCGCCTTTGTGTTGGTCGTGCACGTGGTTACAGGACCTTTATCTCTGAGGAAATACAGAAAATGAACTTACTTGAATAAGCATATGTGGAGGTATGGTTGTGGAGTGTTCCGTTAATATCCGTAATAAGTCCATTGATGAGGGTATTGTTAGGTGTGAACAGAACCGTCACATCACCATACCAGTAGTACGACACTCGTCGAGCCACGTCTCTGGTGTAATATGATTGTGCTGGTTCATGTCTGATATCTACCAGAAATCTCATGCTGAAGAATATCACTCCAAACAGGAGAGGTAAAACAATTTCAAAGACTGTCACACAAATCTTTTTACGTTGTAGAAGGAAATTCTTCCACATAAGCAGCCGGAGCTGTCGAAAGAAGGCCATGTTGCTTGATAAGCCGTCCCTCTGTCCACCTTACGTTAATAATGTAAACTTGTCACACCTTGATCACGTGTTTTACGCGAGATGACGAGATTGTTACGGGGACGCCTCAGTGGATATATATGTCAAATGGTAGCTGTCATTAAATATCCGGGTAGCGTTCATGACTTTCCTCGTTGACGGCTGATTGGTGTACACAGTAACGTGACCTGCTTTCTCGGAAATATACGAACGTGGAAATGATACGAACGTGGAAAAGCCAAAACACATTCCGCGGATTTCTCTCTCCATTAGTTGTCTCCCCTTTCCGTGCGCAATCTACCTTCCCTGTTGTCTTATTTAAACCAGACATTAAAATATGTGTTATGTAACCCACTTGAATGTGAGACGGGCCACTTCACATCTGGTCCTGGGGATTGACTGTCAGTGACCACAACGCCCAAACCTGAATAACAAGTCAAACCTGGGTATTATTAGCTTGATCCAATTCCTTTGAATATAGAACTAAAGAAACAGTCCATGACGCCATGACGTAATGACTGCATTGGAGAATTGATTTATTATCAAAATCAATGCACATAATATTTTTTTATGTGAACAGGATCCGAGTGAAAAACGGCAGATTATACGTCAATGACTAAAACACGAGGGACGATTGTCGATAGGGCTGTACACACAAAGGGATATAAACACAATGACCATGTGAGGCGGGAAGAAGCAAGGACAACACGCGAGCCCTGCGAAACGAGCCACCCCTACTTTTGAATGGCTTGCCCTCACTTGCAACCACAGCAGTTGTTTCACCTTTCAACAGGTGGAGATTATCCAGATCAATATAAATGATGTATTTTGGCCTATAATTATTTGGTATTTTTTAAACATGAAGACTTCAATTATTCAAACATACCGTCTCAGGACAATTAAGAAACTCATTATGAAAAAACAACATTATCCCGTTTAAACTTGAATGTATTAAGTCATACCTAAATCTAAATAAACTCCAGAAAGTGATATATGTATTTATATTTTTTCTTAACTATTTTGATTTATTTAAGGGAGCAGACAAAATGATGAAGATAAAGATGGTGGGCACCAATCAACCTTATTACGTATTTTTTTCAAAAACAATATTTATTTATTTTCAACAATGATGTACATTTATGCATCTTAAAATATATTTTGTATTTTAGATAGGATGAAATAATCTCAAAATAATTTCATATTACTAGTTTTAGGTAGAAACTCAATATCACAGTTAATTATTTTCAGAATTAACAGACAATACAGAGTATTAAGACATGTAGAATTAGGTTTGTCACAAGTATATTCTTTAAACCAAAGATTTATTATTTACCATGATTACTGAAAAAAACACTTCTTTAATAATGCAATTGTTATAGTATCATAACAGATAAAGAGCCCCAGTATGCATAGCTAGCTTGATTTTAATGATAATTATTTAGCATTTCTTGGGATGATAAACTGGACATATGACAAAATAAGAAATGTATTTTAATTTATTATTCTCCAATTACAAGGTTTACAGTGGTTCACGTTTTTCACATAATCTAATTGGCTGCCTGGGAGTGGAAAGCTGTGTCGCTATTTTAATCAGAGACCTTAAATTATACTAATGTGTAAATTTTCAGAACATAGTAAGTGAAGAAAAACTCAAATTTATGGGTGATGAAGAAATGACCATCAAGAGGTCCTCTTTTAACATTTTACCATAAACCTCATTTCTTTACATTAGCAATGTCTAATTTTAATTTTATGAACAGGTCACACAAAGGGATGTAAACACAATAACCATGTGAGTCGGGAAGAAGCAACGAGTACGGTACACGGCGAACCCAGCGAAACGAGCCATCCCTACTTTTGAATGGGTTGCCCTCATCTGGCCTACACCTTATATCGCCTACACCTCATATGGCCTACACTAAATACAAATGGTTACTGTCACACCCCTGTTGTGTAGAATGGTACTGTCCATTAACCAAGTAATGATTTCATTCATTAATATGAATTAATGACCTGAGTACATGGGCCTTTGAACAAATGATGTAGTGCTAATGTTATAAAACATGAAGATGATGGATATAAATGTACAGTGCTATGATAATACATGTGTATTTATGATATTTGATGTTGTGAAAACATTTGAGTTGTGAAGATAAATGTACAGTGCTGTGATAATACATGTGTATTTATGATATTTGATGTTGTGAAAACATTTAAATTGTGAAGATGATCTCATATACAAAATGAAATAACAGTATCAAAAGTCATTTACATTCTTTGTTATCTTGTTGTAAGAGTTCATTTTACTTAAGGGATAAGGGTACAAGTGTGGTGTGCACTCATCCATAAATTTGTTTTGATAGTAGTGTAGGCGATATGAGGTGTAGGCAAGATGAGGACAGGCCTTTTGAATGGAACATCCCAACCGTAGAGTCAGGAATACCTGTCGGGTGAATGACGCTTTGTTGAGTGAGTGAGTGAGTGAGTTGGGTTTAACGCCGCTTTTAACAGTATTCCAGTTATATCGCGGCGTGTCAGCTTAATGTTGGAGGAAAGCCCGAAGTGATATATATAGAGGATTAACCACTATGTTCTACAAATATTTGCATTTTAATACCCTTGTAATTTTACGTTGTTATTTTACTGCAACAGTTACCTCCAAACTTTATTCTTTTGTTATTTTGTCAGATTAGAAGTTAAGACTTACTGACAATAGGTAATTTAAAAATAACATTTTGTTCTTTTTATCTTCATGAAAACAAGACATAATAATAAATATGTATTTTAGTGATCTGTTCAAATGTGATTTCTTTTTGTAAAAAGTATTAAAATTAAAATTAGACATTGCTAATGTAAAGAAATGAGGTTTATGGTAAAATGTTATAAGAGGACCTCTTGTTGGTCATTTCTTCGTCACCCATAAATTTGAATTTTCTTTACTTACCATGTTCTGAAAGTTTACACATTAGAATAACTTAAGGTCTCTGATTAAAATTGCGACACAGCTTTCCATTCCCAGGCAGCCAATTAGATTATGTGAAAAACATAAACCACTGTAAACCTTGTTATGGGAGAAAAAGAGGATTAACCACTGTGTTCGGTTGTTACCGAAAAATCTACACACTCGTGATTAATCTGGAAACGATCAATCTTTGCCAGGCGGACCGTACATCTCACGACCAAGATGTTTTGCAACCACAGCAGTTGTTTCCCCTTTCAACGGGTGGAGTTTATCCAGATCAATATAATTGATGTATTTTGGCAATAAGTATATGGTATTTTTTAAACATGAAGACTTCAATTATTTAAACATACTATCTCAGGACAATTAAGAAACTCATTATGAAAAAACAACATTACCCCGTTTAAACTTGAATGTATTAAGTCATGCCTAAATCTAAATAAGCTCCAGAACGTAATATATGTATTTATATTTTTTCTTAACTATTTTGATTTATAATATGGAGCAGACAAAATGATGAAGATAAAGATGGTGGGCACCAATCAACCTTATTACGTATTTTTTTCAAAAACAATATATTTTTTTTCAACAATGATGTACATTTATGCATCTTAAAATATATTTTGTATTTTAGATAGGATGAGAAAATCTCAAAATTAATTTCATATTATTAGTTTTAGGTAGAAACTCAATATCACAGTTAATTATTTTCAGAATTAACAGACAATACAGAGTATTAAGACATGTAGAATTAGGTTTGTCACAAGTATATTCTTTAAACCAAAGATTTATTATTTACCATGATTACTGAACAAACCCACTTCTTTAATAATGCAATTGTTATATTATCACAGCAGATAAAGAGCCCCAATATGCATAGCTAGCTTAATTCCAATGATAATTATTTAGCATTTCTTTGGATGATAAACTGGACATATGACAAAATAAGAAATGTATTTTTATTTATTATTCTCTCATTACAAGGCTTTCAGTTGTTTATGTTTTTCGCATACTTTTCAGCAAAGCCTCGTTCTAATCGTGACAGATTAATCACTCGTGTATAGATTTTTCGGTAATAACCAAACACAGTGTTTAATCCTCTATGCCAGACGTTTATGACTTCGGTGAAACCCACGAACACGGGTATGGTGCTGACAAACCTAGAAACATAATCGGGGCGAACTGGGATTCGAACCCACAATCATAGGTTTATAGCGTGCCCAAGGGACGCAACCCTGCATAGCGAATCGAGGCGCCGTAGATGACTGGGCCACCCGTGCCCCCAGAATGATTTGTATAACGTTTTGAATCGTACATAAATATTGGTGTGTTCACTAAACAGACACACTCGTAGATGGATGATGAGAGAGGGAACAGTAAGGTAGCCTGTGGGTTAAAGCGTTCGCTTGTGACGCCGTACACCCAGGTTCGACTCTCCACATGGGTACATTGTGTGAAGTCCATTTCTGGTGTTCCCCGCCGTGATATTGCTGGAATATTGCTAAAAGCGGCGTAAAACCATACTCACTCACTGCTGAGAGCCGCGTCGGACACATGCGGTGTACACATGTGTTTGCAAAGGAACTGTCAACTGCAGAACGAGTGTTTTCCCTGAAATACACCCTCAACTATTACGTGCACTCTGCATGATAAGTGTTAAGGAGGTGGAGCCTCTTTTTTTCATCAAAGTAAACAAAAAAAAAATAATGTAATTGAATGCAAAACAGCTGAAGGCATGTGTCATAGGTGTTGTTTATGCTTACACATAAAGCGACAAAGCCCTTTCCATATACAATAGAAATCTCTGCACAAAGCAGAGTCGATTGTACGATTCCGACTATATCATGAGCATGTGTTTATAAATCTCTATCAAACAGTGATAATACCAGGTGTTCGCGTATCCTGCCCCACCGGTGGCACCCGTCACAAACGCATGCAAAGGCAACTGTTCACCTGAAAATAAAATCTACACATCCTAACGCACGTCTTTTACTTCTGTGATTTTACTGGTGAGATCAGAGATAATCCATGATGTGACATTGATCCGAGTATGTATTGTAGGTTGCACAACTTCAGCAACGTTGGTCTCGGAGAGAGGTGAGATGGGTGACCACGTGACAGCGGCAGCGGCAGCGTGACTCCAGTCCCACACTGATGCACATGTTACATACGTGTCACCTTGGGCAAGTGTGTTTGTTCGAAGTATGACCTTGTTCACCCAGCAGTAAATGGGTACCCGTTAGTTCGAAAATAACTGTTCATTTTCAAGCGCCTCACAGGCAGCTTGGGTTGTATACTCCAAAATGAGATTCGAATGAATACCGCAGTAGCATAGCATCCACTTGATCAGTGGAATATGGCTCTTTGTAACTAGACTTAATAATACGTAGAGGAATTTGGCGCATTATGACTGGACTTAATAATACGTAGTGGAATTTGGCGGATTATAACTAGACTTAATAATACGTAGAGGAATTTGGCGCATTATGACTGGACTTAATAATACGTAGTGGAATTTGGCGGATTATAACTAGACTTATTAATACGTAGTGGAATTTGGCGGATTATAACTAGACTTATTAATACGTAGTGGAATTTGGCGGATTATAACTAGACTTATTAATACGTAGTGGAATTTGGCGGATTATAACTAGACTTATTAATACGTAGTGGAATTTGGCTCATTATAGCTAGACTTATTAATACGTAGTGGAATTTTGCGCATTATAACTAGACTTAACCCTCTTGGTGCCACGGGACCATATACTGTCCCTCACTTTTCACACCCGCATAGTGCCAGGGGACCATATATGGTCCCGAGAAAATGCCCTTTTTAAACTGTGAATTTTGATATTTAACACTGAGTGCGCAAAGTCAAAACTATAACCATCATCACCCCAATCATCTTAGCTTTAACATCGTGTAACTCATACTTTATACAATGCTACGGATTGCGAAATATGGCGAGATTAGTAAAGCGGCTACCGCTCTTCTCGGGCTTTTTTTGCCATGTTTGAACACCAAGCGAATGACGGTGAATTTTGATTATGCACCCATGTCACAAACACGTAAATATTTTCAGACAAAATCCTTGTTCATAAGAAAAAATATGATCTGAGTGGTCAGAAAGACATATTTTTCCCAACTGTATACTTATTCACGTAAATACAATTCTGTTCACTCCTTTAACAAGTTTATTTCCACGTTTTGTATATTTTTATCGACTATAGGTAATGGCGGAATGGTCGGTACATATGAGAAAACGACAGTGTGTATTTCCATTACATTTATGACATTCATTGAAAGAATTTATAACCATAATCACCCTAATCATCTCAACGTTAATATCGTGTAACCCATATTTTATGCAGTGCTACGGATTGCGAAATATGGCGAGATTAGTAATGTGGTTACCGCGCTTCTCGATCTTTTTCTGCCATGTTGAACTTTTTGCGAATGAAGGCAATTTTTTATTATGCACCCATGTCACATACACGTAACTATTATTATATCAGACAGCCAATTTGAAAAAGAAATGTGATCGGACAGGTCAGAAAGATTTACTAGTCCCCACTGTACAGTTATTGGCTTAAGAGTACTAACGTTTAGTCGGCCACGGAAGTTTTTTGTTCAAGTATTGCATATGTTAATCGACTGTGTGTCATGGCGATTTAGCACGGCGCTACATACCAACCGACAGTGCAGATGGTCTTTTTGTTTATGATGCTGATTTACAGAAAATATTCAAAACAAAGATATGGAAATATAGCTATAATCGTTAATATTAAGTTGGTATAGTGTATATTTATGGGCAGGAGGTTCATGATCAAAACCTAAACATTGAATGGCCAAGCCCGAAGTGATTGACAGGGCACATTCGCATCATATCTGTGCCGCGATTTCTTGTTTACCGGTTGTCCTTCATACTTGCCCGTTCAGACAAATAACTGCTCCTTTTTTCATATGAAATGACTAAGAGTCATGTGTGATTGCTCAAACTACCCGACCGTGATAGTGACTTGCCCTAACTGTTTCACATTTTTGTCGCAAATGGAGATTTCAAAAGTGTGGCCACGACATCTAACGTGAGTCGACGCCATATTGTAAACAAATTGTGTCAAGGTCTGTCCCGCATGTGGTAGCTCGGCCCCCGTTCTGTCGATGGTACACGCGATACAAACATAATGCAACTATTGAAAACATCAACATAACTTCTACAATGATGACATCAATACCTTTTTGTATTTGGATTAACCGCTTATGGATACGCTGTGCTGTTAGGTTCGATTTCGATTTGTTTTTCCTTTCATTGAAACTGTGATAATGGCGCTGTGATTGGTTTGCTGAAATAGTATTTTCCATGAGTCTAATGTACATGGTACATGCTGTGATTGTAGAAGATAATTGATAACCAATTGTGTATGCATATATATAATCAAATACACATTAGTAATCTCTTCAGAAAATGGAACATATTACAGCTCGTTTTCAAACATTCTGCCATGGATATTAGTTAAAAAAATAATATTAGATTTACAAAACATTTATGTACACTTTACTCTCGATTAACGTACGATAATATATTGCAAGTCTTCAGATCTTATTTGATATGTCATCTGAAATGTCATCAATGAGTAAAATTAATTTTATTTCGTTACAATCCTTAAATAATTAAATTTTCGTTGTGTTCATGGAAAGTCCTGCATTCTGATTAGCTGAATTGGTCACGTGTTATTGCATTCATTTCCCAATGAATGTAAAAAATGAAGCCACGCCCACCGCGGCGCACTACTTTTATTACTTCGGAATGTCGGGGAATCCCAATATTACAGTCGAGGGAATTCCCTTTCTGCTCACGTGTATCGTCATGCACAGGACATTTAGCGACTTTCATGCATATTCATTGTCCAAACTACCCTTTGAAACCGAAGGCCTAGAATGAATGAAACAGCAAACGTGCAGGCTCGCTCGCCTGTTTTTTTCCCGCTCGCCCCGGTTCAACTTTCATGTCTTCGGGTTTCATTTATAACTAGCATTTCTCCAACTGTGATTTACCGTAATCAGGGAAGTAATGTTTGAATCACGCAGTAAATGACCATGTTATTTGAAACTTCCGCCTTCTCTCGGACATATTTCTTCCGGTTCGTTACAGTCTGACTGTTCTGCAGTTCTTTTCGCCTCTTGCCTTAATTGACAGGTCAAATGAACATTGTTTTAATCCCACTCTCCGTTGATTGGCTACTGACTGTGTAGGCGTGTCAAGTTATGTGCATAAATTAAACGATCACCTGATTCATGTCACGCCACTGTATGTATTTCTATACCTGGAATGTTTATCAATGTCGTCATTTTTGTCTGTTTTGATATGCAACTGTTTTGGGTTAAACTATTGTAGATAAAACATGTTTTACGTTGTCGAATTTAATTATAAGCATTGACTGTATATTTTTTTCGGTTCATTGAGGAATGAATCGAAAAGCCGATGTGCAAACTTTTGTAAGAATCCGCTAAGCGGATTCATACAGTTTGCATATCGGCTTTTCGATTCATACCTCAATGAACCGAAAGAAATACACAGTCAATCCTTAAATTTTATTCAAATAGACTAATAGACGGTCGGTGATTTCCCGCCGCTGTGAATTTGTCGTCTGGACAGGTGCGCGTGATTTGACCTCGCGTGTTGTGACGTGGATGACGTCACATGAATCAGCTGATCTAATGCTGGGCAGTATGATGGATACACATGGTTTCATTTTCCAAATAACAATATTCTCTTTCACTGAACTAGAAAGCATGTCTAGTACACCACGATTGGAAAATGTCTACGGCGAGTGACGAGTGAATGAGACCGCTTATCATTTGACTAACAGTGTTAGAATATTTGGCGCAGTTTTCTAATTTTGGTATGTTGACATGTGCTTTTCATATCTGTTTGAAGGCTTGATATTTCAACAACAAGAAATGTGCATTCAGTTGAGTACAATGAGAAAGCTGTCAAAATGGATCCAATATCTAAACAACCTGGATTTTTTATATTTTAACTTCATCTATTAATCTCGAATCGTTCAATTTATAACATACACAGTAAAAGTAATTAGATCTACTCACAATATATAGATAATCAATTTCTGAAAGACAAACAGTTTTCAGTGTAAATGTGATTTCGTTTTCATGTTTTATATAGGTCTTTTTTCACTCTACATTATCTAAATTATCAAATACTTCGACCAGTGACATAGTTGTAATTAGATTCTACTTTGTTTTGTATTTCTAAGTATGAAATAGATTTTTTTTTTAAATAAACATTTGTCTAAGAGAAAAATCAATGCATTCTAATTTTATTTTTACCATTTTAATTTGTATATCTTCCCTCCAAGCTAGTTTAGCTAGGCCAAAATTAAGAAAAAAAAGGAAAGACATAATAAACCATTTTTATTAAAGATTTTGCTGGTTAAATTTTCGAAGCACAATACGAAGAATATATTTTTCCTTTTAGGACAAATGATTCGATTACTTTCATATCATTGACCGATGTTGATTATCTTTTTCAAACTTTTCCTTCAGTAGAATATGGGATGGAATGGGAAACTAGTGGAAATAAACTATCACGTGTGTCCTTAAATGTACATGTACATGCAGAGCTAGGTGTAAATACACTTCTAAAATCGTATTTATAAATCAAATGAATAAATGAAAGAAAAAGTGGTATTTCATGGACTGGCCATACAAGTATATTTTGAGCAAAGGTCTAAGCTAGGCAGCCAAGGTACGAGGATGTGTTTTCTGGTGGACATAGTGAAACAATGACATATGGCGCCCGAGTTGCGAGTGATCGAAAATAGGTTTGTTGAATAGATTTGCTGCCCATGAAAACGTTTCAACAATTTTGATTGAATCTACATGTACTTACTCTTGGGTGGTATTACGTTAGTATAATATTGTTAATTATTAAGAAATAACAATGATGCCCGATATTGAGCGATGTCAATTTGACTATTGTTAGGGCTGTTTAGCGATCTTTCACATTTTGTCCTTTGAAAATGTACGATGTCAGTTACCCCGAAGTTGTTTTTATCACTAATAAAAGAGCACGGTCATTGAAACATACATGGATGTAACCGGGATTTCTTCAAGATATACATTCCAAACTGTCATTCGTTTTGTGACATAATCTTTGAAACAGTCTTCGTATGAATTAATCACGACCACTTCCGTCAATTTTGTTTTGACGTCAAAAACACGCACAATTTCATCAGGATTTTTTATCGGTAAATATAACTCACGGAACATTCTCAGTGAATGTGTACTTCAACATAAATATCATATGTCTATCACTGTTAGGACATGTACTTGCCAATGATATGAATTATTGGTCATTTACATATTACGATTAATGTGGAAAAGTAGGAAACTTATAATACCAGCACATTTATCGATGGCTGGGCAGTGCATAGATCTTTTGGATTTGGTGACTTTAGATACTGTTGGAAAGACAATCAACTCGAGTTGCATGTTATACAATTTGGTTACACTGTATGAAGCAATAAAGACGTTGCAACACTTTTGATACAATGTATACGTTTTTGTAACCGCGACGTCAGCACAGTGCGACACAGCGGTTTGCAGGCTGACTGACGTCCAGGCACCATGAGGGTTAAAAACAATAAAATAAACAAACAAAAACGTGTGGGGCGACCAATGCAGTAGTACCATGTGACGCTAGCAGAGACCTCACAAACGAGGGAAAGGATTTCTGAGCGTCATATGTACACATTATCTGTATAGTGGGTGAATTTGGTTTTACGCCGCTTTGAACAGTTATTTATTTATTTATTATTTATTTCAGTTATATCACGATGTGTCCGCTTAATTAGGGAGGAAAGCCCGAAGTGATTGAGGTCTCATGATCACGAGCACGGGTATGGTGATTACAAACCTGGAAATATAATCGGGGCGAACCGTGATTCGAACCCACGACCATGATTTCTGGCGAGCCTAAGGGACGCAACTCTGCACAGCGAATTGCGACGCCTCAGACGACTGGGCCACCCCTGTCCCTACAGTATCTGTATATAATGACCAGTAAATACTATGAAGCAGTTCCGTCGAAGTCACAATATCAAAATGTTTGGCTTACCGATAAAGCTCGGGTAATCGATTTATACTTCCGATTGTAAGATATGATAGTATTCTATGACTTTGTTGAAGTGTATTACAGCCATTCTACTGGTGTAATCTCCGAGTGTCAGGCGGAATAAAATATTAATACTGAACACTCACAGTGAGTGAGTATGGTTTTACGCCGCTTTTAGCAATGTCGCGGTGGGTAACGTAACACCAGAAATGGACTTTACACATTTTACCCATGTGGGGAACCAAACGCAGGTCCGTCAGCGTGACGAGCGAATGCTTCAACCACTAGGCTACCCAACCTCGCCTGAACACCGACAAGGGTTGTCAAATCTAACTCATTCACTCACCACTACAATATGTTGTATGTGGATCGTAGAAATGAGAAGTCTTTTGGCTGCGTCTTTGAGCTTTTACAGTCTGTGAAAAAAACCCATCTCCTATGGGCTAGTATTCTCACACACAGTAACACATCAAACCATCCTTTGAAAACATGATTTGATATCGTGTTCCTGGATAAAAGGAAACAACGATTACTAATCAAGGAATCAATTCGAGACATGTCAACAGTAAAGGTAGCTTTTCAGGCTCCATAACATACCCCGGATTAGATTTCATACATCCAGAGCTGAAGCTCTCATATATCAAATTTATATTCAGACGTCTCAATTCGTATAATCAGAAATAGAAATAATCAGTGTAGAAATTCGACATATCTAGAATGAACCTCGGTGTATATCAAGAAAATCTGAGATATCACGAATTGGTTTTGATATATTTACATATAATTATCAAAATGAGAATTATGTCCTTATAAAATTGGAATAAATGGCTTTTTCTCACCAAATAACATCGTTGTCTCTATGACTGACTTACAAAAGTTAATATTATCATCTGTGACACAGTGTCCCCATTGTCTTAGTAGTGCGTCTAACTGTTTGCTTGAGATCTATACAAGACTTCTATTTGGGGCTGTTTTACAGTACAAAGGTGTTTGTGTTATCCTTCTAGTTTTATGTAAATAGCTGTGGAATCTTATTATTATATAATCCTTTAATTCCAGCTTATGAAAATAATATCATATATGAAAATTAATCGTCTAGTCACAATATGGCTGAAATAATTCCGATGTGAATATATAAATTTAAATTCACACTATTCAATGAATGGTGTAAAATACATTTTTGGTGTCCCCTCATGGAATAATGCTAAAAACGCTGTAAAAAATAATATACACCAATTGAAACAGAAAATGAAAAAGAATTGATAGGTGATAACGGGGAAAACTAACGCAATTCAAGCAACACAGTAGGTGCAATATTTACTGCAGCATTCAAAAAAGAAGTTTCATAAAAATAATACATATGTACATTAAAATGAACTCATTACACTGACACAACAACATCTGATAATCTTCCAGATAAATCTGGTATCACATGCAAACATTTGCTTCCCTTATTAAATGTTCTGTTTTACCGTCCGTCAATAATGCTATATTTATACATACACATTAGTAATTTAACCAAACAAGACACAAATCACATACAGTTAAACACTGTTGTGTCGATCTTTAATCTGTCGAACTTACGCTTATCTCGCACTAAAACATTGATCCCTGCGTATTCCTTCTTTATTTATCATTTTCGGTTGTGTCGAACTTACGCTTGTCTCGCACTAAAACATTGTCCCCTGCTTATTCCTTCTTTATTTATCATTTTCGGTTGTGCCGAACCTCTGATAACGCCAAGTATTTACGTAGGTCCCTTCAATTTCGACACAACGGTGTTTGACTGTATTTTAAACAATCAAGTCGGTTATATGTAGATACGTAGTAAATAAATAGAACATAAATATTTTTACCATCAACCTTTTACCATGAACATGTTTGTTTAAGAGTTCTCAAGATTGTTCGCGATGTGGCTAAACAGTGCGACCACAGCAGTTAAAGCCGTGTGCAGGTGATCAGTTATGCGATGCAAAAAGATAATCTTAAATAACCTTTGGAATGTTAAAAATGCCGTTTAGAGCGCACGGCGACCTCGTGAGCTGAAACCCATCTCTTAGCTGTGCAAACTTAAATCTTCCATATTCATGCCGGGGCATAACTCAAAGTAAATCAACGTTAAAGAGCGGGAGGTCGCTTTGTGGAAGGTGACCTAGGATCGTGTATTGTAGGTTCGAATCTTGATCTCGGAGTATGGTGCTTGGTTAGTCTCCATGCCCGTGCTCGTGGTTTAACTCAAGTGTTAAACGTCTGTGACCTCACAAATCGCGATATAGCTGAAATACTTATCAATATCAGTCACCTACTCTGGTAATGCCTTTGAAAGATCGTTTTTCAGCAGCCGTGTGATGAAAAAATTGTGATATTTGGGGTTGTCTTCACATCCCCTGCGCCAAGACTAGTTCCACACAAGATATGATTATAAACAGAGATGATGTCAAACTCAAAACACGTTAAGTTCACAGCATACGAACACAATACATATTTCACACACTGACAGGTTCTTTAACGTATTCATATTACAGGTAAGGAACTGTAATCAAAGCCGTGAGAATAAACAGCAACAACTGAAACAGCAATTGCAGCAACAGCAACACATTGTTCTACAGAAACCTTTGGGAGGTTTTTCTTTTGGTGGTACCTGTTGTCGTGTAAATGAGAGAAACACTTGCTCCAGTGTTGTCTGATGGACAGAGTAGTCCTCCACACAATATTGCTCCTTGGTCTGTTCCATGGACGTGAACACCTGGGCCAGACTCACGGAGGTGTCGGGCACCTGGAAGTGGGCGTAGCCCTGGTGGTCGTCAAACACCTGAGTCTGGGGGTATATGGACATGATAAAGTCAACCAGGGGTTGGGTTGGTGCGGTGTTTTGACCGTCGGGAAGCATGGCCATCCTAGCTATCAGGGTGTACCCTTGACCAAACTTGTTCTTGAGATGCTGAGGCGCTCCCAGGCAGACGAACCTTCCATTCACCATTATGGCGATTTTTGTGCACAAGGCGTCACATTCCTCCATGCTGAAAATGAGATCATCAGTGTCAAACATATCGGTACTACTCATAAGATATGCTTTTTTAAGTTATATTTTTACAACCCTCTGCTCAGTAAAAGTATTATAAATGAATGTATCTGATCCAGCTTATTGGCAGTTAGCTGCCAGTTCACTCGCAGTCACTTGTGAAATCAAATACAAACATAACTAAATGTTCTACCCATGTGTCGATCAACTAATCTTTAACAAAAACAAGTCGTACCTGTGAGACGTGAGCACGAGGGTCCTGCCGCACTCCCGGACCTTTGAAAGGACGTTCCAGAGCTGCCTCCTGGCCTTGGGGTCCATCCCTGTGGACGGCTCATCCAGCATGATGAAGGCCGGGTCTCCAACCAGAGCGATGGCAGTGCTCAGCTTACGCTTGTTACCTCCACTGGAATATGAAAACTATCATTAGCGGCCTAAAGATTGCCTTTATCTGTCAAGCTCAACCTTATTAGTACCCTTAATATTTCCGTCAAAGAAAGTCTTCTATGTATTCCATCCCCTGGGATATAACTGCCATGTGCCAGGATGACCGCGAGAAAATACGAGAAAATTCGCGACCGGTGACGACCTTTGCCACAAACACAACCTGGACATGGTCAGTGTGCAGGAGAATCTAACGGGTGACAGGTACAGGCAAGAAATCCTGCATCCGATCCTTGTACCAAACATGGGGCATTCTTCGGCGTAAGATACAAAAACTGGAAGGCATCGGATGTCTCAGTGGAGGCATTAAGAGGGCACACGGCGGCTATCCACGCTGTTGACAATCTCCTCACAGGAGGTCATGTTAGTGTCTTTTGAGCAAAAGTGTACCAGCCACAACTGTCTAGGGCACTCTTGAGCTTCACACCTAAGTGACGCTGTTGACAATCTCGTCACAGGAGGTCATGTTAGTGTCTTTTGAGCAAAAGTGTACCAGCCACAACTGTCTAGGGCACTCTTGAGCTCCACACCTAAGTGACATACCAATGTTGTCTCTAATACACACAGTGAAATGTCCACTAGTGTTATGAATACCACTTCCAATAAAGTCACGCCATTGTTAGTGAAATTGATTCTGAGTCAAGACTTCACTGGCCATTGCGAACTAGAATTTCAACAAGTACAACTGAAGCAACCATAGGTCATTATGCACAATTATGGAGCAATTTTATATCAATCATAACAAAATAGAAAGAACAAGGTATAAGGGCCCTTCACAAGTAATTATAATATTTATCAGATGTGTTCATATGAATAGGAATAAAACTTTGTTCAATTCAACAACTGAATGCACACATGATGTTAATTTAAATGTTAAAAGGGCTGATTTTAGTGGTTTACGGGAAGTGTTTTTTTCCAAATATTTAAACATGTATCTCTGTAAGTCTTTGACCCAAATTGTTTTTTATAGGAGATGAATATAATCAATGAACAACATAAGAATATACATGTAGTAAATAAATCACCTTGGGTCTCACATTTGGTTTTTTTCACTAATATCAGCCATACTTACGCTTGTAAGTGTAAGAAAGAAGAAAGTTCGACGTCAGCCATAATGTCTGATAATTTATATATATTTTTAAGTTTTTCGCAACGTTTAATAAAATATGTCATTTCTGTTGGACAAAAAATGTCCTTTATCCTATTTCGTCCTTTAACGGTGTTTTTTTTACAAAATATGAACGACTTGGGTTCAGAGTCAGTCATCGGACCCTGGTCCGTCTGAGGTATTTAACTCTGAACAGGCTCAAAACACTCTGGGGTGATCTCAGCTCAGTCCCAAGTCACTCATATCTGTTTGGACTGTGATAGATATCAGAGTCAGTGTTTCCGGTGGGTGGTAATATATTTGGTCGGTCAGTTCATTTCGACGAGTACATTTTACGAAACTGACCTTCTCCATGCGGTCGCCATGCCTTTGAAGCATATGGCCCAGTCGGACCAAACTATTCCGTGTGTCTACCAGAATTTTCCAAACCAAGTCATATTTTTTCCGGGCAATAGCCGGTACATGCCACGTAACGGAAACGCCAGTTTACATACCTGTATTCCTGTGTCGGAATGTCTGCATAGCTGTGCAGCATCATGATGTCCAGCAGTTTGGTGCACACGTCGGAGACGCTGCCCTCCGGAACACCACGTAGCCGGGCGTACATGGCGAGGGTCTCTCGTCCTGTCATCTGGTCAATCAGGGCATCAAACTGGGGACAGTAGCCCATGTTCTCCTGCACCTGTAGTCAAGGAAAAGGATTCAATGCTTTAAAGAAACCCATGATTGTCATACGAACCAATTAACTAAAGATCAAACCATCTGAATTTGGGTCCTGGCTTTGTCCTAAAGGATCGTGCTTTAAACCATTGATGTGTCTGAGATATTGCTGTGGTAGCCTAATTGTTTAAGCGCTGGCCCGAAAATGAACAATGTGTTAAACCAATGCTTCATGTCCCGCTGTAATGTGGCTTGAACATGCCTAAACGAGACGTAGCTTTACACAAGCACCCAAAGCTTATTACGCGATAATAAGTCATGACTATAAGAACCACAGATAGAATCATTTTTCACAATACCTGACTGCAATTAGCATGGACATGGACAAAATATACACCGTGTAGACTCTGAATTGTCAATAATAAAGACTGCTCTTGGTAGTTTTTACAATGTTGACGGAAAGTACCTTCTTAGACTGATTCCTAACATCATGTTTCCACAGAAAGGCATTTCCACCCGTCACCATCACTTCTCCCGTCATCATCCTGAACGTCGTCGTCTTCCCGGCACCATTCTGACCCAGCAGACCAAAACACTCCTTCTCGGCTATGCCAATATTCAGATGATCCACGGCCACAACTTCCCCGAATCTCTTGTACAGATTCTTCAGGACAATAGCATCAGAGGAACCGGAAGCTGGGTCTATGCTATCGATGCGTCGGCGCTCAGTAGACACGTCACTGTCTTCCGGAAGGCGACCTTCGATATACTGTTCCCCGTCCTCCTGCACATCGTGTCGCCCACTGCAATAGGCAATCTTCTGCGGAATTTGGTAGTCAATCATTAAAATGACTGACATGTAAAAGAATCCATGTAGGATCAGCATGAATATGAAGCGTCCAATTCCTGGCAGTTCCCACTGAAGGAAATCGTCTGAAAATACCAAACAGTTGTTGCCGCAGGTATCTGAAAGTAAAAACCAAAAGGGTATCTGAATTTGACACCTCCCCGAGCTACAAGTCATAAATATAATATAAAAAGTCACTTGCTTTCTTCATGAGGGGGTACGGGTGGCCTAGTCGTCTAATGCGCGGCAATTCGATGTGCAGAGTTGCGTCCCTTGGGCACGCCATAAACCTATGATTGTGGGTTCGAATCCCGGTTCGCCCTTATTATGTTTCTAGGTTTGTCAGCACCATGCCCGTGCTCGTGGGTTTCACCGAAGTGGTAAACTCTAAGACCTGCATCAGTTCGGGCTTTCCTCCCACATTAAAATAACACGCCATGATGTGACTGGAAGACTGTTTAAAGCGGCGTTAAACCCAACTCACTCAATATCTTGACGATTATTCAGTGTTATACAACACGAGCGAGTCATAATGGTTTTGTTTTGTTTGGTTTGTAGTTTAACGCCGCACTCAGCAATATCCCAGCTATATAACGGCAGTTTATAATCAAGTCTGGACCAGACAATCCAGTGACTGACATCATGAGGATGAATCCACCCAATTGGGATACGACATGCTTCAACCAGGTCAGCGAACCTGACCACCCGATCCCGTTCGTCGTCTCTCACGACAAGCGTAGTCACCTTTTACAGCAAGCATGGGTTGCTGAAGTCCTATTCTACCACGGATCTTCACGGGTCGAGTCATAATGACAAATACCAGGGACCTATTCACCACAATAGGTTCGAGGGGCAGTGCGGTAGTGGTTAAAGCGTTGGCTCGTCATGCCGAAGACCCGGGTTCTAGTCCCCCACATTGATACACTGTGTTGAGCCCATTTACTGGTGTCCCCCGCAGTGCTATTCCTGCAATATTGCTAAAAGTGGCGTAAAACTCTACTCACTTCTAAAGCTTCATAGCGGAAGTGACGTCACCATCTCTTTCGTTCCTGTCTCGAACTTATCACACTCAGGATTATGTCTGAGTTACAGAAACTATCATGCTTATCTTCAGCATGTGATATACAATTTATACTACTGCGTTAAAAAACGAACACTGGTTATTCTAAACAGACATATGCATCACCATCATCCTTAAAATCCCATACGGACCGCCTCCGTGGTCTAGTGGTAGAGCGTCCGCCCGGAGAGCGGAAGGTCCGGGGTTCGATCCCCGGCCGCGTCATACCAAAAGACGTTAAAAGATGGTACTTGTTGTTACCCTGTCTGGCGCTCGGCATTAAGGGGCTAAAACAAGGACAGGTCGGCTCGGAGTCAGTATACTTTGTCTGAGTGGGGTATTCATGTTAAACTGCGGCATGGTATCTCAGTGTGCTAGCACTATAAATCGGCACCAGTCCGGACTAGTACAACCAGCCACACACACACACACACACACACACACACGTACATGCACGTCGCTATATAAGTGCAATAATCTTGGACGCGACGTTAGACCCAATTTCACCTCACCTAAAATCCCATACGTCGAGATACCGGGTTGTGAGAATAGTGTACTTTTTCATGAATTTCCCGAGAGAAATGTGAGGCTCAGTGTACCACTCGGTCATGCAAGATTTGAGTATTTGAAACACAACCCCAGTGTATAGCGCGATGAGTCACAGGATTTTTCTCGACAGCTTGACGAGTTCAGTGGTGTGTTAATAAATCGGTCGGTAAGGTCAGCTTGTCCTGACTAGTCAAACATGCGACTCTCAGATAAGTATTGATTAATGTGCGCAGCTTGTGATGTGAAACTGGATCCTCCGATCCGCGGGATAGTACCTTGTTTATGTCACTGATTCACCGATGATTGTCGTTACTACCCTTGTGTGTACATAACAGGCTTCTCCACTCCAGTACAACTACATCTGATATTGGCTCTACTGTATAAACATTGCCCCCTACCTGTATATACAATAAACTACGGTTATAACGAACACGCTTATAACGAACTGACGGATATAAAGAACTTACTTTTTGGTCCCGACTATTTGCTGTAGTTATGCTGTATATATGCTTATAACGAACTACGGTTATAACGAACTAAAATTAGTAGTCCCTTTGAGTTCGTTATAACCGTACTTTACTGTATATACTTGTCAACCGCACTCTGTATATCACTTCCTTGATAACGGTGTTAGAACCTACACAGACACGTCGCTCTTAATTGTAATAAAGAAGTTGTTCATCCATCAATTCTTATCCTTACTTAGTACTCCAACTTCTAAATCCCTATCAAAGAAGTTATCTTGTGCCATGTGTGCATTTAAAGACTGATGGTCTAACGCCCGTATCAAGTTAAGCTGTGGACGTTGTTATTACTGAATGAAACTGAGACGTTCTCGTCTTTGAATGATTTGTTTGTTGGTTTGGTTAATAAAGAAGTTGACATCAGTAAATTCGCTTCCTTATGTGACAAACTCACGCCGTAGTCTGTGTAATCATTGACCGGCTTAACGATTGATACATCATAGCGTTTGATTTACCGGCGAGTTTTGAATGACTGCAAGCAGAAAATTAAGCCATTTGAAAGTATTTTACGCCTTTATGGGATTCTTATTGTTTCAGTTGGAACAGTGCCTTGATCAAGATGGTATCCTCCGTCTATTATATCATGCGTATTATTCTTCCTGGTAGGCCCGTGAAGATCCGGGGTAGAAAAGGGCTTCAACAACCCATGCTTGCCGCAAAAGGCGACTATGCTTGTTGTAAGAGGCGACTAACGGGATCGAGTGGTCAGGCTCGCTGTCTTGGTTGATGCATGTCATTGTATCCCAATTGCTTGGATCGATGCTCATATCAGTGTGCGAGCTCAGCCCATGTTACCGCTTATAGATGGAAACTAAGCCTCGCTTTCACACAGGTTATAAATAGATTCAATGCTAAAAACCCTATAGTGACGTCACAACCCCTGTCACAGGAAGTGACAAAACTGTTCTGTAAACCTCCCTCATATAAATCTTTTTATTACTAATCCTACACACATATGTTATACTTTCATATATTTCCCATGTCCACATATGTCTATTTATAAAAAAAATACCAAAATATAACCCATCGATACATTGTATAGACTCTGAGAACATGTTTGTTGAAGTCACATGACCTCAAAATATTCTCTCACAGGGTAAAAGTCCCACACAAAAATATGGGTTCCATCTATCTTAAGGGTAGGAGGGGCCAATTCCTATGTTTCCTGCAATCACTGATCACTAAGCTTCCCAAGACCACCTTAAAATAGGAGGAGCTACGATGATAAACATAATTTTAATTGGATAATAGACAGTCCCCAATTTCCCCCTCAAAGTGACCACAAAGTGCCACACAGAGCGTCCAGAAATATAAATACATATGGCACCTAAGTGATAGCATCATATTCCAATGACAGATACATTACTTTAGGGCAGTTTAACACCGTTTGTTTGAAATTGACTTGACTGATATGTCACTTAGGGTCTAATTTGTGTGTCAGGGGTCTAAACTGATTGTTTACAGGTTGTGGTGTTTGACATTTGGTTCCTTCTGTCTTAAGCATTCTAGACACAATTTGTCAGTGTTATCACACTAAACAGACATTTGCGCTTAAATAAATCAGAACTTAAATCTCAAATATGCATTGGTTTATTAGTTTTAATTAGGAATAGTAACCCTTCACAGAACCGGAAGTAGTCAAGATTTTTAGTCACGTGAGCTCTATCAGTGAAATGATTGGCTTTAACCTATCGTCTGCTGTAGCAGAATACAACTGTTACTATTGTGGATTATTCCTTTTAGATTATACCTTTGCTATAGCATTTTTTATGCACAATCATGGCTCAATTGTGTATTTTAACTATCATTTTCTTGGCCCTCACTTGGAATACCCTGTGTTTTGCACACTGTCCATCATTATGTGACTTCAAGCTGACACCACTGGAGATGTGCCAAGAAAGGTATGAACATGGAATTCTGACACCCATCACACTCATTAATACTCAAGTGGAGAATATGAAGAGTACATTTATACCATACGGGCTATTGTGTGCATTAATATTATGTAGAACTTTAAAACCTTATGGAATTTTGCATCTTGTGAATATATGTGCATTTATTCTGAAGCCATTGGATCTCTTTATCAAAGCTGGATTATTTTTCATCATTGCAACAGTTAACAGTTTTATGTGTGGGAAAAACATTCTATTCTTTGTTGTTTCTCCTTCTACGAGACCAGGAGGGGAATGCAAGCATTCACCCAAATCCTCTCAATCTATCCAAGCATCATCCAATCAAACCATGTTCAAAATGCCATCCAAAAAGTCAGGTAATTACAGAAAAGATAGAAACAATAGTGGGAATGATGGTATTCCTCCTAAAAAGAAATGTAAAATGTCGTATCATGATGGTAGCCAATGGAGTCCTTGTCAGGTATGGATACAGTTGGGAAAATTTACCAAAGATGGTCCTGATCATGAAATGAATAAACCTAATCACCCAGGTGAGAAAGCATTTAAGTTCAGTGAATATTTTTCGTCGCAAGGAAAAATAATAAAACTAACAAAAGACAGTTGTTTATGCAGAGCATGTTATGTCGATGCACAGAAAAATGCAGACAAAATACCAAAACAAATTCCACGCTGGGTGAAACTTCAACAACGCTTTACTAATGAAAATAATCACTGCCCGGTCTGCCATCATGACATTGACTTGACAGAACCATGCCCATGCCAAACTGCCACACAGTGGATTAAATCCAGTGTCTGGACAATGGGTTTATCTGCTAAATCATGGCAAGAATATTTTAATATCACAAGAAATAATTTTGCTTGTAATGTGAAGGATACTTCGGTAATTTGTAAAGTACATTGTATGGAAAAGACAATGTGCACTTTGTAAATGCAAATCTTCAGGTAGCTGGGAATTTACCAATAAATACATGGATAAAATACAGGCTACATTGACACCACAGTCTGGTACACTTCAAATGTCAAATACAAACTGGATCTGTGAAAATTGCCTTAAACATTTACTGAAAACAAAACCTGTAACAAGTCTTTTAAGTAAAGATATGTCTTCAAACCATAAGTTCATAAGAGATATGGCTTCATTTCTTCTTCAGGCTATTGAGGAAATAAAGCAACAAGGTTATCTGATGAGAGCAACTATTGTAAAAAGGTTTAGAGACTCACTTCTGCAGGAGAAGGAACGAGATGAACTGGTGAAACGATTTGATAATTATCTTTCAACACATTTTCGAGGTAATCCTCTCATTGGATCCTACTGCGAAAAATCTAACAGGGCAGGTACAATGTTGTACTATAGAGAACAGTACACCAATGTGTCAATAAGAGCTGTATATGAACTTTTTATCTGAGAATACTGCACTGGAAACAGAACTGGAAGAATTAAAACATTCATCAATAACAATAAGAGATATACGTGAAATGTTTGAAACACAAACACAATTATTTTGTAGTAAAGATGTCGATTTTGATTACAGATCATTATTTGACTCATACTCAACTGACACAGAATGCGACAAATCATATTTTATGGGTACTTATTTACACCAACCACTTATGCAGTTTTTGAAAAATGTTCTTGGGTTGGAGAAAGTGGACAATGCCCATTCACATAAACAGAATATGAAACTTCAAACAGCTATTGGTGTTTTGTGTCATATAAAAAACCAGAATGCCATTATGCTCCAAACAATTATTGGACTCTCAGCATATGCAAACGGTTTACGAGATAAAGGGTTTCAAATCTTAAACTTTCTTGGACTAACCTGTGGAATTCATCTCATTCGCCGGGAAGCAAATACATGGTCAAACAATCGAAATGTTCTTGATGAAATTGACAAAAGGAGGAAATTGTTTGGAGGATAACATTTGATAACTTGAATTCTAAAAGAAAATTTGCCCAAACCTTTGCAGTAGGAGGGGAAGTTCTTGGTAGGATGCTAAATCTCTTGACAGATATCACATCGAACACATAGTTCTTCAGACACTGTATCAGATTCTTCATCACATTCTTCATCATGTTCATTATCTGAACGCCCTAAATCTATAGATGAGAATACTTTCTTCACCAAATCCACAGAAGAAAAGCAGTCATGGAACCAATATCTAAGAAGTTTAGTCAAACATGGTTTAGGAAGAAAACACTTACATGTCAAAGATATCAAAAGAACACTATTAAATGAAATAAAATCTTCAATGCCAGATTTTACTCCACGTGAACCTGATAATGTAGCCTATGCAACCGTTCAGTCACCTCAGTAATCCAGCATAACTGATGTTTCCAAATATTTAATGCAAATTAAACGTGATCTCAGGATCGGTGACAAAGATTTTCCGAAAAGAGTAGTTGTCGGAGGTGATCAACAAACATATGCCATTGTTAAAAATCTTATCAAGAAATATCCTGAAACTTTTGCATGGGTGATACCTGTACCTGGAGATTGGCATTTACTGAAGAATGCAGCAGAAACAATTAGAGACATCATATGGGATGGCGGATTACGTCATATGAGTATACTCTGCAAACACATGAAAGATATCGTCCAGTGGCGTGACATCCACAGCATGTTATCTTCCCTGCACGAAACCATCCTGTATGAAGCTCTTAACGACATGGAACATTGTGTTATTAATGGCTTAGAAGAGTGGGTAAGCATAAAAACGTCAAGCAGTAACCTTGATGAGGTTTCCAAATTTTGGGCCCAAATGCTAAGATACTTAAATGCCTACACCGGTTACTTTTTTGCAATCAGATCAGGAAACTTCAATCTGAGAAATAGTTGTCTGCCAGTTATAACAGAACTATTTTTTGCATATTCACATAACAAATATGAAGAATTAGCATGTCAAACGATGAAAGATGTCATTTTGCTTCCTGAAGATATAAGGAATCATTTTCTTCAAGGTGAATGGACCCTTAGCATTACTGCTAATCCATTTCACAATGTTGCCCTTGATGAGGGCCATGAACAAATCATTAATAGGAGGCTGAAAGAATTAACAACGAGGCCCTCAGAATATAGAACTGTGACACTTGCTAACTTTATGGCATACTTAGACAAAATTATGTCACTACTTCAGGACATAATATTTATATTTAAGAAGAAGAAACAGTATACCAGCTCTAACAGATATGACTATGTTCAAGCCATATATCCTGCCATAAAAGCATTACACATATTCAATTCAAATGAACCAAGAATTCTCAAAAATGTTTTTACAGAAGGTGCAGCAAGTGATCTTGACAATGAAACAAAACATGATCTCTTGAATATTAGTTCAGCAGGTCAATCCCGGATGCGTACTTATATCAGACAACATGTACTGCAACCTCCTGCTGAGGTTCCACGCCGCCAGTGTCGTAGAAAGATGCGTACATTCTCTCGCAGAAAGACCACAGCCAGAACACAGAAATCAAACCTTGGCCAAGTAACACTTCTTCTTAAGAGGGCATATTGTCAGTTGCAAAAAGCTGGAAATTATATTGAAAAAACTATTGAGTATCCTTTGTCATTTTGCAATGAATTCGGTGAAATAAGAGGGCGTCAAAAGAGCAAATTTAAGGATGCATTGCAAAAAAAAGATGAACTCTTACCTATGTTCCATACAGAAATACCATTCATTATCAAAGATAACCATACTGAAATAGTTATTGACTTTCTGAAATACATTCATGAACCAACGCCCCCTGATGTAAATACTTATGACGATCTTGGAATCTTTTATTGGGTACACACTGTTTGCAAGCTTGGAATTCAAGAGGGGCATCAGTAATAACAATTGTTTTTGACAAACCAGATTTTCTACCTCCTGTTAGATCGAGTTTGCACGAAGAAAGAAAACAGAAAACAAAGACTTCTTTTCAAAACTTCCAGGATCATGAAATCAACAAGACATCTAGAGTTTTTCATGGATCGGAATATGTAACTGCTCTCCAAAATGCAAATTATAAACAGAGACTTATATCCTTTTTAACAGATATGTTCATTGCTAAAGCAAAGGATACGACAGCTAAAGTTAAAATTATCATAGATTCACCTTCATTGGGAACATCACCTGCTTGTATTGAAAATCATACAATTTCTGAAGTTCGGGATAATAACAAAGGCGTAGCAAACTGTGGGGTTTGGTTCTATGCATCACAGTCTGACTGTGCTCAGGTTGTCATTGTTGCCAATGACACAGACAAATGGATGTATGGTTTGGCAATCATGGAAATTGGACATCTCAGGTTAACAAGTACTTATGACAAGTTAGTGTGTGTTGAACTTGCAATGGACAGAGAATATATACACATAAATGACGGTGTTAATAGGATTCAACAACTTGGTGTTTGGGCTCAAAATACACAGGCTTGTGTATCATTTTTAGCAATATATATCATGAGTGGATCAGATTATATCAGCAGTTTCTTTGGAATGTCATACCAGCGTTTTATATCCTGTTTTGTTGACTATTCAGATTTCATAAGTCCACATGATGATCCATTAGTAACAGTGTCCCATGAGGGCATTGTATCTGTTTCAAAGGCAGCATTTATGCGACTTCTCTGTTGTGCTTATCTTGACAAGTATCCACGTATGTATAGACATATGCAACCAAGTTCTTCTGCTCTCTTCAGTTCATTTAAAGTTGCTGGAAATAAGATGAGCCCCAAGATGATGTCATTATTGGAATGGCTTGGATACCCAGTTAAAAACTGTTTGACTTCAAATTTTCAGTTAACTATTGAAACTGATTGGCTTGAGATGGTTCGAAGAGTCTGCTATTTCAGCAACCATGGATCAAAAGATTTATACAAATTAATACCTCCATCTGACACTGCCTTGAACTTTCATAGATTAAGAGGAGAATTTATCCTCACTTTAGCTATACAGAGTCCAATATCCTTTAGTGAACATCATACCAAATGCTTATCATATGGATGGATAAAAAAACCCAATGACATCAAAATAAAATGGGAAGAAAATATAGATGAAGACAGAATACTGTTGACTAAGAAACGCCCGTTGCCTATATCCAAATGTTCATGTAAAGCAAAAGAGGGTAAATGTGGACTTGGTAGTCGTTGCAGGAGCTGCTGCAAGATGTGTCAGCCCTGTACTCCACAATGTGCATGTAAATCCAAATGTGACAATCCTCATAACATGGGAGGAAAGTGTCCACGTTGCAATACCGTTACTGCACCAGAACTACCTATCAGCACTAACAATTATGACTCAGATTCAACAATCTCTTACTATGAAAATGAACGCGAAGAAAATGTATATGATAATGATTCCAATTTTGATATCATTGATTCACAGCACATTGAAACTTTGATGGAAATTGACGATTATTTTGAGGACAGACAAACATTTCTAACAGTACCTCCAATTGACAATACATACTGTGATGATGAAAATAATTCAAGCTCAGATGAAGAGACAAATATTATTTTATGAAAAATTACAACAATCAAACTTAGTGGAATGATTTAATTATTTTTTTTGATAATTGAGGAATTGTATTGTATAAAGTCAATTCAAGGTTAGGCAGGAATAGTGTCCAGAACTTATTCACATTGGAAGGATACCACAGAAGAAGATATGTGACATAATATTTCCTTGTCAAAGAATTTGTGTGTTGAAAACAATTACATGTATTACCCTTCACACAGCAAACAATGTCAATGAAGAAATGATGAGAGAAATGGATTATTTAAGGTAAGTAAAATAATATTTTGTATGACTTTTCTTGAATTCAGTTGCTGTTAGCTGATGGAGAAAAGGTACATATTTGTTTCAGTAAATACCCAGTGTGTCCAGTTGACAGAGACTAGAGAGTGAATCTGTCGTCTGCTAGCAAACTTTGTTTATTATATGTAGGTCGTACTTGAGAACGAGGCTTGGTTTTTACGGGAAAAGATATCAATTACAAAATTGAGGCTAAGCTCGCACACTGTATGGTGTTAGCCATTGGATTTTCTGGTCCAGCCTCGATTATTTACAGACCGCCGTCATATAGCTGGAATATTGCTGAATGCGGCGTTCAACGAAAACATGTGCAAATGCAAATAATTGGGATCACAACTCAAATGTAAAAAAAATGCCTCAATATAGACCAACAGAGAAGATAAACATGTCTTTCGGAGTGGCTTAAGTCAGTCCGTGATGTTGTTATTGGTAGAATGTTCACAAACGGAAACAACTGTCATCCAAAGTCTGACTGCCCGACATGAAAATTTTGAACTTGTTCCCACCACAGGAGTCCGTATCTAAAAATAGACGCCCTCATGCATATTCATGACCATCTCCACACGCGAGCCCGTGGAGATGGTCATGAATATGCATGAGGGCGTCTATTTTTAGATAATGACTCCTGTGTTCCCACCAACAAGGCTTCAAATAACATGACCATTATATGTCTTACTAAGCATCACAACATTAATTGTTTGATCAAACAACCTTGAACGAGGGATATATCATAACAAACAAACATACAGGTGATGTCCTTCTTTACAGACACTGAAAACAGCAGTGCAGCTGCATGAACCTCGAGCTCCAGTTCTACACAGACGCCGAGACGGAGTCGAAAGTGAACAATGGCATTTGCGCGAACTGGTCACATGTGAGTGGGTGAGTATTGTTATACGCCGCTTTTAGCAATATTCCAGCAATATCACGGCGGGGGACACCAGAAATGGGCTTCACAAATTGTACCCATGTCGGGAATCGAGCCCGGGTCTTCGCGTGACGAGCGAACGCTTTAACCACTAGGCTACCCGACCGCCCACTGGTCACATGTACATGTATGGGACTTGGGTATTTGGTTACGTGCTGGAGCAGATAGGGTACGGCTGAAGGGATGAAGATCCACACTCCAGATTGTGTGCAGGCCTCCGTCGCAAGGCAGGAGTTGTGCGGCGTTAGGTAACAAATATATAATTTTATTATTAATTAATAAAATGCATTATTTTGGTAATCTTACATTATTCTAATTCCAGTGTCTTTCTCCCCTTGCATTTGTGTTCCACGGTCAAAGGGAAGCTACTCTTCCTGGTTTAATAGTGCAGCTGCAAAAGTTGCAGCTGAATTTAGTTGCTACATCCTCTTTTCATCCACACAACCACACCGGTAACACGTTTTTTTTAAATGGCGGAAACACTTACGTTAGAAGAAACATTTCTAATTCTCGTTTTTGTGGCGTTAGTTATTATTGTGGTGAACGTCATAGCTTTACTCATGGAAAAGGATTTCAAACAATGGACAATTTTGTTTTGGGGATGGAATCAAGATTTGCAGTAACTCTTAGCTATAAGAGTGCGTTTCATGGAGACAGTGAAAATGGCGGCGACTTGTGAGTGGCGGGTGCTAGAGCAGGACCTGCTTACCTTTGTTCGCGAACACCTGGTGTCATCACCTTTCATATAATTTCCAGCACTATTTTGCCTTTCACGCCCAATGGAATCTGTTTGGGCGGATATTCGAGGCAGATAATTCTCTGGCGGGGACGTTTTGAAGTAATTTGAAATTACCTTTGCAGCAAGACATCACTGTTCCTAGCGCACACTCTTCTATGTAGTTTTGTTCGATGCAGAATTCGTGGTTGTTGTAGTTGATATACATTTCAAAGAAGGTCATGCCGAAAGCGTGGTGAGGTAACAAGACCGTGAATATCCAGTCCAGGACTCCCAGCACCGCACCCGCCCTGAACATGGTCAGGAGGAATGTGATCATCACGCTGAACATTCCTACAACACAACGAGAGAGAGAGGTGGTGAGTGAGTGAGTGAGTGAGTTGGGATTAACGCCGGTTTGAACAGTATTACTGTTATGTAATGGCGTGTCACACAAATCAGTGATTGACATCATGAGCATCGATCCACACAATTGGTAAACGATGACATGCATCAACCAGGTCAGCGAGCCTGACCACCCGATCCCGTTAGTCGCAGTTATATTACTACTAAAAGCGGCGTAAAGCCAAACTCTCTCACTCACTCACTCACTCAGTACCAGAATACTTTTACATAAGGTGTCTCTTGAAATTGGTTAAATTGTTGTACAAAATATGCTTTCACAACCTTAACTGTTCGGTAGTATTCTATAGACCGAAGACCCGTGAGGATCCCGGGTAGAATAGGTCTTCAGCAACCAATGCTTGCCGTAAAAGGCGACTATGCTTGTCGTAAGAGGCGACTAACGGGATCGGGTGGTCAGGCTCGCTGACTTGGTTGACGCATGTCATCGATCCAAAATTGCGTGGATCGACGATTATTTACAGACCGCCGTCACATAGCTGGAATGTTGCTGAGTGCGGCTCTAGACACCAAACCAACCAACTATAGACCGAAAGTAAATTCCGCCATACCTGTAACGATGTTTAGAATGGTGATCATGGCCATTCCAGATGCAGGAACTTTGAATAAATACTGCAGTGCGTACATGAAAGGTAGTACGGCCCAGCCGTACACCACAAAGATGAGGAACATGATCCCCAGTCTCCCGTCCCCGGCATAGGCTTCTGACTGGAAAGCAGCAAACACGATTAGGAGACCTAGACACGGAATGATGTAGTTGATGAAGTCCCAGGCCAAATTGGACATCCAGAATACAATAGGTCCCACTCCACTGACGACCTGAAGATGCTTCGAGCCAACCTGCCTCTCCTTGATGAGGAAATGGACAAAGGATGATGTCAGGAAAGCCATTCCAAACATCAAGCAGAAGGCAATCCCAAATCCAGTACCGGCTCCAGCGACAAGAGTTGTTCGAGAACTGTCAGACTGGTTCTGGGGTAAAGGGAAGTTGGTTGTTGTTATAGAATGATGGGGGGATGTGAAATATCTGAGGATCCCATTCAGAATAGATGACAATATTATCGGTGGTGCATGGTATGGTTGGCCGTTGTAGTGACCTCGAGCAGTAGTGTTTGATTCAAATTCTGCAGCAATTATATATTTCACATCAAAAACAGGCAACCCCACATCGCCGACCTCGGATAAAAAGTAATGAGACATATTCTTGTATGTGTCCAAGTCAACCCATTGGGGTTTGTTAGAGGTTCCTTCGAAAAGGCTGACAAAGTTGTTGGTAAGATCCGTCGTTAGCTGTACTGGTGGGCTACCGTTTTGGTATGGAACAATGGTTTTATTAAACTGCATCATGTCTAGAGTGATGGGTCCCTCGTCCTTCCGGCCTGAACCTGAGGCAGTAAGAGCTGCGAAGACTGCGATTCCAAAGATAACTGGGATGAAGAGTTGTATAATAGTCATCACCTTGTTCCTTAGAGTCAGGATCATTTTCTTCATAAACATTCCTCTGAATCGGGATAGCTCCAGTTGGACACCTTTCACTTTCTTGAACCCTCGATTAAAAGCTGAAATAGAAGAGAGGATGTTGTAGATGGCTGCAGCAATTTAGTTTGTTAATGTGAGTAGGTGAGTTGGCTTAACATCGCTTCGAACACTCTCAGTATTTCAGTTATCTCACGGCGTGTCAGCTATATGTTGGAGGAGCAATACAACCTAGTGAAACCCATGAGCACGGATATGGTGATGACGAACCATGAAACATAATTGTGGTAAGTCTTGGATTCGAACCGACGGCTATACGATTCTGGCCCTATGTTATAATAGATGATCGAATGACCAGAATGACTACTTGTGATCACAAAATAGATATAACTCCTTTCCTGTCTTGCAGTTGCCAGTTATCATTCATCAAGGTCATAACATCATATACCTAGCAGTTTCTGATGATCTCGATGACCTACAGCTCCATAGGAACCCATGTGCGAGAGGCCAAATCCATTCTCGTTGGATTCTTCTTCAGCATCTACCATCGCGGCGTTAGTGAAGCCTTCACTTTTCACGTTGCTAACCTTTGCTGTTACCCTCAGTTCCGTCTCTGAATTGGACGGCTCCGTATCCACTCTGTTGACCAAATTCAATTGATTATTTAAGACAACCAAATTGTGAGTTCATGACTCTGTTCCTTTCCCAAATTAACAGAAGTAAAACTCTGAGGTCGTATCAAACATTGGCATTCAATCAGTTCAATGTTTAGGGAGATTAATCTACCCTACTGCATGAAAGGAGAACTTTCTGGCTTGGATTTTATGGGGTAAAAATAAATTGTCCCAGTGAGTGAGTTGGGTTTAACGCCGCTTTTAACAGTATTCCAGTTATATCGCGGGCACGGGTATGGTGTTGACCAACCTAGAAACATAATCGGGGCTAACGGGGATTCGAACCCACAATCCTAGGTTTCTGGCGTGCCCATCGAATCGCGACGCCTTAGACGACTGGGCCACCCGTGCTCCCAAATTGTCCCAGAAAATTGTTCCAAAGGTAACAATGCTTTTGACTTTTGAAAAAAAAGTAATTGTCTGCCACAAAAATTACACTTTTGCAAGGTATTTTGATGTAAACGAAAATATTTAGGCTCATGGTTGTAATTAAAAAAAAACTTGGTTTTGCCACTGTTAACATATCAAGTCTCCAAGCAAAATCCCTGACATGCCCCCCCCCCCCCCCCCCCCCCCCCCCCCCTCCCCCGACACACACACACATACACAATCCAGAATATGATATTGGTCGGTACCTTAACTAATTCAATTCGATAATTAACATGAGTTTCACACAAAAATACTAGAAAACTAAACAATTTGAATTTCAAAACACAGTAGGAGTATCTTCTAAAAGCCATTTAACATGGAAATACTAAGCGCACACATCATGACAATCAGTTATTACCAAATATGCTTGCATATGGTGAAACTCTTATATATGATACTTACTTCAAGAACACCTCCTCCATCGTGGTTGCTGTCGTCCCGAAGGAGCAAATGCCCAGGTCCCGACTACGTCTTTCAATCTCCGTGAAGAGAGCAGCAAAGTTGGCTGACTGGTCATCAGGCAGCAGGTAGGAGAGTTCAGCATTGATCTCACTCTCCATGACTGCTGTAGGGACGTGTTGCTGGACAACTGCCGTCACTGATGCCACCTGACAGGTGGGTTCCTTCACCATCACCAGGTGGTAGCCAGCTCCTGGAGATACAAATGATGCATAGATCATTAAAAACATAAACAATGTATTATAATTGAAACAATTCCAGAGTCCTTTTCAGCATAAATATGTAGCACATGTCCACATGTCTGCTATAAAACGTTTTGAAAGCTTACTGAGGCCTTGAACCCTGCTGTTATTGATGCAGACTGAAAGTAGTTCCAGCATCAAGTATTATTTTATAGTTTTCAATCCTAAATACATTCAATCTTACTATAACAAGATATATTACCGTACAGCTTCTTCAGGAAGTACGATGTCCCACAGCACTTGACCACCCCTTCTGCCATGATGGCGATGCGGTCACCCAGAAGGTCAGCCTCGTCCATGAAGTGAGTGGTCAGCAGCATGGTCCGGCCCTGTCTGTTCCTCTGAAGGATGTCCCATGTCTGTCTCCTGGCTGCAGGATCCATACCGGAAGTCGGCTCATCCAGGATGACGATCTGAACACGAAATAAAGAGAATAATATAACATAACACATCCAAGTGGATGTGTAAAAATGGGAAGTTTTTTGTTCACCACGATCCACGCAATTGGGACACGATGACATGCATCAACCAAGTCAGCGAGCCTGACCACCCGATCCCGTTGGTCGGCCTTTACGACAAGAATAGTCGCTTTTTACGGCAAGCATGGGTTGCTGAAGACCTATCCTACCCCGGATCTTCACGGGTAACAGTGAAGTAAAACAAACAGTTATGCCACATAGTACAAAACGTATGCGATACAGACGTTTGCTGTTGTAAATACCATGAAGTCCGAGCTGATATTGTTAAACTCAACTGATGCTGTCTGACCCAACTTACCTTGGACCCTCCGATGAGAGCAATGCCTACGGACAGTTTTCTCTTCTGTCCTCCAGACAGGTGTTGCGACTGTGTGTTTCTTTTGGAATCCAAGCCGACTTGGCTGATCATTGCCGTGATGTCAGCTTCCCTGTCACTTCTCGGGCATCCCTTTAGCTGTAAAGAAAAGATATTCTATATGGCTTGTGTCCGGTAGTATATTGTATATACCCCTTTTACATATATGTATGCTGTATATACTTTCATATATTTTAAGTCTCTCGTAACCCTTAAGGGGTGTCACTTATATGTACTGTTATATGTATCTATGTAAATATTTTTGTGAGGTGAGACTCAAATAAACAATCTGTCTGTCTGTAAAGAAAACAATAAGTTAACATTGACGAGCGGAAGGCATATTTAGAATAATGCTAATTGAAGGACAACTGACGTAAGGTCTGACAGTAATGTTGTGAGTGATAATTGGGCACGGGTAGGCAAGTGGTCTTAGACTTTCGTTCCGTTTGTCGTCGGTTCGAATCCCAAATTCACCTCGATAATGTCAGCACCATGCCGTGCTCGTGAATTTCACCAAAGTGAAAATCCACTCTGACAATCAATTTGGGAGTTCCTCGTACCTTATACCGTGGAGTTTAGTGGTACTTACCTTTAGGTAATACCGGCGACACACGTCCCAAAAACAAACATGCAAGGGCATGTCAAGTGTTCTTATTAAGAAACATGGGAACATATGGTAAAAGTCAAAATAGGGAATTGCATCCATCATCATCTTGGCCATTGACCAAGTTGGTAATGTCCTCCACATGTCTACCATAAACGTTTTTGAAAGCTTTCCGAAGGCTTGGATGCTGTAACCTTGATCAAACAACGTCACATCAAGACGCTCTGTGAAATCTTCGTAGAAAGTGCATGCTCTATTGTACCTCAAAAGTTGTGAAATTTCATAATATTATATGAGTGTATCACACAGAGAGAAGAAACGATTTTGACGTTCATCACGCACTGCTCTGTGTTCACATGTAAGCTTAATAAGGGAATCACATATATTCAGACAAATTATACTGCTGCGGATAGAATATTTGAAAGGCTTTTTGTCTGATGATATTTACGTTGGCAAAGAATTCCATGTGTTCCTGTACGGTGAGAGTGTCAAACAGGATGTTGTGTTGAGGACAGAGACCGAGACTCTGGCGGACACTCTGGATGTCGTTGTTGATGTCGTAACCGTTCACAATGGCGGTGCCTCCAGATGCAGGGATGAAACCTTCAAAAATCAAACAAAGGGTCTCACTGTTTACTGATGAAGGTCGTGAAGCACCATGTGATGGTGTTTACCGTGTAATGTAAATACGACATGGTAATGGTTTGGACTGATGAATCCTGAATGATAAAGACATTAAACTGGACTTTCCAGGCACAGCACACCTAACTTATCTGGAATTTGTATTAGATACACCCATGAAGATCTTCGGCAACCGCAAAAGGCGACTATGCTTGTCGTAAGAGGCGACTAGCGGGATCAGGTGGCCAGGCTCGCTGACTTGGTTGATGCATCTCATCGTATCCCAGTTGCGTAGATCGATGCTAATAATATCAGTCACTGTATTGTCTGTTCCAGACTCGATTATTTACATACCGCCCTCATATAGCTGGAATATTGCTGAGTGCGGCGTTAATCAACAAACAAACAAACAAAATTTATTAGATACAGAGTATCTCGAGTAGAACCTGATGTATTCAGTTTGTCGATTAGTCTGAACCTACTCTGCTTTTCGGGAAGAGGTCAGTTTAAGAAACACGTGCAATGTTGCTGAGGAGAAAGAGTAGAGATGTCACCACGGCACCAACATCAACCAACACACCAATTATTGGCATTGAGTAGCAGTACAGGCGTATTCTAATATACTGTACAAAGCGTAATGAATCCCTAATATACCCGTAATTAATACTGTGTAACTTAAGAACACTAAAGCAACGTAACCTAATGAACATAAATCTTTACTGTACCTGTAAGAACAGACATAGTTGTAGTTTTTCCAGCGCCGTTGTGACCCAGGAGAACAGAGATCTGACCCTCGAACATATTAAGACTCATTCCGTCGACAGCTACCTTTTTTCTTGAGCCACTACCAAACACCTGCAATAGCAATGACATTTGTGATAGTTCCACCCATTGGATTCGAACCCTTCTTGACTAACTCGTATTAACTGGATGGCGTTTTTTTTAAAGAAACGAGTGGTCACGAATGAATTAGAATGAAACACACCTATGCCTGACATTACCTTTCGGGGTAGATGTTGCGTCCCTTGGGCACGCCAGAAACCTATTATTGTGGGTTCAAATCCCGGTTCGCCCCGATTATGTTTCTAGGTTTGTCAGCACCATACCCGTGCTCGTGGGTTTCACCAAAGTGGTAAACGTCTGAGACCTGCATCACTTCTTGCTTTCCTCACACATCTAGGTAACACGCCGCGATATAACTGGAATACTGTTAAGAGCGGCGTTAAACCCAACCCACCCACTCACTCATTACCTTTCTGAGGTTTCTTATGGAGATTCCAGCTTGCATTTCTGTTGGTTCCCTTTCAAAGTATGTAGTGTCTTGGTTCGTCACTTCGACATCTTTTGGTTTAACCTGGTTGGTGCCACACCAGTACGTTCCCTAGGAAACAAGACTCATAACGTTTAGAAACATGATGTAAATGGAAATTGGGCATCCAGTCGTCACAATAAGGAAAGCAAACGTCCTGCAAGTTGTTTGAACACCAATGACGATCATGAGACGAGTGCGGACAGGCCAAACAAATATTTCTTACAATAATTCTTGTCTTCTTCTAATGGTATCTGTTAACTAATTTGAGGAACGAAAATAAGTTCAAGCCTATCAATGGGATGTCACTCTTTGAATATTTTATTCACCTGACCAACAACACTTCTTAAGGGACGCTCGAAAATCATGTTTCTACAACCGGTTAATATTATATTTTAGGAAGACATCCGGATAGTTCTGGTGCATGTTTTGATCATTTTAAATACCTTTTCTGTATGACACGACAACACTTTCACACTATCAACAAATAAAACTAACAGTACTTACGGTGAAGGGGAAATAGAATGGTTTGGGCACACCAAACTCCCCCGGCAACACATTGTCCACATACCAGGTGATGAGGAGGTGGATTGCCGTGTCGCCTAGCAACATCAAAATGGCGTCCAGCAGGGAGAAGTTATCACTTTCCGAGACGGGCTGGTTGAAATTCGACCACTGTACACCTACACCTGGTTCACAGAAACAAACATCAACAGGCGAACCTATGTGTCGGTTGTATGAGGAAGCATACTTTTCCATTCAACCATTAGTCTTCAGGGTCTTTTTCACTCTAAAGATGGGATATGGGTGGTACACTGACCTAAGTCGCCGTGATTGACTGTGGCTGAGCTGCGTCACATGCGCCAGAAGCCGATTATGATCCTCGGTTTGTCATCACTTTACCCATGGGTTTCATTAAACACCGAAGTGCTCTTATAAACCGTATTTCCTCGATTTAATGCCCGGGCGTATATTTCTTTCAGACACTCTCACCCCCGCAAAGATTATGGGGAGAATTCCGTTCATAACAACTACCCGGCTTTAAATCGATGTCCGGCGTTTAATTGATACCCTGGTTTTTATTCGAGGTCCGGAGGTTAATCGAGGAATCTGGTACCCTTAAATACTAAAGGCGGCGTAATACCCAACTCACTGAAATGAATTACTCTCGAAATGTTGTAACAATCACATGCTGTTTTATCTTGTGCACTTCACGACGGCACGGTAGAATTATCATCCTCTAAATTGCAATTGTGGCAACAATTCTATGGACAAATGCTAAGTATCAGCTCCTAATAGTGATAGAATCTGCATAGATAGGATTACATTTTTAATGAAGACATCATGAAATAAGGATCAGGACAAGGTGGACCGCTCCTCATGCAGCAAGGGCGGTCGGGTAGCCTAGTGGTTAAAGCGTTCGCTCGTCACGCCGAAGACCCGGGTTCGATTCCCGACATGGGTACAATGCGTGAAGCCCATTTCTGGTGTCCCCCGCCGTGATATTGCTTGAATATTGCAAAAAGCGGCGTAAAACCATATCGTTACTTTAACAAAGACTCCATTGTTTACAGATTTCCGTGCTACTGCAGAAATATTTCGGATTGCGGCGTAAAACAACATGCCTCACTCGCTCATTCTCTTACAATACATAGAAACGCTTCTTACCAGTGCCTTCATATAACCCAAATACGTTAGCGCCCATGCCCATCGCAATGTTAAACAGTAGACATGACGACAGCTTCTGTGGGCGAGTCATGTCGGTGTAGATGGTTTGAAGGTAGAAGTATGGGCAGTACGTGATGAAGTAGATGATTGCAGACACTGCTGAAGCAATATTGGCTGGAAGGAATAGGAAATTGATTTATTATAACTGACTGAAATGATGATGAAATACGTTTATACATTTCAAACAAATTACATTGACTTGTTATTTGTACATTAAATAACCACATGTGATTGACATTTTGTATTTAGATGACACTTCTAAACTTATTTTATCTTACCTTTTCGATAACATCCCAGGCATCTCCCAACCCCCAACCCCCAACCCCCACCACTTTCCCAGAATATCAATTCATCCCTAATAAACGAAGTGATTAAATGCCGAACTGTTGTATTCTTTTATATAAAAAAACACACATGTCATTGGCATTTTGTATTGAGATGACACTTGTAAACTTATTTTATCTTACCTTACATATAAATGCCGGTTTCTAATTGGCTGACCTTTTGTCATTTTCAACGTACCCTGCTAACATGGAAGAAACATTTTGTATGTATCCTTCTCGAATTGCCGAACTGTTGGCTTACATTTGCAGCATACCAACCGCAATTTTGTATCTAAAATAAATGATGTAAAAGGCTATTCTCCGGATATTTACGATATTTTCCGAATGAAATCGATTTCAGGGAAGAAACTCTAGGTTTGTTTTCTGTCGTCTGCTAAGACACCGGCCATTTGATATTCTGGGGATGGGGCCTTGATTTTTTTATAGAGATTAGTTGTTTTTCCCCCGCTGCAGCAACAGCTACAGCTACAGCTACAGCTACAAAAACAGATTTATTTTTTTAAACTCATGAGCCTGAATTTGTCTTTTTCAAGAAAAAACACCTTGCAACAATGTATATTTTGTAGCACTCAATTCCCTCTTTTTTCAACAGTCATAATCCTTTCTTTTCATATTCTTACCGATTCGGACATGGGTTGATGTACTATCGGGGAACATAACCTAACATTAGGGGTACATCATCTCTTGTCCCCCTCGAGATCGGTGGACAGCTTGTAATGTCCTGGGGCACAAGAGGCACTAAGGATCCGCAATGGACGCGCCAGAATCTTAAGATCGCAGTATCGGGTAAGGATTCTCTCTATGTATGATGTTATGTTTGTCAACCCACATGCTTGTTGGTTCGACCTAGCTTGTAAACAACTCTGCATTACTTTGGGGTTTTCTCCCACGTATCGGGGGCACGGGTGGCCCAGTCGTCTAAGGCGCAGCGATTCGCTGTGCAGAGTTGCGTCCCTTAGGCACGCCAGAAACCTATGATTGTGGGTTCGAATCCCGGTTCACCCCGATTATGTTTCTAGGTTTGTCAGCACCATACCCGTACTCGTGGCTTTCACCGAAGTGGTAAACGTCTGAGACCTGCATCACTTCGGCAGTGATAGAACTGGAATACTGTTAAAAGCGGCGTTAAACCCAACTCACTCACTCTCCGAAATATCCAATGGAAACAATACGTGATTGTGTGATTATGTTTATGCCTATCCAGCGTGTGTTGCTGGTCATGCCGTTAACCACTTGTTGGCCTTAATTAGTACTAGGTTATTTACATGAGTACTTGGCAAGAATATTGGTGACTCACCTCTGTTTGTGAAGGTACTAATCATGAAGCAGAACGATATAATGGCCACTCCGTAGCAGATAAGAAACACAATCAGGACAGACGGGTCGGAGTTTGCCAGTACGGCGCCATTGCCACTGATGTTGACACCGCAGGCCACGGTGAAAATGACCGAGAAGATCAGGATGTAAATGAAGATGGTTAGAAACCAAGACGCCCAATGAGCAGCAGCACTCAATCCCATCAACTTCATGGATTCCTGGCGTTAAAGGGCGAGATAGAAAAATAAAAAATAAAACATGATAATCAGTTTCAATAAGTAATATCTGGCGAAACTGTAAGGAGCAAAAAAGTGATGAACATTAGATGAATGAATATGCCAAAATCTGTGATGACACCAAATTTTCGCAAAAAAGGCAAGCATGGCCTGTTATACCTGTAGCTCCCGCCACTCACACAATGGGCCCCTTTCGGAACAGGTTCTATACATTTTAGGAATAGATCGAAACTTTAGAAATCGGTATGAACATTATTAGATGCGTTCATATGAATGAGAACAGACAGTTCAGTTCAAAAATTGCTTGCTTGGGACTTAAGATAAAATTGTCAAAAAGGTTTATTTTAGAAGTTTCCAGGCAGAGTTTTTCTAATATTTAAACATGACTTTTGCCCAAGCTGATTTTCAGAGGAGGTTTAAATAAAGACGCTACAAACTGGTTCCCCAGTAAGGAGATTAAACGGTCTTGTCGAACAGTTTTACACAAGAAACCCAGTCCGCTTTTATCTAGCCCATAGCCTGGCTCTGAAATGGTGACCGCCCAGACGTTGAGTTTACCATTTCCTTTAACCAACTGCTCCTGTAGCTTCTATAGCTGTACGGCGTCTACATAATGACAGGGCTACCGTTGGCCTCGTCTGAGAAGTCTATGATCTAGGTTTCGAATCCAAACATTTAAGTGACAAAGCAATAAAATCTTCAAGCCTTTCGCGAAAGCACCCATAAAAGGAGATCGCTACACCTTTGACCCTGGTATATTGTTAAACTATTGTTGAAACCGGCGTAACACCGTACGCATATACTGAGATCTTAAAATTGAGATGTTGCTTCTTTTTTATAAGACTCATTTACTCTGTTACCTTCAGTTTTCTTTCCTTTTCATACACAACTCCTTTAGTGGTCTGGATGGCCATGAGGATGAAACTCATCATAAGAAGGACGGGAAACAAGATCTGCAGCAATGTCGCCATCCCGTCCTCTCTATACGGCGGGAAGGGCATGCGCTGGAGGCGAAGGTCAAGGTTATCGAGCAGATCTGAGGCGCTGGCGTTCCACTCTTTGATGACGGCTTCGTCGATTGTTCTTTGCAGAAAGAGGAACCCTCTTGATCGATAATCTGGGAAACAATTGGGTACAGACACGTTACCATCGGTTTGTCCATCTGTTTGTTATAATTTGTTTCAGTGCATCCAGCGTATCCAACGAACATAGTTTGTTTTTTTATAAAACCTGAACAAACCCATCAAACAATGATGAAGTTGACTGGTTAAATGTTACACATTTGAACTGGTCAGTATTTACACTGAACCTGTTCTATTACACTTACTGTTTTATATTGTAATGTGTTGCAGGACGCTGACACAGTGGTGGCACAGTGGTCTAAGACACCGCAACTCACCTTGACCCTCTGTTCGCGGGTTCGATGGCCTCACTGGCACCCATTTGGATGCTTGAGTGTCAGCATCGCCCAACGTGCTCATGGGTTACATCGGAATGCTTACTGTTCACGATCCAGAACTCTCAAAGAAACTGCACCCGTGAAGATTCCGGGGTAGAATAGGTCTTCAGCAACCCATGCTTGTCGTAAAAGGAGACTAACGGGATCAGGTGGTCAGGCTAGCTGACTTGGTTGATGCATGTCATCGATCTCAATTGCGTGGATCTATGCTCATGATATCAATCACTGGATTGTCTGGTCCAGACTCGATAACTTACAGACCGCCGTCATATAGCTGGAATATTGCTGAGTGCGGCGTTAAAGAACCAACCAACCAACTCAAAGAAACTGACGTGTCGTCAAATAAATATAAAATACGGTACAAAGCGGCGTTAAACCCAACACTCTCACTACAGCCTCTAAGGCTTCCTCACTGATGCTGTCTCCTTGCTGCTTTGACTGTATCATGCTAGCCCATAGCCATTCTGTAGTACGTCATTAACATGCGCACCGGCCCGTGAAGATCCCGGGTAGAATAGGTCTTCAGCAACCCATGCTTGCCGTAACAGGCGACTATGCTTGTTGTAAGAGGCGATTAACGGGATCGAGTGGTCAGACTCGCTGACTTGGTTGATGCATGTCATCGTATCCCAATTGTTCGGATCGATGCTAATGATATCAATCATTGGATTGTCTGGTCCAGATTCTACTTTTTACAGACCGCCGTCATATATCTGAAATATTGCTGAGTGCGGCGTTAAAGAACAAACAAACAAACAAAAACAAACATCCAGACTACCCACCCCCGCCTCTCTCACAGTCAATCCTTCAAGACTCACCTGGGGCTGTGGGGTAGCCTAGTGGTTAAAGCGTTGCCTTGTCACGCCGATGACCCGGGTTCTATTCCCCACATGGGTACAATGTGTGAAGCCCATTTTCCGGTGTCCCCCGCCGTGATATTGCTCAAATATTGCCTCAAGCGGCGTCGAACCTCACTCACTCACTCACTCACTCTACTCACTCACTCAATCAGACTCACCTGGTTCCCCATCCCGGGGGGAGTTGCTCCCGGAAAACGAGGTGACGGAATCTGTTTCCCAGTCTTCCATTTTGGGGCGCAAGCTATAATGGAGAGACATCGGCAACGACGTCGCTGTCGAGATGACGTTGAACTCTGCAGCGTAGGAGATGTTGTCAGGGTGGTACTTGTAGTGACGAAGCATCTCTTCCGGACTGGCAAACCCCACCACCGTCACTGAATAACGCAACTTTCTTTTAAGTAACTGTTAGTTTTTGTGTTGTTTTAGGGTAAATGTAATGTCTCGTCTGGCAGTTAGTTGTAAAAGCTCCTCCTGTCAGTTATCTGTAGTATCTCGCCGGACATCGGGGTAGAATAGGTAAGAGCCGACAGGTGAGCGGGTGGTGAGAATGTATGACACCCAAAATGTCGAATCTCCTAAAAAATTGTATTGGAACTGTTTTGAATTTATTTTGAAGATACTCATATAAACATATCTGAAGCTACTTGATAAACAGTGTGAACATTGTGTTAATTGCTTTCCTTTTTGGCCTATGTTGCACGAGCTATTAATCTATTTTCAAAATGTAGATGTTAATAATATTTCAAATATATACCAGTCGGTTGCAAGTAAAATGACGAGTCATCCTTGTGGGAAATCAAATGTAAAGAAAAATGTATTGGGATACAGAACTAGAATACTTGAAACACAAGAAATACAAATCTTTAAAGGGTTATAAATTGATTTTGAGATTAATAAATAACAAATGTATTTAGAAAATGGTAGAACAAAAAAATTGAAATAGTAAAAATATGTTTTACAACGCCAGAAACCTATGATTGTGGGTTCGAATCCCGGTTCGCCCTTTTATGTTTCTAGATTCGTCAGCACCATACCCGTACTCGTGGGTTTCACCAAAGTGGTAACTGTCAGAGTTCTGCATCACTTCAGGCTTTCCTCCGACATCAAGCTGACAGACCGTAATATAACTCGAATACTGTTCAAAACGGCGTTCTACTGGAGTATATCGAGACAAAATAATTGTAAATCACCTGGAGAAGATTACCTTCCGAGTGAACGTTTGAAATCAACTAAACATTATATCACACCAGTGTTCACAAAAGTGTTCAATAAACTCTTCAACGATGGACTATTTCCAAATCAGTGGGACAAAAGTAGTATTTGCCCGTTACATAAATCTGGGGACAAGTACAGACAACTATAGAGGTATAGTGCTCATCAATACGTTGGGTAAATTACTGACTGCTAACATCCCATTAAATAAGAGACTACATATATAATTTGTTATCAACATAAGTTTATATCAGAATTGCAGGCGGGCCTTAGGTCTAATTATCCTACGATTGACCGTATATTTTCCTCACACGCTATGATCCAGGAATACGTGTCTAAGAAAAATGGGGGATTTTATTGATTTTGCATTGATTTTAATGAGGCGTTTGATTGTATGAATTATGACGTCTTATACCAGAGTTAGTCAAATATGGATGTTAAAGGTACATTCCTCAAGTATGTTGTATCAATGTATTCTTCGTTATCTGACAGGTATATCAATGTATTCTTCATTATCTAACAGGTGTATCAATGTATTCTTCATTATCTAACAGGTGTATCAATGTACTCTTCATTATCTAACAGGTGTATCAATGTACTCTTCGTTATCTGACAGGTGTATCAATGTACTCTTCGTTATCTGACAGGTGTATCAATGTACTCTTCGTTATCTGACAGGTGTATCAATGTACTCTTCGTTATCTGACAGGTGTATCAATGTACTCTTCGTTATCTGACAGGTGCATCAATGTAGTCTTCATTATCTGACAGGTGTATCAATGTAGTCTTCATTATCTGACAGGTGTATCAATGTACTCTTCATTATCTGACAGGTGTATCAATGTAGTCTTCATTATCTGACAGGTGTATCAATGTATTCTTCGTTATCTGACAGGTGTATCACTTTAGTGTTCATTATCTGCTTGGGTGAAAACATTTGAGGGGTTAACTGAGTATTTTAAGTGCAGTATCATCCGTCAGGGTTGTAATGTAAGCCCGATAATGTCTCTCATTTTCATTAACCAGTTACCTTTTTCGCAGCTACTTCATTTGAAACGAATGGTTGGAATGGTAATCAGAGCGCCGTAACAGTGTAGCAATATTCTTTGCGGATGATGTTACAGATTTAGTTGAACCGTTATACCATCACAGAGGAAGATAACATCCTGACATGTTTTGTGATAACACGGGGAAATGTAAATATTAAAAACTAAAACATATTTTTTTGCAGAATGGGTCGACTTCGTCATTTTTAAAAGTGGTACTATAGGGGACAGAGGATGGTGTTGTAAACTCCTATACATGTAGATATACGGGTGTTGTTTCTACCCCCAGGCCTGTAATGGTGAAACACACATTATCTCCCTGCAAAGGCAAATAAGGATTTATTGTCATTGCACCGTTATCAACAAACATATGGTTTTAATTCTTGCATAGGTGCATTTAGGTTATTTGACATAATGATCACCTCAATGGACCGCCTCCGTGGTCTGGTGGTAGAGCGTCCGCCCGGAGAGCGGAAGGTTCAGCGTTCGATCCCTGGCCGCGTCATACCAAAAGTCGTTAAAAGATGGTACTTGTTGTTACCCAGTCCTGCGCTCGGTATTAAGGGGATAAAACAAGGACTGGTCGGCTGGGAGTCTGAGTCGGGTATTCGTGTTAAACTGCGGCATGGTATCTCAGTGTGCTAGCACTATAAATCGGCATCAGTCCGGACTAGTACAAGTAGCCACAGACACACAGATGCACGTCGCTGCATAAGTGCAATAATCTTGGACGCGACGTTAAACCCCATTTCACCTTACCTCACCCCACCTCAATGCCGTGCTATGCCTCAGGAATATGGGGAACCAAACATTGTGCGTAAATAATCGAAAGTGTACAGAATATTTTTTTGCAGAAATATTCTATCACTTTAATGACGCTTGGTGAATGTGGAAGAGTTCCCCTACAAGTATTATGTCTATGTTAAAACCAATTAAACCATGGCTCCTTTGTCTTTGACCGTGGTCTAACTAACTTAATTGTTAGTTAAACACCTGTTGGCAATGACGAAAGTTCTTTTTCCCCTATCATTTGTCTTGATGATAGAACAATTTCATGAAAAACCATTGTCGCCAGCGGGATTGGAACCCGCGAAGTCCGCACGGAAGGCTAACGAATGTAGTCTTCTGCCACGGCGACATGGGAGAAAGGGTGTGAAATTAAAATCAGTACCAATTGCTTATCCCATTATGAACTGAGAAATGTGTATTATGCAATTTTTATACAGTATGTTACTCTATGCATTCTAGTATTTGTACATTACTTGTGATTTTGAAGCTTTTCGTTCAACGAAACGAACAGACAGAAAAGAAATTACTATTATCTTGATCAGGGCTATATTTGCTCATAATAGGCCCATCAACATGGGCAAGTAATATTTAGTTGATTGATAAATGTGCTCGAGTTGGTCCAAAACTAATGGTATACTTGCCCCGGGACATGCATTTCATAACCCACATCGGCAAAGTGCGAGGTGCACGTGCGAAAGGCTCGGGGAACACATTTCACGTGCTTCACGCAGGGCCGACTCACACAGTTTTCTCACAGTTGAGCATAGAGTTCCTGAATATCTTTCAAAATACCTTAAACAAAACAATGTTTTTTAAGCATTTTAGGTGTTATAAATGTTGGACATGGTTTAAATAAATTAGTTCCCTTCAAGCCGGGATCAAACTTTTAAAATTTGACAGTTAGACTCTGCGGGCTGCGCTCTTAGGGATCTAACTGTCAAATTTTAAAAGTTAGATCCCTGCTTGGGGGGAATCTAATTTAGTCTTAAATATTGGTGTAGAATAAAACATTGAGATGTAATACATAGATTACCCAATCGGTCCTATGTTAAACTTTCGCCACTCGATGACCCTGGTCAAACAGTAACATGGGCGCGTTGTATTAGAAATATTTGTCCCAACATGGGATGGGAGTGTTGCAAATAACACAGATCTTGGTGATGTGAATATGTTAATTTCTCTTATTAAACAGCGAGTATATGACTGCTTCATGCAGTATTGGCTTTGTAACATAAAAACGGCATTATTGTGCCCAATTGAAATTATTGCTTGTTTGTTTGTTTAACGACTAATAATTAATGGTGAAGGATACTTTTCATCGGATATTCAACTTATAGATATGTATTTGCTTAATTTAGAATGCCTTTTGAAACAGGGGGGCATAATACATGCACATTTTGTTATGGACTATGTTTATACTGTTGAATTGTAGAAGATGGTTATTAAGTGGTATGTAAACGATACGAAAAGTATTTTCCCTCCAAATAGTTGGTATAATCCATCGGGGGAATATTTTCTGCGATTACTGAAGTGTACCGACAGCACGAGTCTGATGTGGTCGTTTACTAACAAAATGTCGTAAAACTTAGGAACATACCAGTTGTTGTGGAAACCCCTAGATATTAATGTTAGTATCACTTGGTTCTTTACGCCATCTTCACACATACAGAACTTATTGTAATATGAGCCGTTAGACGCGAATACTGACATCAAATATGTCTGTCTATCAAAAGCATTTGGTAGTATTGGCAGAAATTATATTTTCATACAAGGTGTGCTAGGTAAAGTGTATGAAAGAAGTTGTGAAATCTTGCGTGAAGATTAATTAATGTATATAAGATTATTTCCATACAGGTATTTTTAAGCAAGGTGATGTTATGTCACCGATAGTATTGTATTTATTATAAGAGGGAAATGTTAACAGTAGATTGTTGAGAGATTTTGTACATGTCGTCAAAATGTCGCGTTGTTACGAAGTACGTCATTATGTTGTGCGCAATATACATCCTTGATTCTATTAGGCCACCTCAGGTCAGATCAGAGTCTCATTAAATTGACCACTGTTATTTGTTTTTTACAACATTAAGGATCCACAGACCCTCAAGTTAAAAAAAATGTGGAATAAAATGACAAATACATTTTAATCCGACCTAGTTAGATTATTTCGCAAAAATAGTATTTTTCGCGGGATAAAGACTGCTACCGTCAACGTTGCTTACTGGTTCCGGTATCGATGTTGTAGACAGCTGTAGAATTGGTCATGTAATTTATTGTTTTTTTAACTGCCGACTATACTATTCAATGACTTTTTAAATGTATGTTGTTTGTTAGTTTTGTTTTTCATAATTTTATTTCGACCACCGCCTCTAATATTTTGTTAAATCCGTAAACAATGTCATACAAAATAGAAACAAATAATATCGGTGGACTGGAGAATAGCATTTTATGTTTTTGCTGGTTTGGATGGACACAATAATACTTTGGCAAAATACTATCACTTAAATGGACATTTGAGGCAAAAGAGGTATTCTGATTCTACTATTTATACCATATAAAATGGACAAAATCTAAAAGTTCGATTAATATTATACTGTCGACCCATTTTTACAATTTAGGTATGCCTAGAGAATTGAAATTAAGATAAAGCCTTAAAGTAATAAAATCATATTGTGAGAACAAAAATTTATAATCTTCCAAACCAACAATTAAACACCAATAAGCAACATGTTTTTTAGAATATACTAGGCATTGTTGGAATCAAGACAGGGGGGTTTCTATCAATACCATATTGACTACATATTAAGAAAATGGGTAAATACCCGCATATTATTTATCATTATGTTATAATGTTACATCTCAATACGACATAACCTCATCAATACAACCAGCCCTTACACTGTATTCTTTTTTCATAATATATTAAGAAACACATGTGCGTATTTTCTTTATTTTGTGATATTCCGGGTGGGGTGGACGGTGTGTTTTAAAGAAAAAAACCAACCAGGATGAATAAAATGATCGTGAATTATTACACATCTAAACCAAGTACACAAAAGGTTTGCGAACTACATGTGCAGATGAAAACGTCCAATCCGTCCAAATACCTGTTTGGGTGTGGTCACCAAAATAGTGGTTGCCATGGAAACTAGATTAGTAAAAACGTCAGAAGTAAAGAAACTCAGAGTAACGACATTTTCAAAGCGCGGCAATTCTTTGAATCCTAACTGAGACTTACCATTTGCCAGTTTTACACCCATGTCGGTCTCCACTTGAGCCATCAGATTGTTGAGTAATGTTGTGTTTGGCGTGTACAGTATAATATTTCCTGAATCCGTTCCTTTCAAGTCAAAGACAGTTCCATTCGTCGTCACGGGGAAGTCGTCATAGAGTGTGGCCTCATTCTTTGGTGTTATCTTAATGTTGAATCTCAGGAGAAGGAACAACACGGCAAAGAACAAAGGCATAGAGATCTCAAACAACGTCACACATTTTTTCCTTCTTTGCAGGAGGGAATTTTTCCACATCAGCAACCCAAGCTGGCTCAAGAATCCCATGGTGTCGGCTTGGGTGAAGTGGCGTCCTGATCCCCAACTGTGGTTCACATCCTTCTGTGAAGCTAAACCAACATCTTTTTTTTATTATATACAGGTACCAAGCGTGCTCTATGACGAATTACAGAATGCAGTAGTCACATGAGGTGAATAACCTTCACCTTCGTACAAACGATAAAGTTAGCTCATCGTCACCTTGTTTACTTAGGGGTGGTATCAACACTTCACTGGGCAGTTTTAAGGCTATGTATTGGTTCATACTGCAAATAGGTTGGTTTGCATGTACAAAGTAAAGCTGTTGACCAGTCATGTGACATATTGTTTCGCCAGGTTACTAAGTCAAACTGCTTTCAGTTAGTTCAGAGAAGCAAAAAATATTTGTCTTCTTAGTTTGAATTTTAAACTGAATAAAAAGTTTTAAAAAAATAAATTTACAACCAAAACGCACTCTGTGACGACAGGTCGCTATGGATAATATTTCCTTCTTTGTCGACACGTGACTGTAGAGGAAAAAAATCACCCGTCAGTTGTTACTCATGGTCAGGGGTATGAACTGCGATAAGGGTTGATATACAGGACAAGTAGACGCCCCAGTATTGCTCAATACACCTGAAAGTAGAACACCTCACCTGCGGCGCTGTTCAAACACAACCTGCATCGATAACTGGTAACACGATCGCAGGTAACCACACATAGACAGCAGGGTAAAACAAAGTATACACTTGAAAATAGGATTTGACCACACAATTACAAACGTTATCAAACCGTCACTAGGATGAAACCAGTAGCCGAAACACTGTTTGTGTGTTTGTTTGTTTGTTTGTTTTTTCACACCGAACTCAACAATATTCCAGCTATATGACGTCGGTCTGTACATAATCGAGTATGGAACAGACAATCCAGTGATTGACATCATGAGCATCGATCCACACAATTGGGATACGATAACATGCATCAACCAAGTCAGCGAGTCTGACCACCCGATCCCGTTAGTCGCCTCTTACGACAAGCATGGGTTGCTGAAGACCTATTCTACCCCGGATCTTCACGAAACACGGTACACCCATGGTCCAAGACACAACTATGATACCCGTATCCTCCACGAGAGCAGAGATTGTGCAATAGTTGCAACCAAAGATATGTCGAGAATGAATATCATTTTTCATTAATTTGTAACGCTTATGATGAACTTCGTCTTCAGTATTTACCACAGAAGTATTTTGTACATCCTACTCTTGCTAAATTCAATATGCTTATGGCGGTAAACAATGAAACTGTAATTAGAAATGTTGCAACTTTTATATACCATGCTATGAATGTTAGACTCCAAACACTAAGCCTATAAATGTTAATGATGGACCGAATATTGTACCATGGGCCGCTGGCCTACACATGTACATGAATAAAGAATTAGATACCCGTATCAAGTACATCACCATCGAATAACCATTTCTTGTTTGTTCACTTTTCGCTACCATCAAATATGGATGTATATTTTCCTTTGTCAGGCAGTATATATTGCCTGGCTATCTGTTGCCTGGCCCAACATGTGTATCTCCCAACATTCAGTCTAAAGATTAATTTTAAAACGGATTTTATTTTTTACAAAGACCACAGCAAAGTATTTTTGTCGTATCTCCTTGTTTTCTCCATTGTTAATTTAAAGTTTTGTTCGTGATTTTAGCAGGAGCAGATAAATATTATTATTTACTTACTGGCGTACCTATATTACAAGAAAAAGGTTTTGAAAAGGTGTCGACCCGTATGAAACGGTATCCAAATGCATTAGATTGTCTATCTGTTACCAAGTCAGCGAGCCTGACCACCCGATCCCGTTAGTCGCCTTTTACGACAAGCATAGTCACCTTTTACGGTAAGCATGGGTTGCTAAAGACTTATTCTACCCCGGAATCTTTCCGACCAATGAAATGACTGACAAGAGATCGACATTAGCCAATCAGAAGGTAGCTTTCTCGAGCTTTACGACACAAGTTTCAAACTGGCGACTACGCTTCGAAACATATTTTGACGTATTCTCGATTTATAAATTTAAAACTTATACAAGAACATTCTGGAATGGCTTATAGATGGCCTAGATTGTATGCATATAATAAAAAAGACAACGTAACTGTCGTTCGGAATACCCTCTGTTAATTTTTACGAGGTTGCATGATTAGAAAACACATTCCGTCCATCACTTTCATGATCTGGTAAGCGACGCTCTGATGGGTTGGATGAAAGGTCGTTCTGGCGTGACCCGTAATGGGATGTCCTCAGATCTTTGTTTAGCGATTTTAATGAGATTGGTAATTTCATAGATAACAATGCGTAATCAAGAAAATGGATTTCACCGTAAAAGCTTATTTAGGCTTTTAAGACACATTATAAGCAAGCATCGCCTCAAAAATAAAGTGTTATCTCCTTGCTGCGAACCCCTATTGAACTCACCTCATGGTAACCTAAACCCATGGCATCGAGATTCGCATCTTGAAGGTATTGCGATAATTCTAACGCAAGTGCGTTAATTTCACATCTACATTGCGAGGATTAATTTAACATACAAGGGGGATTGTTGTATGGGCATACAACTTCTATATTACAATTACAGCGACTTTTCGGGGTAGATATTAACACCGTTATCAAGCAAGTGATGTGACAACGGTGTCTATGTCGAAGCCATTGTATAATAATGAAGTTGTACATCCATACAACAATCTCCCTTGGTCATCATACCAACTTCTAAATGCCACCTATTGTGCTATTTATAATCGTGGTGTGAGAATTTAAAGCTAGTGTCTGGAGTTTAGGTCTGATTTCTAAATGTACTTGGTGCTACGCTTTATTCTGACAACTAAAACTGCCGAGAAACGCTCGAGTACTTTATAAGAAGTCAGCAGTGCTTGGTTTGCTGTCCCCCCTAACAACCAAATTAACAGCGGTGCAGACATTATCGAGAACACTTTCTGGATGGGATTCCGCACTCATCGTACTTCTAATGCATAGACACCGGTGCAGATGAGGTGTGTGTGTGTACGTGTGTGTGTGTGTGTGTACGTGTGTGTGTGTGTGTGTGTGTGTGTGTGTGTGTGTGTGCGTGCGTGCGTGTGCGTGCGCGTGCGTGCGCGTGCGTGTGTGTGTGTTGCAGGGGTGTAAACTTCCCCACTTTTAGAGCGTATTAGTCACGTTGACATATAAAAAGCAACTGGATCAGGCCATCCAGTGAGTGACATCATGAGCATCGAGCACACAATTGGGATGCGATGACATTCATCAACCAAGTCAGCGAGCCTGGTCACCCTTTAGTCGCCTCTAACGACAAGCATAGTCGCCTTATATGGTCACTAACGTGGTCATAGTACTATTGCTTGCTTTACAAGCCCTTGTTTTTGAGACGACCCCTGTTACAGTTTTTTACCGATGCATTCTTATCAGTGGGTGTCGGTCGTTTACACCTTATAAATATCCTGTCATAACCGTGGTTTGTGTCTTGGAAGCAGAAATTTTCATTTTATCGTGACAATTGTTGTTTATCAATACAGTTTGTCCTGTAATATTGACTTGATCTTTGACCTTCATCCCTGTGCATGCATATGGATTAATTTTGATGAGTATACGCATTTCAACACTCACCTTCGACGTATATAGAGTTTATTACATGGTGTAATAAGTGATGTCGCATTAAAATTTGAGAACATACAATGATACCTACATCTGATCTAGATCTATATCACCGATGATTCATTATAGATGAGTAATTGTATGTATCATTCATGCTAACAGATTGGCATGTGCGTGTGACCGCGGATATCGGTCATAGTGGCCGGCCCACTTTGTCTCGGGACCTATTTTATATCCCGACCGGATTGTGACTGTTTCAATATCACGTGTTCCAAACAGTAATTACAGAGACAACAAGAAGCACATCTGACTTCGCCCGTTTACTCTCGGAGGCCCAGCATAGTTCCCTGGGTATGCATACCCAGGGCACCAGGCTGTGACTGGCAGTGCAGAGTTGCGTCCCATTGCTGCACCAGCAACAAGCTCCTTCCCAGCGCGTGACACCTTCGTTACACTCTCGGTAACATTGCTGCCACCAGTGTGGGCGCGGCCATTACAAGAATCTTGAAATTTGCCCTCCAACCCCATATTAAGTAACGTTTATACTTTTGTTTATGTCTTTGGGAATGCCATCATATTTCAATTTGAAAAGTTTTACGACTGACCATGTTTTCCAGATGAATTTACTTTGTTGTTTTGATAATCAAATTGGTTCGAGATTGCAGACAAACGGAAAATCAACCAACTTCTCCCTTACATTCTTACTATATCAATAACACGATAGTTTTAATGAAACAGAAATTCAAATTGACAAACGAAGCAAGTAATTTAGCAGAGATAAGTGTATTCGGCGTCACGACAGTCGTCACTTGTTTGTAAACATAACGGTCCTTCGGTTGCGAGTTCAACTCCAAGCATGGTTGTGGCCACCTATTCACAGTGGGGAGTTTTGACTGGTGGCAGCGATAGTATAGAGAGCTCCGCGAACGGACTAACGCTGTGAGATAGAGAGCTCCGCGAACGGACTAACGCTGTGAGGAGCTTGCACCAGCAAGATGAATGGGTGTAGTTTCGAACCAGATTGAAAATGATACTGATGCATGGTCTCGTGCACCATTTACTTGCAGATTGTTTCTACAAACTGTCCAAGGACGACTAATTACCATTTTCGGGAAGAGTCACGGGTTTATGTTTAGAGACTATGATTATCTTTTCGGTCACTGCTTCAAGAAATACAAGGAGCTAACCATTATTTTAATGGACAACGAACAATTATCATTCTTAAACTGGAGACAAACTTATTCCTATCTTAAATAAAATTCTGGTGAAATGAATACCAACTCTGGAGAAATAAATACCATGTCTGGTGAAATAAATACCAACTCTGGAGAAATAAATACCATGTCTGGTGAAATAAATACCAACTCTGGTGAAATAAATACCAACTCTGGAGAAATGAATACCATGTCTGGTGAAATAAATACCATGTCTGGTGAAATAAATACCAACTCTGGTGAAATGAATACCAACTCTGGTGAAATAAATACCAACTCTGGTGAAATAAATACCGCCTCTGGTGAAATAAATACCAACTCTGGTGAAATATATACCGCCTCTGGTGAAATAAATACCGCCTCTGGTGAAATAAATACCAACTCTGGTGAAATAAATACCGCCTCTGGTGAAATAGATACCAACTCTGGTGAAATAAATACCAACTCTGGTGAAATGAATACCAACTCTGGTGAAATGAATACCCTCTGGTGAAATGAGTACCACTTCTGGTGAAATAAAAATATAATCCTTGGTGAAATGAGTACCACTTCTGGTGAAATAAATATATAATCCTTGGGGAAATGAGTACCACTTCTGGTGAAATAAATATATAATCCTTGGTGAAATGAATACCCTCTGGTGAAATAAATACCAACTCTCTTGAAATGAATTTACAAACTCTGGTGAAATGAATACCAACTCTGGTGAAATAAATACCAACTCTGGTGAAATAAATACCGCCTCTGGTGAAATAAATACCAACTCTGGAGAAATAAATACCGCCTCTGGTGAAATAAATACCGCCTCTGGTGAAATAAATACCAACTCTGGTAAAATAAATACCGCCTCTGGTGAAATAAATACCAACTCTGGTGAAATAAATACCAACTCTGGTGAAATGAATACCAACTCTAGTAAATGGAATACCAACTCTGATAAAATGAATACCCTCTGGTGAAATAAATACCACTTCTGGTGAAATAAAAATATAATCCTTGGTGAAATGAGTACCACTTCTGGTGAAATAAATATATAATCCTTGGTGAAATGAATACCAACTCTGGTGAAATAAATACCAACTCTCTTGAAATGAATTTACAAACTCTGGTGAAATGAATACCAACTCTGGAGAAATAAATACCATGTCTGGTGAAATAAATACCAACTCTGGAGAAATAAATACCAACTCTGGTGAAATAAATACCAACTCTGGTGAAATAAATACCAACTCTGGAGAAATGAATACCATGTCTGGTGAAATAAATACCATGTCTGGTGAAATAAATACCAACTCTGGTGAAATAAATACCAACTCTGGAGAAATGAATACCATGTCTGGTGAAATAAATACCAACTCTGGAGGAATAAATACCATGTCTGGTGAAATAAATACCAACTCTGGAGAATTAAATACCATGTCTGGTGAAATAAATACCAACTCTGGTGAAATAAATACCAACTCTGGAGAAATAAATACCATGTCTGGTGAAATAAATACCAACTCTGGTGAAATAAATACCAACTCTGGAGAAATGAATACCATGTCTGGTGAAATAAATACCAACTCTAGAGAAATAAATACCATGTCTGGTGAAATAAATACCAACTCTGGAGAAATAAATACCATGTCTGGTGAAATAAATACCAACTCTGGTGAAATAAATACCAACTCTGGAGAAATAAATACCATGTCTGGTGAAATAAATACCAACTCTGGTGAAATAAATACCAACTCTGGTGAAATAAATACCATGTCTGGTGAAATAAATACCAACTCTGGAGAAATAAATACCATGTCTGGTGAAATAAATACCAACTCTGGAGAAATAAATACCATGTCTGGTGAAATAAATACCAACTCTGGTGCAATAAATACCATGTCTGGTGAAATAAATACCAACTCTGGAGAAATAAATACCAACTCTGGAGAAATGAATACCCTCTGGTGAAATGAATACCAACTCTGGTGAAATAAATACCAACTCTGGTAAAATAAATACTGCCTCTGGTGAAATAAATATATAATCTTTGGTATAATGAAATGACTACCACTTCTGGTGAAATAAATATATAACTTTTGGTGAAATAAATATATAATCTTTGAAATGAATACCACCAACTCTGGTGAAATGAGTACCACTTCCTGTGAAATAAATATATAATCTTTGGTGAAATGAATACTGCCTCTGGTGAAATGAATACCACAAATAACTGATAACAGTATTTATTCCTTTTGAATTTGCGCATAGATATAATGGACAGATTGTTCAACATAATTTTCTACATTGTATAACTCATATCAACAGCATATGCTCCCTGATATAAACAATCTGCTCCTAGCCATGTTTTAATATGGACATGTACATCAAAGTTTGATTCTTAATAACAACAAAACTACCTGCAACAATCTATTACAACAATAGCCATTGGGCCACATCAAATATATTACTTGCTTCAAATGTTTGCATCATTACTCTCACACAAGGACAAACTACATCACTAAGCTTGTTAAAGAGCTGTACACTTTTCAAACACTTACTGATTTCATAAAGAACAATAACATTGACGTAATATGTAACAATGCCTCATATTAACATTAAAAATAATAATGTTGAAACAAGAAACTTTTAATATTAAATGTGCCCCATAACTAAACTGCACAGAATATTTTGAGCTGGAGGCTGAAATTGAATAAAACGACTGTCTTGTTTGTCACTCTTAAAAGGGCCAATGTCTTCTTTTACCAAAATATACTTGTTAATGGTGCTACTATCACCAGGAACAAGTCTCCCCACCTTTTAACAGTAAAAGCATCCCATCAGTTACAGCTCAAATAGGGACTGGCCATTTATTATTTTGGGGTGGGTGGGTGTATCATTGTGTGACCCCATTTTATGTAACACCCCCTCCCCCCACCACACACACACGAATATATATCTATATATCTTTATGACCATCGTCCCAATAATAAATAACCAGTACCTAAATAATGTTTAAATCATAATTTACACACCACTACACTCCATTGTTCTGATAAATTTTGGTAGGCCCCTCGTCTTTTGCACAATGTTTCTCGCAACACAATCCCCTTTATCTTGCTTTACAATTTAAAAATTGGTGAGAAAAACTTCTATTTGTTATGGCATAATCACTGACCATATATTCTATACTTGCATCTCGGTCAGTACTTTCCGTCCTATAAACACATATATCTCCATCCATACATAAGTAAACATATTGTTAACAAGACCAAATAATTTCTTGAAGGCTTAATTTTTCTGTAACCATAAAAACACAGATTCCATAAGAATGTGTGTAAAGAAAACCTGATTTGCATGACGATGCATAAGTCTGTAAGGTGTTTGTTTCTATAGGCACAAACGGTATTGATTAAGAGTGCCAAAGGGCACAGGTGGCCTGGTCATCAAGGGTGCCACAATTTGCTGCACAGAGTTGCATCCCTTGGACATGCCAGAAACCTATGATCTTGGGTTTGATTCCCAGTTCGACCCAATTATGTTTCTTGTTTTGTCAGCACCATACTCATGGGTTTCACCAAACTGGTAAACGTGTGAGACCCGCATAACTTCCAGCTTTCCTCAAACATGAGGCTTAACAAAATAAAAGAATTGGTTCTCAGGCAATGACTTTTGAAAATATAGTGCAAGCGGTAGGTGGTTTTTTTTTGCTTGTTCAAACTAGTATGTAACCAAATACACATGTAAAATGTGCATGTAAAGGGAAGTAACTGCATGCTATATTGGATTGCATTGTTTTCATTAAAGTATTAGGATTTTTTTAGATTGTTTTTGAAAATGGAAATAAAAACGAAATGTGCAACAGACTTTATGATGATGTGGGCGGTGCCTGAGAACCAAGTTGGTAATTTTTTTAACCTTAAGCTGACATGCGCGATATAACTGAAATACTGTTCAAAGCGGAGTTAAACCCAACTCACTCATTCACTATGAGTGAAAATCATGACTTCATTTCAAGCCGGGCTGTATACATCAAATGATCGGAAGGAAAAAATTCTTCATCCATTATAAGACTTGCAGTTTCTAAACCCGTCTGAAAAAAGTTGTCACCAATAAACAAGAGGAATATGATCAAGATCAAGGCACAAATCAACAAGACCATTGGCGGTAGTCGCACTATCGGTGCAAATATTCGGAGAGAACGATGCCTACTTGACAAACGTTGAAAACTGTACAGTTGAGGGTTGAACAAACAACACGTGCAACCCATGATAGAAAAAAACGTTTCTGGACTGAACTTTGAGGACACAACTAAAACCCTCAGTAAGGCGTATAAAAAAGATAAAATTGACAGTGCCAGTACAAAAGAATAAGATATAAAAATGCCAAAAAGATAGCCATTGCATTCATTACAATTGGGCAGGTCACATCGTTCAGAGTTGTCTCCCTTTACACACATCCCACATCGACACACTCCTCGGGGCCCACAGTCGTGATCACAGGAGAAACCAGTGTATCCTTGAAATGTATAGAAGGCGTTTCGGATCAGAGATCGGACGCGCTTCAGTTTGATGGATCCTTGGTATTTGCTTTTGTATGTTGTGCCATTTCCAGACAGGCGTGTCAGTTTGACCTTGAATGACTGCCTGGTCACAAGGATCCGGTCTGGTCGACTTTCATATCCTGGCGTGGGCTGGAAATAAAGAAGAAAAGTTAGACTTATTTTGTTTGTTGCTTTACGCAATATTCCAGGTATATGACGGCGGTCTGTAAATAATCGAGTCTGGACCAGACAATCCAATGATTCATCATTGCTCTACTTTTTATGTAGTACGAGTGTATAATTTCTTTTGACGTGTGTTAAAAGTATATGGTTTCTCAATACCGAAATTTGTTATAAAACAGTTTGGTTCCACGTGAACAAAAACAATATGAAAATATATTGTCGTTTTCCATAGTAAAGAAAGCAGAGTTACAATGAGCACGTTCTAAGTATAGCGGAATTATGCTCTTTCAGTTTTCATATCTAGGCCTAATTACGATCCGACTTCCAACTTCATCAATCATCAATCTAACTTCAGTTGCTAAACAAACATTTACCTTGTTAGTGAGTTGTTACCCTTTCATATGTTGCAATAGGGATCAATTAATGAGATCAGTGCTGATAACTTTCGTGAATTGTTTTGAACATCAAGGGTGCCACGTGTTGTCATTGAAATAACTAGCCTACATGGAGGGTGTGTGTTTAGGATTTATCCGGAGCAACATAGCACAACAAAGCCCCTGACCTATCACACCCATTCTCCCTATTTTGCACAACAATGCTACCAATGTTACGAAATAACACCAACATATAACATAAGAATCTCGCTGCTATAACACAAAACAACCACCACACCAAACAGCAATCTCTTTGCTAATTGACTTCAGTCCCTTTAGGGAGTGGCAGAAAGCATCTTCCCAAGGCAAGGGAGTTCACTGACTATAAAAGTCCAGTTTCCACCCTTGCCAAACTATGCTGGAATCATGGAGTTACATTTTGCCTTGACTACCAAGTCTATGCATAGTCCAATCAAAATCGTGAAATGAAATCTACATCCGGTTCGAAGATTTCGGCCGATTGCAGGGTTTGCAAAGCATGTGCACCGACAACTTAGCGTCAAAGATATTTTCCAAATCTTTTCATGTTTTCAATCAAGGTGCTCGCTCATATGATTTGATGCACCTGGCGAAGTAAGACGCGTTTTATTTCAAAATAGATCTTGATTATTGATCAGATCGTCTTCACTGGATGACACCATTTTATTTGAAGCAAATGCAAATGATATGAGAGGTGGAATCTGATTGGTCAATAGGGGGGACATAAAAGGGACGTAACTCGTAAGAGCCACTGGTGGCCTTTAGGATCAAGCCTAGACATTCCATCTTAGTTCAGCAAGGGTTGAAACTGGATTTTTACAGTCAGTTAACTCCCTTGCCTCAGGAAGATGGACAGAAAGCTGGGGTATGCATCATTCCTCACCATGTTGCTGAAGGTAAGTCCTTCCCCTTTGGATGAACTGTGTATCCAGGTGTCCATCATCAGGACCCTGGCTGTCTGAGCCTTGTCGGACGGGGTCTTCATCTCTTGGTAGCAGGGGTTGGACGGGGTGACAACTCTGTCGGTAAACACCCGGACTGGGGCGTCATAGTCCATGTATGTGTTGAAGTCACCAACAATGATGACATTCTTCATCTGTTTCACTGAAGAATAGTTCCTATGCTATACACATGATCATAATCTATAGGAACTAATGACAAACCATACACTGAGCCGCACATTCTTTGTAATAAGGACTTTTGAGGTCAACATGCAAGACATCGAAATTGATGAATATGATCATTAGGAATGGATTGTTTAGTCTCTTGAAAAATATAAAATGTATCAAGAAACAATGAAAGCATGTGAAAATGTAAACTTCAATCTTTCCTCATCGAATTTTCACATTTCTCTTGAAATTTAGCCTATCTAGCGGGTCTGGTGTCTTCTCTGAATCAAATCTCAAAATTTGTAAAAGTGTAAAAGGGAAATCTAAAGTGATGCAGGTCATAGTCTTTGGCCAACTTCTCACAGCTGCAGTGCTGATAGACCAATAATGTTTTTGTTTGTTTTTTTGTTGTTTAATGCTACACTCAGCAATATTCCAGCTATATGACGGCAGTCTGTAAACAATCGAGTCTGGACCAGACAATCTAGTGATTGACAACATATGAATCGATCCACGCAATCGGGATCAATGACATGCATCAACCAAGTCAGCGAGCCTGATCATCCAATGCCAATAAAGATTGTCAGGGTGAATCAGGGCACAGTTGGCAAAGAGATCTTACTATAGTCATAATTCTAGGCAGTCGTAGTGCTAAAATCACTCTGTCGAATACTGCCCTTGGAATGACCAAATAATGAGTGGATCTTGGAAGTTCGGGACATAATGATAGAGTCAGAGAGTTTATGCAGCTTTTAGCAATATTGCAGCAATATCCCGCGGGGGAGACCAGAAATGGGCTTCACACATTGTACCCATGTGGAGAATTGAACCCAGGCCTTCAGCGTGATGTGCGTAGCGTTTAACCTCTAGGCTACCCCAGCATGGGTTTTACGCAGCTTTTAGCAATATTCCACCAATATCCTGTGGGGGAGACCAGATATGGGCGTCACACAATGTAAGGAATTGAAGCCAGGCCTTCGTCATGACAAGCAAACCCTTTAACCTCTAGGCCACCCCAGCGTCTACCATGATGACAGAGAAGAACAATTACTAAACTACATACATCTTATGTATTCCAGGATAGCTGCCGAGTTGTGACACTGCTGTTGCCGGTGGTAGGAGAAATGAACTGCCACGAGGTTGAGGACCGTGTTTCTGTCCAGGCTGATGCTGACATGGAGGGCAATTCTCTTGTTTGTGTCGGGACCTCCGTGGTTCGGCAGACTCTGCATGTTCATAGTCAGGATGGGCCGCTTGCTCAGTACGCCTATCCCTGGAAATACAAAACATTATGTCAGTTTTTCTTCTTCCGTATTCGACGTAATAAGCACCCCGCTCTAATAAGTGCCCTCAGCGATTTTTGCAAATATATTGCCTAGTGAACAATCCAAATTAGCACCCCTTCCGATTGATCAATGTACAAAAGACGATAATACGCAATTGTGTGTTATATGCACCCTTAATTATGGGCAATTAAATTCTGGAAAAATATATCTGTCGTATATAAACATTTCAGGCTGTCAGCATTAACTACAAAATTTATCTTTCAACTCTGTATTTTTCCACCAAAATAATATTCTAATAAGAGCCCCCTATTTCTAATTTTGTGAGCACCCTGGGCGCTTATTATGTCAAATCAGTAATCATTATCGTCCTTATAAAGAGATCAGCTAAAACCTTTTAAATTGAACGGTAGTAATTCTATAATGTATTCCAGTATATATGTTATTGTTATGAATGTATTTACTTATTGGTAAAACACATACTAATGCAGCAAAAGCACTACTGTATCACGACTTCCTACGAAAAGCACCCTTAGCCAACTTCTCGGCCAATCTACAAGTAACCTTTATACAAATAGATAAATATACTAAGCAAAAAAGTGTACATGACTGTCCATATTTTCTTGTTTATAATAAACATTTCTTACAAAAGTACAGCTGGGATGCATATTGTTCATGCAGAGATTGAGCTCTGACATTTTGTAAATATCAAAAACATCACCAGTATTAGTTGGCACTAGAAATAGCATGGCAGAAATGTTTACTTTCATGGACATTTAATATATTTTGCTCTTCCTCTCTTGCTTTGACATCAAATTTAATTGTGACTGATTTAAATAGGCAGGCCAGTCTGTTAATATCCAAGTGCTTATCATGTTAATACGGTGAATACCATAGTACCAACATTCTATTAACCATTAATACCACAGTTTGTATATTCTAATAATTACTCATCCCTGCTACTGTATAGAACCAACTACAATATTATCTCAATGATCAGTACAACTCAGCAGAAGAAAAAATTAAAACAGATGGTTTAACATGTTCAGTCCCATCTTCCCAAGGCAAGGGAATTAACTGACTATAAAAGTCCATTTTCCATCCTTGCCGAAATGGGTTGGAATTATGGAGTTATAATTTGGCTGTACTAACGAGTCTATGCATAGTCCAATCAAAATCGTGTAACAATTTGCAAATCATGTGTACCACCAACTTTGCATTAACAGATATTTTCCAAAATGTTTCATGTTTTTAATCAAGGTGCTCACATGATTTGCACCGTTCTATAACAATACAGATTTGATTATCGTTCTTATTGTCTAGACTGGGCGCCTCTATTTTGTTTGAAGCAAATGTAAGCTATACGAGAGGTGGAATCTGATTGTCTGTAGGAAGGACATAGAAGGGACATAACTCTTCATTGCCACTGATGATGCAACGATCTAGCCCAGAAATTTCAGCCTAGCTCGGCAAGGGTGGAAACTGGACTTTTACAGTCAGTTAACTCCCCTGCCTCAGGAAGATGGTTTAGTCCAAATGACAATGATGGACCATGGGCAACGAAATCAGAATTTGTTTGGGTAATTTTGAAAGCAGGGTCCTACCTTCCTTTGCCCACAGGTTTTGGATGAAGTTATCACTTTGAGCAACTGTGTTAGCTGTGCGCCATACAGCCCATCTGTATTCGGGTAACAATTTCTTTAACTCTAACACCTGGGAATGTTCTTCATAGAAATCACTTCGTACTTCTTGAAACGCAACAATATCAGAGTTGGATTCACGAATCTGAAAAGGGGAAACAAATCCTTTAAGACATGACAATAATCAGAGCTTATCACACGTTTTGGGGTGGTAAATATTTTGTATTATAGCTAAAATGGATAGAATTATCATTAAACCGCCCGCATGTTATCTTAAATGAGCGGGCCACTGTAACTTGATAATGTCCTCATATTGCTTGACGACGGGCTATTATCACGCCCGTTGTTAGGTGACGTCATAGGGATAGGGAAAAGTGACGTCACGTTCAATAGTGACGTCATCTGGTTTGTTCTATGACCTTTCCATATTTGTAAAAGTGGGTCAGTGAAATTCGTGTTGATTGCACTAAATGTTTCAAAACCGATATTGTTTATTTTTATTTGATAACAAATTCTAACTATTTTAGCTATAATAATGGTAATGCTATTTTTCAAGGCATTATCATTTGCAGAAGCCCTCGGTCTTTTCAACTGCCCTCCTTCGTCGGGTAGTTAATGGAAGACCTCGCGCTTCTGCGAATGAAAATACCCTGAAAAATAGCGTTACCGTTATATTTGATGGACTTTGATAATCACTTCAAAAAGTGATAAAAAACACCGCCAATTCCAGCACAATCGTAATAATTAAACTGCAAGCAATATGTTTTTGCGTTTATGTTTCTATAAACCGAAAATAGGTTAGGCCACGCCCACTTTGAAACTATTTGGCTGATAATAGAATGGGCGGGGCTTGTGTTGCATTACTGCTCTGAACCATGCATATGACATCATTGCACAAGGGGAGAGGGATTGATGTTTGCTTTGGTCTATCAAAATACTGTAAAGTTATTAAATCTTTGTTGTTTATACATTTGTGTGTTAACGCGCAATTTTACTGGCGAACTTGAGTAGCCGTAACTTGTTTGGGGTTGCTTAATATTTAAATACTTAATAATAACACGCTTCTGCTTTGGCCCAACTCGTAAATAATCCAAACATGGCCACGCAGGTGCATTAAACTAGTTTTGATTGCGTGACGTAGGGTCATGTCTACACTGTCGCACGTCATCGCGGCTCTGGCTTGTATCAGGTCCTGTGTATTAGCCGAGACCCTTCACTGGCACTGGCTGCATCTCATGTGTGATGTACTGGCTTGAAAATAGATATGACCAGGGGGCCATGACCAGTATTAATGTACTAGGATGAATTCACATATTTATACGATGATGGGTGGGTAATAAGGTTGAATTGCATTACCAGTTCTGCGATACGATGTTTTCTTATATCCCAGTTGAACATAAAGTTCCACAAGTTGCAGGTACTGACAGTTACGTCGAGTGATAGACATTGCTTGAGGAGTGATACAAGTACGAAAATACAAAGTATATACACTGTTTCCTTGACCAACATCAGCGACAGCACACAAATAAACACAGGATACACAATACTCGGTTCTGGAACATAAGCTGATTGATAATCCGGGCACTCTCTTTGCTACACTTCCTTAAAGATTGTATTAAACAACCGGTGATTGGTTGATATTTGACCCGTTGAACCAATCAGGGTTGGTTTCATAAATGTCATATGGATAGATTTGTTTACGGTAATAGCAATGGAATTCTTGAAAGCTGAAATTGAGAGAAAAAAGCGACAAATCGAGAACAGTAATGTATTTGTAAGTGAAAATGAAACCGTCTTTAAAACTGGGATAAGAAGATAATTTCCCCACCTCATTATTCTTTTTTTTATGTCACAATTTATAGGACTATTTTGATACGAATTATGCCACAGAATATTGTAACAAATACGGAAAACAAGTCAAAGTGTATCGTGACTATAACCTCACAGCAATCAGTGCAGGAGATAAGAGCTGATTGAGCCACATTTACTAGCCGTAGACAGTGTTGGCACCCTCTAAACCCTGTCTATAAATGTAGTTAATAGAATAAGCAACCTGCAACGTTGCCCTTTCTTTCAACCACTGGTTTTTAACTAATTTAAGATCTGTTCTTTTTGAGAATCTCACCCCAGTGTCTTTTGATATCAAATATATCTACACAAGTCGATAAAAGTCCAAACTCTGAGGCTTGGCTTATCTGTGCTTCTCTATTGTTTTGGTTGAGAATTGAATCCAGCATGTGACATCAGTAGTATAGACAATGATGGTTCTGCTGCAACCCCTCTGGAGCCAGATTTATACACCTAAACTGCTACTACAGAGGGAATTTTTTATGCGAAAATGATGATGTGATTCAAGGATCGTCATGAGTCTAAACTAAATTGTAATGATAATATTCTCTATTATTTCTCATACACATACCATTATTTTGAACAAAGTGATATTCAACATTTTTACTAATGTAAGCATTCGTTTAAATGTGATCCAACGACAGAAAACAATCTATTTTTAATCTCAAACCAGTTCTTTGGTTTTTGCACGGAATAATTGACGCGCTCGTTGTCTCCCCTGTTCTATGAACTTTTTTTTTCTCGTCTTCGCTAATACCACTGGTCTTATGAGAATTGGATCGAATCTCCTGCTTCATTGAGTTGTATTTGGTTAGTTCTGACAACACTAATCGAAACTCCTCCTCGGATATCTTACAATCAGCCAGTGCTGTTGAAATAGGTGTATTGTCTATACTACTGACATCACACTCGGAAATTATTTCATGCATGATTTTAACAGACACAGAGCGGTCAACATACTGTCCTTTTAATAATTGAGACTTTATGTTATCCTTCATCGATTATTTGATAAATCAACAATGATGAACATGATCAATAAACATCATAAATTGTAATATGTTTCTTTTCACATGTTTGATATTGTCAGTACTGAATTTTCCAATCAATGACATCACCAGTGATCCTAGTGATAATAGGTACTCCTATGTTTCAGGCCCCCAACAAGAAGTATTTCAAGCGAGGGGACCTAGCTGCCCAGCAGACAGCTGAGTACTGGAAGAGAAACAAGGCTCAGGTTGAAGATGAAGAAAAGGTAGGGAGGGCAAGCTGCAGAACACACCGGGGATGCTGGGGGTCGGGAGCGTATGTTTCCATCTCCAATAATGCAGGTGCCATAGAGGCTATAATGTTAATATTTTCATGTTTTTGATTGTCCTTGTACGAAAAGCTGATTGTAATTGTGTGCATCACTGTATGATAGGTGACCCTGCAAGACAAAAGTTATAATAGTATAAACTGTGAGAATGAAACAAAAAAAGTAAGAGTGAGTACTGGTTCACATGTTTATCCAAATACATTATTTTTACTTTATCCTGCTAACAAATTGCATTCCCTTCTGTTTGTTTGAAAACGTGATCCCTTTAGAAAAGAACTTGTTCCTGAACACAGTTGAAACTGTTCACCCAAATACATCCTGCCCTCACCACACCAGTCAACATCCATGTCACGCTTCTTGTTGAGAAAACAGCAATGTCTACTGAAGATACGAGTGGGGAGGATGCGCCAGACTTGGTGGTCCCGTTCGCGATGAATTGCAGGAAAAGTATTAAATATATAAGACATTGATAACTTTTACTTAATCCTTCATTACACATTGCATTTTATCTGACGAGACAGGGAGAGCATACCTTCAGTGAATGTCCTCTAAACCTTGAGTGTGGGTAGGTGTAGTAACAGTAAAAGTATCAGGTGAGATTCCTTGCACACCAACAGCTACAGCAACCCGCAGGTGGAGACTGGTGCAGGACCCACAAGTGCTGGGTGTACTCTTCAAGGATCTTACCTTAAGTAAATCACATGAGTCGTATTATGATCAAATAACATCAGTACAGCTGAGCGCTAAATAGAGGTTAAAATGACCATACTTCCCAGGTGGAATACGTTGGTTAGACGTATCATGAATGTGTCCCCTCGGAAGCTGGAAGGTTGAGGTTCCTTGCAAACAGGTGACAGAGAAAGTGGAAGGGGTCCCAGTGTAGCATCCACTCCATTGGGGAAGGCTTGTCTGGCCTTGATGAGGCATTTGCTGGAACGTTCCTGCACCCTGGCATGTGCCTGACCCTGACCTCCATGGTGATGAGTCGATGAAGTGGAACAGGTGAAAGATCTGGGCCAGCAGTGTGCCCAAATGAGCAGAACCCTGCTTCCGGATGTACCGCACAACTGTCGAGCTGTCAGTGGCAATCAGCACTTCGTCGTGACGCAGGAAATGCCTCCAGTGTTGAATTACCAGTAAACAGCCTCTGTTTCCAGGTTGTTGATGTGCCACGTTTTTGGTTTGACTGTAGGCAGTAGGCATGAAGATTCGCGCCCCACCCTTGAAGGGATGCATCGACAAATAAATGATGAGTTGCTACGAAACCTTGCAAAGAGTCAGCTCAAGACGTTTGATGGGATCAGCCACCACTGGAGACACTGGTCACGATATGCCAAGAGGTCAAACAGATAGCTGTAGTTTAGCCTCAGCTACAGCTGCCGTAACTGGAGTCTCTCTCTGACAATTAGCTTTTGGGTCGATGTCAGGAGCCCCAGATGAACTTGCCAGTCACGTAGGTGGAATTAGCGACTGCATCTTGAGCCAGAAGTCTGGGGGTACCTTGCAGTGACCAAAGTATGTGAAAAAGAGGCCCCTTATGAACGTATTTGGACGAGCCAGAATGAGATCTGACTTCATTTGGTTCATTAGCCACCCCAGATGCAGTAGTAACATCTGAATGAAGTTCTGATGACACAGGAGGATGCGATTGTCTGGGTGGTACAGCAGGTCAATCGTCAATGTAGGCATCAGAGTTGGTGCCCCGAATGTGAAATGAAACTGACAATCAATTTTGTGATCTTCATAAATAACCACGAAAACAGCCATGGAATATCCAAATGGGAGTACTGCCCATTGGAGATAATGTCCCCAGTGATAAAAATGAAGATATCTCTTGTTGCAAGGGTGGATGGGCATATGAAGAAGGTATCTTGAAGATTTATGCTGATCAGGAAATCCCCGGGATATTTAGCCATGTGTTGACCATCCCCTTTAATGTTTGTAGAGTAGTCTGAGATTGTGACAAAGTTGTGACCGCTTTGGAGATGGGTTGTGACTTGTCCTTTAGATAAGGTATGCGTCCTCCACAGCTGCCTCAACCGGCACATGGTAAATTTGGCACCCCAGGTTATGCAGACATCCTCTGCCTCTGCAGTAAGGTAGCAGGACATTGGATGAAGCCAACGCCGAAACAGAAAGACAGCTCTATGTATCTCTGTATCAATCACCATAATCTGCAAATCCTGCACCTTAAGAAGCCGGTTTTGGCGATCCTGTCAAGCCATGAATGTCTTCATTGGGGGGTGATGCATGGGTGGCATTATCCATGCCATGGACAGGAGGGGAACCTTCCTTGAAGTGCTGTGGTTTCTAAAACGTGTGTGACCCCAGGAAGTGATGTCGCTATCTAGCACTTGAGACATATCACGTATATACCGGTCCATTGGTAGGGATAATCCATGCTCTACAGATAGCGCCTTCTGGGGGTCGACCTCAGGCCCAGGGGATGCAACAGCAAGACTCTCAGCCAGCCACTCTGATGTGAGAGTCATCCAGATTTTAGATCCTCGTAGAAGTACTGGTCCGAGGAAGGAGAACAATGAGGGTCGGAAGACCTGATGGATGAAGTCATAGGTCGAGCATCACATACAGCCTCATACGACCTGTCAGGCAAAGGAGGATGGAGATGCACTGGGCGCCTCTCAGACACAGAGCGCCACTCAGTTGGGTAAGGCTTGTCCAACTCCAAACGCCTATGCTGCTCCGAGCGCCTGTTGCGCTACAAGCGCCAGTCGTGATTCAAGCATCTGACATGCATCAAGATGATGCGTCGTGATGACCGGGTGTCAAATGTGGTATATCTGGAGAAAAAGGTGGGGAGTTCCATTCGGGCGTCTCAGTAACAGAGCGCCTATTCAGAGTTTCAGGCGCTTGTTGACTTTCCAGTGAGGCAGGCGCAAGATGCTTCTGATGAACTGCAGAACGGCTTTTCTGTCAGAAGGAGCCTGGTGGGAAGAGACATGGGCAGACATCACCTGAGCCAGCACCTGGGAGATCAATCTCATTGAAATCATACCTTAGTTCTCGCTACCACTAAACAAAAATCTGAAGACATCCCATTAGGGGTCACGTCAGAACGATCTTTCATTCGACCAATCAGAGCGTCGCTTACCAGATCATGAAAGTGACAGTCGGAATGTGATTTCTAATCATACAACCTCGAAAACTTCAACACGGGGTATTCCGAACGATAGTTACAGGTTTAACGACTGAATCCATACAATCTAGACCATCTATTAGCCATTCCAGTATGTTCTTTTGTTTAGGTTTCAAATTTGTAATGGGGAGAATTTTTCAAAATATGTTGCAAAGCGTAGTCGCCAATTTGAAATCAGTGCCGTAAAGCACGAGAAAGCTGCCTTCTGATTGTCATTCCATCGGTTTGCGCAAGGTCAGTCTGACGTGACCCGTAATGGATGTCCTCGGATCTTTGTGAAGCGGTAGCGAGAACTAAGATCTGATTTTAATGAGATTGCTGGGAGGTGATAGTCTGTAGCATCTCTGGAGGGAGGAGTCCCGAGGTCAGCGGAGCTTGCAGCACTCTGGCAACCATAGCAACAGCGCTCAATGATGCAGGAGGGGAGGTCCACGATGGAGAAGAATCTGCCATCTTGGAACGGCATTACTAATGTCTTCTGAAACACATAATCAACAAAGGTAGATATAGGTAGGGGTATGCTGGATAACAGCATACACAGGGGTTTACAACCAGGGCAGAACCCGTGTGGGTCCTTAGCCGACTTAGGTTTCAGGCACCCATGACAGCGAGGCATGTTATCTATAGATAGCAATAAAAAAATGCAGAAAGTAAGAATCACAATAACATGAAAAAATGTTAAACTGTACACAATACACAACAAAGTGTATGTAAAGACAGCATCTAGAACGAAGCAAGTTAAAAAATGGTGGGAAACACAGCATGTGCTACAAACACACAGTTTATTAGACAACAAAGCACATAAACATGATAAATGGAACAGATGTATGTATGTCAGAATACCCAAGTGAATAAACAAAACCAATCTGTACTGAAAGGAAACAAAGGTTTAATCTGCACAACAAGCAAAGGATAACGTTCACAGACAATGTTTACTCTTCGGTGAAAACAAGAAGATTGACATGTATGTTGACTGTTGCTGTGAGTGCAGGATGTATTCGGGCAAGCAGTTTCAACTGCGTTCAAGAACAAGTTCTTTTCTCAAGGGATGACGTTTCCAGTCATGTTTTCAAACACACAGAAGGGAATGCAATATGTGATGCAGGTTAAGTATTAAATATAAAGTTTATCAGATTGATCAGAATAATATTGATAATGTTGTTTTTCAGGCACAGAAGAGTCAAGAATCAGCAGATCAGAAGCTGGAAAAGAAGGAAGACAAGAAGTATGATCAACTACCCAGGAAAGAAGTGAGAATGGTTTCCATGCTGCAGTGTTTAACTGAATGTCTTTTACTACCCACAGTTTTTATCTGTATCTTTCAGCTTGTCGACCATATGGAGCATATAAATGATACAGTTTTTAGCTCACCTGAATCTGAATTTGTGAATGAATGATCCACTCTATGGTGTCTCTAAATTGGCAAACAGAATTCCTGTCTGACTTTGAACATGGCTACCATTTCTTCTCCCTGGGACTTCAGTTAGAATAGGTCCCCAGCAACCTGGTGTGGTTTTAAGAGGCACCAAATGGATCGGGTGGTCAGGCTCAGTTACTTTGTTGAAAGTGTGTCAACATACTCAATTACTGGATTGTCTGGTCCAGAATCAATTATTTACAGGCCGCCATCATAAAGCTGGAACATTGTTGAGAGCAGCGTTACACACAAACAAACAAATGTTTTTTCTTCATAATTCAGATGAGCTACAGAGCCTTGTGGCTCAATGGTTTCTAAATACAATACATATCTCGATGATAATTTGTTGATAAAGAATAAGGATATGAGTACTTTCTAATATCAAATCTCTACCCTTCAGTAACCTTTCATGACATCTTCTATGTGAATCTATTGCTCACACTGTACATCACTGTAGTGGGATCAAAGGTGGATTGTTTCCTTAGATGACAACTGGCTCCTATTGTCCTGTCGTGGTAGCGAAGCCATATTTAGACTTGTTACAATACAACACAATTTTGAAAGAAGTCAAATTCAAGATGATATGAAAATCAGCTTTATGATTCATCTTCCGCTCATAAAATGAATGACCGAACCCGTTAGTCGCCTCTTACGACAAGCATAGTCACCTTTTATGGCAAGCATGTTGAGGTAGGGTGAGATGAAATGGAGTTTGACATCGCGTTCAAGATTTTTTCTCTAATCAAGCTTATATGGCTGTTTATTTAAGTCTGGACTTATGCCGGCTATATAGTGCTAGCTCAATGAGATACCATGCTGCAGTTTTAACATAGATACACCGCTTGAACATAGTATACTGTCTTTTATGCCCGTAATGATGAGCATCAGACAGGTTAATAAGTCTTCTGATATCTTTTGGCATGAGGCTACCCAGAGTGCAAACAACATCCCTTCTGCTTTACGACCAAACACACTATCCTCTATAAATAAGTGTAATTATCAAGAGATTTGGGCATGAACAGGGCAGATCCAGGGTGGGAGGGTGCAGGATGTTTGAAAAAAACATAATATGGACCCCAAAAAAACAAATCAAACCTAGACTACTCATAATGTTACGTATAATGACAAGTGAACCCATCCTTTCACGTATCCTGGATCCGCTTCTGATGATGTAGCAACTGAGTTGTCTCCATGATATACCAAGGGTACCAAATACTATGTGACCCTGTAGTAATTGTGTGACAAGCTGATGACACAGTGTGACCCTGTAGTAATTGTGTGACAAGCTGATGACACAGTGTGACTCTGTAGTAATTGTGTGACAAGCTGATGACACCACATGACCATGTAGTAATTGTGTGTCAAGCTGATGACACCACATGATCCTGTAGTAATTGTGTGACAAGCTGATGACACCGTGTGACCCTGTAGTAATTGTGTGACAAGCTGATGACACCACATGACCATGTAGTAATTGTGTGACAAGCTGATGACACCACATGACCCTGTAGTAATTGTGTGACAAGCTGATGACACCACATGACCCTGTAGTAATTGTGTGACAAGCTGATGACACCGTGTGACCCTGTAGTAATTGTGTGACAAGCTGATGACACCACATGACCATGTAGTAATTGTGTGACAAGCTGATGACACCACATGACCCTGTAGTAATTGTGTGACAAGCTGATGACACCACATGACCATGTAGTAATTGTGTGACAAGCTGATGACACCACATGACCATGTAGTAATTGTGTGACAAGCTGATGACACCACATGACCCTGTAGTAATTGTGTGACAAGCTGATGACACCACATGACCCTGTAGTAATTGTGTGACAAGCTGATGACACCGTGTGACCCTGTAGTAATTGTGTGACAAGCTGATGACACCATGTCACCTGTATGACCATGTCTCTTCCAGACGATCCGCCGGCTGCGGGAGAGAAGTGAACCTATTCGACTGTTTGGAGAGTCAGACCTCGAGGCTTACATCCGTCTCAAGAAGTTGGAAACACAGGAACCAGACATCAGAAAGGTGCAATTGAAAATTGAAAATTCTTTTTGTGAACAATATAATGTGTAATTTTGATACACATACAGTCAAGTCTGTTAATACGACAATGTTGGTTGCATATGATTATGTCGGATTAACGAGTTTGTCGGATAAACAAAATTAAGTAGTATCAATGTTCGTGATCGAAAATCGGACAACTGCATGATAGATAATGATACAAACACGTAATAAAAAAATGAAAAAAGGAAATATTCATATTGTTATGTTGCATTGTTAGCGGAATATGTTTCTAATCATGCAATCTCTAAAACTCAACACAAAACAACTGTTACAGACTATATGACTTATTCAAAATACTTTAAAGAGCATAGTCTAAAATAGAAGTCGGTACAGCACAGCTTAAGAAAGCTGCTTTCTTAGTGGCTAATATTGACTTCCTGTAAGTCATTTCATTGGTCAGTCAAAGTTTGCGAAAGGTTGTTCTGACATGACCTGTAATGGGATGTCCTTTAGCAGTAGTGAGAAATTGTATCTGATCTTAATGAGATTGAGATAATCTAAGCATGTGATTAATCCTGTTTTCTTTATTTAAAGCATTAATTGTTAAGCAATTTATCTCTACAGCCGTTGTAATATGCAGCTAGCAGCCAACTTGTCTCGCATCAAAACAAAGGCTGTGTACTCGCGGGCAGATGACCATGGAGTACGCTGCTCACTGTGTTGGATTAACGAGACTGATTAATGAGTGATTTCGGTAATTTGTTGCAAATTGGGTGTGTCGGAGCGGGAGTGCGAGACTGTCGGATTAACGGGCCTAAATAGTACTGATTTAATCGGTTCCTATCATTCGTGTCGGATAAAGCCGATTGTCGGATTAACAAGTGTCGGATTAACAAGACTTGACGGTACTCAAGTTAATCAGGGTTTGAAAAGGGTATAATTTAAATTAAGACTGTGGTATTCATGTAATCATGATCACCATTTGATCACCCATGCTTATTGTAGCATTGGATTCCCTCAGAATCTGTGAATGTTGGTGTTTATTTCTCAAGGAGTTAATCATGTTACTAACCATCGTCTTGTGTTGTAGGGTCAAGGATTTGACAATGACTTTAAGGCAGCTATGGATCAAGTGGACCAAGCATACCTAAATGAGATCATCAAGTCATCAGATGGATCCCCGTGTTCTAATGATGTGTTTATCAAAGACGACGGAACTACTGATGAAGACATACCAGTGAGATATCTGTTATCATGGTTAAAGATCCATACATGGGTCCTGTGGTTCGGTTAGTGCAATGAGATATCTGTTTTAGATCAGTGAAAGGATCCTGTGGTAGGGTTAGTTCAATGAGATATCTGTTATAGATCAGTGAGAGGATCCTGTGGTTGGGTTAATCCAATGAGATATCTGTTATAGATCAGTGAGAGGATCCTGTGGTAGGGTTAGTTCAATGAGATATCTGTTATAGATCAGTGAGAGGATCCTGTGGTTGGGTTAATCCAATGAGATATCTGTTATAGATCAGTGAGAGGATCCTGTGGTTGGGTTAGTGCAATGAGATATCTGTTATAGATCAGTGAAAGGATCCTGTGGTTGGGTTAATCCAATGAGATATCTGTTATAGATCAGTGAAAGGATCCTGTGCTAGGGTTAATCCAATGAGATATCTGTTGTAGATCAGTGAAAGGATCCTGTGGTAGGGTTCGTCCAATGAGATATCTGTTATAGATCCGTAAAAAAAAAGTCAACCAAAAACTTCTGAAATTGTCTATTTTTAGTTGAAAATGGAAAAAGTAATTCCGCATGATTTGTTTAAGTAAGGCGGGACGGTCTTCTTATGTCAGAAGTTCGTAAACTTGAGACACTGCACACAGTAAATTATTTTTATGTAACCTAATCCGTGCACCACTGCATTGATCTTTCGAAATGTTCATTAACACAGACAATAAGTGCGCTTATAGGAGTTCCATTGCAATCAGAAAACTATCGATTGAGAAAACGGCATAGCAAATCTCAATGAAGTTGATAATTTTTGTCTACTGATGTGTAGTAGTTAAATTCAGTTGCCACAACTTGATTTTTCAAGGTAGTCATTTGGCGACCTCTGAATGTTTTAGAGTAGACAAAATGAAATTTAAGTCACATTGTCGACTCCATTAGTCACAACTTTGAGGCATAGGCTACTGAACAATACTGATGTTCTTCCTGAACTGTTTCTCCAGAAAATGCGCGAGGAGCTTGGAAAGGGCGATAAGGACAACGACCAGCTGATTATGTTGAGGTTTTTCAAGGTATGAAGCAACAGTGTTGACACAACACGTTGGAGCATGACCCCAAGGGGTCATTGATATGTGTGTTTCCGCAGAAACGTGACCAGTGTACCTTCACTATTTCTGTATGCAAAGCTGTTCACTTGCTGAAAATAAATTTAGGAATGTACTTTAGCAGACCGCTGCATGAAGAATCGGGATAGAATAGGTCTTAAGCAACCCATGTTTGCCATAAAAGGCGACTATGCTTGTCGTAAGAGGCAACTAACAAGATCAGGTGGTCAGGCTCGCTGACTTGGTTGATGCATGTCATCGATCCCAATTGCGTGGATCGATGCTCGTGATGTCACTCACTGTATTGTCTGGTCTGATTATTTACAGACCACTGTCATACAGCTGGAATATTGCTGAGTTTGGCGTTAAACAACAAACAAATAAAAAACTGCATTCGAGCAGCTGGATGAGACCATTCAATGACGTGCAAAACTGTTTTCAGTTTCACTTGTAACATAAAGACAGAATTAGCGAACTTATCAAAACTATTGACTCGAGCATTAGAATTCAGATCTTAAAACCTCAACAGTCAAATCAATCCTTCCTGTATACAGTAACTGGTTTCGCACACAGTCGAAAATGCTTGTCCTGTGACTCAAATGCTATGCATTTTGCAGCTAGATTACGTTTTGTATACAGAGGGGTACTTGGGGTACATTTCTGTTTTGCTCTATATGTAAGTAAGTAATCTCTACCACTGATAGACATATTGATCAGTAAATTATGTAGCAGTGTGCAATGTTGAAGTAACTACCCGTTTCATACTGACAAAGTTCTTGAATATTTTGAATGAGTGTAAATAAAATATTTACTGCTATTTCTAATGTCATTTACAAAAATATCTTAAAGACGAAGAAGTTTCAGATGAAAGATTTATGCACATCAGGAGATCGTGTCTGTTCTAAGTGAGTCATGTGTTGCCATGGTTACAACTGTTCCAGTACATCATGAAGATGTGGGGCAGCATGTTGAACAACCGGCCGGAGGACGATAAACGGATAAACAGAGGGAAGCTGGACAGTGCCCAGCACACCCAGACTGTCGGATATCTCAAACCTCTCTTTAGGAAACTGAAAAATAAAGTAAGTAATATTTGGTTTATCACACACACATACACGGTTGTCTGAAACCTCTCTTTTGAAGTCTGAAAAATGATGCATGTTATCTTTTGCCAAACACACACACATACTGTCCGAAAAGAGTGCACCCATGGCCCATTCACTACTCCATTTAGCTCCACAGAGTTGCTGACCCGTGAAGATCCGGGTTAGAATAGATTTTCAGCAACCCATACTTGCCGTAAAACGCAACTATGTTTGTTGTAAAAGGCGACTAACGGGATCGGGTGATCAGGCTTGCTGACTTGGTTGATGCATGTCATCGATCTCACATTGTGAGGATCGATGCTCATGATATCAATCACTGGATTGTCTGGTCCAGACTCGATTATTTACAGACTGCCTCATTTGGCTGGAATATTGCTGAGCGTGGCCTACCAAACCAACCACAGAGTTGCTTCCCTTAGTCAAGCCAGAATCCTGTAATCATGGGGTTTGAAATCCAGATTTGTCATGACAATAAATAGGCTAGGCTACTCGACCTCCCCTGCTCTTGTGTATGAATGAGCTGTAAAATACTCCATTAAGCCCAGTCTTAAGGGGGCAGAGCTATTTCCTAGGGTGACACTCTGCCCCTTGGTCTGTGAGGAACATTCCCATGTTCATTAGCGCCAATGGTAAGTGCTAAGGTAGTCGTATCTTGAGTACTTAAACACTGACTTATGACAGTCAACTAAGAACAACTAAGGGGGCTGTTGATGACCAAGGTACGAGGGGTGTTCATTGAAGATTTCCCCTGACCCACTTCCGATGGACCCAGTGGAATGAAACTTGGCATAGGTATATGTCTTTCTCCACATAGGAACCACCAAGAGTTACACACTTCTCCCATCGTTTTATGCAACTATGGAGACCTCGCTTGTAAAAGCCGTCATTTTGCGTCTCAAACCAGCACTTGACTTCAGAAAACAGTGTTTCATCATCATCTGTGAAACGTTTTCCCTTCAAAAATGACTTCATGGTTGGAAAGAGGTGGAAGTCAGATGGTGCAAGGTCAGGAGAGTAAGAAGGATGTGGAAGGATTTCATAGCCACAGGACCGCGCTTCTGTCTGGGCAACATGAGAGTTGTGTACTACTCATCACTACCCCGTGCTGGTCCCAAAACATCGTGAGCATGACCTTGCCTGCAGAGGGTTGGACACGTGCCTTCTTTGGGGGTGGTGACTCCACATGCTTCCATTGCATCGACTAAACTTTAGTCTCAGGATCATAGTGATGGACCCATGTTTCATCCTGTGTGATAAGTCTGTCAAAAAAGTTTGCCTGGTTTTTTTGGCACATGTCCAAAAGATCCTTTGAGCAATTGACTCGTTCCTGCTTTTGGAAAGGTTTTAGCAACCTGGGAATCCATCGTGCAGACACCTTATGCATGTTCAAATTGTCGTGGATGATTTTTTCCACAGACCCTACACTGATCTTGTGCTAACTGGCGAACAGTTTTACGTCGGTCTGCCAAAATGGCGGTCTCCACTTGATGGTTAGTGTCCTCATCAGTGGCTGAATGGGGGCGACCAGGAATGGCAGCTGTTTCCACAGATGTCCGACCACACTTGAACTGGCGATGCCAGTGTTTAACAACGTCATATGATGGGGCATCTTCCCCATCAGTTGCTTTCATTTCATCGAAAGTTTCTTTTGGTGTGCGACCTTTCAAATATAAAAACCTAATCACTGCTCGGTATTCTACTGGCTCCATTGTCACACCCTACTCGATCATAACACCTGTAAAAGTGGTAAGATTAACAGTTCGGTGCTGCAAATTCAGACATAACCATAGATACATGTATCATTACACATGTGAAATTTCAACCAAATATGATAACCCTAAGTGGTTTAGGGGAAATCTTTAAAGAACACCCCTCGTACCAATGTGCAACTTTGTTGATCCAGCATCCCATTCCACATAGCCATCTTAGCGGTAGAAACTAACAGTTTTAGTCTGCTAGGCCTTATACTGATAACATATTGCAAAACACTTAAAAAAGGGAAATTTCTACAAGGCCTTATGATACCTTAACTATTGGGCAGTTTGGCAAGGACTATAGGACTAGTGCCAATTTCTAACACTGCATCTTAGCGCTAAGGTCATCATAATGCTAAAACTTAAAGCTGTCTCATTACAATTAACTAAGAATATCTGAGGGACTTGTGATGACCAAGGTACCAGTGTGCGACATTGCTGATCCAGGGTCTTGGCCCACAAAGTCATCATGATCTTAGCGCTAAGGCCATCATAATGCCAATACTTAAAGCTGACTTATGACAATAAACTTAGAACATCTTGTGTGATGTGGTCTTGTGGTAACCAAAGTTCCAGTGTGTAACATTGATTGGGTGGATAACTTCACATGTAACTAGCCGCTGATTTGTATTGTTTTACAGGGCACATTGAAATAGCTGTGAAAGAAATATAGTTTATTATCCCCCGACCAACAACGTTGGCGGGGGATATAGAAACGGGCTCCGTCCATCCGTCTTTTCTTCCGTCCGTCCATACTTCCGTCCGTCTATCACATTTCGTTTCCGGAGCATAATTCAGAAATTGTTCAATATTTTTTCATGAAACTTTGCAGGTCTGTCAAGTACATGCTGGATTGGAGCCTTTTGTTATTTCGAAATTTTCGAAATTTTTATTTTTTACGTTTCCATGGCAACAAGATGGACTAAGGTTCTGAGAGGGTAGGGTTCGTTTCCGGCGCATAACTCATAAACCGTTCAATATTTTTTCATGAAACTTTGCATGTCTGTCAGGTACATGCTAAACTGGTGCCTTTTGCTATTAAGAAATTTTAGAAATTTTTATTTTTTACGTTTCCATGGCAACAAGATGGACTTAGGTTCCAAACTCTTCTTTTTTTTACAATTTCCATGAGAAGTTCCACCTCGGTTAAAAAAGGTTAGGGTTAAGGTTTTGATTTAATTATGTCATACATTCTGCAACAGGGGCGGGGGATATAGCCACATTAGTGGCAAACTCTTGTTCTCTTTGGAATTTAGATGTGCCAACAAGAACACTTTTGATCCATCGTCAAACTGTGCATACTGTGCACTGAGCGTGTTTTTCTATTTATTCAGATTACTTTTGCCAAGAACATTTATGACTAGCTTTGTATAATATACCTTGGCTTTGTATAATATACATTGGCTTTGTATGATCATATGTTGGCTTTGTGTAATGTACTTTGGCTATGTATAATATACATTGGCTTCATATAATTATATGTTGGCTTTGTATAATATATGTTGGCTTCGTATAAAATACTTTGGCTTCGCATAATTATATGTTGGCATTGTAATATATATTTTTGCTTCGCGTAAATATAAGTTGGCTTTGTATAATATATTTTTGCTTCATATAATATACTTTGGCTTTGTATAATTATATGTTGCTTTGTATAATGTACTTTGGCTTCGTATAATATACCTCATCAAAAGAATTTCTAGGTGTGTCTGTCAGTACCCAGGAACTTATTTTAGCCATGACATTGGCACTCTAATACAAGGAATTTGAATGCATGAAACAACATATACTCACTCAATGACTATAACATGTCGATGGATCTAATGTTCATGCAATGGTAATGTGCTGTTCAGCATAATGTTGATATGTGTATTTTTGTTTTTGCCAGAATGTAGATGAGGATATCATGGACAGCATGGTGCTGATTGTACAGAGGCTGATGGACAAAGATTATCTCGGGGTAAGAGTAATGTTTGTATGTGGTGAGAGAACCTCAGGTTGCTGCTTGAAACTTTTTTTTGAAGACGTTCACTAGTCCTTAGAGTTTACAGCTTGTCCTGCTTGAATGAGAGGAAAATGTTTACAATGTTTACATTTTCTGTCAGTTTTATTATCCCCCGCCACGAAGTGGAAGGGGGATATAGGAATGGGTGCTGTCTGTCCGTCCTTCCATCCGTCTGTCCGTCCCATTTCATTTCCGGAGCAGATCTTGAAAACCGTATCATATTTCTTCACCAAACTTGGCACATAGATAGGTCTAGTGGTGAACTGGTGCCTTTTGATAGTTTGGGATATCAAAAAATAATAATTCGAGTGTCCATGGGAACGACTTTGATTAAGACTGAAAATGGCGGTAGTCCTCGTTTCTTAGCCAAATTTAAGCATTGAGAACTGTTTCAGAATTATAGCCCCAAAGTGCTACAAGTAAGTGAGGACAACCATCATTAGATGTTTACTTGTTTACTTGTCCTTATTAGTCTTGGGCTTGTGGACTAGAGTTACTTTCGAATGCCTCTATTATTATTGTTTCTAACTATAGTGGCATCAAATCTTTCTCCCTCCTCTTAAACCCTGTTGAGATCCTGAATAGGTTCCCAGGACCTTTTGCTTGTCATAGGAGTTAGTTTGGTTTGATGTGGCTTTTAGCAATATTCCAGCAATATCACTGCAGGGGACACCAGAAATGAGCTTCACACAATGTACCCATGTTGGGAATCGAACCCGGGTCTCAGCGTGACAAGTGTAGGCTTTAACCACTAGGCTACCCCGAGCAGTGACCAGTGATCCACAAGTACAGGGCATGAAGACTCATAAACAGTTCAGGATCTTGAGCACCATGAACACAACATGTTTTTTAGACTATTTTCTCCAATTTCCATGGCACACTTTGGCAAAAAAAGATCAAAAGCAGAAGAAATGTGTTGGAATTAGTAGGGAAGCCGTTTGCGTGCGTTCAAGGGAGGTAACCAGGTGCAGCTTATTTACCATCAGCTGTTGAAATCAGTGGATCTCTTTTTTTTCTTCTTGTTTTCTTCAAGAAAGAGTCAAATATTTTCATCACATTTACTCTCTTAATTGTCCTGTCTGAAATAACTAGCCCAATGAAATAATAAAATAACATTGGAGCAGGTGTGTGATATATATGAAGTACTGTTGAATCTAACTCACTCTCTTCTTCCCCTGCAGGCCAATGACTCGTACCTAGAGATGGCAATAGGAAATGCACCTTGGCCTATCGGAGTCACCATGGTCGGAATCCACGCTCGTACTGGTCGAGAGAAAATCTCTTCAAGATACGTGGCCCATGTGCTGAATGATGAAACACAGAGGAAATATATACAGGTAGGATATTTCTTTTAAGCAAACTTAAGCAACTGTAATTATTGATTTGTCTTTAAGTGGGATATTGCAACTGTGACGATGGGTATCTTTTGTATTTCAACTTCTTTATACTTTTAATGCAATTTTTGGGAACAGATGCTTATATCTAATCAAGCAGATCAATAACTGAGTAGGACATGGTTATAATAGCTAAGACCAAGGAAAACTCATTATGATCATTGTTACTGGACAGATGTTATTTTGCACTGTTTCAAGGGAGGTAACTCATGTGACTCTGACCATGTGGACAGGAACGGTTACAGCCAGCCTCAAGAAAAATAATGTTCCACAGATACTTGTTTATACAAAATTCATCTACTTAACTGATGAGGACAATGTGACAGATTGAAAATTGAATCTGGATGGAACGGAAATAATAAATCTTTGGCATTTGCATTTTTATGACTTGGTTTACGGACCCACTGACCCTAAATTTCATAAATATATGTAAAATTATGAGGACAGTAATTTTTACAGATTTAACTAACAACAAATAACAGTGTAACAAGCTTGGGTCCAAATTCAAGGCCCATAACATTAATGGTATAGCAAGGAGTATGTATGTAAAAATAATTGTGGTCGTTGCTTTACTGGTTCTGGAATTATTTGCTTCAATAGTTGTCATGTATTCTATTTGTTTTATACCACAAACTATATCACTTGTTTAAATATTGTTTTGCAGTTTTATCTATTTTGACTACTGATCCTGTGTTTTGAACAAGAATCTGTAAATACAAGGCCCTATGGGGCCAGGACGTCAATGGTCCTTGGTGTATGAAGCAATGTATGAAACAATGTCCGAGTGTTGCGTTACACTTCTAGTTCATGCACGATTCAGTTCTCATTAGATTACAATATACTTGCCTCTGTTGTATAAAGCAAGAAACAAGGCAGGGGTATTCCCCGGAAATAAGGGCTTCCTGGCTTAATGAGCTCATGGCTAATGAGCCTACTACCACACTGTGGTCATTGGAGCTGAAACCTCTCACGGAATACAGTGAGCAGAGCTTAGGGAGCTGGAGGGTTGGTAACCTCCCAAAACCCCTACATCCCATTTCCCCTACAGCTTAAGACAACAAAGTTCACGGTCCATGGCACTGCTAATCCCTAGTCTATTACCTATTTCATACAATGGAACAACCCAAGAAACACGAATAGATTGAGATAAATATTAAATTACGATTACGATATTATTCAAATTTCATAATACATTATAATAAAATGTTCATTTTTCAAAATTCATAATACATTATAATAAAATGTTCATTTTTCAAAATTCATAATACATTATAACAAAATGTTCATTTTTCAAAATTCATAATACATTATAACAAAATGTTCATTTTTCAAAATTCATAATACATTATAATAAATTTCATCTCAAATGTTCAATTCACTCTTTATCCCAGCCTGAGGAAATGGCCAACCGCATCTAGAAACTGCATTGGGGATTTCACCTCTCTATTCAACTCGTCCATTCAAGACGGTTCTCCACCTCTCTGTACACTCTCTTCCTGCCTCTTAGAGCTGCTCCAAAGTCGAGCTGTAAAATCTTAGCTCGTTCTGCCTGTTCCACCTTCCTGACTACCTCCACAAATCGGTAGATGTTGGGATGTCGGTGAGGGAGACTTGGTTGAGTCGGTTATGAAAGCCTTCCAGGTTGTTGTTCGTCCTGGGACCTGTTGTACCGTGATGGTTCCACAGTGGTAGGGGGAATCGTGCTCCGTGGTCGACCCAGGTAGTGACGATGTAGTCGTTGAAGGCGACAGCTCTCGGTACATCTGGTGTTGTGTCCGTTGCGTCAACCCACGTGTCCTCTGTAGCATTCCTTATCACGGTTCCTACTGTCGTGAGTCTTCCTCTACATGTGGACTTGACACACTACCAGTGTACGCAAGTCAGTCTCTCGACGTTCTTAGTGTGAAGATAACCATCAAAAAGGACTTGGAGCTTTCCTCTCTGTGACATAACAAACTCAACATAGCGAAGCCCAGACATGTTGATGTCATGTTAGTCAGATTCAAGTATCTATATACTAAACCTAGCCATCTCAACTGTAAATCGTTCATCTCAGTTTCTCAGTGTAATAATTGTTTCTTCCTATTGTTATTTTTGTAATTTTTTAAAATTGTCTTCTCATCATATAGGCATCTATCATTACACTTACATTATTTTTTTTAAAAACCCTTCCGCTAGTCCCCTAAAGCTCTACCCCTTTCATTTCTACTACCTCTACTCCAGACCTTAATCTCCCCTTTAGGTGAGTTCATAATACCAGACAGGTAAATGCCGCGTGTTGTTTTAACTAATTGTAGGGGAACTGGGTTGTAGGGGAAATGGGATGTAGGGGTTTTGGGAGATAACCGGAGGGTTATCAGCTATTGTTTGTAAATCATGATCAGAATGGTCAACTTCCCGGCGCTTTAAACATGTAGAACTTTATACAAGTAATTGCTCTTAGGGAGGTCAATATGTGAGACAAGGACACAAGGACCTGACCCCTGAGGTAGCCTTACCAGGCCGAGGTCTAGTCAGACCAACGAAAAGGTCAGGTCGTAGGGTAACTGTTTTCACATATTGATCTTGTCAAGAGCAATCATTTGGTTTGTTGTGCTGAAATTCTCTTTTAGGTCTATGAAACCTTTAAACTGTCTCCTGTTTCATTTTCAGTAACCTATTTATGATTAGTAAAATGTTACCAGCAGCCATCTTGTTTTCTAGCAGACGAGTCAACACTCATCACATGACAGGTCAATACTGATCATGTGACGAGTTATTATTCGAGGCCAGTGTCAGTCACATGATTTGGGGTCTTCAATGAAATGTATTGTTTCGTCACGTGGTATAGAATTGCAAGGTTCTTGATAGAGCTATGTCAATATATTGTAGTTATTTTTTTGTTATTTTTTTTTTTTCAAATTTATAAACTATTTCTTTGTTTTCAGGGTTTGAAGAGGCTGATGACACAGTGTCAGAAAATATTTCCCACAGATCCATCACGAAGTTTCAACTACAAGTGCCCTGTCTGAGCTCATTCCAAATAAGAGAATAAGATGCACATGCTCATTACAAAGGCCAGATTACAGTGGGGATATGTATCACGGATCAGTGGCAGGTGTTGGTTGTAAATGAAGCTGATGAAATATGTGAGATAATCTGCCAAATAAGATATTTGTGTGATGAACATATTTATGGAACTCACCAGGGTGAAAAAGAAGAGATGGAAATGTTGCCATGGCAACATGATATACATATGCATCATCTTTTGTATCATTAAGGAAATATTTCCATTCAAACATCATTTTATTTCTTCAGGAGGTGCAAGGTTGTAGTCTCATCATCAATAAAAACACTGAAATTATTAGTCCATCACTTGGAATTCGTGCAATATAGAATCTTGTCTAAACTGGCTGAATTTTATAGTTTAAGGTCACTATTTACTTCATGATTTCTGGGTTAGTATAGGTCTTGTCTATGCCGGTGGTATGAGGCGAGTTAATGGATCGGGTGGTCAGACTCAGTGACTTGGTCAATTTGCATGTCATCTTGACGGCATGCATCTTTGCTCATAATATCAACCTCAGGGTTAGCTGGCTAAAGTTATTTACAGGTTGCCGTCAAATACCATGAGCTGTTATATTACTGAGTGTTGTGCTAAGCTGCAAACAAATTAACTTTAATGCTTTATGTAACAAGAAAGACCAATCTGTTCAGTCATTGAAAGCCCTTTAGCAACATATTTTGGTTTACCTCTTCAGCACATCTGATGGGCACAATTTGGTTTTGTACATCAATTTATGTGCTGATATTGATGGTCCTGAAAATAGAACTTGAACACACATCTCACAATGAATTTGTGAACGGAGTAATGTACTCATGTCATATAAGGGTACTCCTCGCTGTTGAGTGGTGAATATTGACCCATGAATGCAGTCCCTGCTTGAAGCTTGCCAACAGGAACAGCAGTGTATTCCAGAGTAAACCATTAGTTCCAAATGAGTCCAGTTTAGGTGGATTCCACTTTCTGCAGGTCCCTCTCTAGACATGACCATTTTCTGGTACTCTTGTTTCTTTTAGAAATATTTTGTATCATGTTTTAGTGTGTAAAATCCATTTTGTTCTTACAGCCCTGCCAAACGTGTGTATTTGTATTGTAACCCTTGTATGATCTTTTAATTTTCATAAAGCGGGTCCAGACAGGGGAAGCAGGTGTGTGCACCCCCCTGCAGAAACATACTCATAATGTTGACACATAAAACATATAACTTAGTCATTTGATGACATGGTTTTTTGTTTAAAAACCCACACCATTATTTGACTGCTGTTTTGTTTACAAATGCGAACTAGATTCTTTAATTAATGAATTATTTGCATTCATCAAGCAGTTATTGTATTTTATATCAGCGCCCCCTCTTTTCCCAAAATAAAGACCTTCCACTCATTCAGACCCCCAGCTGTGACAAAGGAGCAACCGCTTAATTGAATACAAAATATTATTATCATGAGGCTGAGATATAAGGGTTTACTTCTTTGACTAGGATTCTAGAATTACAAAATGGATTATTATGCGATTTCCCCAGTCACTTTGGAGGATGGTCGCTATGCCTCTGCAATAGGCAAAGATTGTTTTTAAATTATGATTCTTGTATGTCTGTAAATAAACTTGCCCAGTACCCAGCTCAATTGTTCCAGAGTTATTTATTTATTTATACTTAAGGAAACAGGTATCAGATGTGGGGAAATAATATTCATAACATGCATGAAACTGTCTCACTGACCTCCATACACAGACACTGGCCTACAATCACAATCACAATTTATTATTATTATTTATTATCACTCACTAACAGTGCAGTGACCGACGACTCAGTCTCTGACCAGTGATAGTCACAAAAAGCACAGTCACTGACAAACAGCAGGCGCAAATAAACACCAGTCTCAGGCCAACATCTTATTCAATGACCACCAGCACAGACACTGACCAACAAAACAAGCGACTAATCGCACAGTATCTAACCAACGGCAGTCGCCACAACAAATAGCATATGTACTGTCAGCGACTTACAGTAGTCTCTGGCCAGCACCGTCACTGACCGACGAACATTCATCGCGAACTAGTAAAATGACTCCTTAGAATAACAGACACTCGTGCAGACGCCACTACGTCGAGTTACATGTAATTACCACTGCCACACAAGATAATCAGATATACGTGTATCATATGACGCTTGTCATTAAAATAAGACTTGGAGAACACCATTATTACAGACAGTACAACCTTGTGTTGAAAAGGTGCAAACTCAAGCAGAAAGATCGACACGAAGCCTTTCGTTTTCTCTGTACAGATAATATACGAAGTGTTTGAAAGACTAGTTGATAAATGGTAGCTGCCGTCTCTGTTCTATTCGCTTACAACGGGGACATTTCAGCTGCTTAAAAAACACCACTTTTTCTTTCTGGCGCATGCGGGGCGGTCGGGTAGCCTAGTGGTGAAAGCGTTCGCTCGTCACGCCGAAGACCCGGGTTCGATTCCCGACATGGGTACAATGTGTGAAGCCCATTTCTGGTGTCCCCCGCCGTGATATTGCTGGAATATTGCTAAAAGCGGCGTAAAACCATACTCACTCACTCACTTTCTGGCGCATGCAAATTGACATGACTGAACATGCGCATGACTTGTATTAATCTAGACTTGCACAAAGGATTGGGGCATCCGTCGGGCGCCTTTGAACTACTGCTTGGATATTACTGAACTGTAAAGATAAACGACTAAAATAATCAAACTTCAGATGACCACAAAGATTATGAGGCAGAATTTGATTGATATTTTTATTTACAAAAATCATAATTAGAAAATATACATTCATCTTCCTAATTAGACAATATAACATTTTAGATCCTAAATTAAAAGCTTTCAGTCACGCGCTTCAATCCAACATATCCAGGTAGGTTTTTATGTAAAACAGGAGATGAATTGAAACCAATATATTTCATATTGTCTTTTAACGTGCCTGTGTAGGTTAAATATTTTGGGGAAATTATTTCATTGTAAACATAATTTGACGAACTAAGAGTTCGCCGCTGTGTTGGTGTATTGCATCAAAAGTTTTCTAGCCTCCTTTGATGGTCGGCTTGAATATTGACGTGAATGGTTTGTCACCCCGCTGGGCTGGATCTGGTGGCTGGGCAGCTGCTGTAGGGTGATATGAGATGGTGGATATGCCGCCTAGTTTGACAGAAAATCATTAACGACTGTATCCTGTTATAGTCAGCACGTCAGCAGTGACAGCCCTACACATCAAACTTTTCGCAAAACAGAAACACGACTGTTAGGCACCCCACTGTATATAAAACCTATACGGGCTAATCCATATACCAGCTACATTCATGGCATTTTCCTGAAGCCTTGTTCGTTTGTTCTTCAACGCCGCACTCAGCAATATTCCAGCTATATGACGGCGATATGTAAATACTCGAAATAAATAATCCAGTGATTGACATCATGAGCATCGATCTACGCAATTGGGATACGATGACATACATCAACCAAGTCAGCGAGCCTGACCACCCGATCCCGTCAGTCGCCCCTTACGACAAGCATAGTTGCCTTTTTCGGCAAGCATGGGTTGCTGTAGACCTACTTTACCCGGGATCTTCACGGGTCGCTACATCTATTGGTAGGCTTTTGAGGTGACACTTTGTTCACATAGATTCTGGTACATGTAGTTGATAATTTTCTTTGTGAAAGACAGCATGTGCAACGTATTTCAAGCGTAAGAAGTGTTAAATAAAGTGTATTGCTTTATTACCCATGGTCTCCCTGCTGTCGGTTGTACGCAATATGATAAGAAATGCTCTGAAAATCTCGCTATTTGACCATCCTGAATCACTCATCGTTCCTGAGCGACCTGGGGACATCCTTTGAGTAGTTCATTTCGTATAAACTTGGCAGAGAGTTGTCAGAGAGATGACACATTCCCCCGACAGTTTTCTGCTAGATACTATACAAAAGTACCAGATGCTAAACCAAACAACTTAGTACCTTTCTTCAATCTGTTTTAAGCGTGAACAAAATAAAAAACAACAAACTTCTAAATAGCAAAAGTTGCCAAACCCATGACAGTAGTGTATAGTGGAAGCAACTTCGCTACAGCTGACAGCTCTGTCGGTGTATGGTTTCCATAAAACTCACTTCATCCAAGTTACAAGTAGACTCTGGACTGTTCATCAAGTCACGCTAACACATGATGGTATGATGGTTTCTGAATGATCACAGCCTCTCCTATTAGTATAGAAAGTGTTCCTTAAATTTGAAAAGAATCCATGAAGTAGTTCGTAAGTTATAGGTTGTACAAATGTTAACGTAAAAAAAAACATTTCTAAGTTGAAAACGTAAAAAGTAATATTTTCTCAGAAACGTATTCTATTAGTATGAGAACTGTTCGATAAATTTAAAAAGAGTCCATGCAGTAGTGTTCAAGTTTTTGGTCGCAAAAATGTTTAAAAAAAAGAAGTTAAAAAAAAGGTAAGTCAAAATATGAAAAATAGCTGTATTTTTTTCAGAAAATCCAAATATTGAAGCAAACTTCACACTGCACTCCTCCTATTGGTATAGAAAGTTTTCAACATGTTTGAAAAGAATCTATTTGTTAGTTTTGAAGTTATAGGTCGCAAAAAAACGCCCCGGCTGAATTCCTTGGTATATTGAGAATTTTGGTTAGATACCATTTTTACGAAACGAGTGGACGTTCTATGGTATCTGACCGAGCGAAAGCATACGCATTAACAACATGTCCCTGCAGTTGTGTTTGCAAACATAACAGCACCGACGCTCAAGATCCTTCCGGAAGAATTTCTTCAACTTAATTATGGTAATTCAAGCGACATGTTGTTAGTTCGCAAGACAGCTATAAAATTTGGAAAGTCACATTAGCGCCGCGCTTTGAGTATCAGACCAACAGTCGGTCACTCGCAATGCCGGGGTCCCGTCTGTGCATTCAAAATGGTTCGATTTCCTTGATCTATCAGCTGAGTGTTTATCATCATTAAATCAGGCACACTTACTTCTACGGAGTTTTCGAATGATTTGTATCGGAAATGTTCACTTTGAGTGATTTGGTCGTGCAGTCATGAACAAACAACTCCCGAAACAGTGCCACAAAATTCGTTTCGGAGGGGACGCTGATGGCACAACCGGATCATCCCAAGTGCGTCTACATTTCTGTCCAGATAGTTTAAACTGACTTCATTTCACCACGCTTATTCTTTTACGTTAAATCAAATTGGAAGTTGCGAAAGTGGTCGGGTGCGTCACGCTCATCTATTGAACGGTAGATCTAGTCGTACATTGTAAATGCATATTGCTCGATTGTATTATGTCTGTAGAAGCTCAATGTATAAATTATAAAGCAAGCAAACCGAATTTGATGCATGTGACTATCTTGTTTGGTTTAATTAAGTGTTTGTTAATATTTCTCGCTCTCATGAGATTGCTTCAGTTCTGCCTTGTAGTTGTAAAATGAATGTCGTCTCGCGATATTTTATGAATGAAAAAGGTAGTCCCGGTGTGACAGAGATCACGGTTATCCAATCAAAACGAATAAAACAAGGTCAACCTTGTACGACACACGTGTGACGTACGGATTAAGTATCTTACCACCTGTATCTTCACCACGTGGGCAATAAAACTATATACCCCCGCCTCTCAGGTCGGGTTTTTTAAATTAATAGGAAATGGCCCTAAGATTTTTCCATACTTTATAAAATTGAACAGAATTACACAAAAATGGATAAAGCTATACTTAGGTTTGGGAGTTGCACATGAAACAGTTTGGTTCATTTTGTGGGTCAGCTTGAGTACTAGACTCTACCAGTGGCGTCAGCAGCTTTGATGACATTAAGCTGGGCTCCGTCTCTCATATCGCTAAGTGATGACGCGCATATGGAGACGGGAACGAGCTTTGCCTATGATAACATCACAAAATGGCCGCTCGGAAAAGTGACGTTCGGAAATAGGTAATCTAGCGGACGACACACAAATACAGTGAGTACAAAGTTTTGAATTCGTCCGGAAATTCTTGGATAGTTTTGACAAAATCAGTTTATGTCGTTAACACCAAGAACATCTCACACTCGGTTGCGATACATACATCCCTGAATTCCTCATACACGCGTTTTTGTTCAAAAGAAAACTGTTCTCTGAAACTGTAAACAGAGCTAAATCCAGATTTTAAATGACGCCGCATTTGTCTATTCGTCGCGTACAGTTGACCACATTATCGAGCATATGCAAGTGGGGATTAGCCTATCGCATGAATAATTAGGGTATTAACGATAGATACATTGGGGCCTACACTGATTTGTTAACACCCGCATAAATGCCCTTTATAAACCGTGAATTTAGATATCAAACACTGAGTGCACAAAGTCAAAATCATAACCATCATCACCCTAATCATCTTAGTTTTAACATCGTGCAACTCATACTTTATACAATGCTACGGATTGCGAAATATGGAGAGATTAGTAAAGTGGCTACCGCGCTTCTCGATCTTTTTCTGCCATGTTGAACTTCATGCGAATGAAGGCAATTTTTTATTATGCACCTATGTCACATACACGTAACTATTATTATATCAGACAGCCAATTTGAAAAATAAATCTGATCGGACTGGTCAGAAAGAATTACTTGTCACCACTGTACAGTTATTGGCTTAAGAGTACTAACGTTGAGACGGCCAGGGAAGTTTTTTGTTCAAGTATTGCATATGTTAATCGACTGTGTGTCATTGCGATTTAGCACGGCGCTAGAGACAAAACGACAGCGCAGATTGTCTTTTTGTTCATGATGCTGCTTTTTAGAAACTATATAAATCAAAGCTATGGAAAGACAGCTATAATCGTTAATATTAAGGTGATATCGTGTATATTTATGGGCAGGAAGTTCATGATCAAAACGTAAAAATTGAATGGCCAAGCCCGAAGGGCACGTTCGCATCATATCTGTGCCGCGATTTCTTGTTTACCGGTTGCCTTACATGCTCGCCCGTTCAGACAAACAACTGCTACCTTTTTCATATGAAATGACTAAGAGTCATGTGTGATTGCTCAAACTACCTTACCGTGTGAGTGACTTGCCCTAACTGTTTCACATTTTGTCGCAAATGGAGATTTCAAAAGTGTGGCCACGACATCTAACGTGAGTCGACGCCATATTGTAAACAAATTGTGTCAAGGTCGGTTCCACATGTGGTAGCTCGGCCCCGTTTCTGTCGATGGTACACGCGCCACAAACATAGTGCAACTACTAAAAACATCAACATAACTTCTACAATGATGACAGAAATACCTTTTTGTATGTAGGTTAACCGATTATGGATACGCGGTGCTGTTAAGTTAGATTTCGATTTGGTTTTCCTTTCATTGAAACTGTGATAATGGCGCTGTGATTGGTTTGCTGAAATAGTATTTTCCATGAGTCTAATGTACATGGTACATGCTACGAAAGCCTATTAGGGCCAAATTCATTAGCAATGAGTAAACTTAATTTTATTTTATTACAATCTGCAATTATATTCAAATTGGCTTCTAGACGGTCGGTGATTTCCCGCCGCTGTGAATTTGTCGTCTGGACAGGTGCGCGTGATTTGACCTAGCGTGTTGTGACGTGGATGACGTCACATGAAACAGCTGATCTAATGTTTTGGTAGTGTAATGGATACGCGTGGTTTCATTTTCCAAATAACAGTATTCTCTTTGACTGAACTAGAAAGCATATCTAGAACATCGCGATTGGAAAATGTCTACGGCGACCGATAAGTGAATGAGACCCCTTATCATTTCACTAACAGTGTTAGAATATTTGGCACAGTTTTCTAATTATCGTATGTTGACGTGTGCTTTTCATATCGGTTTGAAGGCTTGATATTCCAAAAAAATAATGTGCATTGTGTAAGGGAATGTATTTTTTTACTGTGTGAAAGCTGTCAAAATGGATCCATACAAATCGAGGTTGTTCTTATGCTATAAACGGAAATTAGGTGATGCATATACCAAGCAAAAACACAGTGTGGTCTTTATTTGTTTTGTTTGTTGTTTAACGCCGCACTCAGCAATATTCCAGCTATATGACGGCGGTCTGTAAATAATGGAGTGTGGACCAGACAATCCAGTGACTGACATCATGAGCATCGATCCATGCATTTAGGGTACGATGACATGCATCAACCAACACAGCAAGCCTGACCACCCGATCCTGTTTGTCGCCTCTTACGAAAAGCATAGTCGCCTTTTTCGGCAAGCATGGGTTGCTGAAGACCTTTTAAACCCCGGATCTTCATGGGTCAGTGTGGTCTTTATCACAAAGACATAGAAATAGCCATGATGTTAAACAAAAAGCTGTATTTCAGTACATTTGATAAGACAGTGCTTCATTAACACAATCAGCTGATTGTTTGAGGCTAAGACTATATAGTAAATAGGGACATCCATTTCACCATTACTCTACTTTTCATGTAGTACGAGTTCATAATTTCTTTTGACGTGTGATGAAAGTATATGGTTTCTCAACTCCGAAATTTGTTTTAAAAGTTTGGTTCCACGTGAACAAAACAATACGAAAATATATCGTGGTGATCCATAGCAAAGAAACAGAGTTACAGTGAGCACGTTCTAAGCATGGTGGAATGGGCGATCTTTTTCAATTTATCTTCCCTTCACTAACCCGCTAGGTGCGCTGACCCGGACGGTCCAACCTTAAACTGACGGCGCATGTGGTATGCGCAAAACGAGCACTACATGTTACTATGACGCCTATAGACAGTTAACTAGTATAACCCTCACCTCTGTCGGCAACAGTCACGCTTGTGTTGGACAGCAAATCTTTTCGCCTAAACAATGACTTATCTATTGCCATGTCCGGAAATAAATGTTCTTTGATTTAATGATACATCAGGGATGACCACGACTGATCATATTGTATAGTTATCCACTAGACAGGCTTTCGAAGCGATGCGGTGAGATCAGCTGATCGTTCATCCCAGGTCGCTTTGTTGACGTTTTGCAATTGGTACTGAAAGTGTTGTCCTTGATGTATGAATATGAAAAATAAGTAGATTTTGTATACGTTCCTATATCTATGTTGTAGCATCGCCGAGCAGGCTACATCATATGCATGCATTTCAGTATGTACAACGGTGAGACGATACGGTACGCGAAATGTGGTCTTATGCAACGTAAAGTTGCCCGTAGCCTCAATGTTGTGAATATTGACAGCAACAGATGTCAATGATGTGAAATGTAAGTATTTGTCAGATATATAACAGAGAGCAATGAGAAATGTTCTCAAGAAATTGTAAGAGTAACAGGCACTGTCATCAACTAGATATCATGATACAATGTTCAAAACAAAAGTAATGGAAATCACTGAAATCTGTTTTGATATTAAGGGTTAATTAGTGCATGTTGTATAAAAGGATTATATGGTTATGAATGGTAGCTGTTTGTTGCCAAATACTACCATGATTATATTCCAGTATGATCAATGAAAGATATATATTATTTTGGCCTTTTTTGAATTTTACAAAGTAGAAAAAAATAATTTTCAGACACAGAGGACCCTGTATATTAGTTAAATACATATTCAAGAGTATTTGTACCAACTACAATTTTTTAAAAATAAAACATACCAATACTAACATATATTCATACTAATTGTCAATCTCTATAATGTTGATTGTATTAAAACTGCAGTGTCTACATCCAGTTTGCATTGACAATAATCATATGATTGTAACACAGATAAAGCTGATTCTTAACTTCATTAGGCCTTGCTTCTTATGTTTCCTTGTTCTAAACTGATGTTTCAAATTCCAACATAAACAAATTATCAATGTTATTTTTTTTCTATACACACCAACAGATATCTGCATTGCACAATGACTCTTATTATTTTATTTTAATATCTCGGCATACTTGTGCATGTGTACTAGTCTTTGATTACACATGCATGACTTTTCAGCAGTCATCTGTTTCTGAACTGAATATTATGCTAATAAAGATAAGTAACATAAAAAAAGAACTCAAGGATTCAATTCATTGTGAAAACATTTTTAATTTCTTGCATAAGTTACTTTGATCTTGATAGATCAAAATAGATCCAAATTAAATAGAGGAGATTAAATTATGCAGTCTAATTCATTTCAGCCAGTCTGTCTAAAATCCGGTCCTATTTTTCAGGCAATAATAAATTAATGAAAATTTAAGAAAAAATATACCTTGCCTGAGTGAATCAGTCAATATGCACATTAACTAAAATTTTCAGTCAATATACATATTGGACCCGTTTATAGACACTGACTGTAACATATGTAAGTATTATCTGTTGTATGCAAAAACAAATAACATAAATAAATCCATTTATCTACATGGAATGATTGTGGGGTTCAATTTACATTTATTTAACCATCAGATGATTTGATGATAAACTTTCTAAATTCATATTTGCTATATGATAATAATATCTACAAAATATACTTTATATTACAGGTGTCTTGAAATATTGTTGAATGAAAATCAGGATACCTAGATACATCAGGATAGTGTGTTGGTATGTATGGGAAATAATTTGTCAACATTAAAATAAATATAATGTTACTAAAACAAGAAGATAAAACTATGATTTCCATTTTTTTATGCATCATACACATTTTGTGGGGTAGTCAGTATGATTTGTTGTTTGTTGGGACAAATCTCTGTAATTTACTACTATTTGAAGAGCATGAGTATCAGAATTCTGTAAGAAATTATTGATCAATGATTTAACACCTGTTATGACTCAGAGCACTTAATGGTGAGACACATGTTATAAGGGGCAGAATAATATGGGTAAATCTCTTTTTTTTAAGTATGATGACTAGTATGTATATTGCAACTGAGTAACTGAGTGCTTAATAGATGCATGGTAGATTTTCATTTGGCCTATTTCTAAAAAATAATATAAATTTAAATATTCAGATGCAACTTTTATTTTTGATATAAAAAGTAACATTTAAAATCAGTTGTTTTATTATTTTGAACGTTATTTCTTCTTAAAATATTTGTAAAGGCACGGATGTATACTTACTATATATAGATCATTGGTAAACCCTGTCAAAGATGTCTGTGTGTTGCAAATGTAGGCATATGACTGATTTTATTAAATTGAAGTCCATGGTAGTATTTGTTGAGATTTGAATGCTTGAATTGTTGTGGGAAATAACACAAAGGCTGATAAATAAAATGAGTTTGTATTATTTCATCGATGCAATATGTTAGCCCAGACTGACAGAATGCCTGGCTGTTTTCTGACGTAGAAAATACCGTGGCAATATACCGTTTTTCATGACGTTTTTCCCGCTATCTTCCATAGTGACAATTCGTCTTGTAGTTGAAGACTCAACAAATGTTGATAATATAAACTAATAATCACTACAAAATATGTGCTAGTTAAAAATATTCAGTTGTAAACGACCGTTTTTGAACGAAGGTGCAACAGGATAACTCTTTAGCTTGGCTCCGTCTCTACATGTCAGTAGTTGGCGCAGCGCGCATAGATCCGGGAACCAGACCGGAAGCGACAGTTTGGACCGTCGCTTATATCATTTCAAAAGGAGAGTTATTGCCCTTTGGAACAAAAAGATCGCCCATTAGGATCCCTTCTCTTTCAGTTTTTATAGTGGAAAATCGACTTTAGTCATTTATGGAAAGTTATTTTTGGCGTCGAATGTGTAACATAAATAAGTACACAAATTCAGTTGACACGTCATTAGGTCTTTCAGATGATATATGTAGGCATTAGTTTGTTCGTTCGTAGTTTACCTAACGCTGTCAAGTTAAACATTTCGTTTCACAGTACGATAAAAATGGGCGGATATTGAGTGAAGCGGCATGGGTTGAGTCCAGTGTTCTGCCTGACTTTTTCATCTGAATTAAAGAAACACCAATACAGCCTTAAAGCTAATTATGGAGCTGTCTAGCAAGGTTTATTTTAAGTTGGACCCCTCTCTTCACGATGGAGGTAATATTACCGTATTACATGTAATGACATGGTCATGAAAAACATCAAAGGACTCATTCTATCGTGACGGAAAGAAACATGAATTCTCAGGCTGATCATTTTGTCTGTTGTCACCTTGTTCGCAAATCAACGTCCTTGTTTCATGTAACTTTCCGCACAACGCACAGCTATATATGGTAAGCTCGCATTAAAGCTCATGACACACACGGTGTTAACTTGTGAACTGACATTTCCACATGACATTTCTGGTATTGTCACTTTCAACTGTCACCGTGTTCTGAACGTTTTATGATGAACTTAGTTCTTCATTGGTTCTATTGGGCGGTCGGCTAGCCTAGTGGTTAAAGCGTTCGCTCGTCACGCCGAAGACCCGGGTTCGATTCCCGACATGGGTACAATGTGTGAAGCCCGTTTCTGGTGTCCCCGCCGTGATATTGGTGGAATATTGCCCAAAGCGGCATAAAACCATACACACTCACACTTATTGCTTCTATAAATCCGAGTTTAGTACAGTTTTTATGCTTTACACAAGTCAGTGCCCTGCACACATTAAAACATGTTTCAGTAAATTTCATGGTTGAGTGTACATAAAAGAATATGTATACACAAGTTACATAAACTTAAATAACTGGAGGTCATATTTAAGTTGGCCTAAAAATGTTTTTTTGTCTGAATTTTGAAATTGATAACAAATTATTGCGCCCATATTTTCATTTGAATATGTATTGCGATGTATAGGCCAAATGCAGATTCCATCTATATATTCGTCTCCATATGTACACATTTATGTAGTTGTTTTTATGTGACACTGATGGTGAAATGTTTACTTGTCAGAATTTTCACCAATTTCGATCTCAATTTATAATTTTGTCCTTTCACATCATAACATTTTTATAACAAATAGTCATCATTAATTGGAATGTTTAACATTAAATTGAATAGACTTGATTAGAATCAATGAACCAATAAACAAGCTTCAATCCGTCTGTCCGACCCATGAAGATCCGGGATAGAATAGGTCTTCAGCAACCCATGCTTGGTGTAAATGGCGACTAGTCTGTGCTTGTCGTAAGAGGCGACTATAACGGGATCGGGTGGTCAGCCTCGCTGACTTGGTCATCGTATCCCAATTGCGTGGATCGATGCTCATGATGTCAATCACTGGATTGTTTGGTTCAGACTCGATTATTTACAGACCGCCGTCATATAGATATAATATTGCTGAGTGCAGTGTTAAATCACAAACAAACAAACAATATATCAATCTCTAAATGCGAATGTACAATTTCTTCACCATGTCTGGACCAGACAATCCAGTGATTGACACCATGAGCATCGGTCCACGTAATTGGGATCGATGGCATGCATCAACCAAGTCTGCGAGCCTGACCACCCGATCCCGTTAGTCGCCTCTTACGACAAGCATAGTCGCTTAGAGATTGATATAAACAAAATTAATATGAAGTTAATGTCAACTTATTTTAGACAGATCACTGTCACTGGTAGTTTTGTCGATTAGATTTGATTATAGTTAAATTCTCATACATATAACGGACAATTGTGGATGGACGCTCACAAAAGCTGTATTTGTGACTGGAAATTAATTTGAAAGTTATATCAATAATACTCTCCCCCCCCTCCCAATCTTGGTCTATCCCCGGCCGCTTCATACCAAACGACGTTAAAAGATTGTACCTGTTGTTTCCCTGCCGGGCACTCGGCATAAAAGTGAGAAAACAAGCACTGTGGGGCTCGGAGTGGCGGACCCATGTTAAACTGCGACATATCAAACAGGCATTAGTGCATGCGGACTAGCACAAGCAGCCACATACGTCCATGCGGGGGAGGGGGGGGGGGGGGGGGGGGGGGGACGCGCGACTGCGACCGTGCCATGCCCTTTGTAACAGTGTACCATTGTTTACTCATTGAGCAGTTGCATGCAACCGAACTAAATAGCACAAGAGCTTCAAGTTACGTATTCGTATTGAGTTGCAACCTTCTTAACAGCTTATTGAAACTCCACTTAACACACCAGTGACGGTGTTAAGGGCACACGCACTGAGACAAGGTGACGGATAAAGCTTGATTAACATGCTGCACAAGGTATTGATGTAAGTCACTTACCACGATGTATTGTGGTTACAGAACTCTACACGCTCTAACCCACGTAATATGTATGGCCAAGGATTTTATAATCCGGATATATGACACGCACGCACGCACACACGTAAATATATATACATATACCCACACATAACGAAAAAAAATAGTAGCAACAAATGAATGGATAAAGAAATAAAGAAACAAAGAAACAAAAAAGTATGAAGGAATGAATACTAAGGAAATGTTTATTGAAATAAGGGCAGTAGCGAACTAATTAAACATTAACATTATTGCACTGTACCGCATGCATTAATGCTGATAGAAATTCTTATTAATATTGAATCCTGTTTTTTGGTCCTTTGCATCTATAAATGTAAATGCTGCTAAAGGATAATCCGGATTAGCGGGGTTAATATACATATCTCTGTTTAGGTTGAAAGTCAGAGGTAGACCCACTGCCACGCAATTGCAATTTCCATACAACTTTCATTTTTCTAAATATAAGAAAATGTGCGTCAGAAAATTGACACCACAGCCAGAGGATTTCCTTGTTCTGAATGTCAAGCTCCAGTAGTGTGGTAGACATACCGCACCAAAATAAATCAACGGGTTTGTACTTCCCGGTGTCAAACAAATAGACCAGTGACAAGACAGTAAACAAGTCTACCTGCAATCACCACCCGTGACGTCACCACTGATAACGAGTATGTCTGATACTCACATGACACCCGTACACCGATCGTACTCCAGTATAGCTGTACGTAGTGAAGGTACATAAAGACGGACCTTAGATTAACACGGGACACCACATTCCCCACGGGTCCTCAAACGTTTAGTATAAGCCGATTTGCTCTATATCAGGTAAGACCGGTTTGATCAAGAAATAGACTCTGCTACAGACCGCTGTACATTCGACACTGTGATCATATTACTGGCATCTTACTGACTTCAGCGGACTAGAAGGTGTCGCTTTTTTGTCATACATGAAACAAATCAGTGTTATTCAGGTTTGACGTAAGTCAGTTTAATTGATTGTGTAATATTTTCAGGTATTCAACTTGTGAACATAAACGTTGAAACCCGGGTGCACCCACACGGGCGCAATGGGGTTCTTCAAACAGCTCGGCTTGCTGATGTGGAAAAACTGGTTGCTACAAAAGAGAAAAGTGTGTGTGACGGTTTTTGAAATATTTCTTCCCCTGTTGTTTGCCATCGTGCTTCTTATGGTGAGATTTCTGATTAAAACCAACCCCAAAGACGCTCCCACCTTGTACTCCGACTTCAGTGTGGATTCCAATGGGACGAGATTCGTTGGAGGAAACGCCGGGAGACTGGTGTTGTACACACCTAACTCTACTGTGATCAACGCCTTGATGGATGACGTACAACTGACTATGAACCAGTCTATATCAGGTAAGAGAATTGGATCTGTGTAATTTTCAGAGGCCTTTTGTCGTCGTTAGTCATGCTCTGTTAATCAGGTCTTGGATAACATGTGCACAGATCGTCGTATGATATGTCAATCGAAGTGTATAGTCTATAATACCAAAACGGTGTATTATTGTAAGCAGACCAGTCCTTGTTTCACCCCCTAATGCCGAGCGCCAGGCAGGGTAACACCAAGTACCACCTTTTAACGTAATTTGGTATGACGCGGCCGGGGATCGAACCCCCGACCTTCCGCTTGACCACGGAGGCGTCTTACATGTACATTGATGTCTAAGGAATATAATATTCATTATTGTTTTGTGTTTATTGTATTTATCTGAAAACCAAAAAAAACCCATTGATATCCCACTCGAGTGTGATACTAACTTTCAGTATGCCTCACTAACACTGATTTTCACAGAAAGATAGTGAAAAGCAGTATGAAAGTTTTTGTCTTTTCTTGTCAAACAACATCTCGTGACCGACAAAGTTGACATTTTCACTGAAAATATAAACTCACTCAATGTGATAAAGATGTTATTTGACAAGAAAAGACATGATCCCCTGGCGTTAAGTCACACACAAAGACTGAAACTATGTCTATCAATGTGTCTTTGTTCTCTGCTAGGCCTTCTACTATACGCTTCATGTCCGCCTGCTTGATGTTGTTCTCTCATGTTCTCGTTTATTGTTTTATTACCACCCAACGAGTCAAAAACAGTTACCGAACTGTTCACAATAAAACAGCCTTATGTACCTATAAAATGTGTGTTAGGCACCACCGAAATATAAACGCCACAGAATCCAAGTCCAATTCGGGACCAATGGCCAATATCAATCATGATCTAGACAGCTGTGTATAATATTCACCGACACAAGAAACACAAATACCATACATGTTGGTTAATATATGAAGAATAGCTCATATGCAAGAAATATTCAGCGTTAGAAATTGGCACGAGTCCTATAGTCCTTGCCCAACTGCCCAATAGTTAAGGTATCATAAGGACTAGTAGAAATTCACCTTTTTGCCAGGGTTTTGCTATATGTTATCATTATAAGGACTAGTGGACTAAAACAGTTTGTTTCTATCGCTGATATTAAATTGGTTTGGGGCACAAAGGAATATACTATTATGTTGTGTGAACCGACGCTCATATCATATTTCCATGACTCGAGATGCACCATTTGTCTTGTGAAGGATTAGCGTGTAAAGTCATGAAATCACGTGCACCTTACCGTGATAAGACTAAAGACGCGGTGGTAACACTTGACTGGTTGTTAGTTTTGTCATTAAGGGATAAACATTGGAAACTTTCTCTCTTAACGTACAAACTTCTTTATAATGTTTCTATGTTTCGCGTTTCTGTTGGCGGTGAGTATAGTTGCGTTTGGAAATCGTAATGGACAGGATATATTGAACAAGGATTCGTGACGAAGACCACAATGTTTCTTGTGTCAACGGAAACAATCAGGAGGGATTGATATCGTCATTTGACCGCACCGTAGAATTAAGTAGACGTTTTTTATTTTCCAATGTCCGGCAGTGACCATGGAATGACCACTACACTTTCAGGTGCGATGTTAAAAGGCTTCAGGGTATGAAACTCCCAAAAATTCCAGCCAGACCACAGGACTGGCTAGCTGAAAAACATGCCAGCCCTGACCAAAACCTGCCTGCCCACTATAATCATGTTTCTCAGGATAATTTAATTAAAACTTTAAATCGAATTCATTGAACATGAAGTAATGCAAGAAAAGAAATAGCAAACATTTTTTGGTCAGATTTGTATTTAATATCCTAGAATACATCATGTAAATATCCTTATTCCTAAATAGGGCCTCATGACTTTCAATCAATGTCCATATCACTGTCATTGTGATTGTCACTTCCTTCAACGAGGTCACTGAAGTCTGACTCATAGTCAGAATCTTGATATCTAGTAGCAATATCCGTGGTAACAGCTGCTCTTGCAATGGTATCATCACTATCATCATCTTCTTCGTCTTGTGTTGCACGATATCGTGTATATAGACGGTCCGCTTGTAGCATAAGCGCATCGCTAAATTTTAGGTTGTCTAAAAGCTAACGGGGTTTCTTTTTGGTTACATTTTATCATTCATCTTTACATGTGAATTAATGCTTATCATCGGGAAATATTTAGAATATTTTCACATATGAAATATAACCCGACCGTCGGGCAGGGGGATTTGAAAATCTGGCAGCCCGAGTTGAAATATACCCGTCTCGGGCGGTCGGGCAGGCAGGTATTTCGAACGCTGTAAAGGGGCGTGTTAGTATAATGTTCCGCCTGCATACTCGGGGGGAATACTTTACGGCATGTGTCTGCTGGCGTTCTCATGAAATAAACAGTGACATTTTGTTTGTAGAAGACTAAGGTGTATTTGTTTCCGTTTAATAAAACCCTCGGGTTAGCCTTGCTCTAAGGCTGTACTGAAAGATAAGTGACTTTATGTCCATGTAGTAATTCTATCCTCCTATTAGGCAAGTCAAGATATGTGGACTGAACAAGAACTCCAGCCTCTTATCGGGACAACTTGTTCTTGTTATTTACATACTCTCGAAATAACGATTTGATCTAATAATTATTGCCTCAGAGACTTGTGCAAGTCTACCCTGGGGTTAAAACCCGGTTATCGATTCCAAGCTTATCTAACACCAGTGTTTGCGTTGTGTTTCAAAATAACTGGGTGCCCTGTGACGCGGTAGCCGCGATCGCCGTAGGCGCGAAGCTATCTAGGGGGGTTTGGGACCTGAAATGGTCTACTTTAGGCCATTCTGAGCAAAAATAAGTGTGTGGTTAAAATCTTTAAGTCTCAGTTTTTATGTGTGTACACAAGACATCTTTGAAATCTTCATAGATTAGCCACTTACCTATTTCAACACCAGTCAACTAGAAGCTTTATCTGCTGTGACACCAAGTTCCCAGAGACTCTTGTGTGATAGATGAAGCCAACATTTATCAAGGAAAATATCTGCTTGTAAAACATTAGTCCTGCACCATGACTGTGGAATATATATATTTTGTGAAAACAAAACCAATCTAGAAACGTATACAAAAGCAAGTCAAGCCAGTTCTAGCTAGGAAATCAGCAAAGGGGAAATTATATATTTATTTTTGGAGTCGAGAAGGGTATTGTGTAATATAAGATTTCATAGACTAAATGTTAGTCTAGTAAAACATCTTTGCAACTACATGTTATACACCATTTGAAAGGTCTAATCCTACTGTTTATACATATTTATGTTTATCACATTATTTAAATAAAGCATTTACAACTTAAGTAAAATAAAAACAAATGTAAGCTAACACATTCAAACGTCCAGATTGAGGACCAAGGAAGGGTAAATTTGACGATTTTTGTCAAATATAAACAAACATAAAATCCACTTGCCTATTTCTTTTTTATTTCATTGTTTACCTGATCGGGAAAGTATTTTATAAATAATTGTAAATAGTATCTGTCATCACCAATTTCTCGATACCTGCGGCTGTCAGTAACATTTAGAAAAACGTCCGTTTTCGAAGCTTCGTATTAGAAAGTTTATTTTTTCATCTACACTAACCTCGCCATGTCTTTTCGTCGCTGTAAGTTTGTCACGTGCTTTCTTGTCGATATCTGCTACGAGGGTGGTGATTGGTCAAACTAAGGCTGTCAATCAAATTACAGCAATGGCACGTGTGTAATCAAAGATTTTGACGAAAGTTTTTTGTTATTCTGAACGTTTCAAGCAGGAAACATGGAACTTCGTGGATGTATCGTTCTAGGTTAGGAGCTGTGACACAGGTTTTTCAGGCATATTGGAAACATCGTATCTGAGCCGAGAAATCGAGGCTACGAAAGCCGAGATGTCATTTGATTTACATTATACGCGATCGCACGAAAAGATTGAAATAATAACTTAGCTGTAATTTCGACAACTTATTGATATATTTTGGTTGATGTTATTTATTACTTTGTATACTAGATTTAAACATTGTTTAAAACGTCTTTGTTTTGCTCTTTGACATGTTCGGGGGCACGATAAGATTATATAGATCTACCCTTTATTTTGACGTGACTACGACATGGCTGGTCTACCGGCCTACGGTGTTGAAAGAGTATATTGGCTCTTCAAGCAAACTTTCTTGAAACCTATTTTTCTTTTGACAAAGTTTCGGGGATGCCATTTGGACTTTAGTCATTGACATTGACAAAATACTGTTAACAAGGTCTGCGATTGGCTTACGTTTCTATTTCCGTTTTGTAAACCAATCAGCGATGCCATTACGGACACGACATGAAAGAGAAACGTCATCGGATACCTCTCAGTTTCCCGCCGAAATCTGTGGCTTGCACCGGAACCCCGCGAATATTGGATACACATTATCACATGGGTTTTGGGTGCGAGAGAAACGCGAAACAAAACAACAATAAGTTAAGTGACGTGAAGTGACCTTTTTTCAAAATAAAAAACGCTTAAAGGGACGCGTGAAGGTTGGTTTTTTTGCGTCCTATTTTTTTTCAGTGCGTATTTTTGTATATGGGACGCCGTAAACGCAAACACTGAATGTTACACTACTTCTAACATATTCTTGGAACTTGCGTGTATACATAATGTGTGTACCTGAAGGTGCATTTTGATTGGATATTACATTTCTGCAAGTGAAATCAGTTTTCCATAGGTAAGATATATAGATGTTACAACCCCACGGAGAGTCCGGGTTAGAATAAATTCTCAGCAACCTATGCTGGTCGATAGTTAACCAAACGTGCGGGTGGGTGGTTCGGTTACGTGGTCGTTTGAGTGTCATCGTACCCCGACAGCTTGAATCGTTGTTCATGATATCAATCACTACATTATTTACAGACCACCGTCATATAGCTGCAATATATACTTAATATGATTTTTTCTCAATAAGAACCGAATTCTTCTCTGCCGACATGTTGAGATCAAACAGACATGACGTTCCTGAGATGTCCATCGAGAAAGTTATGTTTTATGTTTTTATGTAATAATTATTAGTCGAGGGATATTTGCTGATACATGTACATGTTAATCTTGGAATAAATAGGTAATACAAACTTTCGATCTTTTGAAACTATTCTTAGCGGGGCACGGGTGGCCCAGTCGTCCCAGGCGTCCCTTTGGCACGCAAGAAACCTATGATTGTGGGTTCGAATCCCGGTTCGCCCCGATTATGTTTTTAGGTTTGTCGCCATACCCATGCTTGTGGATTTCACCGAAGTGGTAAACGTCTGAGACCTGCCCTTCTGGCTTTCATCCCACATTAAGCTGACACGCCGCCATATAACTGGAATACTGTTAATAGAGGTGTTAAACCCAACTCATTCACTTAAACTACATGTATTCTTAGCAAAATGAATGAATGTATTGCAGATAGAATCAACGTACACATGTATGGCAATGTAGTTAAAGATCATTTTTAAAGGATTATGCAAGGTACTCCTTTTTTTTTATTAAAACGGTACACAGTAACAGATTCACGTGACAATATGTCCCTCACATTGTTAAGATATCAGGACAATCCATACGTCAAAATTGACATGCGCAGAAAGGCAACGCCTTCGACCAACTCAGGTGATCAGAAAATATTTCCGGGATAACTGTTGTGGTCGTGGTTCGTGGTCGCAGGGCAAGCAGAGGCTACAAGAACTAAACCTGTGTACAAACTCTACCCAAATAAAAGCTGTCTGGGAAAAAAAACCAAAACCCCACAAAAAAACAACTGTTGTGGCTAATAATACTAACTGGACGCCACTTCAACAGTTGCACCGGTTGCAGCGTATTGTAGCAAATATCTAAGGCGCTGCAGAGTTGCACCCCTTAGAGGTGCAAGCATCCGATGATCATTTGGTCGAATCCAAGAATCATTCCTGATCATGATACCCGTGCTCGAGGGATTCATCAAAGTGTTAAACGTGTAAGACCTGCATCACTCTTGATTTTCCTCAAACATCAAATAGACCCTAGTTCTTGTTGGTTGTTTAACGCTACACTTAGCAATCCAGGGATCGATATTGTGAGCAAATATCCACTCCGTCAGGGTACGATGACACGCTGTCAACCAAGCCACCGAGCCGGACCTCCCGGTCCGCCTCTTACGACTAGCACAGATTGCTTGGAACCTATTCTTACCCGGAATTCGCACGTGTGTAAAGCCACGTCAACCAGTTGCAATTATGTAGATGCCTTTCTGTCCCATGGAATAACACGGACCTCCCAAGGTCTCAGTATTTTAAAAACTTTCACAAGGTTTTATGACAGGCATGTTGAGGACTTTTGCAAATTTGACGAATCGGTCACCAAAATGATGTCCTATGCCATTCCCTATTTTGACTTGTACCTTCTGTTCACGTTTTCTCAGGAGAACAGTTGACTCTCCTTGCATGTGTTTGTGACAGGTGCCACCGATGGGGCATCACACGCTCACTTGTGAACACCCTGTGACATCACTATTTGACAGTGATTCATAAACACATGTTCATGATATAGTCTTATTTAGGTACGCCCACGACGTCCGTCTATATTTAGTAGCAGGGATATATGAATACCTCGGAGTTTATGACCCGTTAGCCAAAGGCGTTAAACGTGTACTTTTCAAATTTCACCGAGAAGCTAGACCCTTACTAATTCGATGAAAGTGTACATGCACCTGATAACATGGGCATACGGTGTTCGTTGACATGTTTATTACCTTTGCTTCGCTACCCACTCGTACTTGTCACGAGTCATTTGCTTCGTTAATGTATACGGCATGGAGGCTTTGTATCCTCGTGTAGTTGTTGTTAGGTAAACAGCATGTTGCCCCTATGTGGGAAAAAGGCAAAAACAAGGACATCGTCCCAGTTGTTGCGATAGGGAGGTAGTGCAATGTTTGAAATGGACTCAAACTAGCGACGTTATTTTCGAGGAGTGGAGTTATAATTCTATTTCTTATCTTTTCCCCAATTCAATTTTCCGGCAAACAATATTTAACAGGTGACCCACAAATCAGCGTCTATGTTAAGATAATGACTGTTGTGATTCAGTTAGAAATCTAAATCTAAATCTAAATTCATTCCAAGCCATAATAAAAACTGGTTTGAAACAATAGAGGATATTTGACTTTGGAACCGACCATTTTGATATTCTAGGGGTTGGGAGACCTGGGATGTTATCGAAGATAATAAATTGTCCCACAATGCTTTAAAAAAGTAATTATGAATAAGACTGTTGAAAAAATAACGCCATTAAAATACATCGTTGTTAGATGCTGTTAAAAAATATATACTTAATCTCATAATCATAAAGAAAAAAATACCCAGTCTGGTCACTTCGGTTCTCCCTCGTTGTATTGCTTACGGGGTGGTGGGGTAGTCTTGTGGTTAAAGCGTTGGCTCGTCACGCCGAAGACCCGGGTTCCATTCCCGACATGGGTACAATGTGTGAAGCCCATTTCTGGTGTCCCCCGCCGTGACATTGCTGTAATATTGCTGAAAGCGGCGTAAAACCATACTCACTTGTATTGCTTACATGATATGGCACTCGTGTTTCACCAAACTGGTAAACGTCAAAGGCCTGCTTCACGTCGGGATTTCCTCCCATTTTGAATCAAATTGAAATTTTGTTCAAAGCGGCATTGGATCAAATTGTAAGACAAATCTATGAATGTGCTACAATCTGATTAAATAGGATTTTAAGTTTCATCATGATATATCAGAACAACTTGGATTTGGTTCAACACGTTTTTCACATTCTGCTAACCAAGCGAGTTCAGTCCCATTTTATAACCACTCGGGTCCATTCGGCTTATTCCGCTACGGACTTAAATGACTTGTGAGATTGACGCGAGAGCATTCAGTTATTTGTTAAACGGCTGATGTATGACGATGTATCACATGGCGTTGATTTCTAAATGTATCGACTGAGTCACCACATGATACCAGTATAAGCCGGAGGCTAACAGCTTGGTGATAGCATTATGTGCATAACCTGTACTTAATGATAGATCACTTCATTCATGGGCGGTATCCCTTGAAGTATTTTTTGTGAATTGTTTGTGAGGACGTTTCAGGGTATTCTTGCTACGTAATTCCTTAGTAATCAGTGCATGAAAGGTCCCTACAAACGATAAAGAAGACGTCACCACTAAAGATGTAATGTCTTCGTGTTTTTCTTTATAGGCCTATCAAAGACTTTGGTACTTTCCTGGTGGAATTTTGGCCATATGTGATACCGTTATACGCTTACCATCTCAGCGCCACTGCTGGTGGACAAGGGTGTCTCACACCTTGATATAAGCATGGAACTGGACAATACTTAATATGCACACCAACCTGGAAACTACAGACTCATTACCCTGCATCGCTGTCAATACAGCCTTTTCACATCTATTTAAAATATCCTCAAATAACACTTAAATGTTATCTGAATTTGATTTACTTAGACCCAAGTACGTATACTGTAATGAATGACAATGAAAGATTACAATAAGTACAACCAAAGTAATTACCTGTAGCAGCAAAAGAATTATAAATAAGTTTATTCTGAAACGGTATCTTTTATTGCACCGTGACTTACCTTTAGTATACTATTTCACATGGTATTCTAAAACTGTAAGTTTTCCTTTTGTAAGCCCTGTGAAGATCTGGGTTAGACTTGATCTCCAGCAACCTATGCTTGTGGTAAGGGGCGACGGAATCGGGTGATCAGGCTCGCTGACCCAGTTGATGCATGTCATCGTATTCAAATGGCGTAGATTAATACTCGTGACTGGATTCATTGTCTGGTCCAGACTCGATTATATACAGGCCGCCGTCACATAGCTGGGACATTGCTGAGTGCGGAGTTAGATACGAACAAACATGTAAAGCATGTGATTTTCAATGTGTAAACACTGGAAAGAAACAGCACAAGAACAGTATGGAAACAATAATGATAGGAAGAACTCAATATCATAATATGTCTACAGTAAACTACGGTTATAACGAACTCAAAGGGACCATTAATTTTAGTTCGTTATAACCGTAATTCGTTATAAGCATATATACAGCATAACAACAGCATATAGTCGGGACTAAAAAGTTAGTTCGTTATATCCGTTAATTCGTTATAAGCGTGTTCGTTTACTGTATATTATTTGTGAACTTCAATTTTATTATGCAATTTTTGTACTAATCTTACAATATGGTTCCGATGTATGGTGGTGTGAAAATAGTTCCAGGACTGAATAGTATTATGTCCATGCCACTTTTCTAAGAATTCCCAGCCTCAACAAAAATTATAAAGTACGTACCCATTGTATATAGAAAGTACGTGCCCATTGTATATAGAAAGTACGTACCCATTGTATAAAGAAAGAAACAGGTGGAAACCTTGAAAATGGATCAATATTTCTACATTAGTTAGCGCAGTTGTCACAATTAACACACATGGATATCCTCTAGTGCTTATTTACCAGTTACCTTGACAACGCTAAGAATTAGGATGAAAGTGTGTTTGTAACGAGAACCTGACGAGATCCCTAATGAATACGCACGCTGTGGTCAATGTGGTGATAATTAGGAGGCTGAAACGTGATCTTCTGCTGCTAGGCTTACTGAGATTACCCTTTTGTCATAGAGACAATGTACACAACAACAACAACAACAACATGGACACCAATGAAACTGACAAACACCTTATGAAGAGCTACAAGGTTATCAGAAGTAATACATGTATACATCATGTACATGGCATTATAAAAAACGCTAAATACCTGCACTTACAAAAGTGTTTTATTTAAATTTAAATTTAGTTGTTCCCACTTAGCCGACAGACCCAACTGCTGACAGCTTATGCTATATATGATTTAAATAAACTGAGCTACACATCTATTTACTCATTTCTTTTCGATCAACCAAAGATAATTGGTTAGGTAAAATCCGTAAAGTGAGTGAGTGAGTGAGTTGGGTTTAACGCCGCTTTTAACATTATTCCAGTTATATCACGGCGTCCGTAAAACAAAAAATGGTTCCATTGAGACCTGAGGGGTACAACGATGTCCATCATGCATCGACGGATTCTGGGATGTTCTTGCGCAGCGACAAGTTAACGGTATATGGAGACCGTAGACTGTCACGAAAGTCACAAGGGAAGTTCACGGACATCAAACATCATACATCTTTAACAGGGGCATGTATAAGTAGACCCAATATTTCGGGATTTCCTTTCCCATATGTAAACAATACAACAACACAAATTATGTTGAAAGTCAGACATTATTATGCTTAAAAAGGACAGGGGTCGCAATTGCCCCCTTGAAATAAAGTATACGTATTTTCGTTTTTCTGGAGAATAATTTATGCTGGTTATTTGGTTGTGTAATCAATGTGTGTGGAATTCCAGCTTGATTTTATTATCAAGAAGGTCCGCGGTTCTACCGCCGTTTGTGGGTCGTTCTGAGAATAAACTGAACTAAACTGGACTCTGCGGAAACCAGTTTTCCAAAAGATATGCTATAGTGCAAACCATTTCAATACTTTTACTTAAATAGTGCAAACCATTTCAATACTTTTATTTAACATTTCATTTATCTAAATACCTAACTGTTTCAATATGTTTCCAAGTGCACCGAAATTCTATGCCCTTTGTCTGTTTAATATATTCAGCAAACATTCCTAACGTCGCCGGATCTTACGTCTATACATACACGTGGGACAATGACCTTGCCACACGTTACGTAATACCTCGCTCTACAAAACCCGACTGACATGGTCAGTCAGGGAGTCAGTCAGAGAGACAGCCTGGAGACAGCCAGAAGATCGACTCGTGTGAGTGACAGAACGGTTCTCCCACCCGGGAACATTGGCCACTAGGTCCCGGTGTGCGTTCTGTCACGTTATTATCAACATGTACCTTTTCGACTCATTTCAACCATCAACAATAAATATGGCTGCTGTCGTCTAAACTTCATCCCTGAGTTTTGTCCTCCGTCATCACCCTGAGCTACCAACCGAGGGCCGAAATCTACGCCCTTGGACAGATAGTTAGACCGGGTTCTTGTATCTCCCAATATGCAAAACGACTTATAGCGTTACACCTGGACGTATTCCCATTTCGGTACCAACCTTATCTTAGAATATCTCAGTGAAGGACCGTATCCAACCATATTAAGTTAATTGGCAGTGTGACAGCCATAGAGAAACTACACCGCAACAATCAATCTACCGGGACCAGTTTTACGCATACCACGCTCATCCATGAAGTAAGCTTTCAATGGGTTATCTAAAATGAAGCAGTCTCCAATTACAGTAAACTACGGTTATAACGAACTCAAAGGGACCACCTATTTTAGTTCGTAATAACCGTAGTTCGTTGTGAGCATATATAAGAAGAGTTGTTAAATTGAGGTAGTTATACAATGGGAACGCCAGGACCACAAACGTGGCTTGGATTTTTAATATGTAAATCCAGAAACGGGTATAGAAATTACCAAAAGCCTGGAACAGTTTTGTTAATGTTAAAGGTATCTTAAGGGCTAGTAGAATTTTCAAACATTTTGAGGGTTTATTCTGTTTGTTATCACTATTTGGGCTAGTAGACTTTCTTGGTTAACTGCCATCCTTGATAGAGCGACCGCTTTCCGTCTATAGGGTATGTACACAATTGTAACAGTAACTAAGGAAACGACTTCTACTATCACCGGCATGCTGTGGTGACTGTGTTTTAGAAATCAACGCCAAGCTTATCTATCAGTCAATAAACATTATCCGTCGTTTTAACACACGGTTCAACGCCAAGCTTATCTCATGAGAACGACACCGAAGACCCGTTTTAACACACGGTTCAACGCCAAGCTTATCTCATGAGAACGACACCGAAGACCCGGTTTCAATTCCCGACATGGGTACAATGTGTGAAGCCCATTTCTGATGTCCCCCGCCGTGATATTGCTGGAATATTGCTAAAAGCGGCGTAAAACCATACTCACTCACTCACTCACTCATGAGCACGAAGTAGTATTAAATAATCCGCGGAAAAAGCAGAATTAACCCGAGTGATATACTGAGAATAAAAAAATAATCGAAAACTTGTCGTTATCTTAAACATTTACAGCTCGGATACAGATTCTAATGAGTTGAAAGCTTACGCGCCTGTGCACTCATTTAGGAATTGATTTTAACTTGTTTTTGTTTTGTTTATTGCGTTTTTGGAGGTATAAACTTGAGTGAGCGAATGACTATGGTTTTACGCCAAGTTTAGCAATATTCTAGCAATATCATGCCGGGGAACACCAGAAATGGGTTTCACACATTGTACCTTTGTAGGGAATCGGCGCAAGCGCTTTAACCACCTGGCTATCCAACCGATCCGTATAAACTTAAATACCGGTGTGCATACCTTTAAATCAACTACCGGGGAGGAGAAACTTGTAAATTAAGTTTTATCTGAATTAAAGACGATGCGATAAGTTGGAACGTTATCAGAAAACATTCACCAAAACACACTCTGGGCACACATTGAAGTCACTTTTTGCAGGATGCAATGAATTTCATGCAGTCATGAAAAATGGTAAAAACAGGATTTGGGGGACTGAAAAAAATGTTGGTGCATAATTGTTGCATAAATACTGGCCTGGGGCGGAGCAAGGATGCAACAGCAAAAAGAACATCAGAGAAATGCCGAGACTCACGCAAGAGGAACGTGACAGAGCTCTTGGTATGGCCGATATTGGGGCCTCTCAGCGGCAGATTGCAAAAACCTTTAACTGCAGTCAAACCAGTATCAGCATCTTGATGAGCCGTTATCAGCAAACAGGCCAGACACATGGCCGTCCAAGATTGGGAAGACCAAGGGTCACAACGCCAGATGATGACCCCTACATCCGGACAACCCACCTGTAGAACCGATATGTGACGGCGACATGTGTGGCATGTCTTATTACATGACAAGACTTTAAGAGCACCTTTGAGTGGACTCTGTTTGACTCGTGTGAATGTATTATATTTTTTGGGACCCCATGTCTCTTTCGTTCGGCCTTATGGCAAGTGCACTATCGGTATGGCATTGCATTTTTATACGGACCTCGAAAAATGATACCTTTCATTAAAATAATCATCATGTAGTTTACACCTGTCTTTGTTTCTTTTTATGGAGCTAATGGACAAGGTGATACGTTTCTTATATTATAATTTGCAAATTGTGTAGGATTATTTTCTCAGTAACATGAGCTGAGCAGCGTAAACGTTGGTTGGTTGGTTGTTGTTTAACGCCGCACTAAGCAATATTTCAGCTATATGACGGCGATCTGTAAATAATCTAGTCTGGACCAGACAATCCATCGATCCACGCAATTGGAATCGATGGCATGCATCAACCAAATCAGCGAGCCTGACCACCCGATTCCCTAAACATTTGATGTCAAATATGAGAACTTACAATTAAATCTTAAAAAAACTATCTACATTTGTAAAAATATTACTCTCTGTACTAAAGTAAACAACTGTTGCCATTTGATCACATTGTATTTGTGTTTATCATATAATGGGTAGGTTTCTCGGCAGGTTAAAGCCAACGGATAAAAACGTCATATGCGGACAGAGATGCAAATATCAAAGGTCAAGTAGGACTACTTTCACTGTTTATAAACAAACATGGCGTCGCCCTCGTCATTCGGCGATCGAGTCAGAAGTAACCATCGGGAATCTGGATAAACTACAGGGATAATTGCTATCATTATCAAAAGAACAGTCTAATATACTGTGACGTAACTAAGGCATTTTATAAGTTTTGGCAACTTTGGAGATATAAATTTTGAAACAATTTTGCGAGGGCACGAGGCCTAGCCAAGCGGGATCAGTAGCCATATCTGTGCTTGTAGACCTCTGCGGCTTAAAACCTTCTCCACAAATTAAAATAGTTGGATTGGGCCGAATCCTGTTTGAATTGTTACCTTTGTTTCGTTTTGTCGCTGTGTGTACATCTGACTACACTTCTTAACGTAATGACCGGACAAACCGACTGTCAACAACGTCTTACCGTGGCCATGACGTCTCATAGACTTGGGTTAGAGTAGCTTCCCTTTGACAAAGGGCAGTTACTCTGGCGGATAGACCCATGGATTGCCGCGAAAGGCAATTAAAAACAACTGATGTTTTGCGTCGCTTCGCCACTGTATAAGAAACACATTTCAGTTGGAACTATATTGGCTACTGTCACTGTCCGACTGCCACATCACTGACCATGTGACGTAATAAATATTAATGCGCGCATTCCAGGAAAACTCGCAATGTTTCGGTAATGTTTGTGAGAGAGGGAAAGCGATTTTGAAGCACAGAATTAAAGAATGACATTATATGATAAAGAGGTAACACGCTTGTGTGTTTTGGGATGGTAAATATCCTGTATTAGGAATTAACACTATGTATTTAGCTCGCCTAGGCTCGCTAAATACAATGTTTATTCCTAAAGCAGGATATTTACCATCCCCAAACACACTCGCGTGATAACCTCTATATATGTATATATGTTTGTTGCTCATATACCACCGGCAGGTGGTTTGAGTTAATAAAGAAATTGAAATTGTTAGTCGTCTCTGACAACAAGCATTGTCGCATTTTACGGCAAGTATGGGTTGCTGAAGACCTATTTTACCCCGGATCTTCACTGATCAGCTTAAACGATTTTAACTGATCTCATATTCCTGATTTACGGCAAGCATTGGTTGCTGAAGACCTATTATACCCCGGATCTTCACTGATCAGCTTAAACGATTTTAACTGATCTCATGTTCCTGAAATTCCCCAAAGAACAGGTACTGATTAATGATGTGGAAGTGGTTATGTTTGATGATGACGATGATGTTTGTTTTTTTTTCAGTGGAAATGATGGGATTCTCAACCGAGGAAGCCATGTTGAACTTTTTCTCCTTCAACTCCCAAAACCTGACATGCGCAGTGCAGTTCAACGTTGCTGCTGACGACACGTCTCTACCGCAAAAGTTGACGTATGCCGTTAGGCCCCGGATTCTGTCGGAGGACGACAGATGGCGGACACGACAAACCTTCCCATTCTTCCAGACAAACTCTCCCCGAAGTCCCACAACTCCAGGTTAGTACTGCTCTGTTTGTTTGGTATAGTTCCAGCAATATTACGGCGTCCTGGAAACGATCGAGTCTTGTTCAGACTATCCAGTGATTGCAAGTGATGATCGACGTCCCACGCCCCCTGTGTACGTTGCCGTCGATGGTTGGCAATCAGCCACGTCACAGATTTTAGTCGGCTATAGAATGGGTACAGGGGACCAAGTCTAGAAACAGGGTCCGCTTGGCATGCAGTCAGAGCATTAGGCTACGGTACGTGTTATACACTTGCCCCGTTGGAAATCTTAGAAGTTCAAGTTTATTTAACAATAAACTTGCTGAATGGCACTACTTTGCGTCACATTGAGAGATGCAAGTAAGACGTCACCTGAAATCGTGTTTTAAGCAGAATTGTGTTTTGAAAACGTCAAACAGAAAAAAAATTAAGTGAGTAAATATGTATTGAAAAATCAAAGAAAATTGCCAATACCCATAGTGAATGATTTTATGTGAGTTAATACTCGATGGCTCAGGGTTCACTCCAGGAACTTTCTGACATGTGAAAATTTCAAATATTCCAGTGGTACACCCAAACTTGCCCAAACAGCACAATGTTAAAATGACCCATTGTATTTGAAAATGTGGGCCTTTTTCAAATTAAGGGGCTGTTTGACTCAGGAATTACAGATATAGTTTACATGTATGTTCACAGATTATAAAGGGTCCGGCTTTCTGTGGGTACAGCGTGTCGTGAATGAAGCCATCATCAAAACCCATAACTCAAGCGCCTCCAGCACTATAGATGGCCTTGACATTCGCCTAATGCGCATGCCCTACCCGCCATACATCGTGGACCCCATGATTCAAGTCTTGCAGACCCAGCTACCGATATTCCTCTTGCTGAGCTTCATCCTCTGCACAATTCAAACAACCAAAGGCATTGTCTACGAAAAAGAGAAAAAACTGAAGGTAGGTATTTTGCTTTCAGATTACAGTAAACTACGGTTATAGCGAACTCAAAGGGACCACAAATTCTAGTTCGTTATAACCGTAATTTGTTATAAGCATATATACAGCATATATACAGCAAATGGCAGGGACCTCAAAACCAGTTCGTTATATCCGCCAGTTCGTTATAAGCGTGTTAGTTATAACCGTAGTTTACTGTATTTGTAAGTGACATCACACAAAAACACGCTTCCAAAGATCATTAGGGTCGGATGACATGGCCTAGGTCGTATTAGCGCAAAGATCGATTTATGGAACGGAGCCCAGGAATTTTGGCCCCGTTCCACAAAGCGATCTTAGCGCTACGATTGTCGTAAGTCAGTGTTAAAGAATGGGAGTCACGATCAACGTAGCGCTAAGATCACTTTGTGGAACGGGGCCCTGCACCGCAGACATGCTACACTTGTAGTAAGAGACATTGGGTCCCGGTGGTTTTCAGTGTGTACTGGGTGACTCGATGCTATCGTTCGCCGACTTCTATTATCGTTACTCACAGCGTCAATTACTAATTACGTAATCTAGGCTTAATTATTTACTGGCCTCATCTGTATTGCTGGAATGTTGCGGACTCCTATCGCTCACGGCCTGTTGATGACGTCATGACGTGTTGGCGTATATGTCGGAGATGTATCGATAGAGTTGACCATTATCATGGTGAGAAATTAAAATATCGCGAAGAGTAATGATTTTGACGTCATCACTGAATGAATGTTGTTTGACACCGGATGTGGCTAACTGTACTAGCGTGAAACAACGCTCATTCACTCATGCTAAAAGCGTCATAAAAGCCTACCCACTCACTCAGTCTCTAACCGTATATGTACCCTTGATTAGGTCTCGGTGACTTCATTGATTGCAAGTCGTCCTACCCCTATTTCATGGTACAATGCTCGAAATATTAATCACTTGTTTGTCTGGTCCAGATTCGATTATTTAGAGGCCGCCATCCTATGGTTCTCAGAAGCAAACACTCCTTTCTTTTGTCATCAGGAGTCCATGAAGTTGATGGGCTTGAGCGCTGCTGCACATTGGATGTCTTGGTTTCTGACGGTCTTCATCTACATCGTGTTGGTGATGGCGGTGTACACGTTGCTGTGTGGCGTTAGCATCAGTGCGAATGGTCCGGTGTTAGCCCAAAGTGACCCCTCTCTGCTCTTCGTGTTTCTCCTCTGCTACGGCATGTCGGTCGTCTCATTCTGCTTCATGATCAGCGTGTTCGCGAAGAAAGGTGAGAAGCGGGCATAACTCTCATGTTCAAACTAGGACGATTTGATATCCCCGAACATCCTGGTTAGAACTGACATTCAACAACCCATGCTTGCCGTAAAAGGCGACTAGGCTTGTCGTAAGAGGCGACTAACGGGTTCGGGTGGTTAGGCTCGCTGACTTGGTTGACGCATGTTATCGTATCCCAAATGCGTATCTCGATGCTCATGATGTCAATCACTGGATTGTCTGGTCCAGACTATTTATTTACAGGCCGCCGTCATATATAGCTGAAATATTGCTGAGTGCGGCCTTAAACAACACGAAAACTAACAAAGGACGATTTGAAATGTAAGGTCTGAAGATAAATCATAATTACAGATGATTTTGTTGAAATATTTTTTATCATACAACACACTCTTGGTCAGAGGGAATGAGACATTTTTTTTCATCATTCATATTCAAAGTGGAACATGGTTACATTTTTTATGGTTTTATTCTCTGGGCGGTACAGATTTTTATTGATGGTTAATGTTTTTTGATTGATGAACAGAAAACCAAGATATATTATACATTGACATATTTGGGATATTTGGGATATTCTTTTTGTATTTAAAAATATTTATTAATAACGGTTAATATGCACTACCTAACGTAAAAAATATTGACGGTATATCTATAGTTTACACTCCCCTTCAAAAGTAAAGTCATCCGATCATATCTATGACACTCATTATGTCTGACGACATCGATCGGGAGACACCATAAAGTCTGCCGACAGACCTCTCACACACAGATATAAATCTTAAAACTTTCCCGCCACCTTGGTTGTTGCCAACGTCACCTTTCCAAACCAACATGGCGAAAGAGAATATTTCTGAATGTGTTTGGAGAAGAAGACCTGTTTTTGCAGCTCTAATTTAGTATTCTCATTAAGACAAAAATTCACGTGACGTAAAAAATCATTTTGAATAATTTACATGCAGACAAGTTATGAAATACTGACAAACGGTTGACCAAAGTTTATAACTCCTTCTGGGCACCTAGTTGTCGGCCTTGACTAGAGCCGGTCTTTATTCCTCGCCGACAGTTGATACGAGGTGAAATTAAAGTCATAAAGGGCGACACACGGGGCAGATGGAAGCTGAGCAATAGAAGTGCCTCGTGTGTCATTGGGTGGGACATATGATTGTAATACGAGTTGGTTAACTATGTTTCTGTTTGTTGTGTAACGCCGCACTCAGCAATATTCTACCCCGGATCTTCATGGGTATTACCGACCAGTACCCCGACGTAGTGGAACATTCCTCGTTGTATCGGTAACTGGTTTGTCTATTTCAGACTCAATTATATCGGGGCCGCTGCCCCATTGCTGAGATATTGCTGCATGCGGCGTTAAATAACAACGAACAAGCAAACTTGACACATTGCTTTTGAAAGAATATGCAAGCATGTTGAACAAGTTCAACGGAATATGTTTTCAGCCAACGTGGGTGCAGCCATAGCAGGAATCCTCTTCTTCTTCACCTACTTCCCCTACTTCTTCCTCCAATCTCGCTATGAAACTATGTCTCGGCCTGAGAAGCTGAGTGCCTCCATCCTCCTCAATATGGCCATGGCGTACGGGGCGAACGTCATCGCCTTGTACGAAGGGACTGGTGAGTCGTGGCCTCGTATTCTTGTATCTGTGTGAGAGAGATAGAGAGAGAGATTATAGCGGTTTTGATACTTCTTGTGTGACATCAAACTACCAGAGCCCACTTGCACAAAGCGATCTTTATGCTACGACTATTCTAAGCCTATGTTAAAGAATGGGAGTTACGATCATCTTAGCGCTAAGCTCGCTTTGTGCAAGTGGGCCCTTGATTGTGATCGCAGTATTATCCTGCTCAACCTGCAGTATCTCAATGGATGTGTACATTTTTTTTATATCTGGATGCCACCCCTCGAGAACATTTGTTGGCGTGGACCCACTGCTCACTGACATATTATTGTGCTTCGTGACAAAGTCAAAGTTCGGGATCCTCTTTGGGAGCCCTTCCAACGTCGAAATACATACCTCTGCACAGCGAATTGAGGCACCTCGGACGACTGTGTCACCTCAACCAGCTTATCTGTATTTATTGTTTAGTCCTCTAGAAATACCACGCGGTATCTTCAGTGAAGAAACTATCAACTGTTGAAACATTACACGCGTGTGATGCCCGTCCACACTACGCTGGATGGTAGAGGGGCAAATTCCGCACATTACAAGAAGCCAATCTCATTCAAATCAGTTCTCGTAACCGCTAAACAAAGATCTGACGGGTCACGTCAGAACAACCTTTCATCCGACCCATCAGAGCATCGCTTACCAGATCGTTTCAATGGGATAACTATTTCAAACAGAAGAGACATTCCGTGGCCCCTGCCAGAATTTTCTTTTGTTCACTTTTAAAAATTTGGATCAATTTTTCAAAACGTGGACTAGAATGGAAGTCATCAGTTTGAAACTAGTGCCGAGAAACTCGGGACAGCTGCTTTCTGATTGACTAATATCGATTTCTTGTTAGTCGTTTCATTGGTCGGTCAAAGTTCGCGATTGGTCGTTCTGATGTGACCCGTAGTTGAATGTCTTTAGATCTTTGTTTAGCGGTGGCGAGAACTAAGATCTGATTTTAATGAGATCGACAAGACGCCAGTCGACTGGTTCCGGGATGTCACGAGTGGAAACCTACACTCATGTAACACCTTCCACCCCAACGCAAGGAGCAGCCTGACATTTCATCTACTGTTTGCAATTTATACTTTTTGTCCATAAAAAAATCATTATCCACGTATGATCACAGAATGTAGTGGTTATTTTAAGAATTGATATCAATATGGCTTGCGGTTTTGGGCATAGAGTAAAACCCGTTGTGCACACTGCGCAAATCCGCTTGGCTTCACAAACTGTTTATTTAATTATTTACACACAAAAACTATATTTACACACAAAAACTGAAGGCTACGGTGCCAAAACAGTAACACCGTTCAACGACATAATGCTTTACAAGCGAAGTAGGTAGTCAGCTGATGTGCCTGGCCTAATGTCTTTAGGTTTTGAGAAATTTAACCGAAAACGTATCAATTTGTTAGCTAATCAAAAGCCATGGAATTTATTTTCAATTTGTTAATAGTGAAGAGCTTGCCTGAGTCTATAGTTACCACAGTGATATTCCTCAACTTATTTTCAACCGGATATTTGGACATTGGGATGTAAGAGGTCCCCATACATCCATGTTTGTTAGAGGCGCCAAATTGTCTCAAATGAGAGTATGCCATCAACATATCGGAATTTACCTGTAGAAAATTTAAAAAAAGAAAAACATCCCCCTCACTTGTCACGTATATCCTATTTTGTTTCAGGTGCGGGAGCTCAGTGGAACAATTTCACCAGCCCAGCCACAGTTGATGACAACTATTCCCTCCTGGACGCAATGCTCATGTTGCTAGGCGACACCCTCATTCATCTGGTCATCACGTGGTACGTGGACAATGTCCGGCCAGGCGAGTTTGGCGTACCCAAACCGTGGTACTTTCCTTTCACCGTAAGTGAACCATCTCATTACACGTATTGCCGGACAGACAAACCAGTGGTTGATAGCATGAGTGATTGTTCGTGTCGTCAGCTTGGCCATATATTGTAATCACCAGTGCAAACCCCTTGGGATTATTCAGGTTACAACAGTCTGTCAGTATCTCATGTGAATTTTTAAGAAACTGTTTGAAAGTACGTGTATACATTCTTCAAGTGTTAAAGTTTTGGTTACGTGGGTATTTCCCAAGAATCAAACTTGTTGGCTTCATCTTCGGAACACTGCTGAAACACAAATGATGCTGCTGTAACAATCAAATAAACTGCCGGGGGGGGGGGGGGGAGGAGTGTACACTTGAAAATTCACTCTTCATTCTGCCCATTACCGTGCTCCGTCAGATTGCGACCCGGAGACGTCCTGTGCACGTCACCTGTTGTGAGATAGTCATTGTTATGACGCATGTAATATCGCCTATGATACCCGTATCAAATACATCACCATCGAATAACTGTTTCCTATTTGTTTCATGATATAGTTGTTTTGCTGTCTGTTTAGACCACCATATAAGACAATCTTTGCTATATTTTATCATTATAATGACTAGTGGACGAAAACTGTTAGTTGGAGTTGCTGTTTTTAAATTTTATTTTTCATATATGGACATTTTGTTAGTGATAATGAGTTAACAGCTGATTACGATAAGGACCAGGGCCTCAATTACACTGAAAACACGATTCTTTAATCAGGAACTGGGTTAATATGGACATAACATACAGTGGGGACGCTACAGTCCACATTAGCGAGGTTTCATTGTACAAAGAATGTCATAACGAAACGCTGTAATCCCGCTAAACATAATATGCCATTTTATAAAACATATCTTCCGGGACTTATTCCATTGGCATATAAGGCAAATAGTGATGAATGTTTTCGGAATGGATCACTGAAAATCGCCAAAAACATTGTTTCAAACATGCTTGATCACTTGTAATATTTGTTATGTATCTCTTCAGTATCACCTTGAGTCCTTTATATAAAGGTGGCAGATGAAACAGATCATAAAACGTCTGGTCACAGGATGGGCACTTTTATAGTTGATAATAAATGCGTCTGCCAGCTGACAAGATAACTTAGGCAACACATTGTCTATTTTTCGTTTTCGCCCCTACTGAAAAGCAGCCGGTCCAAGAAATAAAGAAACATAAGAATATTTATTTTTGTTTTGTAATATAGACCATCTTATCCAATATAAAATGTAATATACAAATTCCATGTCTACATGACTATCAGCGATTCAAGAAGGAAGCTGCAGTTTTAACTCCACGGCAGAATGACTTTCATATAAATAAATAAATGATTGACATAGCTATTTACTCTCTTTTTTTTCGACCGATCCGTGAAACATGAAACTAGCAAAGTGTGGCCTTATCTCTGTGTTACACAAGGGTTGCTAGCGTCTTTCATAACACAAACCGCACCTCCCCACGTGAACGACAACGAATCATCGAGACATAAGGTCACACTGATAAGGCCCTTCTCCTCTCACCCGACATAGGATTTATCACTGTGTCAAGGAACGTTTGGTCCATTGACCTACTTTAACTCACAGAGGTCAATGAATCGTTATTTATCACAACTCACGTGGCATGCTACGTATAGTTATATATCACTAGTGTCAAATCACTGTTTTGTCACATGCTCATTTCATTCACGTTTCGCACTGTCATGCAATGCACATGCCATGAGCACTTTGAACGATCCATTTTGATTCATAGTTTTGCTTTTGCATTTTTCTAGTTTTGGCGATCACAAAATGTAAGAAAGTTATTATGTTTGTTTGAACGTGTTGGTTTCTTCTTGTCTGTGTGTGTTTAGAAATAGTTGTAAATAACAATAGTTCTTCAAAATATTTGATTACACACTTAAAGTTAACATATTTTACTGACTCATATAAGTCTCAAGACACCGCAGCAAGTCTACATGCAATAATATATTAGTGAGTGAATAACAGGTAAAGAAATAATATGTGTATCAAAGTTCATATTTGTAATTTCCCGTTGAATTATATAGTGATTACTAATATTACTCCCAGCTGCATGGATATGGATGTAGTTATTATATGTAAGTTTCTCCAAGCATTGCTTCGTGCTGATTGGCGAGTTCTTGCAACTGGTTTTATTGTTCACAACGTGGCCTCTATCGAGGTAACGATATATCAACGCATTGATGAAATATTTGATGAAAATGACATCTTCTGTTGTTCACAAGATCCGGGGTAGAATTGGTCTTCAGCAACCCATGCTTGCCTTAAAAGGCGACTATGCTTTTCGTAAGAGGCGACTAACGGGACTGCGTGGTCAGGCTCGCTGACTTGGTTGATGAATGTCATATCTCAATTGTGTGGATCGTACTCATGATGTCACTCACTGGATTGTCTGGTCCAGACTTGATTATTCACTCACGGTCATATAGCTGGAAATTGCTGAGTTCAGCGTTAAAAAACAAACAAAACAAAAACAAATTTTATAGCACAACTAGGACTGATAGGTACATTAGGAACATAGATACCCACATCTAGTGACTGTGCCCGTTGCTTCAGGTCTTCAGCAACCCATGCTTGCCGTAAAAGGTGACTATGCTTGTCGTAAGAGGCGACTAACTGGACCGCGTGGTCAGGCTCGCTGACTTGGTTGATGCATGTCATCGATCCCAATTGCGTGGATCGATGATCATGTTGTCAGTCACTGGATTGTCTGGTCCACACTTGATTATTTACAGACCGCTGTCAAAAAGCTGGAATATTGCTGAGTGCGGCGTTACACAACAAACAGAAACATAGTTAACCAACTCGTATTACAATCATATGTCCCACGCCATGACACACGAGGTAGTTCTATTGCTCAGCTTCCATCTGCCCCGTGTGTCGCCCTTTATGACTTTAATTTCACCTCGTATCAACTGTCGGCGAGGAATAAAGACCGGCTCTAGTCAAGGCCGACATCTCGGTGCCCAGGAGTTATAAACTATGTCAACCGTTTGTCAGCATTTCATAACTTGTCTACATGTAAATTATTCTAAATGATTTTTTACGTCGCGAGAATTTTTGTCTGAATGACAATACTAAAATTAAAGCTGCAAAAACAGGTCTTCTTCCCCAACACATTCAGAAATATTTTCTTTCGCCATGTTGGTTTGGAAAGGTGACGTTGGTAGCGTTTCCTTGGCAACAACCAAGATGGCAGGAAAGTTTTAAGATTTATGCCTGTGTGTGAGACAGGTCTGTCGGCAGACTTTATGGTGTCTCTCGACCGAAGTCGTCAGACATAATGAGTGTCATGGACTCAAGGCTCTAGATGTGATGCATGTCATCGTATCCCAATTGCGTACATCGATGCTGATGATGTCAGTTACAGGATTGTCTGGTCAGGACAATATTAACAGACGGCTGGAATAATTTTCAATGCTGCGTTAAAAAACAAACGAACGAAGATAGTAGTTAAGGAATCTTTTGAACCTACAAGTCTTGATGTCATGAATATCAAACTAATATCCCCCCACCAAATCTAAAACCGCACCAAAATTTGTTGTTTTTTACACATTGAACTAACATTTCCACCTCTGAAGATAATTCTTTGAAATGTCTATTAAGTTATATTAAAACAGACATGTTGTTACTGTATTAGTCAATATGAAAATTAGTTCTTTATAACACAACGGGACGCTTTCCGTGAATGAATCATAGCTCTATGGCTTCCCTGCAAACCTATAGCTATATCTCTCTGGTTGTGCTTCAAGTCGTATGTAGTTTCAGAGAATAACATTCGAGCTATGGGGAACTACCGTATTCGCCATAATTAGCGCCCCGCTCTAATAAGCGCTCACGGCGATATTTGTTATATATTGGCTAGTAAACAATCCTGATTAGCACCCCTTCCGATTGATTAATGTACACAAGACTTACAAAACAAATTCGCGTATAATACGCACTCGTGTGTTATATTCACCCATAATTATGGGCAGTTAAATCCTGGAAAAATATATCTGTCGTATATAAACATTTCAGGCTGTCAGCATAAACCACGAAATTTACCATCTTTCAACTCTGTTTTTTTCACCAAAATAATATTCCATATTTCTAATTTTTGAGGGCGTCCTGGGTGCTTATTACGTCGAATACGGTATGTATGTTCTGTCAACTGAGTGATAATTATTATTACAGAGTTGTTCGAATGTTATTCTGTATATTACCCATAGCCAAAGTGAGTTTGTATCATCCTTCTCCTTGCTCATTATCATCACTTCTTCACTGAAATGAAGTTGGCATTTTTGAATTTCAGTCGTATGTTATTGTATCGCACTTTTCTTGATCGTTTGAGGCGCCGGAATTCGCTGTACAGAGTTACGTCCCTTAGGCGTGCAAAAACCCATTGGTCGCTGGTTCGAATGCCGGTTCGCCTTTATTATGTTTTTAGGTTTGTCACAGCATTCCTGTGATCGTGGGTTTCACGAAAGTGGTAAACGTCCATTTAAACCTGCCTCACTTTCTTCCCACGCCAAGCTGACACGACGTGATATAACTGCAATACTGTTAAAATTTAAGTTGAACCAACTCATCCAATCACCCAGTGATGTTAAGGCGCCGCAATTCGCTGTGCAGTGTTATGTCCCTTGGCCTTGGGCGTAGCAGAAATATATGATCGTGGGTTTAAATCCTATTTCACCACGGTTATGTTTCTCGGTTTGTCAGCACCATACCCGTGCTCGGGGGTTTCACGAATGTGGTAAACGTCTGAGGCCTTCATCACTTTGAGCTTTCCTGCCACACAAAGCTGACACGCCGTGATATAACTAGAATGCTGTTCAAAGCTGGGAAACCGACAGTGAATTGTTTTTAACATTGACAAATCTTAGAAGAATCTCGAGATATCGTGACATGGCGTAGAGATTTTACGAGCGAGTGTTTAAACTGATCACCGCCAAGATATTGCTGGAATATTTTTAAAGGCGGCGTAAAACCATACTCACTCACTCAAGCATTTACTCTACTACAAATTTGTCTGTCGTCGATTGCCCCTGGAGCTTACAGCCGCTCTGTATTGTAAATAATAATGATACATATAATGTGCCAAGTCCACACCCTAAGGCACACATTATAAGCCCGGTTTATGGCTTAGTTTGCACCCGAATTTCATTCTCAACTCCCTGGGGAGTATACAACCCAAGGTGCCTTATGAGGCACTATAAGGATAACAATTTCTGCGAATAATTTCCACTGACATGTTTGCGTGTTTATTCTGTGTGTTGTGTATTGTCTGTTGTTGAATGTTTAGGTTGTAAGCGCTGATTTTGATAGCCCTGAATAACAGTATTCATTGACATGTTTGCGGGTTATATTATGCATAGGTTTCAATTCTGTCTTCAATCATTATTTGATCTCTGCAAAGATTGGTGCAAAAGGTCACAACTGCTTCTACTCGAAACTTAAACAATAACTATATTCATAATTCATAATTGGGGGGGGGGGGGGGGGGGGGGGGTAGCCTTGATAATGTGCTCGCTCGTCAAACCAAAAACCCGAGTTCGAATCAGTACAAAAGCGTATTGATTTTGGTGTTATTCTGCAACAAGCACCGATTAGTCTTCATAAATCAATATTGTTTATTGATGTTAAGGCTAGACGATTGGACCTATAGACTAGAACAGTCTGTATGTTGAGACTATAAAGTGTATTACCGTACAACCTCGTTTATCCGGACGTCACCTTTATCAGTGAAATCGTCAGGAATGACGATTTATGATATCTTTTACGTTATGTGAAAACACGTTAAGGTTTTCAGTAACCGTTCAGATAGGGAGGTTCCGGAGTAACGAGGGTTCGTGTCTGACTTAAGACAATAAAAGAAACAAATTAATCAACAAATACGATTAAACCATTGTGTCCAAAATGTAAGAAACGTTTCTTCAAGAAATATTTATCAAGGATTCTTTAGCTATTTCAATTTTTAAATAGACTGCCTACAGTCTGTATTCGCTACTGTGTATCCGTAATAATAGATTGTTTAACCTGCCATTTTCATTCTCTAGGGAACTTATTGGTGTGGCGCTGAGAAAGTCAAAGTTGATGCAAGTGATGTCAAGCACTCCGACGAGAGACATTTTGAGAAGGAACCGAATGGTCTCAATCCAGGTGTATGCATTAAGAATCTAAGTAAGGTGAGTCGCTCAGAACTGGAACAGCTGACCTGTGTCTTAGTTAGCTGACACGCCGTAAAATAACTGAAATACTGCTAAAAGCTACGTTAAAGGCAACTCACTCACTCAACAGTTTAGTAATAACCTCAAATGGTCTGTATTGTTACGACTATTGTAAATGCTGAACAACGGAAGTTGCATTGTTGGAGTCAGTATACTGTGTGTGAGTGGGGTATCCGTGTTAAACTGCGGCATGGTTTGTTTGTTTCTTTGTTTGTTTGTTGTTTAACGCCGCACTCAGCAATATTCCAGTTATATGACGGCGGTCTGTAAATAATCGAGTCTGGACCAGACAATCCAGTTATTGACATCTTGAGCATTGATCCACGCAATTGGGATTGCATCAACCAGGTCAGCGAGCCTGACCACCCGATCTCGTTAGTCGCCTTTTACAGCAAGCACGGGTTGCTGAAGACCTATTCTTCCCCGGACCTACACGGATCTGCGGCATGGTGGGCCAGCACTATTAAACCGGCATTTGGACGGACTGGTACAAGCAGTCACACACACGTGCATGCACGTCGCTATATAAGTGAAATATCAGGAGCGCGACGTTAAACCCCATTTCACCTCACCAAATTTTCAAATCAGTAGTATTTTACGTCCGCATCAAACTGGAACTCATGTCCGCAGTCAAGATATTTATTTTGTCATTTCGCAATTAGAAATGGGAAATGAAGCATGATATGTAAATATTGATATGATGTGCTAAAAGGTTTTCGGCTCCGGGTCTAAGAAGAAGGTAGCTGTCAATGGAATGAATCTCAACATGTACGAGGGTCAGATCTCTGTCCTCCTGGGTCATAACGGTGCTGGAAAAACTACAACCATGTCTGTCCTTACCGGTTAGTCGATTCTTCGTTTGTTTGTTTGTCGTTTAACGCCGCTCTCAGTAATATTCCAGCTATATGACGGCGGTCTGTAATTAATCGAGTCTGGACCAGACAATCCAGTGATTGACATCATGAGCATCGATCCACGCAATTGGGATACGATGACATGCATCAACCAAGTCAACGAGCCTGACCACCCGATCCCGTTGGTCGCCTTTTACGACAAGCATAGTCGCCTTTTACGGCAAGCATGGGTTGCTTAAGACCTATTCTACCCCGGATCTTCACGGGTGCATTCTCCGTATACTCTCTGATGTCTCATGTACTAAACATCGGTTTTGATTCTGCCCTGACGCGGTTAAAAACATATGGCAGTCACCCTCAGAGGGCCACACACACTAAAGTAGCTGATGTTACAGCAATGATGCAGTGATGGAGGATGTAGATGGAGGATGTATCTCAGAGGGCCTCAGAGGGCCACACCAATAAGTTCCGTAAAAAATGAAAATAGCAGGCTCAACAATCTAGTATATCGATACACAGTAGCGAATACAGACTGTAGGGAGTCTATGATGTAGATGGAGGATGTATCTGCATCAACCCACAACAGCAACACTGTTTCAGGGCATCGATTATATTTATTTTCCATGCAAGGGGTCCCTAGATTTCGTTACAACCAGTGTTCACTTCGTCAAGACCATTTAACAAAATCGTTTTGTTCTTTCCCCAAGGATTTATTCCCCCATCTGGAGGAACCGCACTCGTCAATGGCCACGACATTCGAACAGACATACAGGGTGTCCGACAGAGTCTCGGACTGTGTCCCCAGCACAACATCCTGTTTGACAGTCTCACCGTGGTGGAACACATGGAGTTCTTCGCCGATGTACGTATGACTGGACCATCCTACAGAGTTGGGGAGAGGGGAGAGGGGTGAGGGTCGGGGGTCCAATGTCAGCCTCCAGACTGAATGTTATAGTAGTAATGTTAGTAGTAAAATGTTTATAAAAGTATCACATGCACAACATGTACAATATAAAATTGATGCATATAAGACAAAAGGTGTATGGAGTGCGTCCAGCCAAACATAGGCTTATATTGCTCACTCACATCACATCCTCAACTATGTAAATAAACGCTTTGTTATGACTCTCTGTTCTGGACTGAAGTGTTTGTCATATAATGATGCCATGCATACCTTGGCATTTCTTGTAAACCAATTTATCATCACTCCATCCATTTGCAGTTGAAAGGATGTAAGAAGCACGAAGCCAAAACAGAAGTTGACCGAATTATCCACGAAGTCGGTTTGGACTTGAAGCGACACACCCAGTCCCAGCATCTGTCCGGGGGCCAGAAGAGAAAACTGTCGGTGGGGATAGCCCTCATCGGGGGGTCCAAGGTGGGACATATTCATATTAACCCGGCGTACGTGTAATTATACCAATCTGCAATATTTAACAGTGCCCAACCAAACGATCTTTCATTGTGAAGAATACTGAATATATTATCCCGGTTCAAAGGGGTTCAGTATTTTGTATAACGTCACACTAACAAATATTCCGGCTAAATTACGACGATCTGTAAATAATCGAGTCTGGACCACACAACCCAATGATTGACACCATGAGCATCGATCCGCACTGTTGTAATACGATGACGTGTATTCAACTAAGTCTGCGAGGCTTAGCTTCCGATCACTTTGTTCACCTCTTACGACGAGCATAGATTGCTGGACCTATGGTTTTTTTCCCAGAATCCCCACGTGTTCAAACATATGGACGAATTTAAGTTTGTGTATTGGTGACACTGAAGTTACTTGCACCGCAACCCTGATAAAACTGTCAAAAATGTGTTTAGAATGTAAACACATACAAGGCATGTTTAGATCTAGATCTAAACATGTTTGGGAACGTATTTAAATTAAAAACGGAATACTCATTTGGTGTACGCACGTTTAGGGTCTAAACACAGGAAATGAGATGTCGTCTAAACAACACCTAAACACAACATCCCCATAATCTGAACATGTTAAGAATTTAAACATGTTTAAGTAAAGCACATGTATTTAGGCAATAAGTCATATTTGGGTTAGATCTATAATATATATTGAAATAAGCTAATCAGCTTCACATGCATAAAACAAATACCACCAAGACTTACAACGAGCTTTATCTCAGCTTACATTAAAATACTAGCTTCTGATTGGTTAAAGGGCTGGCAATTATTTGTCACAAGTTTGAGAAAGTTACATGGGGGGCATGGTTAATGGGAATGAGTAATCTTTGGAAAGAAGTAACTTTTAAAATAAACTTTAGCTTTATCTCACGTGCATAATGATACGCGAACATACGAAATACAATAATTATGAAAATATGTTTTTAAATATTCCCTACAGTAAATTATTACACTAAACATGTTTAAGTTCTTCGGCAACAATCCTAACAGGGAGCCACGTCCTGTCCTAGACTGGTTTACCTGCCCTGGAGTGCTTGCGCTTACGCCTGCAGCCGCTAGGAGGCGAAGGGCAGGGAACCAGTCTAGCTCTATCCGACCTATTCACTCACAAGGTTGTGGGTTTCAATTTTTTTCTAAAATATCTGCATGTCTTCATGTGCAGATCTAATTACAACATTGAAACTATTACTTTGAAAGGATTAATTATGAAAAGATGATAACTTTACCACTGTAGATATATCAATGTCAACGGTATCATGTATACCACTATGATTTTGTCAACTTAATACCCAAAGTTCGTTATTGTAAATCATGCTGATGTTCATGCAGGTAGCAAAGGTACTGTAAGTCTCCATGGTCCCTAGTATGGTGATCTACATTCAATGGCTGGCGATCTATAGCTCGTTTTTATCACATCTTGTTATGAATGATGATACTTTTTTATGGTTCTATACACGCTTTAAATAAAAAGTGGGATAAGTCTAGTTATGTTACGGTCCTTCGACGACAGACCTTTATACCGTCTAAATATATATATTTTGAATGTAGTACTTTCTCTCGTCACGATATGGCTGAAATATTGCCGATGTGATGTTAAATTGAAACTCACTCACGCACTCACTTAAAATTGTGTAACCGAGTCGTTCCCATTGAACGCTGTTACTCGGTTGATATTTCTTTTCTGGCCGCAATTCAATGTGTTAGTAGTATTGGTTAACTGAGACGACACAGGGTCACTATGCACATGTTCTATCAACTTCTATGTATGCATGCATTCCGTGTTCAGATCGTCATCCTGGATGAGCCGACTTCCGGTATGGATCCTGCAGCCAGGAGACAGACATGGGACATCCTTCAGAGGAACAGACAGGGCCGGACCATGCTGCTGACCACTCACTTCATGGATGAAGCTGACCTTCTGGGTGACCGCATCGCCATCATGGCAGAGGGGGTGGTCAAGTGCTGCGGGACATCGTACTTCCTGAAGAAACTCTATGGTATTTATTGTTACCTTTATCGATTGTGTTCGCATTGTATTGAGCAAACATTAGCATGCACCAGTGCTATTATATATATGTTAAATCCTTCGATCTCGTGGGATTATCTAAAATTAGGTTTTGGTGCACTCTACCACACAGATCTGAGGACATCCCATTACAGGTCACGTCAGCACGACCAAACAGAGCGTCACTTTGTTTGTTTGTTTGTTGTTTAACGCCGCACTCGGCAATATTCCAGCTATATGACGGCGGTTTGTAAATAATCGAGTCTTGACAAGACAACCCAGTGATTGACATCTTGGGCATCGATCCACGCAATTGGGATACGATGACATGCATCAACCAAGTCAGCGAGCCTGATCCCGTTTGTCGCCTCTTACGACAAGCATAGTCACCTTTTACGGCAAGCATGGGTTGCTGAATACCTATTCTTCCCCGGTTCTTCACGGGTTCACAGCGTCACTTACGAGATCCGGAAAGTGAAAGTCCGAATGTCTTTTCTAATATAACCTCGAAAAGGTTCAGAACGACAGTTACGACTGCTTCCGTCAAAATAATTGTCCATCTCTCACTTTAATTGGATAAGCATTTGAAACAGAAGAGACTTTCCTTAGTCCGTAGAAAGTACAGCCATACAATCTCGGCCATATTTTTGAAATTCCGGGATTTTCTTTTGTTCAGTTTTAAAAAAAATTAATAGAGAACTATAAATATTTTTCAAAGCTAATCTGGAATGGAAGTCGTCATTTTGTAACTTGTGCCCTAAATTCTGCTTTCTGATAATATCGATTTAATGTAAGCCATGTCATTGGTCGGTCAAATGTGGGGAAGGTCCTTCAAACGTGACCTGTTACGGGGATGTCCTCATATATTGACGTGACCTGTTACGGGGATGTCCTCATATATTGACGTGACCTGTTACGGGGATGTCCTCATATATTGACGTGACCTGTCACGGGGATGTCCTCATATATTGACGTGACCTGTTACGGGGATGTCCTCATATATTGACGTGACCTGTTACGGGGATGTCCTCATATATTGACGTGACCTGTCACGGGGATGTCCTCATATATTGACGTGACCTGTCACGGGGATGTCCTCATATATTGACGTGACCTGTTACGGGGATGTCCTCATATTATTGACGTGACCTGTTACGGGGATGTCCTCATATATATTTGTGTTGTGCTAGTTTCTTAATGTTAATGCTTTTAATGAGATTGCGAATCCTTCATTTGTTTGTATTAGTATTAGTTAACAAAAGAGAGATGTCTGTTTATCGATTTTTAGTTGTTCTGAGATGTTGTTTGTTAAGTTAAGTGTAGCTTCATAATAACGTAAGCAAACGTATTTCCTATCAGGAGCTGGCTACCACCTGGTGATGGTGAAGGAACCCACCTGTCAGGTGGCATCAGTGACGAAAGTTGTCCAGCAACACGTCCCTACAGCAGTCATGGAGAGTGAGATCAATGCTGAACTCTCCTACCTGCTGCCTGATGACCAGTCAGCCAACTTTGCTGCTCTCTTCACGGAGATTGAAAACAAGGGGAAGGAACTCGGTATATGTAGCTTTGGAACTACCGCCACCACCATGGAGGAAGTGTTTCTGAAGTGAGTAAATCCTGGGCCCACTTGCACAAAGCGATCTTAGCGCTACGACTATCGTAAGCCTATGTTAAAACATGGGAGTTACGATCATCTTAGCGCTAAGATCGCTTTGTGCAAGTGGGCCCTGGTTTAATACTTGACAACTAACGTCATCTTATATCCGGAATACCAGATTCACGTCAGTCAGTCAGTCACATCACGATTCATCGCGGCCCAAATATAAAATTTCTGCAATCATTTTTTGTAAATGCTGCAATAATATTTTGATAATTATAATTCATATCAATACAAAAATTAATAACTATCCGTTTACACGTTTAAAACCAGCTTTCGGCTAACATGTTAAAATTCTGCAGTGTCAGAGCTCCAGATAAGCAGCGTATCTGCGTGAAATACGCATCAGAAATTCAGAAATACGCAGTAAAATATAATCCAAGCGTATCAAATACGCAACGAACATTACAGATACGATGACAGTTACATCATGATCATTTGCCATCACACTATCTTGTGGAAGTATCGTGGTATTTTTGAGTCCTATAAAGCTCTCAAACCCACACGACACCAGTTAGCATTGGACTAGATGAATAGTGTTTTTTAATATTTAACTTAAATACCCACATGTGTAAAAACTAGTGGGTAACAGAAATTTGAATACGCAGATAGAATTACTGATACCCAATGATTTTAAAATGCATGGGTAAAATACCCACAAACCAAAAGCTTATCTGGAGCTCTGAGTGTATTTGGCGAATTCTGCGGCAGATAATTGCAAAATGCAACACGAGTGGACAAGCGAAGATTTGCATGAGTTCGGACTGTGGTTCGTTTTAGGTGCTTTGTTTGTTTGTTTGTTTGTTTCACACCGCACTCTGCAATATTCGGCGGTCAATAGATAATCGAGTCTGAACCAAATAATCCAGTGATTGACGTCATGAGCATCGATCTACGCAACTTGGACACGATAACAAACAAGCACCAATCAAGTCAGTGATAATGACCACCCGATCCAGTCAGTCGCCTCTTTCGGCAAGCTTGGTTGTTGAAGATCAATTCTAACCCGGATCTTCACGGTTGTCATTCACATTATTTAGACACCCGCTGATGTTATTTTATACATAATCCTGTTGAGGGGGTACGGGTGACTCAGTCGTCTAAAGAACCGACCAAATGATATTCAGAGAGGGGCGTTAATGGATCTGGAATTTTAACGAAAGAACTATATTGTCCCCGAAAATTCTTGAAAGAAATGACAATGCTTCTGACTGTTAAAAATACAAGAAATTGCGTGCCACAAACATTACATTGTTACAAGGTGTCGCACGCTGGGTTAATTGTAACGATTATTCTCTGTAACGGTATTCGTAATATGAAGCGTTGTACTTCAGGGTCGGCGAGAGCCAGGTGGACACCGGGGACGACGTTGCCACCAGACCGTCTGGAACGATGTCCTATGTCAACCCTCTGATGGACAACGAGAAGGAGATCAATGGTAGCCTCAAGGTCCCCAGTCAAAACGGAATGGCCAAGAGCCCGTCGTACGAAAGTGTGACCAAATCAGTCAAAGATGACAACTTCTTATGTAAGAGCCTATGTCTTTGTTGTATGCTCTCGTATCAAAGGGGGCACAGAGGATCCAGTCGTCTCAGGCGCCGCAATTGGCTGTGCAGAGTTATGTCCCTTGGGCAGGCAAAAAAAACTATGATCGTGGGTTCGAATCCCGGTTCGCCCCGATGATGTTTCTAGGTCTGTCAGTACCATACAAGGGCTCGTGGGTTTCACCAGTCTGGTAAACATCTGAGACCTTCATCACTTTTAGATTATAATTTTCCTCCCCACATCAAGCTGACACACCTTATGATATAATTGGAATAATGTTCAAAGCGACGTTAAACACTACTCGCTCACACTGTAGTATTAATTTACTTTAATTGTATTGGTGGTATGTTCTATATTGTGTTATTGTTATGGTAAGTGAATATGTATTCAAGGCATTTTTGCAAAATACTTCCGTTCTGATTTTCAAAATTGACATGTATTATTACGTAATGGATTTGATGTTAGAATTGATGCGTTGTTAATATTCTTTAATTTAACTTATAATATAAATAATATAATTAAATTTCAAGAGTTTCTTATGTGTTCTTTATCAAATGTAGACGGAAAAAAACAGAATATTTTAGTTATAATCATGAACCCTTGTGAATCTTTTGTTATCCTTGCCATGTGTTATAGTAGGTCATGTCTCTATAATATATATCGAATCTTGAATTTGTGAGTGTACATGTGGGGACTCTTAATTGATGTTTTTAATTTCATATTGTACAACTTCATACGACTTCTTAGATCAAAATATGAAAAGTGTTTTCCTTTATCTCAAATGACCTTAGGACCCTGTCTAATCCAAAAAAGTTAGTTCATATTAATCACATTCACAATGAACGTGTTTACTAAAGCAATCCATTTTTATTTTTGAACGTAGCCTTCAACAAGGGCTTCAAGAAAGCCACTGGAATACAACTGGAGTTGTCCCGCTTTAAGGGCTGCTTTGTGAAGAAGGCTCTCCACACGTGGCGAAACCGACTAATCAGTGTTGTCCAGCTGGTCCTACCCGTCATAGCCACCATCCTGGCCCTGGTAGTGGAGAAGACGAGACCAGGAGTGTTATCCGAGGAATCCCTTGTCCTAGACCTCAGCCCCTTCGAAGGATCCTACGTACCCTACCAGAATGGCTCTGTAACGCTTACCGAGAGTTTTGCCCAATCCTATATTGGCCAGCTTGGCGGTGGAGACACAGCTGAGTTTGCAGACTTCAGTCAAGGTAACATGACAACCTACCTCCTGTCCAGGGCAGACCAGCTTGGTGTGTCCACATACAACAAAAGAGTGATCATAGGCGCAGAGTACCAATCCGAAACGGTTGCAAGAGCTTACTACAATGGCCAGCCTTATCACGCCGCTCCCATATCCCTCGCCTACATGATGAACGGGATGTTGAAGTCCTTCACATCTTCCGACTATTCCATCACAACCCAAAGTTATCCTCTTCCAAAGAACGTATCTGATGCTTCTGAACAAAATGCTCTTATCGCTTCTAGCTTTGGGTTTACTATTGCCTTCAACATCCTCTTTGGTATGGCCTTCCTGACTTCATCCTTCGTCTACTTCCTCATCAAGGAGAGGCAGGTTGGCTCGAAGCATCTTCAGGTCGTCAGTGGAGTGGGACCTTTTGTATTCTGGATGTCAAATTTGGCCTGGGACTTCATCAACTACATCATTCCGTGTTTGGTTCTGTTGCCCGTCTTTGCTGCGTTTCAAACTGACGCTTACGTCCTGGACGGTCGACTTGGCCTCATCCTTCTAGTGTTCATCATCTACGGCTGGTCAGTCCTCCCCTTCATGTACCTGCTACAGTATATGTTCAAAACACCAGCCACCGGCATGGTCATCATCATCATCCTCAACATCCTGTCAGGTAAGCCATTGTCTTTACTTGCATCAGTGTCTTACCAGCATCGCCCTAACACCGACTTAACTACACTAAACTAATGCTTGTCAAGGAGGCAACTGAATGGTGTCCAGGGTCGGTGACTTGGCTGGTTGTGTTTAAGTGGAACCAAATTGCTTGGATCGTTGTAAATAATAGCAAAGGCCTGTACTGAACTATCTGGTCCAGATTATTTACACATCGCTGTCATATAGCTGAAATATGGCCGAGTGCGGCATTAAAATGCATTCAAACATTCAAACAAAAACAAGTCCTTGAAAGAATTAAACACGACATGTATAGGTTTCCTTCAATGCGTTTTTAGTGACCCCTGCCCCGTGGAGATTCCGGGTTAGAATTGGTTCTCAGCTGTCGTAAAAGGGGATCCGATGGTCAGACTCAGCAACTTTGTGGCCATAGCGTGTCAAAGTACCAAGAAGGCGTGGGACGTTGGTCCTTATACCGACCAATAGAACGCCTGGTCCAGAGTGGATTATGTACAGTCCGCCCTGGTATCGCTGGGATATTTCTGACTGTAAACATTAAACATGCAAAATCAGCAAATATACCCGTGCTCGTGGGTTTCAAACGTCTAAGGCTTGCATCACTACGGACTTTCCTCCCACATCAAGCTGACACACCATCTGATAACTTAAATACCATTTTACCCAACTCACTGTAACCTCTCAACAGAAAAAAAGATAAGTTAATGGTCAGATCTTACTTGTTCCCGAATGTGACACGTTCACGTTTCAACCTGAAGAGGGAGTGAGTGAACTTTGTTAACGCAGCTGTCAGGAATATTCCAGCTATTTCGCGGCGGCATGTACATTAGCGTGACCATCCAAACCAATGGTTGATATTATGAGCAACGCTTTTACGACAGCATTGGATGCTAGGGGACCACTTCTGTCCCGGGTTACACGTGGAATTAACGAACTGTAGAACATTGACTTTTTAAATGAACATTGAACAACACAGTATTTGGCAATGCATGAATCGTAAAACGAAATGTTCGCACGTGTTGTGTACAGCGGACAGGCCACAAATGAGACGAAGTTAAACAATGTTGGTAGCAGAGCGCAGCTGGATGGGTGAGTTAGAGTGAGTCGTGTTCGGCAGCTTGACACCTGGGAGTTTCGAGGGCTGTTGTGCCCCACACTGAAGCACGTGTTAGTACGGTGTTACATGTAGTGGCTCCCAAGTGGGGGCACGGATGGCCAAGTCGTCTAAGGCGCCGCGATTCGCTGTGCAGAGTATCGTCCCTTGGACACGCCAGAAATCTATGATTGTGGGTTCAAATCCCGGTTCGCCCAGATTATGTTTTAGGTTTGTCAGCACCTAACCCCCGCTCGTGGGTTTCACCTAAGTGGTAAACGTCTGAGACCTGCATCACTTCGGGCTTTCCTCCCACATTAAGCTGACACGCCGCGATATAACTGGAATACTATTAAAAGCGGCGTTAAACCCAACTCACTCCTTCGACAAGTGAATTTGTTCGATATATGCCTGAAAACATGACCCTCCTGACCCTCTTCACCCTCCTTTCACCAGGTTTGCTGACCCTGCTGGCGACGTTCGTGTTGATGATCCCAGGGCTGGGGACGGAGGATGTCGGGGAAGCCCTGGACTGGCTCTTCTCCATTGTGTTCCCCCACTACTGTCTGGGGAAGTGCTTCTCCGAAATGTACGTCAACAAAGTCGTCGCGGATACCTGCATCAAGCTCAACTACGAATCATTATGCGCTCAGGGCGTGCCAATGCCTTGTTGTAAAGGTCCGTCGAACAATTTGATTGATTTATCAAACCATTAGTCAATAACATTTGCGGAAACTCGTTAATGTAATTGTTTCCAATGGACTCGTCCGGGAGTCGGGATTTCCGGACGATTGAGTTTTTGAATTACTTTATTGGTTATTTTATTCGTCGTATATTTTAAATAAAACGATCTTATTAAAAAATAATGTTATTTTCCCATTTGATGTGTGCGAAGTTTCTACAAGACCTTATGTAATAATGCATAAGTTTTGAATAGACCATTTCGTAAGTGGAATGTCTTTTTCAGCATAGGTTCAGTAATGTTCGACCTAGAAGTGATCACTTTAAGGGTATCCTATACACTAACCATTAAACGTAATATAATATGATAAACGAAGCGGCGAAGTAACTAATCAATCAGGTTTTGAAAAAATAACTGTAATTGTTTGTATTACTGCCTTTTATTATATACATATGACAATGTTCTACACACAATTCACAAGGATTTCACATAAATGTGCATTTCCCAAGTTCTTTCAATAGGAACCGCGTTGAACATGCTGCCCGTGATGTCTTCAGCAACCCATGCTTGTCGTAAAAGGCAACTATGCTTGCCGTAACAGACGACTAACGGGATCGGGTGGTCAGGCTCGCTGACTTGGTTGATGCATGGCATCGTATCCCAATTGCGTGGATCAATGCTCATGATATCAGTCACTGGATTGTCTGGTCCAGGCTCGATTATTTACGGACTACCGTCAAATAGCTGGAATATTGCTGAGTGCGGCGTTAAACACCAAACAAACAAATAAAGTCAAGCATCTCTGTCATTCGGGCTGTATGGCGTGGGCTCCAGCAAAAGGGATACGACTACCCGATCGTCACTCACCGTGAAATAACTGAGATATGGTTCAAAGCTAAATTAAATCAAACACTTTGACACATTATGCTTGCTGCCCTAGACATCTGGGGACAATAATGTTGTGTGCAGTAAGCTAAAACTAAGTATGTTCTTTGTCTAATTTGCATATCGAAAGACCAACTGCTGAAATAACCAGTTCGCTCCCCAAACTACTTGAAATGTCGATTATAGAACGACCAAAAATTCGAAAGAAAACGACGCCTTATTGCAAAGACTCGGGTAAAACGACGACCACTTGCAAAGACTCGGCAAAACGACGACCACTTGGAAACACTCGCAAAAAAGACACAGTTGCAAAGGCTCAGGAAAATTACTTTCGGTGTTTTCAGAGGGCTTAGTCGTGTCATGCAGATAATAGTATAGAGTGAATTCAGTGTATATTTCTTCCACATTGTCCTTTCGAATGCTTAATCGACACATGGATATCTGCTTTAAGTCATGAATACTTCATTGCTAGGCGAATTTAATTTAATTTAATGGCCAGTGGTTGAATGTGTTCTACTTTATCCAGGGAACTGCGGTGGCAGCACGTGTCTCAAGTTCTACTCAAACTACCTGGAATGGGACACCCCTGGTATAGGCCGGTTTCTCGTCTTTATGCTCCTGCAAGGTTGTGCGTTCATTACGCTGACTCTGTGTATAGAGTACCAGATTCCCCAGCGTGTGTGGTACGCCCTACGTCCTAAGGAAGCAGAAATGGAAAACATCATGATCAACCGCATGGAAAACGTTCAGAATGAAGACAACGATGTAGCCGCCGAGAAACAGCGCGTTGAGATGTCGTCCCCGACTAGCCGGGGTAAAGAGGATGCACTCGTGTTGAGGAATCTGTACAAACGCTATGGGAACTTTGTGGCTGTCGATCACATCAGCGTAGGGATACCAGAGAAGGAGTGCTTCGGTCTTCTCGGTCAAAATGGCGCCGGGAAGACCACGACGTTTAAGATGTTGACGGGAGATGTGATGGTGACGAATGGGAATGCTTACCTCTGGTCATATGACATCAAGCAAAATACACAACAGGTTTGAGAAGCTCTCCTTTACAAATCTATACTCCTGAAAAAAGGTTAAGGACCTCCCGATTCTTTCATATTGCTATAGTTAATCTGTCAGTACATTAACCATAGTAATATGACAGAATCGGGCGGTCCTCAGTTGCTTTAGTAGTATATAGCTCAACGATACTGTTCAAGTTTCGATATAAATTAAGCGGCAAGGAAAAAGTTGATTTTATCGTATGTTTGATTTTCAGTTGAAAATGTCTTTAGGTTAGCGACATTATATGGACAAAATGAACTGAACTGCCGCCCGGTCAGCACTTAAAGAACACTTCTACATGGTTTTATTTTTTCTAAATAAATTTAATTTAAAACGTTTAAAAATAAAAAAAATCTATTCGCATTAACACAACTACTGTTGAAAATCCTACTCCTTGTCTTCATTGAACCGATTTATTTTTACACAAATTTACATAAAATTACTTTTAACAGACTGTTACAGGAATGAGTGATGGTTAAATTGACATTACCAAATTTAAATATACTTCTTTCAATTTTCAATGACATAAAAAAACATCTCTGTATATTTTCTTTTTGCAATTGGTTGGCTCAGTGTAAACCACGTGGGTTTAAGAAACAACAATTGACTGTGCAGAGTTAGCTGAAATGTGCTAGGATCCACTGGTCGTGGGTTCGAAGCCAATGTTCGCACTGATAATGATCTGTGGTTTGTCGGCACCATATCCATTCCAGTAGGTCTAATCAAAATTGTATGGTTCCACAACCTGTGTCACTATTTGCTTTCCTTCCTTATTAAACTGATAGTGATAATATCACTGAGCTACTGTTAAAAAAAGCCTGAGCTTACTTACTCATTACCTTTCGGGGGGACAGGTTGCCCAATCGCAGTGCAGAGTTGCGTCCCTTGGACACGCCAGAAACCTATGATTGTGGTTTCGAATCCCGGTTCGCCCCAATTATGTTTCTAGGTTTGTCAGCACCATACCCGTGCTCGTGGGTTTCATCGAAGTGGTAAACCTTTGAGACCTGCATCACGTCGGGCTTTCCTCCCACATTAAGCTGACACGCCGCGATATTACTGGAATACTGTCAAAAGCGGCGCTAAACCCAACTCACTCACTCATTATATTTCGTACGTATTGTGTTTAACCCAAATTGTTGCTTTTCAAATAGGTGCAGGAGAACATGGGCTACTGTCCCCAGTTTGACGCCCTGATTGAGCAGATGACAGGACGAGAGACTCTCACCCTGTACGCCAGACTCAAGGGAGTGCCGGAGAGCTGCATCAAAGGCGTCTGTGACAACCTTCTGGATATCATGATGCTGAAGCAGTATGGAGACAGGCCAACTGGGAACTACAGGTAAATAAAGGGGCTAGTATCCTAGTGGCTGAAGCGTCAGCTTGACACGGAAACCCGGGTTCGATTGCTCATATGTGTACCATATATGTTTTATGGGCATGGGTTTGCTAGAATAGTACGAATTGTAAACTCACCTCACTAACTCACTACATGTTAATATAAGCACTTGAAATGAATAGCGGCATGCACATTCCGAAAGAGGGTTTTGTCTAGTTTCTCTATCGAGTCCTGCACTGCACCGAAGCCTCCCTAGGGATCTCGGGGAAGAAAAGGTTCACAGTGATCAAACTGTATGAACCAGTATTAAGCAGGTTATGGTGTGGCCTCGGTCCCGTTCCTGTAAACAATCTGGGCGCCAATACGATCGAAATTCTCATATTTTAACATTCAATGAAGACAGGCGTAGCGGTAAGGTTGGTTCGTGGGGCCCCTTGTTTATTGTGTGTCATGCTGTCCCGATGGCTGGGCCGATGATCCTGCGGGTAGCCAATGATTGTGTCACTGTGATGCCGATGGTATATTGTCAAATAGGCTTAGAACAACATCCCCTCATTCAATTGAGTTAGCTGGTATGTCTATAGATCCTTGAATATGTCAGTGCTATATGTTTCATCCTCTTGCCAGTAGCGCCGCCTTGTTATCCAAGGATGCAGTTGCAATGGGTATCGGATGGTTACATGGACAATATTGAAATCACATCTTGTGGATATTTCGGGCTGGCTCTTACGTATATTTTACACATAGGTTATGTCTGGATCGTTGATCGCGCCATGAATTACCAATCTACATGATTCAGGATCAAGTATTTACAGCAGCCACGATATATTTGTAATATTGTGGCGTAAGAGGACATTCACTCTCTCGGGTATCTTTCAGACAAAACCTGAACATAAAACAGATAATAGCTCACCTCGTAATATGTTCAAATCTGCACATTTCTTTGATGGTGGTATATGATTGCAGTGGAGGAAACAAGCGTAAGTTGAGCACCGCCATCGCTCTGGTTGGAGACCCGGCCTTCATCATGCTGGATGAGCCGTCCACAGGGATGGACCCCAAGGCCAGGAGGCAGCTCTGGAACGTCCTGTCAAAGGTCCGGGAGTGCGGCAGGACCCTTATTCTGACTTCCCACAGGTATGGAATGAGAAGACATGATATTCCCATCTGTCGACTGCCTACGGGTTCGAATTAAGAAAGAATTTATGTATTGTAATTATTTCAGTTCGGGGTGATGTGGCTGCTTGAATCGGAGGCATGTTATTGTGATTTGAAATATTTGACTGACATGGATAAACACTCTGCATTAATCCAACTAGTCATCGGAAAGAAGAAATAAACGATTTGTAGGCATTGATTGACAGTTATTCATTCATATGATTTTCACCACTAGTTTGCCTTAAATCCTCCAAGTGGAATCTGTTTCGGCAGATAATCGAGACTGATTATTCTGTGGCGTCTACGTTATATAGTTTTAAAAGGAACTGTACAGGAAAAATGACAACCTTCGCTATATGGACACGCTCTGCTACCATTTGTTAATTCGCCATATTACTGAGAACGACACCAACACATGCTCATCTCGTCGCCATTTATTCATACTCTAAAAATCCATACTTCCGGTACGCCGGAAGTTATACAAAAGTCGGAATGACGGAATGTGGAGCCTTAACACATCTATCAGGTCATTATATCCATAAGTTAAAAGTTTATACTAAGAGCTTTTTGTATCTTTTCGCAGCATGGAGGAATGTGATGCTCTATGTACGAGAATAGCTATCATGGTCAATGGCCGCTTCGTCTGCTTGGGAACGCCACAACATCTGAAGAACAAGTTTGGTCAGGGGTACACTCTGATAGCTAGAATGGGCGTTATGGACAATGGACTGACAAACGCCCCAACTCAGCCCCTAATCGACTTCATTAAGGCCAACTACCCCCACGCCCAGGTGTTCGATGACCACCAGGGCTACGCCCACTTCCAGATTCCGGATGCCAGCGTTCGACTGGCACAGGTGTTCAGTCTGATGGAGAACACCAAGTCACAGTTCGGCGTTGAGGACTATTCAGTACATCAAACCACATTGGAACAAGTATTCTTGACCTTCACGCGCACTCAGAATCCCCCAAAAGAAGATAAAACGAGTTTCTGCAAGAGAGTGTGTTGTTGCTAGACCTGGCGTGTGTGGTATTGGTGTATGAGTTGTTCTTGCCACTGGTTCTCAGGAGAAGAGGAGTGATGCTGGAATCCCAAAGAATGATCTCGTTGATGTTTGTCATTGTTTCCTTGCAGTGTATTCTCAGTACTTTAGGGGGTTTCCTTATAGGGAAGAGTTCGTGAATGTATTCCTTTCTGATAATACTGTTGCAACATGGGGAATCAAAGAGCAAGTTTTACCATTTTGTCTGTGAAGAAAATCGAACCCGGATCTTCGATGTTGCGGGGAAACGTTCTATCTGCAAGACGATCCTGGCACTCTTTTTATCTACAAAAGAAAACATATATAAAAAATATACAAATGTAATCACTTCACCTGTTAATATAACTAATCAATTGTTGAGTTTCTGGACGGACGTCACGTACATGTATATCCTGTCGGACACAATGCTCAGTGATCTTATTATGCATGGAAATATCAGGTCAACCGAAATTAACAATTTCCTTCTGAGATCTTTAAGTGAGGATTAGAAAATTTAGATACATTTACATTTACGTGACATTAATATGTTCACCTATAAAAAATATTTGTTACTGGTAATATATTTACCTATTTCTTTAGGGTGCGATGGAGTAGCATAGTGGTGAAAGTGTTCGCTCATCACGCCGAAAGCCCGGGATCGATTCCCACATGAGTATATGTATGAATATTGGTAAACGCGGCGTAAATCTATACTCACTCACTCCTATTCCTGTAACTCAGCGGAATGTCATGTTTTGGTGTCATGTATTTCCCGCCGCATTTATAAACGCGTAGTTGTTGTCTAAGGAATTTATATGTGATGTCTATTTTTGTAATAGAGGACCATAGTCCTCGAGAATTAATACTACATTTCAATGACACTCCCCCGTGAGACCAAACGGAGATTTGTTATCGTTTAAACGGTGTTATGAATGTATTTATGAAAACAGTATTTATGTCCCTGGTATTTGTTATGAAGGTGTACCACTTTTATGAAAAAGGTTTTCATGTTGTAGAAACTTGTTGAGTTTTATTGTTTATTTTTGCAGTATATTACGTATATAAAGTATATTTTATTAAGTATAAAACATCTCGTGAAACTGCTTCATTGGTGCGAAATACCATGAGTGATTGCCGGAGAGATTTACAGATTATTTTAAAACAAAAACATAGTATTTTACTTTATATGCCAAAAGAAGTCAGATGATCTAACGTGTAAGTGCTACAATAGCACTAATATTACATTGTTACGTATTCATGATACGGGAATTGCAGAATCGTTAACTAAAGGTAAAGTTCCGACGAGCAGCGACTGCCTTAAAGTAAAGTTGAATGTGTGATTTAAAATTAGGCGGGTGTTACTTTGAATTTCATGCCCGGGAATTATAATTTGGAACCTACAACATGTAAATGTACAGTCACGAGGATTTGGGACCACAAGTCCCCCTGCTATTAACATGTATAAGGCAGTACATACGGATCAACTAACGGAAATCCAAAAGTAAAAATATAATAAGGAAGAGACGTTGTGGATGTCAACGTCTTTATTATGAGGAACAACAGCTCGGAGCATGTTCTTACTCCTTTATCAGGTATAGACTCCAAAACGTGTTGCGCAAAATAAAGCGTTCGCTCGTCACGCCGAAGACCCAGACAATGTGTGAAACCCATTTCTGGTGTCCCCCGCGGTGATATTGCTGGAATATTCCTAAAAGTGGCGTAAAACCATACTCACTCACTCACTCACTCATAATAAAGAAGTTGATATCCATAAATTCTCTTCCTTATGCGTATCACTTTTAAATGCCATTCAAAATGTTATGTTTGGTTATTGGCGCGTCCGTATAAACTTATTAAAGCAGACAGAAAGTTTTTATTTTGTATTAATAATTTTTCTTTGATGAGTTATAACCACAGTAAAATGTTCACTCACTGTTACATTCAGATCAACACTGAAATCGGAAGAAAACGAAATCAGATTATCAAACATTTAGTGACTTACCTTTACGTCGCATATAGCAACAGATCATCGACAAAACTCTTTAATAATATTAAATGTTGCCGCAGCATTGTTACTGTAATTGGTTAGTGTCATGAGGCCAATGTGATCATCGCATAACATTCTAATGTTACTGACGATGCTTTCTCTTTCTGTGATATAGACATGGTCGTTGGAATCGCGAGACATTAATGTTACTGCGTACAAACATCGTAAAAGCAGGTGCACAGCGAGCTGAGTAATAACCTGAGCGTTGAACCAATTTCCACAAAACGATCTTGGCTGTAATATTATCGTAACTCGCATATCTTAGAACGTACTAACGATAGTCGTAGCACTTACGTCGCTTTATGCAACGAAGGCCAGGAAGCACAGATAACCGTTTGCAGAATACAATGATTGTTCGAATCCGAACAATTATGTTTTTGTTTATTCGTAAGTGATGTATTTTGTTACATAGGGCACCTTTAATTTTATAAGGGATGGGCTACCTAGGGCGTTTATTCAGTTCAAAATGTATTTTTTATTTTGTAACCAATTCGTTTTACTAACCACAGTTGAATGTATACATTTGTTCTTAATTTGTAATATTTTACGAATATTTACTTTAATCTGACAATTTATTTCAAACACATATTGAGCAAAACTACTTTGTTTTGTTTTTGGGATATATTATATTTTTAAACTAATTAAAACAATTTTCTTTTGTTTAGGTTTCATTTGTTTAGGTTCTGATAATGTATAGTAACATATTTTATCTCCATTTTGCTCTTACATAAAGTGATTAGATTTCAGCCTAAGTCGAACAACCTGTGAATGCTTCATCTCAAGCTAAATGCTAAAATATTCTGTGATATATTACTAATACCGTTCATGTTGCCAATAAATGTAATTTTTGACACGTTTTAGTTGTGTTCTGTTTTGAGTGGTGTGTAATTAAGTGTCATGCATATTCCATGTTACTATAAAACAAGCATGTATTTATCCGAAAGGTCGCAACTTGTTATAAAAATGTAGTACATTCCAAGCTGAAAATTTTGAAACATTTACATGTATTTCTTTGAGGTAAAGGGAACTTCTTCTTGCAACATCAACTCAAAATGGAAAGACATTGACGCTTTTTGTCTTCTGTTTTTAACATGAATAGGTAAGGACTGAAACTATCTCCTTGAACACCACCTATCAAGTTTCTTATGGCAAGATGCACAGGTGAATGATCTGGTAACAGGTTTAACGGTCGTTTAATTCTTCTGTTGTTAACATTAATAGATAGGGACTGAAACAATCTCTTTGGAAACCTATTTATTTACTCTTGTCCGGTTCCACTAGTGCATGATCTGGGCATAGGTTTAACGAACGTTTTGGGTAGTATTTCAGCTTTAGTTTTTCTCTTTCCATGCTCTTCCTTTCTGGTATGCGAGAATTTACAAAAACCGCACATGCTTATTGAAGGATTAAACTGACGGTCTTCACATTGCACAGAGAATTGAAAAACAACGTTCTATTGATTTACGGCTTTCTTAAAAATTTACAAAAGTAATTAAAATAGTGCAATTACAAAACGTGTAGAAACTGCTTATTCCCTTAGGTATATGAAGTGTGGCTACGCCGTATTGGCTGCAGGTGTGTGTGTATACCGTAAGTGAGGACTCTGCTATAGGCTAAGCTGGCGTACAACATCAAAAATACATTTGAACCCGCAACTTTTGACATTACCTTCTGAAATAATATATGCTGTGTTTCTCAACCAGTGAAGGGACACGTTCTAACCTGCCTATCCAATCATCTTGACAACACAAACGACATTGACTCTTGCCGGAACGTCACAAATATCACTGTATACTGGACGCCGCGAACTCATATCCGTTTGTAAACTTAGCTTGTTTAGGGAGACATTTTTGTCTCAGAAATTTTAAACTTCGGACAAACAATAACACTACTCTGCTGAGAAGGAAAGAAGACATTGTTCAAATAGGAAAATAAAACAGAAAACGCAAGTAACCATCACTAATCCATGAGGCTTGTTTTTGAGGAACGAAGCAAGTGCCCGCCCTGGCTGTTATAAGGCCAAGACGTACACCATTTCTAGTTCAAATGTACCTGCGGTTTTCTAGTATTGGTTTATGTGCCTGTGCATTATGACTAGAATAAGTTGAGGATTAGGTTTCAGTTTTATATAACAAGTCTGTCATTTAGCTATTTAGGATGGTGTAACACTGATATGTAAGTGCACATATCATTTGTGGTTAGAATGTTTCCATAGTTGACTGTTTTAAACAATGATCATCACTTTCTCATCAGCTTTATTCCTTTAATTCTGAGTGTATATTCAAAAAGAGATATTAAAAACAGTCTATTCACCTATAAACAGTCTTTTTAGAAGAAAGAAATGCATAAAAGTGCTAATGGCGTTTAGTCACGTAAGACAATAAGTAAAGTTTGTTTATGAACGCAGGCACAAGTTATTCTGCTCTTTTCAGTATCAGTGATGTCTCAAGGTAGTCATGACAAACAAACAAGCGTGTTCTTGAAGGACACGTTTCTCTGGGCACGCAACTTTCTAAGTTGTTTTGACCTTATGACGTAGTCTCACGAACACGGCCTTTCATTGGTCAAACTGAGATTGCCCACGCGAAAGATATTGGATATGTAAATATCAATTAGTAGAGAAAATCACCCATAAGCCGCTTTCCACCTTCGGACAATTTGACTTTCGCAGGACGCTCGAAGGACCGAGTATAAAACGAAAGAAAGGAGTTTTTCTCAGTCTTTATTTAATTTATTTTAACACTGGAAGCATAACTATGTACAAGGTATGTAGTATTATCGCAACTTTAAGCGGACCTATCCTGTGATTATATCACTTACGTTACTGAATACACCTCATAACATGTTTGTAAATTTGTAAGTTAACTTATCAGTAATTGGTTCAATCTTCGTTTGTATGTTTATCATACTGTATTTTTTATGAAGACTATGTTGTGTTTCAGGTGTGATAGAAACACTGTATGATTAGATTGGTTTTACCCATCTAATCTGTCTCTTGGAGACATGTAAAGATTGCATGACAAAAAATAATAACTTGAAACTGTTCACTTTTGGAATACGGATATTGGACTATTTGAATTCAGTAAAAACCCAATATAAACATGTATGCTTATGCTACTGGATACAGCTATTCTTCATCAACGGTGCAGTCATATACAAACTTAATCTTTCCTTAATTTATATGAAATACGAATGCTTCATGTCTGTTTCTCAGATTTTTTATGCGATCCGTTTTGTTGCATTTCAGAATCAATTGTCTTGTGTCCTGGTGACTGCATTGGTCGTGCTTACGCGGGGACAAAATTTGAATGGTAAGTATTTTGTTAACTCCAATAGGCTTTGCCTTTTTTCCACAAGCGGGTGATAATAGATTATATTTTTTTTCGCGTGATATGGGTAAGTGTAAAAGATTATCAGTTTGGAGTGGGTCCAAATGGATATTTGTTTTTGTTTGACTTCATTGCTTCTGGTGGTTTTTTGATACAGTTGTTAATGAGTTTGTACGTATACATGTTTTATAACCGAACATGCTTCGAATATATCCTTTTTACTACTTCCAGAGAAACAATAAGAATTTATGTTATTATTTTGGTAAATGTGTTTATTTTTTACGGGCTGAGTCTTGATATGGGTTGATATATGATAACATAGCTGTTCGTCCGTTTAAGAAAAAGAATCATCGCTTCATTTGTTCAATAATTAAACATACCAAAAGTCAAATCAGCCGAAACGAAATGACACTGAAGAGATGATATTCCGTCTTAATCGTTTTCATATATATGACTTTGTTTAATTGTTTAAATGTTTTAATTCTCCAATTGCATAATTGTTTTTATTTATTAATATTGCGTGTGATATGAACTAGAGCAAAATGCATATCCCATAATATGTATATTTGGGACCAACAGCACTTACAAACACACAAAAATAACATTCCGTAAGAACCAGCTCTACGCTGGTGATCTTGTCTTCCATGTATATCAGCAATTAATACGTTGATGCTAATAACCTGATACTAACAAATAAAGTGTAGTCGCTAGGACTTGTACTGCTAAACATGATAATGGTAATTTCATAATTTCATATTTTCATATATGATTCCGTTTAATGCTTACTGCTTCAAAAACTGTTAAGCTTCATCGATAGCTGTAAATTTGAATCTAACAGAAAAACTTCGTTATAACCCTCCGTTAATACAGCTAATTTGTTATTGATTCATTTGAATTGGGAGCAGTACAGGATTAAATGCTTAAAGGTTTCATAGCTGCCATGCAGCTTTTTTCTTAATACCACAACCAAACTGACAAGGAAACGGCATTTTAATATTACAGGGAGTTACCATTGTGTAACAGGTTGTAGCAAGCTACTTTGTTCGTATAATAATAGTAAACATACATTTGCATGTGAAATGTATTTAGATATAATGCATTCTAAGAAAAGAAAATAAATCTCCACCTTAAGAATAACACACCATAAACTAAGAATTGAAACTGGTATATATAAGTATTGTAAAGGAGATGATATATTGTATTGAACAAAATTGTTAGCAAAATTGAGGACGAATATCATTTTATCTTAATTTTCTATTATTCATTACGTTTAAAACGTTTATTTTTTCTGTTAAAAAATCTAGCATATTTAAATCTGTTGAATTGATTGCCAGTACTTCTCGAAAAGGTGTCATAAAGTTATGTAAATGATAAAATATGCATGTAAATATTGATTCTATCCAGCCTCAAATATAATGTAAATATGACGGTATGTTATTAACCATAATCGGTTATTGTGGAAGCATAGTGGCGAGGGGCATGTGGCATGTACCCATTTATTAAATATATCATCTTATCACTGATCTGATCTTATCGCTTTTCTAGAAAATAATTTGTTCCAAAAAACATAGAGAACAATCTAGACTGAGGGGAAAATAATGTATACTGAGTTTGTTTTTATGTAATTGAACATTGAAAAACTCTTGTTAAATTTGATTAAGTCTATTTAACCATTCCTGCAACTGCTACTGTTTGTAAAAAATAATCTGTGGCTTGGAAATTTTGTGTAAAACTAAATTGGTTCAATGAATTTGCAACCACATGACCTTTTCCATGTTTCTAATGTTGTAAATTTGTGGTGAAAAAAGCAAATATATTTATTTTCAAAAATACCCATCAATAGTTGTGTATTTTGAGAATGTTTTCTTTATCATTTCTTTTAAAAGTATTATATCCAATTATATTATTTTAGATAAAACCATGTAGACATATTTTTGCATGCTGACTCAGCGCAGGTACAGTTTATTATTTTTGGTATAACATCGCTAACTTGAAAATCAAACATATGATAAAATAAATTGAGAGGTATAGTTTCTTTTGTCCCTTAGTTTAAGTGGCTTCAGTAAATACAAGCAATGTTTCTTTTAGAATGCCGCAGAGGAGTAAAACGGCCTCACCCAACTCAGGAAAACGCCTATCAGATTTTCTCCCGGAACGGCTGGAGGTCGCAATGGATCGACCAAGAGTGTCCTTTGTACCAGATATACGACCAGGATGCCTGTCAGTGTACAGACGGGTACAGGAGGACCACCACCCCTGCCCCAGCCACCACCACCCCTGTACCTGCAACGCCCGTCCCTAATGAAGACCCGGGAGCGGAGGGCCCAAACTGCGGCTTCCATCAACCCCACCCAGAGAACCCTAGCATGTACGCAAGGAAGACTGACAACGGCTGGATCACAGAAGACTGTAACTGGCCTTTCTACACCGGACTTGTATGGGACCAGAACACCTGCAGGTGTGAGTGGGGCCCGGATAGGACCTTCCCCCCTCGTAAGATGGACCAGAGTCAAGGTAGGAACTAGTTAGGTGTGACATGAGTGAGTGAGTGGGTGAGATGGGTTAAACGCCGCATTTTACAGTTATATCATGGCGCGTCAGCTTGATGTTGGGGGAGAGGCCGACGTGATGCATGCCTCAGACGTTTAACACTTTGTCGGAACCTACGAGCACGGGTACGGTGCTGACAAACATAATCCGGGCGAACCTGGATTCGAACCACAATCATAGATTTCTGGCGTGCCCAAGGGACGCAAGTCTGCAAAGCAAATGGCGGCGCCTTAGACGACTGGGCCACCCGTTGCCCTCATTGGTCACTATGCCCCTATATGTTTTTTTCGCTATCTGCACCTCTTGCAACTGTTAAAGAATCGGCTATTTGATATTCTGTAAAGGTCCTGATTATGAAGGAAAAATAATTGTTTTTTCATTCTAAGAAATATGTTTGATTTCAATGACCGAAAATATATTGTCTCTAACAAAGACAAGTCCTGCAAGCACATTTTCTCCATTCAGTGTGAATCAATATATGGCTCATATATTTCTATATCGTATTTACCAAGGAAGGTGCCAGGTAATTTTTCGATATGAAAATGATATTATTTAGATATATACGTGTGCAATGTAAGTGTTTCTAAAATGAGGACTTATAGTAATATCTAACCCGTTATTTTATTTTATCTTGTTTGAATGGACATGTGAAATGAAAAAGTTTCTGAAAGGGTAGGGCGGTGGATGGTAGCCTTGTGGTTAATTTTTAAAGAGTTCAATGTGTGAATATTGTTAAAAGGGGAGTAAAAGCACACTCACCAACCCTTCAAAGAGAACTGGTAGTGATAGCTGACCCATTAGTTTATTATTATTTTTTTGAATCAGATATGTTTCTGTCCCACCTCTGTAAGAACCTATACGATTGTTAGAGAAAGTGGCACGACAAGAGTTCGGAGCGGTTAATCAATCTTAAGACTTGGTATGCTGCAAATGCATATTTCGTGATTGAGTAATTACATGGACTGCAGCAAGGGGTTAGTTTGCTGTGAGGTATCCAGGCATTGCATGATAACCATGGTTACATCACGGGATGGGAGGAATTGGGTGCTTTACACAAATATGGATGTCCCGAAAAGAAGCCCCATACTGTATCCTCAATTTCAAAGTGTCAAAGCTGTCGCTCGTCACGCCAAAGACCAGGTTTCGATTCCCAACATTGTTACAATATTTGGAGCTCATTGATATTACTGGATTATTGCTAAATGCGGCGTAAAACCATACTCACCCTCTCACTCGAAATACTGTTTTAGTGCTCTATAGGTGACTCAAACTTGTCATTTGATTGTAGTCAGTAAACAGGAAGTCGTCTGATATTTTTCTGGAGTCAAATGCACGGGTTGACCTCTTAACTAAAAGTATCGCCTCAATGTTATCAGTATTTTTCCAATATCTAATTTTTTTCACAGCTGTTCCTTCACCATGCCTCGTGATGTTGAACATGACCTTTGACCAGGCCATCGAGGACCAGTCACGTGGTCTTTGGCTCAAACGAACCAACGCCGACAACGCCCGCGTCATCCAAGACCACACCGCTGTTGGCGGAGGTTGTGCCTTGTTCCAAGATTCCAGCGTCGCCATCCCTTTCTTCAAGAGCAACACCCTGGGCAAGTCTTTCCACATCACCTTCCGGTTCAAGCCCTGTGACAACAACCCTTCAGCGGAGATAACTGTAATTCACAACGGCTGCTCGGACGTCAACAGACTGCCCCCCACGCTGAGAGTGTCGTACCGGCCGTGGTCCAGGGAGTTCTCGATGGAGTTCGAATCCGAAAATGACGTTCAGCCAACGAGGGAGGGATGCACCTTGACACAATCGGTAGGAACGATATTTCTGGACCCGTGAAGATCCGGGATAGAATAGGTCTTCAGCAACCCATGTTTGCCGTTAAAGGCGACTATGCTTGTCGTAAGAGGCGACTAATGGGATCGGGTGGTCAGGCTCGCTGACTTGGTTGATTCATGTCATCGTACAGAACGCCGTCATATAGCTGCAATATTGCTGAGTGCAGCGTTAAACAACAAACAAACAAACAAATGTATGTGGTCTCGCTTTGTTCTGTAGCAAAACACATTGAATTAGACATCTGACGTCCCCTGTGACTGCCCAGTGCACGAGTAGGATGAAGAAATTTTCCATATTCTTTGCTTCTGTGTACATTCCCCCTGTAAACAGGCATACACCTGCAATAAAGTTGAGAAAATAACGTTGAGATCTGAACATCCAACCATGGGTTTGCCTTTTGTCAGTCTTTGTACCCTTGATCTAATTGTGAGTTCTATACCCTGGTTCAGGGCACTGGATGGAATGACGTGGACATCCGGTACGAAGATAACGTCCTGGAGGTCAGCGTCAACAGCGCCATCTGCATCAGATCCAGCCTCTTTTCAGGTCAGTAACATTTTCTTAACAGCCCTCATCTGATGAATAAGTCTTTAAAATCCGCAGTGTCCTAGCTATGCCATGGTGGATATCAGTGAGTGAATATTACTTTACAAAGCTATTAGCAATATTTCAGCAATAGGTTGTAGTGAGATTGCTTTTTCAAGTGAATCTAGGCAGTGGTAGATTGAAGTGAGATTGCTTTTTTAAAGTGAATTTAGGCAGTGGTAGATTGAAGTGAGATTGCTTTTTCAAGAGAATCTAGGCAGTGGTAGACTGAAGTGAGATTGCTTTTTCAAGTGAATTTAGGCTGTGTTAGGTTGCCGTTTGATTGATCTTGGTAGTCCAATGATTCCTAAACACATGCTCATGATGTAGTCGGAAACGTAGAACCGGCTATGCTTTAAGCAGATACTTCTTCTTATGATGATTGAAACGGTTTTGTCGCTTTTATTGTTGTATGTTGCAGTTAAACCACTTTGTGCTGATTGCAAATGTAGGTTAGTAATTGAGTAAACTGTTCTTTAAATGATTTGATTTGAAACCATGCAATCCACATTTGCCTCAATTGACATGTGTCATTACTCGTACTCTTCAGGGGACATCAAGACGACTGACTGCCCCTTGACTCTCCCCGGAGAAAATACCTGTGTTCACCTTGACGAGGTTTGTAAATGTCCACTTTGTTTTCGGTAAGAGTGAGTGAGTGAGTATGGTTTTACGCCGTCTTTAGCAATATGCCAGCAATATCACGGCGGGGGACACCATGTGATAAACATGGTACCCATGTGATGCATCGAACAACTTGCTACTCATCTGCCTCTTCACGACAAGAAACCGAAGAAAAACATTCAGAGGAACTGGAAATTACATATCATATAATAGTATCAATATATTATGATATAAGCAATAGGAACTATATCTAACGTCAACAATAATGACAATATAAAATTGTTATCTGTATTTTCATTCAGTTTAACAAATTCCCATGCAAGACTTAATGTAGACATACAATTCATTGAGTTACTTACTTTCTGTTTGTGGTATTAAATGAAAGGCACCTCTAGGTAGGAACAGATCCATGTTTGATGCACTTTGGGTAAGATTAGTTGATACGTGGAATATGCATTACATTTGTCATCATCTCGTTCCAGATGGTAATTACGCGGGGTTGCCCTCAACAGTAAACTACTACCAGAACGTGTCACATCACGCTTCCTTCATCCGGGGCACTAGACCAATGGCCTTGACCCTTGATATTTCAAGATGGAGGAACGAGTTTTTATTTTCAGTTCAAATTATGACTTTTGTCGTCCAGTGGGCCAGAGGAAATTCCCTTCTATCGCCCCTCGCCACAAGTATTGCATGCGTGTTTTTCTGCATGTGTGTGTTATTTTTGTCATGTAGTTTGTATCAATAAAATAACCGAGTGTACAAATAATTTAAATGTATTGTCGCTATTAAATCTATGCCTTAAGTGAGCCATCATTGGCGTGTTGTTTGTCCAAGGGAGATAATTAATGTTTATCAGCCAACTGCATACCGCTAGTGTAGGTAATAGGTATATGTGAGGAACGTCAGAAAGCCCTGTCTGTACTGATGCATTTATCAACCCCTGTCACCATAGTACGGTGCTTTCTTGGCTTCTCTATAGACAACAGCCAGACTACACCTGACCGTCAACGTGAAACATTCCCTGTGTGCGATGCGTCTTTTTGTATTGGCGACGCAGGCGGCCATGTTGTCTGTGGGGCCGTAGTTAGCTGTGTAGAGGTCATGGGTTCGACTTGCATCCTTGTGGCACTCATGGTCTGTCAACACCGGTACTCGTGGGTTCCACGTGGTACACCTCCTGCAAAACTTCGAGCTTTTCCCCTGCATTAAGTTGTCACGCCATGAAAAAAACCTGGAATACTTGACACAGAGGTCTATCCATGGTACGACCCATAATATGTAAAGGATGTCATGGAAAATGATCAATACAAAATTCCTTGGAATAGGCCCGTTTACAGCCTCAGACCTATCCAAGCCTACAGACCTGATCTTGTCCTTACTTTGTCCCTTTTGACACTAATGTGATTGACAAGATTCAAGAAAGACGTGGCAATTATGCTGCTAACCTCGCTTTCGAAATGTCACGCTTTAATTCAAAATACCAAGTTGTCCGACTTCCCATTGTTCTGGTTGCCTAGGTTTTGGTACCTCCCAATCTGTTGACTGAAATTGGGAAAGTACCCGGGTTTGCTGCCATAAATAAAGCCCTTCTGACAAGGGTAATGTAAAAATATATGCAGTGAAACATTCTCCAAAAACTTCAGGGTGGGTTTGACCAGGCAGCGCTTCCTGGGAGAAGCCCCTTCCTTGTCTGGTCTGCGTGTATTTTGGTATGTTGTTGTAAAAACCGTGATACCAATTTATTTCTACAGCATTTTCTGGAATAAATTACTTTCAAAAATAAAGAAAAAGAACCAAGCTTCCCAAACACCCATGAACAAAAATTCCCACCAATACCCTATCGCCTTGTGTTCCTCGTATTGTATTGTGTACACCCTTGTCTCAATGAAGGCCGTGTCTCGCACGTGTCCAGACAATGTTTGATTTCCTTTACGCCACCGGTCAAAGATTACCAACTAAGCGATCTTTCTACACCCTCCGAGAATCAAAATCCGTTTGCATTAACTTCTTTTTTTGTCAACTTTAACGCAGATCTCAAAACAAACAATCCTTCAGCTGGCGTTTGACTACCTGCTTAAAACCTTAAGCTGCGGATCGAACAGGAATGCTAGATGTGTATAGACTCTTCTGTGGCGAAGGGAGATGGCAAGTGCAACTAGCAATCGTTTATCGCTTTCTTTTGTGATTATCACGAAGAGATAAAGGATATATTGGACTGAGCTTCGCTGGTGCATTTGGACTACAGACCACCAGATTGTCACCTGTTACGGAAACTGTACTTTACGTTTCTTGTTGTGAGTATCACAATCAGTGAGGTGCTAGTGAAATTGTGACTACAGTTTTGCCTGTGTGTGGTGAGTGTGTGTGTGTGTGTGTGTGTGTGTGGTGTTTGTGTGTGTGTGTGTGTGTGTGTGTGTGTGAGAGAGAGAGAGAGAGAGAGAGAGAGAGAGAGACCGCTGGCTCAGTCATTTAAATCGCCGGAATTTGTGATCCTAAATAAATGAAACGTGCCAGAATCCTATCTCAATGTTTCGTTCATTAATTCGTCATTACTAGTTAGTGGGTTAGTTATCAGCAACGTAGACACAGCTATAGAGTTTCACCAAAGTGAAATCCATCTTTGACCTGTATCATTTCGAGCTTTCGACCCGTGGTATAACCGAAACAGTCTTCAACGTGTATACTCATTCCCTCACTTAATTAAATTTAAAGGGTAAAGACTCAGGAACTTTAGAATACCTAAAGGGGTTTGCGGCGCTTAAGGATGTGTGACTTTTGTAAACCACAGTAAAATATAAATATTGAGAGATGCTTACTTGAACGGAACTTAAATAGCGTGTGAAATCGATTATAAGAATTGCACGGGGCACGTGTCAGTAGGACGTCACCATCAATGCACGTGTGCGCGTAGGGAAATTAGGTGTTGACTTTACAATACTGCAGTGATAGGTTGAACCATAGGATATTAGAAGCCGGCATCACCACAGTCTACATAGCCAGGTTCGATAGCCACTGCAGGAGTCTTGTCTTGTTATGAGAGTAAGGTGTAACTGTCCAGTTGAAATGAACAGTTTGCAATATGTCACAACTGTTCACAGATTGCTGAGTTGCAAGGATTCAACGCTGATGATATTGAATCTTTACGGAATACACCCGTGCTCGTGGGCTTACACCAAAGAGAGAATTATAAACATGACGGTGACGGTCTGTGACCTGTTTTTCATTTTCTTTTCTTCCTCTTTGTTTGGGTTGGGTGGGTGGATGTGACTCTCGCATTGAGCTGATACGCCGTGTTTTTGGAGTGCCTGAGTGATTGAGTAAGATACGCCAGTGTCAGCAATACTGACGCAATATCGGGGGCACAGGTGGCCCAGTCGTGTAAAGCGCCGCTATTCGCTGTGCAGAGTTGCGTCCCTTGGGGGCGCCAGAAACCTATGATTGTGGGTTTGAATCCCAGTTCGCCCCGATTATGTTTCTAGGTTTGTCAGCACCATACCCGTGCTCGTGGGTTTCGTCTGAGACTTGCATCACTTCGGGCTTTCCTCCCACATTAAGCTGACACGCCGTGATATAACTGGAATACTGTTAAAAGCGGCGTTAAACCCAACTCACTCACTCAGTGACGCACTATCAAGCTTGAGCACACAAGAAATGGGCTTCACACACTGTAGCCATGCGGAATCGAACCAGGCCTTTGGCGTGACGGGCGAACAGTTTACACACCAGGCAACCCCTTGTTAAACACAATTGCTTTCAACAGTGACAGTGACATTCAAACAATAGGGTAACCAGGTCTGATAGTGACAGGACGTGTAATCACAAATTCAAAGTCTTGTGAACTGGTTACCCTCGTTAACCTGAAGTCCTGGGACCATCGCACACATGTCGACTTAGCCATAGATCGAGACAAGCGGTGTACCGATTTTCGGCCTCAGTACTGAAAGGTGTCCCCCACAACGTTACATGGTCTTAATCAATAAATAGAATAAGTTCGTGGTTCCACGGTCTTTTTCCCAACGTCAGCGATGACCTGTCGGGGTTCGTTACACTAGCCGTTCATTGATGAAATAAGATCCATTTTTTTTACAAGTTTATTCCAGAAAATACATAAAAAGACCAATATATATTATAAAAGTACATGTTCCACATCCGACGACAATAAATAAAGAAAACACATCGGTGCCCATGAAACACACACTAGCCATGCTACACGAAGCCACGCACGGCCTCGACTTGGCTTTGGCGGAAGTCACGTTGTAGGAAATCTCGCGAGATGTCCTCGAGACTACAACTAGTCGGGGAACATACTTGCAAAAGTCCCACTTTTTGAAGTGAAATACACCCCGTGCACACACCAGTCAATATCTTTTTGGTAGGTATTCGTGGTTTTAAAGCAATGCTTTGAAGCCAACATCGATGTTGGAGAAAGTGTCAATCAAGTTCTCTGTGGCATCTGTCTCTTCTTCGTTGTAGTCATGGAGATCAAAGTCATCAAGTGGTACTTGTTCCACAAATCGTCTACAATATCTTGCCACCAGGACCTTGAGAATACAATATATATCATTGATATAAATCACCGTTCGTTTGAGGCCTAAAGGACACGCAATAACCAATCACATTAATAACAGATTTTAGTGCTCGCAGCCGATACACAAAGATCTGAGGACGTCCCATGACAGGTCATGTCAGAATGACCTTTCCTCCGACAAATCAGAGCGTCGTTTACAAGATTGCAAAGTGAAAGGCCGAACGTGTTTTCTAATCGTTAAATCTCGAAAAAGCTGATGGCATTTTGAACGACAGTTACGCTTCCACGATATAAACATTTGAAACGCAAGAGACTTTCCATAGCCCTTGGGAAATACTGCTAAACTATCTCTGGGACCTTGGGTTTTGTATGGATTTTTTCAGCAATATTCGCAAAATCATTTTTTTAGACAATTTTTTTTTATAGATAAATTCCACCCCCAGCACCTCCCTCCTTCCCCTTCCTATACGAATGAAAGGCTTGTTTCACTTTTTTTGTATATGAAAACGTTAACATAACAGATACAATTGCTTAGTAACTTTATGTTCTGGTTGAACAAAAAGTACCAAAGCACACCACACTTATTATTTCCTTATCTCCAAAGGTCATCAAGACTGTAAATTGGAATTCACCACTTGTCAATACAATCAACTAAGGTTAAAATATGAAGGCAAATAAGACAACATCCATACTTTAATTATCACAAAAACTCACATCGTCAAGGTAACCTCTGTATTTCGTCTCCTTCTCCAAAGGATCAGTACCCACGGTAAGCGGGCAAGACGTCTTCTGCACGGGACCTAGTGGAGGAAGCAAAGGGTTACTGACGATCACTAAAACGTTTCTCCCTTACTTAATACCAGGCCCGGTTCCAGAAAGTGATGTTACTGTCGTAGCTCCCATTCTTAGATTTACGATCATCGTAGGGCTAACATCGACGTGAGGTGAGGTGAGGTGAAATTGGGTTTAACGTCGCTTCCAAGATTATTGCACTTATATAGCGACGTGCATGCACGTGTATGTGTGTGTGTGGCTGCTTGTACTAGTCCGGACTGATGCCGATTTATAGTGCTAGCTCACTGAGATACCATGCCGCAGTTTAACATGAATACCCCACTCAGACACAGTATACTGACTCCGAGCCGACCAGTCCTTGTTTTAGCCCCTTAATGCCGAGCGTCAGACAGGGTAACAACAAGTACAATCTTTTAACGTCTTTTTGTATGACGCGGCCCGGGATCGAACCCTGGACCTTCCGCTCTCCGGGCGGGCGCTCTACCACAAGACCACGAAGGCGGACCACATAGACGTGAGAAAAGGGGCACTGACTGCTAATGGTTGGTCGATGTAACTCATAATCTATTGCCCCAACAACCAGAAAATTGTAATTAACATCAAAACGTAAGCAAAAGATTTCCCCTATTCACAAGATTGAATAAACCACGAAGCCCTTCTCCAGACGATAACACATTTCCACAAATACAAATTCAATTAATCGCAATCTAAGTCATTTTCTGACAAAAAACGTTTCACTCGCACCCGTAGTCAAATTTACCGATATGCACGTTCTGCATGTCAAAAGTGCATTGAAATGCAGTGAGATGTCCCATTGATTAACTGGTGCACCGCCATTACAATACTACTGCAAAGAAGTTCAAAAACTCCCGATTTTGTCATATCGCTATAGTGAATCTGTCATGACCCGTGAAGATCCGGGGTAGAATAGGTCTTCAGCAACCCATGCTTGCCGTAAAAAGAGACTATGCTTGTCGTAAGAGGCGACTAACGGGATCGGGTGAACAGGCTCACTGACTTGGTCGATGCATGTCATCGTATCCCAATAACGTGGATCGATGCTCATGATGTCAATCACTGGGTTGTCTGGTCCAGGCTCAATTATTTACAGACCGCCGTCACATAGCTGGAATATTGCTGAGTGCGGCGTTAAACAATAAACATACGAAATAATCTGTCATGAGTGGTGGGTATTGCAACACACAGCCTTCCAATTGTGGATGTTCCTTAACTTGTTTTGAGTGGACTATACATACTATATGAGTACTTTAAGCATGCCGTACTAGTATATAACAGGAACAATCAGTGACTATGCTAAAGCCTCGATACCAAAGCGCTATGATACTTTAGAAAACCAATTAAAGGTGATCACGTCTTCTAAATCCTACAACTTAAAGACGGACATTATGAAGTAAGACTCCCAGTCCTAAATGATGAATATTTGAATGAAGCGTCCGTAAAAGTCTCATTCGAATCCCACCCAACCCCGTGCAACAAAGCGAGTTCAGGACTACAACTGCCGCACGTCTGTAATTCAGTGTTAACGTATGGGGATGACAACAGGTTTTGCGTTATTGTCGCTTTGTGGAATAGGACCAGGAAGAGGGGGCTCTGTGAAACGTCTGAAAACACGTACGTTAGCTAATATTCCTGGTATTATGTAATTAGTTAGACCCAACAACCTGCTTCTCTAACCCCGCATGCGCCCGAGAGAGCGTAGGGAAATAATTTATCATATCGCACCTAGTAATTGATCAAATACACTCGACCACTGTTGTGTCGAACATATCCGAGTGTTCGACACATCCGAACACAATTTCGCAGGGTCGTTCACGACACCACAAAAAACATGATATCGTACCTGGACTGCAGTAGGTTACAGTATAGAACAGTTCAAGATAAAGAAAGACTATACACCGTTTAGTTAATAAAAAAATCATTATAAAAGAAACAACGTGTTTGTATTTCAACGAGGAATTGAAAAAAGACCTGTGCAATTTAGTTCCTGTGTCTAAACTTTCTAAATATAACATCAAAATCGACGGGATCGGACAATCCGAGGTCGACACAGCGATGTTCAACTGTGTAGACCACACTTACCAGTGAAGTCTTCTGAAATGATGCATGGCTGGTTGTCCACCCTCAGTAGCAGCGTTCCGTCTTCGTAGATGAGGGACACCCGGTGCCAGTCATATGGTGACTGCAACAGACGGATATAATAGGACACACAACAGAACATACTGGAGCTGAAGACTTAAACACCTTGACAATAGAACATACTGAAGCTGAAGAAGTAAACACCTTGACAATAGAGCACACTGAAGCTGAAGACGTAAACACCTTGGCAATAGAGCATACTGAAGCTGAAGAAGTAAACACCTTGACAATAGAACATACTGAAGCTGAAGACGTAAACACCTTGGCAATAGAGCATATTGGTGCTGAAGACGTAAACACCTTGACAATAGAGCATACTGAAGCTGAAGACGTAAACACCTTGGTAACAGAACATACTGGAGCTGAAGACGTAAACACCTTGACAACAGAACATACTGGAGCTGAAGACGTAAACACCTTGGCAACAGAACACACGGGAACTAGAGACTTAAACCTTGACAATAGAACATACTGGAGCTGAAGACTTAAATTCCTTGACAATAGAACATACTGAAGCTGAAGACGTAAACACCTTGGCAACAGAACACACGGGAACTAGAGACTTAAACCTTGACAATAGAACATACTGGAGCTGAAGCCTTAAATTCCTTGACAATAGAACATACTGGAGCTGAAGACGTAAACACCTTGGCAACAGAACACACGGGAACTAGAGACTTAAACCTTGACAATAGAACATACTGGAGCTGAAGACTTAAATTCCTTGACAATAGAACATACTGAAGCTGAAGACGTAAACACCTTGGCAACAGAACACACGGGAACCCTAGACTTAAACCTTGACAACAGAACATACTGGAGCTGTAGACTTAAACTCCTTGGCAACAGAACACACGGGAACCCTAGACTTAAACCTTGACAATAGAACATACTGAAGCTGAAGACTTAAATTCCTTGACAATAGAACATACTGAAGCTGAAGACGTAAACACCTTGGCAACAGAACACATGGGAACCCTAGACTTAAACCTTGACAACAGAACATACTGGAGCTGAAGACTTAAACTCCTTGACAATAGAACATACTGAAGCTGAAGACGTAAACACCTTGGCAACAGAACACACGGGAACTAGAGACTTAAACCTTGACAATAGAACATACTGGAGCTGTAGACTTAAACTCCTTGACAATAGAACATACTGAAGCTGAAGACTTAAACTCCTTGACAATAGAACATACTGGAGCTGAAGACGTAAACACCTTGGCAACAGAACACACGGGAACTAGAGACTTAAACCTTGACAACAGAACATACTGGAGCTGTAGACTTAAACTCCTTGACAATAGAACATACTGAAGCTGAAGACTTAAACTCCTTGACAATAGAACATACTGGAGCTGAAGACTTAAACTCCTTGACAATAGAACATACTGAAGCTGAAGACTTAAACTCCTTGACAATAGAACATACTGAAGCTGAAGACGTAAACACCTTGGCAACAGAACACACGGGAACTAGAGACTTAAACCTTGACAATAGAACATACTGGAGCTGTAGACTTAAACTCCTTGACAATAGAACACACTGAAGCTGAAGACTTAAACTCCTTGACAATAGAACATACTGGAGCTGAAGACGTAAACACCTTGGCAACAGAACACACGGGAACTAGAGACTTAAACCTTGACAACAGAACATACTGGAGCTGTAGACTTAAACTCCTTGACAATAGAACATACTGAAGCTGAAGACTTAAACTCCTTGACAATAGAACATACTGGAGCTGAAGACGTAAACACCTTGGCAACAGAACACACGGGAACTAGAGACTTAAACCTTGACAACAGAACATACTGGAGCTGTAGACTTAAACTCCTTGACAATAGAACATACTGAAGCTGAAGACTTAAACTCCTTGACAATAGAACATACTGGAGCTGAAGACGTAAACACCTTGGCAACAGAACACACGGGAACTAGAGACTTAAACCTTGACAACAGAACATACTGGAGCTGAAGACTTAAACTCCTTGACAATAGAACATATTGGAGCTGAATACTAAACTTTGACAACAGAACACACGGGAACTAGAGACTTAAACCTTGGCAATAGAGCATACTGGAGGTGAAGACTTAAACCTTGACAACAGAACATACTGGAGGTGAAGACTTAAACCTTGACAACAGAACATACTGGAGCTGAAGACTTAAACTCCTTGACAATAGAACATATTGGAGCTGAATACTAAACTTTGACAACAGAACACACGGGAACTAGAGACTTAAACCTTGGCAATAGAGCATACTGGAGGTGAAGACTTAAACCTTGACAACAGAACATACTGGAGGTGAAGACTTAAACCTTGACAATAGAACATACTGGAGGTGAAGACTTAAACCTTCGCAACAGAACAAACTGGAGTGTTCTACCTTGACAACAAAACATACTGGAGCTAGGTACTTATACCTTGACAAGAGATCATTCCGGGACTAAAGATTCAAATCTCGACCACAGAACGTACTGAAACTAGAGACTTTAACCTTGACAAAATACCATACAAGGGTTGAAGATTAATACTTTGACAACAGGGCTCCGACAACAGAACACACAATAGAACATACCGAAAATATTAGGACACGCAACCAATCATCTTTGAAATGAAGAATTAACCCTGTATGTCATGTCCAAGTGATCGTACACTGTTGTCATGTAGACTGATTTGACATGACCATGCGGGAACTTAGTTTTTTTAACCGTGATGTTATAATTTTCTTCAGTTGTTTGGCCAAATAAGAACGATTTTGATCAGATTTATTTAATGAGGAATTGTAGTTGACCGTTCATGCTAACATCAAATACACTGACACAATATATAAGGGTGGCGTTTGGGAATGTCTAAGTTTCTATCAGGCCCCGTTAACTCGCACGCAAAGGTCGTAATGGCGGAGTAATCTCAGATAGCATTGAGTATCCGTAGCGTATGCGTACTTTGAAAATTAATATATGAAATTATTAAAATCATATTTTCCTCTACCTCATTATCTCTATTTTCTTTTGTTTGTTTATTATCCACATTTACCAGATTAATTATTCCTAATTATGACTGGAACAATTATTTGTAAACAAAATGACATTTTTAACTGATTAAAAAACTGAGTACTGTCGGACTCCACTTTAAAAGTAACACCACGACTCAAACTGTAAAACACAACCTATTTTGAATATTGCGCAAAGCAGATGCGCTACAGGTGCAGACGTCATTTTAACACTCGTGTGATGAAGGGGGCTTTTTTTTCTTTAACATCACTTTGAAATATTTGTTTATTTACAACCAAACTGTCTGACACACAATTTCGAACACACGTTAACGTTTCTTATTTGTCTGTTTCCTACACTCACCAGCTCACGTGTGCAGACAATGGCTTTCCGCACGTTGACTGTCTCGAAGGCGAGAAGGAAGGATTCATCCGCTGCCCTGTAGCCAATAGCAAGAGACGGGGTTGTGTAACCAAGGGCTGTCACGTTGCAGCCATTGGACAAGATAATCTGGTATTTGTCACGTGTTGTTGGATTATCTTCTGCTTTGAAGCTGAATTCAACGCGTAGGGATTCGCTGAGTTCATTTCCGGCGAAGTACCACACGTTCATATATCCATCCTCCAAATATGCGTACTTATTTCCCTTTTGGGTGGACTCGCGAAGGGATATCTTTGCACTTGGTGACAACTCGATATATGAGCTTTTGGCGTTATCAACGATGCCGTTGTCAAATGTTACATTAAACATCGTGTCGCATGGTGTGGCCCCTGTAAGAAAACACATTTATTCAGTAATTCCTTTAAAAGAGATTCATAAGCACTCCTACACTAAAGGAGTACGGATGAGAGGCCTACTTCATAATTGTCATGTTACTGGGGTTGTGAGACGTCATTTAAGACAAAGGGGTCTTTTATGCCGTTCCCAAATGATGTTTCTATTTTAAAACGCACGTTTTGCTTTGCTTTAATAAGTGAGCAAGAAAAAGAAACCATGATAATATCTCAGCAAAATGAAACATACTGTTTCAGGTAAAATATTGTTTGAATTTACTGTGAAAATGGATAAAATATTTTAAGTAAACTGCTTGGCAAAAGCATTAACCCTTTTTCGTTAGTGGCTGAAATGAAACCAAAAGAAAATGGCTATTCGAAGGTGATGTATTTGATACGGGTATCATAGCGGTGCTTTTAACCTTAGGTTTGAAGTGCTTCGGCGACTGTTTTCAACCTAGTAACGTTTTGTAATTTGTAATTTTGTTATCAAATCAAATGTTCACGCGTATACTTTATTTTTTAAATTATTTTTATGTGCACAACAAAATGTTGTTTATCAAAGAGACTGTCTTGTATAGTTCTACACCCTGGCATTACGGACTCTTGTCATGTGTTCGAATTCTTGGTTCCTCTTAACCTAGATGTGTCTACCTACATCACAACCATGCTGTCTCAAGCCTCATAACCAATAATCATTCACTAAATAATCATAGAATTTGACAAAGACACGACCTTCATTCAGATTATACATAGAGAATCTCACCCGAGTGTCTTTTGATATCAAATATATCAACACGAGTTAATAAAAGTGGAAAATTCCGAGGCTTGCTGAGGATTTTTGCCACTTTTATCAACGAGTGTTGATATATTTGATATCAAAAGACACGAGGGTGAGATTTTATTTATCATCCAACATCATTCTTCCACCTTTTTCAATTTGTAGACAGTAATTAGCAGTGTCTTCAGTGTGAAAGGTACTGCTAACAGCTTCAGTAGCAGAGCCATTTGTGATGTCATTTGATTGTGATGTCATGGTAACCAGTGACGTCACAATGGTCTGCAAAGCATTGTGATGTAATTTCATTGCAGCGATATCTCCTGTGGGAGCCAGTTTTAGATGATAAATTACTTGTAGGAACATGGCGACCCGGGTGAGAATACATCCCCAGAATTATTGGTTAAGGATAACGCACAAATAGTGTACGAGCTACGAAAGTTGACGAAGTTGTCCAGTTATGCGTGCGTTATCGGACGTAAAAATACAGCATCAAGGTAACAAAGTACTGCCTAATCAGATATAAAATGCAGTCTAAAAGCTAAAATAAATCAATAAATATATGAAAATATATACAACACGAATATGCTTCACGGAAATTTCATTCACGATATGCAGTACATGCAATACATGAGAACCGCTAATTTCGTGCTTTGTATCTAAGCTGCATTTGGACGTACTTGGCTCGTGTTGTCATCGTGTCCCGATTGAGGATGACGTTGCCAACAATAAAGAGTACAAAGCACAGCGATGTAGAAGGGATATTGCCGTCTGTGGCGTATTAGGTGGCACGGGTGGCCCAGTCGTCTAAGGCGCCACGATTCTCTGTGCAGAGTTGCGTCCCTTAGGCACGCCAGAAACCTATGATTGTGGGTTCGAATACCGGTTCGCTCCGATTATGTTTCTAGGTTTGTCAGCACCATACCCGTGCTCGTCGGTTTCACCGAAGAGGTAAACGTCTGAGACCTGTATCACTTCGGGCTTTCCTCCCACATTAAGCGGACACGCCTCTATATAACTGTAATACTGTTAAAAGCGGCTTTAAATCCAACTCACTCACTCACTCACTTACTTATGCGTATTAAAAAAAATCTCAGATACTCTTACTCTAGTAGAAATGTAAAAAAGGAATTGTTTCTCCGGTATCGGTGCGCAACTTTCAAATCCTTCGCGTCAGTAATTTTTATTTACAATAAAACAATTAAAAATATCAAATGTCCCACCTGATATGAAGCACATTCTATCCATAAAATAACGTGCTTTGCAAATGATATGTTATCACAGAGCCGAGAGTGTGATTGCTTGTAGTCTTGGCGGTAAACACAAAAGGTTTTCAATAAAAAATAAAAGTCCAACCTCCTTCCTCAATTTGCGAAAATTGTACCCGAGAAACATTTTTTTTTTTTTTTTAAATCAACCTGCGGCCCGCCACCTACTTTGACGTGACAGGAAGTCCTTTTCTCCATCCGGGCCCCACACACATCTGCAGGCGGTCTGGTTCCAGAGTAAACCGGTCACAGCCAGATTGCATTCCCGGATGATCCACTTGCTGTTGACCAACTGTTCGTACTTGCTGGTATCGTTGCTGTGGGCCCTGTAGTCGGGGCACTTGGGCATCTTCTTCAGACCAGACGAGTACTCGCACCTGCAAAGGGTCTGGTTCCAGATGAGGCCGGTCTGACACACCTGGTCCCACCAGACGTTGTTGTGGAACACCTGGAATTTGTTGGTGTCGTTCTCGTGGGGCCTGTGAGAGTCTGTGCAGTCTAGAATAGAATATATGAATGTTGTGATAACATGTACACGACCACCCCATGGTATAACACTAGGATAATGGCCTTGTTGTGTTTGGCGTCAAAACTAACGTGCATGCCAAATAACGTTTAAAAATGGAACTTGTTGTTACCCTGCCTGGTGCTCGGCATTAAGGGGGTTAACCAAGGACTGGTCTGCTCGAGGTCAGTACACTGGGTCTATGCTAAACTGCGGTTATTATCTCCTTGGGCTAGCACTATACACCCGACAGTAATCCGTACTAGTACAAACAGACACACGCATACACCCACAGGCATTCGCGTCGCTATAATGCAATAATATGCAATAATCTTGAACGCGACCTCAAACAGTATTTCACCCCACCTCACCTTTAGATTCAGTATCAGTTTTGCAGGTGTTACGACATATTGCGTTCAAACCTTGGAGATCTTGAAATTATCTAGAATAACAAGATTGGCCTCATGTGTATTTTGTGCTTTGTTGAATAAAAAGTATATCATTCGCATACTTGTGTCTGCCGTGTACCTGACAGTGGTGACAGCTAATAGTACTTGACAGTACAGTAAACTACGGTTAAAGCGAACTAATTATAATTCGTTAAAATCGTAGTTCGATTGGGCATATATACAGCCAATGTACGGAACCCAAAGACAGTTCGTTATGTCCGTCATTTTGTTATAAGGGTGTTCGTTATAAACGTAGTTTACTGTATTTCATTATTACGATATTACGATAAGATGCTGTGGCAATTACACTTCTGTCATATCTGCTATCTCTATGTTTAGTGTGTCCAAATATTATACCTGTCACGGTGTGTAATAGCAGGCTAGCATGTGTGTTTTAGTGCTCACAGGGCTCTTATAATATAGTTTGGCTGTGCCGTTTGGAATTAACATTAACTAGAAGAATAACATTGATCAATCTTCGCACTGGGTAAATGTCATGCCACCATATCTACTGTGCAGCTGTAATTTTGAAGGGGCGGTCGGGTAGCCTGGTGGTTAAAGCGTTCGCTCGTCACGCCGAAGACCTGGGTTCGATTCCCGACATGGGTACAATGTGTGAAGCCCATTTCTGGTGTCCCCCGCCGTGATATTGCTGGAATATTGCTAAAAGCGGCGTAAAACCAAACTCACTCACTCACTCACTGTAATTTTGAAAGTTCCTTCCGTCTTTTTTTCCACTGAGATTGATAATAGCCTTTATTTGTCTGAATACCCAAATATATTTTATGAATCATACTGTGTATTGGCGTGTTCAGATATTGATCATTTCCCATGTGTTTGTCTCGTTTATTGTGGCTTTATAAGGTATTAAAATTGTTCATAAAATATCAAGACTTTTTGTCTGAGTGTCACCTTCAGACACCTTGTTTCATTACGACCTTTCCATGAACTAAATTACAATGATTTTCAAAGCTGAAGACTGTCTACATACAAATGTTTTGTTTGTTTGTTGTTTTACACCGCACTCAGCAATATTCAAGCTATATGACGGCGGTCTGTAAATAATTGAGTCTGGACCAGACAATTCAGTGATTGACATCATGAGCATAGATCCACGCATGCACGATACGACAACATGCATAACCAAGTCGGCGAGCCTCGTTATGGGTCAGTCATGGGTTGCTGAAGACCTATTCTACCCCGGATCTTCACGGTTAATATACAAATGCATAGACATGTAGTCCGCGTGCAGCCGTACCGGTATCCTTCACTGATTAACCCTGTATAGACGGTACATATGAAATAACAAAAGACTGTAGCTCCTATCCCTGTATTTCCCAGATGTTACACCTCCCCCAACGACTTCTCTATATCAAATAAACTGTCGGGGAAATATAAGAATACACTTGAAAACTGGATATGATCACAGAAATTCAAACGTTATTAAAACGTTACAGGCTGAAAACAGTCGCCGTAACACTGCAAACTTAAGGTCCAAAACACAACTATGATACCCGTATATCGAATATCGTTTCTTGTTTGTTTCATTTATTGTCGGGGGCACGGGTGGCCCAGTCGTCTAAGGCGCCGCGATTCGCTGTGCAGAGTTGCGTCCCTTGGCACGCCAGAAACCTATGATGGTGGGTTCGAATCCCGGTTCGCCACGATTATGTTTCTAGGTTTGTCAGCACCATACCCGTGCTCGTGGGTTTCACCGAAGTGGTAAACGTCTGAGACCTGCATCACTTCGGGCTTTCCTCCCACATTAAGCCGACACGCCGCGATATGACTGGAATACTGTTAAAAGCGGCGTTAAACCCAACTCACTCACTCACTCATTTATTGTCACTATCAAAATGGGTGTTTACTTTCCTTAGTTTAGATTAGAACTATATTAATCTACGGTGTATGGTGGTACCAGGATTCCAAACCACCTTGGACATGACAGAGTCAACTAGTCGTGCGTTCGAATCCAAAAATTTCCTCGTGTTTGATCACTTGCTTGAAAACGCCCTACCGGTAATGATCGGTTTCACCAAAGTGGTAAAAATCTACGGACTGTGCTATATTTGGCTTTTTCCCATGTGAAGCTGACACGCTGTGAAAGAAGATTAAGGACCACTAAAGACCGTTGAATAGGAAGCAAGGGTGTTTAAATCAATTATTTGGTCAAGAGGATTATATTTGTTGCCGGTTTGAACTGCACATCAGTTATATCACAGAGTGGTGATGGAGAAAGCCCGAAGTGATGCAGGTCTCAGACGTTCGCTACTTTGGTCAAACCCATGAGCACGGGTGTGACGCTGGCAAACTCAGAAACATTATCGGAGCAAACCGGGATTCGAACCCACGATCATAGATTTCTGGCACGTGGAAGGGACGCGAATCGCGGCGTTCTGAATGGCTTAAGGCTTTTACCCTGATCAATCATGGCCCAAACGCCTCATGCTTTTCGTTCGTAAATACACCAATGCAAGTATTAATGTTATAGTATATATGTCTGTAGCTTTGTTAAACAATGATTTGCAAACGATTTAACTTACTAAATCGTCGACGTTTCACATAGACTGACGAGTCCGTCGTCGTTGATTCCTCTACGAAGTTGGCCGCCCTCATGTCTAAGCCGGCGTCCTTGATTTCCATGTGGTCAGATGGGAATGACTGGACATAACTGACCAGTATCACCATGGCAACACACGAACAGGTGATGAAAGATTTCATGTTGTTTTTTGGCGAGCAGAATATCTAAAAAAAAGTACAGATTATTATTATGATGTACAGATTAAAATACAAAAGGCTGCAAGGACGGTTTGGGTGATCCCGGCCAAGACAGGCTTGTTAGGCTCATCATCAGTGTTATCTTTTTCCATGACGCCCTCTACATATTCTGGCTCGTACCATGGATGGACCTCCGAGTCAAAACCACAAGCATTGCGAATACGGTAATAAAAAGATCGAGCCACTCCATCATGTCGCTTAAGATATTGCCAAAGCTGGACATCCACAGACAATGTGTGCCATTAAATTCATGTCATAATCGACATATCATATTTACATTTTGACGCAAAATCACACATTGGCGGTTTCGAGTGGGAAGTGATCGGTCCTGAGCAGCAAACAGAACACAATCTGCTTCACTTTTAATGCCAGCCGAGTTCATCCAAGCGAAGGACTCGGGTTGATGCAGTGGTCGTTCAGATAGCCTCTCTTTGAAAAATTGATTTTGGGCCGATTTGATATGGCACTTCACTTGGTTGAATTTCATTCCTATACCGTCCAGGAGTGCAGAACCATTAACAAAATCAACATTGACATTGAGATTATGTCCCACATCCTTGGCTCGTTTAAGTTAACTGTGGAATGCCTTGTTTTCATCATGCGTCTTGACGTGCTTGACATGAGGATCATCAGACAAATAAATGTGTGCAAAAGTGCACAATGCAGATCTGTCATGAAGAGCCTTCACAGTAATAAAAGTGATGATGATGATGATGATGATTATTATTTCAAATTAGTCCAAGACGAGGTGTAAACTTGTGTAAAAGATCTGCATCACTTAGGGATATCCTCTCACAACTGAGGTGGGACTGACACGTAGTAAAGTTAGAGAATTAACAAGCTGATGGGGATAATGAAATGTTGGCACACTAGTCAACAGATAAGATGGATCTTGTGGTTGTATAGGTTGACATTAATGTGACTCATTGTTTAGAGGTGTTGTCATACGAATAGTATTCGTTATCATTGATGTGACTCACTGTTTAGAGGTGTTGCCATACGAATAGCATTTGATATTATTAATGTGACTCATTTTTATAGGTGTTGTCATACGAATAGTATTCTGTATCAATAATGTGACTCATTGTTTAGAGGTGTTGTCATACGAATAGTATTCGATATCATTTATGCGACTCATTGTTTTGAGGTGTTGTCATACGAATAGCAGTCGATATTATTAATGTGACTCATCTTTAGAGGTGTTCTCATACTATGAATAGTATTCTATATCAATAATGTGACTCATCTTTAGAGGTGTTCTCATACTATGAATAGTATTCTATATCAATAATGTGACTCATCTTTAGAGGTGTTCTCATACCATAAAAAGTATTCTATATCAATAATGTGACTCATTGTTTAGAGGTGTTCTCATACTATGAATAGTATACACGCATTTTCATTTTAAGTCAAGTTTAAATAAACATTTCCACAAGTAATTACCCTTTGAGTTTTATTACAGTGTCAACCATCTCAGAATGGTGCGATTATAGAATCTTTCTGCCATCCAATAGTATCACAAAAACTAAATAGGTCCCTTAAGTACGCATACATAATACATTATTACGATTCTTAAGGTTAGTTGTGTTGGAATTAGGGTAGGTTACCCCCAACTCTATCCTTAGCCTTTGGACTGAATAAAATTGGTGACGAACATATTCTATAGTGGCTCAGAACTCTTTTAACATTTTAAAGCAAAAGAGTGATACATCGGCTATATAACTATGTGCAAAATGTATACGGGACGGCTCTGTCAAGAACTTATAATAAACCTTTCTGTGGCAAAATATATAATTACGTCATAATCTATTCATCGCCCAAGGACGCAACATGATCTAAAAGTTAATGGTTTGCAAATGCCCTCAACCCCCATGAAATATGAACAGCGAGACAAACAGCGGTAATATATATATATATATGTTCTATACTTTCCACTCTGGTTCAAATCCTTACAGGGGCGGTCGGGTAGCCTTCTGGTTAAAGCATTCGCTCGTCACGCCGAAGACCCGGGTTCGATTCCCGACATGGGTACAATGTGTGAAGCCCATTTCTGGTGTCCCCCGCCGTGATATTGCTGGAATATTGCTAAAAGCGGCGTAAAACCATACTCACTCACTCTAATCCTTACATGCTCATACCTGAGTGAAAAAATGATAACACGATCAAAAACGTCATGCAAGATACTCCTCTTTGAATCCAAGCATAATGCCGTTCATACCAAAGAACCCAACTTACCTTAGAATATAGGTCCCTATTGTTCCATATCTTGAGCACTTATGAAAACTTTCCCTTGGGAGAAAATCTTTATAAATGCAGGTTTGTTTGGCTTTGGCGGCAACGCAGTAGCGTAGCAGACGACAAACAAAGGCTTCGGCATGGGACTTCCGCGAATGATCGACAAACACGATTCTTTGCCTTGTATCTCGACTCACGACAACAAACAATGTAATCTCCCTATCAGTGTTGCCTCAAGAAATTGAGGGAGAGGTGTAGTAACCCTCTAAAACACGGCCGGGGTTTGTTCGATCAACGAAACGATTTACATAAGGGGACCAAATATGGCGACCATCCAAGAGGCTTCTGTTGGCAGGAGTGTCGTCAAGGCGGAAGCGATTGTATTTTCAGAACAGAATGAGCATCAAGCGGCTTTTCGCTAGCTCGGAAATCACCGCATTGTTTGAAAACAAGTTGCTTTCCAGCAACGTGCCAAACAGATTCTTTGAAAATTAGATTTAACTCACTTAAAAGGTTTAACTGTGTTGGCAACGTACACATGATGTGTTTTTAGAAGTATCCTGTTTCTAGTTTGAGAAACAACGTTATTGGGTTTGATATTAACAATAGTTTTCATGGTGGCCTGACCAGCATATGTTTACTCGATCAACCTGTTTGAGATCAGGTGCACTGAAGGTCGTAGGAACTCCTGAATGGGTCCAAGAGAATCCAAGAGAGAGAGGCTAAAACAATAAGTAAGGGGAAGAAAGGGATAATATCTCCTAATCTTTCATTTGAACCCGTTAAGAAATGAAAATAAATAGTGTTAAAATATTACAATATTTGTCTAATTTCATTTATTGAATACCATTACATTATTTAATTCACAAAACAGTTTTGAAATTTGACGTCACGGTATGGGCGAACATTCGTCAAAAAATACAAAGTTGAGTGAAGATCTGTGGTGGAATAGATCTTCATCAACCCATGCTTGCCATAAAAGGCGACTATGCGTGTCGTAAGAGGCGACTAACGGAATCGGGTGGTCAGGCTCGCTGACTTGGTTGATGCATGTCATCGATCCCAAATGCGTGGATCGATGCTGATGATGTCAATCACTGGATAGTCTGGTCCAGACTCGATTATTTACAGACCGCCGTCATATAGCTGGAATAATGCTGAGTGTGGCGTTAAACAACAAACAAAGCAAACAAAGTTGAAATAAAGGACAAAAGTACGCAATAATAGTCAAATGTTACAAATAAAGTATTTAATATTACTAATAAAGATCAAATTACAAAACAAACAGACGCCGGTAAAAAAAATACAATACTGAAATAAAGTTCAAATGTACGCAATATAATAGTCAGATGTTACGAAATGACGTCAAATGAAAAGAAAGAACAATGCGTACTAAAGAACATTAGTGCGCACGAAAGGACACTAAACTTCTAAAGGACGTTGACAATAAAGAACGTCAGATGGCGCTTCAATTTGTAATATATTCCGAGTTTAATCGGCTTGCTCCGCTGTGTATATGATAACTGCATGCGGAGGTGCACATTGTATATAAATATATGATACTGCAAATAGATGTTCAAACACCAGCAAGCATTCCATTGGTACAATCATTGTAAGAATAAATAATATCTATTGTGCGTTTCACAACTGCAATGCTACTTCAAACACACATACGCAGAGGCCACTAAACGCACCATTTAAAGACTGATCAAAGGATAAAGTAAAAAAATGACTTTTTCAGGCAGTCTACAGCTTTAAGCACACAGGTTAGATATTTCTAAAGATTCAATGTATTTAACCTGCCCTCTAAACACAACATGTCGAAGACACGTTTTGACAAAAAAATACGGTTCTGCTAGAAGTATATCAAACATGTTTTGTTTGTCGTGGGAGCTCCGCCACATGCCGGAGACTTATAGCGATCTGTGTGTTGTATAGTGAGTATGTGACCAGCACAGACAAAAGCATGTTAGACAGTGTGTTGAACAAGGTTTTCAGTTCAACAGGTTTCTACTCAAACAACAGTTTCACTTCTCGGCTTTGTCTCTTCCGAAAATCCGCATGTGTTGAGCCTTGCCTCCACAGGTGAGTTCACATGATGGAGAAAAAGACTTCATTCAACAATTGCATGTTTGAGACTTAAAACAACGCTAAGGCTAAATATTGATTTTTGTGATTTTTCAGGAAACGTGTTTCTCACATTTCAACACGAGAAGTCTTTCCCGGAAGATGATTGTCTTAGGTGTAGAAAAAGAGTACAAACATGATTATGGTAAAAAAGGTCACCTTGGGATACCGACTTGCCCACAGTTAGATTTGCACTTGACGTTCGAAAAATCGTCTTCGTCATATTAGCAAAACGTATGGGTATGATCATGTCAAACATGCAAAACTTGTTAGTGTAACAAGACAAAACATTAGTTTTCAACCCGTCTGAACATGTTTGATGATATGTATTAAACCAAAATACCAGTTTTACGTAAATTCAACATTCAATGTTTCCAAAGGACCATCAAAATCCTCTATCCTACCTCGTCTTTTGTTGCCTGTTTTGTGGGAAGTTGCTCTTGGCGCAATGTTGTAATAATAATATTAAGCAGTGAAGTTAAGCAGTGATTTGTAATGAAATGTTTTGTTTGCTTGTTTGTTTGTTGTTAAACGCCGCACTCTGCAATATTCCAAGCGTTCGCTCATTAATCCGAAGGCCCGGGTTCGATTCCCCACATGGGTACAATGTGTGAAGCCGAATCCTGGTTTCCCCCGCCATGATATTGCTGGAATAATAAAAAAAAAACGACGTAAAACCGAACTCACTCATATACAAAGATCTCATTAATACAAACAAGCAGGGCCGATCGGGAAGTCGGCCATACGATCCCGATACGCCTATAGGACCCTGCACGGTAAAGTGCGGCGCCTTAGACGACTGGGAACCTTTTCCGCCTCACATGGACAATGTACACGTGAATGTTGTTATTGCTCTGCTTATGTTCAGTTTGCTTGTTTTATTCTGTCACAATACAACTTCACAAATATGTTTTTCCCAGTGTTCAAACAAACATAACAAACATTTTCAAACATTCCTGTTTGTCTTTGTGACCCTGACGTATATAGGAACTGTATGCTGTGTAGCGGTTAAACTGACTCTCCGGGGTCACGTCCCAGTGTCAGATCCAATGGACAGATGATCTGTAAGTCTCAGACTTTAAATTAATGCAAAATCACAAAACATTTCCAGAATTAATATTCCCAAAACTAAAGGTAACCGTGATAATACGAATGTATTGAAAACTGAAAACAATATTATTAATTATTTTGACGTTGACTACATGGCTTCAGAGGCGACTAACGGGATCAGGTGGTCAGGCTCGCTGGCTAGTTTGATGCATGTCATCGTATCCCAATTGCGTAGATCGATGCTGATGATGGCAATCACTGGATTATTGGAATAGTGAGTGCGGCGTTAGACGAACAAACAAACAAAAGACAGGTTAATCCGCTAACTGTTTAGCTGTGTCCAAGACAGATCACGGAAGGGTCTTAACGACCCTTAAATGCGTATTGGGGTAAAATACTTCACTTCAATTTTCCTCATTTTAACGGTTGTTCGCCTCCAGCGGGGAGTAAAATTACCAGACATGTCACCAACATCTGTCCAAAGAGCACAAAAATAAAAACCCAGAATTTATTTTAATTCAATTGAAATAAGTTATAGATCTAATAATGTCCAATCTTCTGTCCACATAAATACAGTACACTAAGTCTTTGAATTTTAAAAAATAATGAGTTTTTTTATTATGTGCTTCTAAATATATGATAGATAAGAAGGTGAGTACACTTTTGTTGTCGAGAACAACACAAGCACAAATCAGTGCCGGGTAAATAGTTTTGCTGTAGACTTGAGCTATAAATTTACCACCTGTGGGTATCTTCTAAACTTTCCTTTTTATTAAAGGTATGAGTCATTTGACAAATAAGAGTTACACTAAGGTGCAGACACAGTTTAAGGGAGTATTTGTCAATTGTCTGTATCTTCTAGCCCCAAGCTTCTTCGTTGTGACTTCAATGCTATCTTCACATCAGTCCTAATCATATGATTTGGCATGTCTATGTGGCAATGACGTTAGCACTTGATGTTGATGTGTCAATAAAATACTATTCGAATGCAAAAATGCAGACTTTCCACAATATTGAGGGGCAGTGGGTTGGTTCGTCAGGATGAAGGCCCAGGTTCGATTTCCCACATGGGTACAATGTGTGAAGCTCATTTCGGGCTTCCCCCGCCGTGATATTCCTTGAATGTTGCTAAAATAGCGGCGTAAAACCATATTCACTCACATCAGTGACTGAGTGGTTCATGTTTGAATGAGTTCATTCCGCAAGTGTGTGAATGAGGTGAACGCAATGATCACTAATATAAAACGTGCGATTTTCAAGGATGTTTGTTTGTTGGATGTTTAACGCCGCACCTAGCAAAATTCCAGTTATATGACGGCGGTCTCTAAATAATCGAGCTACGTCCTGCACTTTGGAACTCACGTTTGGTCTCCTACCTACATTACATTTAAAATATACAGAATTTGGAATATTGTTCAAAGCGCCGTTAAACCCAACTCCAAAACCCAAATTCCAGGTTAGCATTGGTCCCAATCAACCTATGCTGGTCGTCAGAGGCGACTTAATAGAGCGTGTGGTCAGGCTCGCTGACGTCATGTCGTGTCAACCTACCCCGACGGCGTGGATAGTTGCTCATTATATCAATCACTTAATCCAGATTCGGTCTTATCCCGCTTATTTCTAAGCGCGAGGTCAAACAACAATCACATACACACCTTTTTTACTTCAGTGTATCTTAATGCAACAAAGAACAAAAGTTACAACTATTCTGACAGTTTGTCACTGACAGCTACACTGGGCTCTGTCTTCCATCCGGGACGCTACTCCTGCGAGCCCACGCTAAGTGGGCGTGTCATGTTGACCTACGACCTCTGCTCTCAGCGCTGACGTGATGACTTAGCCTGCCTACAGCACGTAGCGGGTATGGAGTACCGGAACATCATCAATTTGCATCGTGAGACTGTCGTGAAGAGCAACTCCTGTAGCGGTGAAAACGTAACGTCATCCCACGCACGAGACGGAATAGGACATCCGAAATATGAAATAGAAATAACATAAACAAAGAGAAAGAAATGGTACAGAATTACATGAACAAAATAGATTAGTTAATTAAAATCATATGTGATAAGTGATTAAAGTATTAATAAAGAGTAGTCCATACTCAAATGAAGTGATGCAGTGTAAATAGGGTTTTAATACAAAATATTACTATTAAATGCATAATTTAATTTAATGCAAACGTTGAAACTGACGGCCAAAAGAAATTTTACCATAGTTTTAAAAATCACAAAAGATATATGCATGAAATGTATTGAAAAGATCAAAATTTAAAAGAAATCAACATTTAAAATGACAGTCAAACAACATCCGATATTGGCATGACAGTTGCCCAAATTGAGGTCGGGTAGCAAAAACAATCTTTCAAAGTGAAGGACAAAGGGCACAAAGTTCAATGACACATCACATTAATAGCGTGAATGACCACCACCTACAACAAGACACGCACAAACTCTCCGGCGCCCGGAAACGGACAGTCGTCAGATGACGTCACGTGGGAGGGCCTGGATAAGTGATAAGTTCTTGTCGGTTGGCTGGTCGCGTCTTCCATCAGCTATGAACAGACAGACCCGGCTTTCATCCGTTAGGACGACCCTGTCAGTCACGTCGCTGCCAACTACGTACACTCCGGGCTCATCCCAATCTCTGACGACCCGTGAAGATTCCGGGGAAGAATAGGTCTTCAGCAACCCATACTTGCCGTAAAAGGCGACTAACGGGATCGGGTGGTCAGGCTCGCTGACTTGGTTGATACATGTCATCGATCCCAATTGCATGGATCGATGCTCATGATGTCAATCACTGGATTGTCTGGTCCAGACTCGATTATTTACAGACCGCCGTCATTAAGGTGGAATATTGCTGAGTGCGGCGTTAAACAACAAACCAACCAACCAACAAACCCAATCTCTGACGACGTTGGTGCGCTGTCAATCACTGACCTATGTAAGGTCTGTAATTCCTTGGGGCTTGAGTCGTCTGGCCATTGTCTGCCGACTAACCATACGCCCTAAGGAAATTCGTCGCTGGTGACGTCACAGTCAGGATATCGATTCCGTAGATGCAAACTACGCAAGTACCGGTCTTCAATAGGCGTAGTTACCCTGAGTCTGCCTGTTCTTGGCCTGGCTGATGTCTACCCGGTCTGTCTATAACGTTGCATCAAATTAGTTAGAGGAATTTGGGCTTGGTTGGCTCCCATCTGTATCATTTCCAGAGCCCGCTCGCGTTGTTCGGGTGTCAGTCGTTGCATTTCATTGGTGTTTTTGATTTTATCAGTGTGTGTCTTATATGCCGTCCGTATCATGTATATACCCATATTGAACGTGTAGTTTGGGCTGTCCAAATGGCACGTGTTTTTAACTTGTTCAACAACGAAAACAACAACCGTGTATCACTGTCTGAATTGTTGTGTTTGTGCGATGTTTTGTGTTTTCTACTTATGTTTTTAAATTTTTGCAATTTCATTTTTAAAGTGGTAAAGTTTCATTTGGACGCCAGGTTATAAACAGCCTGACAAAAGAAAGTATGTTTTTGAAAATTGTATTTGACAAAACAATTACAAACGTTATCAAAACCTTACTAGGTTGAAAACAGTAGCCGAAACACAGCAAACTTAAGGTCCAAAACACAACTGTGATGCCATTATCAAATACATCCCCATCGAATAATCATGTCTTCTTTGTTTAATTTTAGCCGCAATCAAACATGGGTGTATACTTTGTTTTGTCCGGGAGTTTTTATTAGCCTACTAGGAAGTTGAAGACAATGAATTAATTTATGTTTAGTAACAAATATATTTAAAAACATTCTCGTGTTAATGATCTTATTCTGATGACGTATTCGGAAAGAAAATATCCCATAAATTGCATAGCAAACTAATTTTTATCACAAACGCACTTCAAAGATGACGTCTACTAGACGGAACGTCACACGTTTTCATAGACTTGTACTTGCATTGTGATGTTAGTTCACAAACGTCTGTATCTTTTAAAGCCCAAATTAACATTATTTCTCCAGAGAGCGGTGTGTTTTATATATCCATGTCTGCTTTGATGACAAAAGGAATTTAACAGGACACGAAGTTACACATTTCCCCGTGAGCATATCACTCAAACATACCTGTATGCAGACAGAGGAATTATATTAAACGTGACGAAATGCACAAGCGCCTGAATTTTAAACCTATTGCAATTGTGCCCTGTAGACTTTCACGTAAATAAGGTGGGTTTACAATTCGAAATAGAATTTGTTGGTTGTTATTTGAACAGTGAACATAAACGAAAAAACACTGTGTTTAGCTGCTTCCTACGTTACATGATTCCAGAAAACTCTTCTTATAAGCGTCAGTTCAATACTTATGTCATTAGTAAAAGTAAATGATATTATCCCCCAGAAATGAAATGACACTACCATATGCAGTTTAACATGATATATAACCTCGAAGCCAGAGAATAACCAGTCTTGATTATGGGACGAAACTGATTCCATTGAACGTAAAAGTTTTAAAATAGCGGTGAGAAATAAATGAATGGATCACTGAAAATCAGTGATGATGACACCAGGTGTTCGCGAAAGGGGTAAGCCCAGCTGGTAGCAAGCACCACTTACACCACTCGCATAAACAATATGTCTGTTCAAAGGCACGTCTTATTTAAAAATACTGAACCGAAATCGGTTATAATGACATGTTTTGTAACTGCCCCGTGGTAGAGTGAGTCCTTCTTCAGTTGTTTCATCTGATATTTTCATCACATGAGATGACCCACCATTGTGGCCATCTGGAGAAACATACGTTGCTCAAGACTAACATTTAGTCTCTGAAATCTTATATTACACAATATCCTTCTTGACTCTAAAAATAATAAAAAATCCCTAGAGCTAGCTTGAGCTGGCTAGACTTGGTTTGTATGCATTTCTAGATTATTATTTTTTCATAAAATAAATATATCCCACGGTCATGGTGCAGGACTAGCGTTGCTCTTGCATCAACTGTCTTAGCGTGTATCAGTGGTGTGTAGACATTTATTAAAAGGAGATGAATGTAAATATTTTTAAAAGACAAAATGGAATACATTATGTGATATGCTAAACGTTTGACTCGGTTCCATCACCTTGGCCATTTAAAACATGCAGACGATCTTTTCCGTTGGAAAATGTTATTTTAATAATGTTATAGGATTGTCATTGCTGTCATGATTTTAAGGGTAGGGTTCTCTATTCCTGCCTTAACTATGTCCAAATTGTAGAACTCCGGAGATATTATGTCGATGAGGGGAGCTTTAAACATTCCAACGTGGCCTCAAACGAGTTTCGCCAAGGAACTGAAGAAAAACAGAAAAAGAATCACATTGGTAACTTTCTGAAGTTGATGTATGAGAGATATGTGTTTAGTTTCATGTCCTAAACTTCAGGTATCTAATATCTTTCAATACTGGTCAAATAGCCAATTCCCTTCCACTGATTTACCTACGTCGACTAGAAATAAAAGAGGCCAGTGAGACCGCCCGCCTGTTTCATATTTAGATCCATGCATAAAAATTATAAGTGACAAAAAACTATCCTCAAAGACTGTATGACAAGAGAAATGTTTTCATGTTTTGAATCGTCAACTTTCCCTTTATGTCGAGCAATATTCCAGCAGTTCCAGACCTTGATATCAACATTTCCATAGTTGGAGGTACAATCGAGCATGCTCTTTCTGCGAAGGTTTCAAAGAGCGTTATACGACACTTTTTCAAAACTTGTTTGATCAAGGTGACAACATTCGAGGCCTCAGTAAAGCTTTCAAAATATTCTATGGTAAACATTTGGGGGCCATTTCTAAATGTAACACATCAGTCACAAAATGATGTCCGATGCAATTTTGACATGTACCATATGTTCGCGTGTTTTTTCGGGTGAACATCTTGTGTCATCACTAATTGATAGTGATTCATAAACACATGCTCCTGGCCGTACAATCGACTCTGCTTTTAGGAGAGATTTCTCATGAATAATGAATGTTTGGGACGCTTTTATTCAGCAACCCCGTCAAATTCTGTGAATCTTAATAATGCCCTGTTCCAAACAGATAAGACCCAACCATCGGCTATTCATCTCGATTCTTGAATTTGTCGCTTCCATTGTCTTTGAGTTGTTCCTTTACATGTAACCCCTTGGGGATGCCAAGCCAAATACATTCAAGTCCACGTCACTACAAGAGAACTAGTGCCTTGACTCGCTGACTGATTGTCATAGTACCCTTCTGGGGAATTATAGCTCGTACTATCAACCACTGTGCAATAAGGAGGCTATCCTCCATGATAAATCTGGTGCCATTGCCTGCCTAGTTGCAAGATATCGTCATTTATAATAATACAAATTAAAGCTCCAAAGCCCTTTCCATATTCATACTACAGTAAACTACGTTTAGAGCGAACACGCTTATAACGAACTGACGGATATAACGAACTTATTTTTTAGTCCCGGTCATTTCTTGTATACATGCTGTATGTATGCTTATAACGAACTACGGTTATTACGATCAAAAATTAGTGATCCCTTTGAGTTCGTTATAACCGTAGTTTACTGTATGTAACAAATTCCGACTATGTCATGAGTATGTGTTTATGAATCACTATCAAATAGTAATTATACCAGGTGTTCGCGAAAGGGTGCGCGTATTCTGCCCCAACACAAACACATGCAAAGGCAAGCCAATTGTTCACCTGGAAAGAACACGGGATCATATGACAAAAGTACAAGATAGGGAATTGCATCGGACATCGTTTTTGTCACTGATGCCTCAATTTTGAAATGTCTACAAAAAGCTTTCCTGAAGCTTTGATTGTTGTAACCGCGATCAAACAACTCATATAAGATTGACAGTTTCTCTGTAAAACTGAGAAAAATATCTATCATAAACTTGGAGCTGGCAGTCAAACAAGTTGTTTTTAATGGACCTGAATGAATTTACTTGGGCTGCAAAAGAGCCCGAGGGTAGTCCCCTTCAAATTGGCTTATAGAACCAGCTTGTATAGTGTATCGCAACACCCCGAGCGCTGATGGCTCATCCATTTCGCATTGCCCTGAAAACACACACAAGGGCGAAGGACCGCTGGGGCACGGGCGAGTGTGTGGGCAAGGTAGCCTCACACCAATCACAGGGTTTCATCTCTGTGTTTTCCGTATGCCCCACACCATCCCACCAGCTTATAATTACACAGCTGATGATCTAACAGTGCAGAGATATCTTGTAAGATAACGGTGACTCATCTGAATCAAGCCTCAATTCACGTATCGGATACACACCCTACCTCATAGATCCAGTAGCCGATACACCCACTGAACTCTAAATTCATAGATCAACATCAGGTGTCACTGTTATTCAGTGCAGTTTTAATGTGTTCATGGTTACAGAAATACCTCGCGCAACATTGAAAATATATAAATCAAATGTCTAAAAAATAAAGACGTCACTTGTGTCATGCATATTTCTGAAATCACACACACACACTCTGAGTGAGACTACACGAAATGTCTGTCAGTGAGTGAGTATAGATATACGCTGCTTTAAGCAATATTCCAGCCTCATCATGGCGGCGGACGATATATCTTGATAATTATGAGGCGCCGGTTTACTATCTATTCCCTATTTTATGATATCAATTATTCATTTATTGATATCACAGATTCATTTTTTTTATATCAATAAATCCAATTTAAAATAAAAGTAATAAAATTAAAGTGATAAAAATAAGTAATAATTGCTTGTCTACCTGTGGGGACCCGATTAGATTAGGCCCCAGCACTCTATAACTAAATTTGGTATCGTTCTCTGTGAAATCGTCGGCATAAACAACCAAGGGTACAAATGGTCATGTGTGTTATATAGACATTCCGGGAGAGGACGTCACGTCGATTCGGTTTCCGGACTATCGGTGTTAGTTTTGCAATGAGCCAATGAGTTTTTTAATTCCTATTAGATCAGGTTTGACTTTTCGTAATTACGATTGTAATGTTTTGATATGCTTGTGGTTATCGTGACGTTCCTTTTTACTACTACTGCTACTACTACTACTACTACTACTACTACTACTACTACTACTACTGCTACTACTACCACAGTCGCATTATGGCTGAAATAATGCCGATGCGACGTTATATTTTAACTCACTACTAATACTACCACCACTACCACCACTGCTACTACTACTACTACTACTACCACCACTACCATCACAACCACCACCACCACCACTACTACAAAATAGAAAATATGCACATAATGCACAACACCAATAACGTTCATAAAATAGATAGAAAACTCTACTATGGTGACGTATACGGCAGTTTGATATTTACGGAAGATCAGTTTCCTTGCTTAACCCTGAAGATGGAAACCACGTTCTCGCGTCCGTTTCAATTCTATCAACAAAAATGTATAAGTGCTTGCCGAACACGCCCATCAACATTAAGTAAACTAAGTTTAAATAAAGTGACAAAACCCTTTCCACATTCAATAGAAATATCTGCATGAAGCAGAGTCGATTGTACGATTCCGACCATATCATGAGCATGTGTTTATGAATCACCATCAAATAGTAATGATACCAGGTGTTCGCGAAAGGGTGAGCGTATCCTGCCCAACCGGTGGGACCGTCACAAACACATGCAAAGGCAAATCAATTGTTCATCTGAAAAAAACACGGGAACATATGGTACAAGTCAAAATAGGGAATTGCATTTTAGTCACTGATGAGTCAAATTTGGAAATATCCTCCGAATGTCTGCCATAAACTTATTGAAAGCTTTACTGAGGCCTTGAATGTTGTAACTTTGACTCTGAGCATGAGTCATATGACGCGCTGTAAAATCTTGCTAGAAAGAGCATGCTCAATTGTATCTCAAAAGTTGTGAAATGTAAACACCAAAGGCTGGAGCTGCTGGAATATTGCTTGACATGAAGGGAATGTTGACTATTGGAAAGTTGAAGTCATCCCTCTTGTCAATAGAGTCGTGTGGAGAGTTTTTTGTAACTCTGAATCTTGATGCATAGATCGAAATATGAAACAGATGAGACGGTATGTAAGTGCATTAAGTGTTAAATAGTGATAGAAAGTGTAACCAAGAATGTGATGCTGAACACAACACTGTCTGAATAATTACAAAGTTTAACACTGTTTTCAGCAGACCGCCTCCGTGGTCTAATGGTAGAGCGTCCGCCCGTCATACCAAAAGACGTTAAAAGATGGTACTTGGTGTTACCCTGTCTGGCGCTCAGCATTAAGGGGCTAAAACAAGGACTGGTCGGCACGGAGTCAGTATACTGTGTCTGAGTGGGGTATTCATGTTAAACTGCGGCATGGTATCTCAGTGTGCTAGCACTATAAATCGGCATCAGTCCGAACTAGTACAAACAGCCACACACATACATACACGTGCATGCACGTCGCTATATAAGTGCAATAATCTTGGACGCGACGTTAAACCCCATTTCATCTCACCACATCACCTGTTTTCAGCATAGGAATAACTTACACCCTCCACAAATCAGTGATAACTCTACTGAGCCATTTATTCGAGACACACGGGGTTAATACCGCGACGTCTCTATAACTGGATTCTGCTATTGAAGTATCATGCATCATTCTGCTGATATGAAAAACATGTTCATGTAGCTAGCAAATTGTGAAGCAAATCCCATGGTCGGGAATCAGTCGGTGTCAGTGTGTCGATTTAAACATAGGGAAACCTCGTTAATCCGGATTCTACCGATTACCAATATTCTTGATAAGTGAAACAATATGCTGTAATGGCCTTTGGCATGTGACGTTCCAGTCGGTATAGTGAATACCGAATTAAAGACGTTTCATGGTAGTATAGGTTATACAGATCAACATCCTTGTGACTGATGTCAATTATTAATAACGTATCATTATGAATATTAACTTAGTGCATTTTCATATATGATGATTAATGTTGTGAAAGTTTATTTTTGAATTTAGCTCACGGCGATGCGCATCGATGAAAAAACTTGAACATATATAGTTATCTATATTATACGTATACATCTGCTGTAGCCAAAGGCTGAATTGTTTGATAGGCATTCTAAGAAATTGACTGATGACAAAGTAGAATAGGTGATATGATCCAACCTGTGTATACCTAATCTCCTTAATTGGCTTGATCGCCATGTGTTCTGTGTCCATCATGTAGTTACAGTATTATTAATCCTGTTAATCTCTCTCATGTATGCAATGGTTGTTACTGTTAATCCTCACCTCACCATATATATTTTGTACCATGTTCATTATTCAACCTTGCGTGACAACGGTGTAAGAATCTAAACCGAAACGCCGCCATTACAGTAAAATAAAGTACAGTAAACTACGGTTATAACGAACACGTTTATAACGAACTGACGGATATAACGAACTTACTTTTTGGTCCCGACTATTTGCTTTAGTTATGCTGTATATATGCTTATAACGAACTACGGTTATAACGAACTTAAATTAGTAGTCCCTTTGAGTTCGTTATAACCGTACTTTACTGTAGTTGCTATCCATAAATTGTGTCTACTTTTTTCCAGAGCTGTTTTGCAGGGCCACTCTTCAGTTGTTCATGCGTACAATCATGTTTCTAAAACATGCATCCACTTTCAGTTGGTAGGAGTAGGAAGGCTGTATATGGGATGACATTATTGCCTTTTCACTCGCTTTGGTTACTTGACTGGATAAAAAATGTTTACGGGGCGGTCGGGTAGCCTAGTGGTTAAAGCGTTCGCTCATCATGCCAAAAGACGTGAAAAGATGGTACTTGTTGTTACCCTTCCTGGCGCTCGGCATTAAGGGTCTGAAACAAGTACTGGTCGGCTCTGAGTCAGTATACTGTGTCTGAGTGGGGTACTCATGTTAAACTGCGGCATGGTATCTCAATGGGCTGGCTGTATGAAATCGACATCAGTCCGGACTAGTACAAGCAGCTACACACACGTGCATGCACGTCGCTATATAAGTGTAATAATCTTGGACGCGACGTTAAACCCCATTTCACCTCACCTCACTTGCTCATTGGCTTAGAAACGTGACTGGCCTAGAAACGTAAAATCGCCATTAAGCCCATGGGCTTATATTAAGAAATCAATGATGATCCACCGAAAGAGGATGTTTCGAAACATGCGGAATGTGACAATATTACATAGATATTCTACATTTTTTCGACTGTTAGAGTGAGTGAGTGAGTGAGTATGGTTTTACGCCGCTTTTAGCAATATTCCAGCAATATCACGGCGGGGGACACCAGAAATGGGCTTCACACAATGTACCCATGTCGGGATCCGACTGTTAGAGCTATGATAGGGTCCAATAAGAAAGTCAATTGAATTTTAAGATGTTTTAATAGATCCAAACCGCACTGCGCAATTAGATTAAAAACAAGTCAGGCCTCGAATCGCCATGGTGCCAGTCTTCTAGAATCTGTCCCATCCCGAAACTTCTCCAACGATCATGCCTACCGTGTTCATGTACAACAAGGGGCAGATAACTCTAACTGATTTACACAGCCCGTCTTTAAACTCCACTCGCTGCTGTCGACCGGGGTTCAAATCCGACCTCGACGGCACTTGATATTCTGTACCAGTATTTCAATATTCAGCTATAAGCATGCCTAGTCTTCATTATTTAATCTGTTCTAACGGGAGTACCTGGATGCCTTCATAATGTAATGATAACACGCTAAATATCACGTTTTGAAGGGAATGCAGGCAATAAGGCTGAAGCGCACAGAGCACATGCGTACATAATGCGTTGGTTATCAAATATATATGTAAGCTGACAACGCCAGAAAAAATCAGTCTCCGGCATCTACCGAAACAGATTCCATTGGGCGTAAAAGGTGAAATAGCGGCCAAATGTCATAGCTTACTGTTCTAAAAAGGATTTTCTCACAAGTAAGAGCTGAAACAGTATCAAATTTTAATTCGCTTATTTGCACACAACCAGTAAAGGGTGAGTTAAAAGAGTGAGTGAGTATTGTTTAACGCCGCATTCCAGCAATATCACGGCGGGGGACACCAGAAAAGGGCTTCACACATTGCACCCATGTCGGGAATCGAACCCGGGTCTTCGGCGTGACGAGTGAACGCTATAACCACTAGGCTACCCGACCGCCCCTGTTAAAAGATATAAACAGGCGACATGACTGTACCTGTGGCTATTTTGAGGTTTAGCAATTCAGGGAACCTCATTACGCCGAACCCCAGAACACCGGAAAGTGTATATTCCGTTTTAGAAAAGATTAATTCATTTGCCTGAAGCTTATTTCGGAAATCAGTGAATCCGGATTCTCTGCAATTGGAGTACATCATTAACTCTCTGTAAATATACTTACACTTATATGAACCTCCATACATTATACAATATTTCCCATCTACTCTACGCTTTGTAGGATTTTTAACAATATTTCACCTGTGCATAAACATTTTTTTACACATTATGCATAAAGTCACATCTTCTATGATCGTTCAGGTAATCTGTTTACTGTATGTCCCTCCTTACAATGCACCTGTCATTATAAATATTACTTCCAGCGTATTATTGATTTCAGCATCCATCAAACGCCTTTTCCTTTTTTCAAATGACAGTAACCTAACCGTTGACCTCATTGCAAATTTTCACATTCTGTGAATTTTTGCTTATTAAACACAAAGCTCTACGTGTGCTTCAAAACTAATCTTAAATTATATAGAATTTCTTTTCAGGCCTTGGCTGTCGCATAAAACAACATATTCAACAAGTTCAAGAAGTTTATGATACACATTAATCTATTTCTGACCTATTTTTTTATTGCAATCAACGACACGTCTTTGGAAATGGGATAAGCAAGCTCTTAAGTAAAAAAATGATAAAATGCAAATGACAGTAAGGATGGGGGAGAAGTGTTTGTAAATACCATATCCCGTAGCCCATTCACTTGATTCATTTAGATCCTGTACGGAAATTGTACTGTGAGGACAATTCGTCACTGACGAACGACGTGTTACGTCACAGCTCATTAACATATACCTACATATGGCCTGAGGGCTCACCTGGGTATATAAATACTCAGGTGTCCTTCGGCTGACGAAGACACAACTGGCTACTACACAAAGCTTACGGGACCTGCACAGGTAAGATAATCTTACTGCCTATTAGAGTTGCTTACCATTTCATCACGCATTGACTATACATGGTCTTCAAAAGTGAATCAATGAACCCTACTGGTATTATTATGTATATGGGTTTAATTCAGTCATATTATATTGTCTTCGTAAAGTTAATCAAGATAAGCATACGGATTTCATTATGTAAATGGATTTATTTAGTTATACAATATGGTCTTCGTAAAGTAAATCAAGATTCGTTCGGATATCATTATGTAAATGGAATTAATTAAGTTATACTATATGGTCTTCCTAAAGTAAATCAAGATTCATCCGGATAACATTATGTAAATGGAATTAATTTAGTAATACTATATGGTCTTCCTAAAGTAAATCAAGATTCATCCGGATAACATTATGTAAATGGAATTAATTTAGTTATACTATATGGTCTTCGTAAAGTAAATCAAGATTCATCCGGATATCATTATGTAAATGGAATTAATTTAGTTATACTATATGGTCTTCTTAAAGTAAATCAAGATAAGAATACGGATATCATTATGTAAATGGAAGTATTTAGTTATACTTCATGGCCTTCGTTAATCAAGTTAATCAAGTATACGGATTCCATTATGTAAATGGAGTTAATTTAGTTATGCCACTTGAAGAAATACAGATGAAATAATTCAAATGATCAATACCTATCACAGTAAAATAAAGAAGCTGTTGTCCATATGTTTTGGTCTACTTTGCAATCCGTCAACTTCTTAGAAATGCCCATCAAAAGAATATGGTTATTCGCATGTAGGATATAAGTTGATGACACTGCCATTTTCATCTTATGTTTGTTTGTTTGTTGTTTAACGCCAAACTCAGCAATATTTCAGCTTTATGACGACAGTCTGTAAATAATCGAGTTTGGAACAGACAATTCAGTCATTGACATCATGAGCCTCGATCCAAGCCATTGGTATACGATGACATGCATCAACCAAGTCAGCGAGCCTGGCAAAAAAGATACCGTTAGTCGTCTTCCGCACATCATGCTTGCCGTAAGAGGCGACTAACGGGATCGGGTGGTCAGGCTCGCTGACTTGGTTGATGCATGTCATCGTATGCCAATTGCGTGGATCGATGATGTCAATCACTTGATTGTCTGGTCCGGACTCGATTATTTACAGACCGTGATGTTGCTGGAATATTGCTGAGTGCGACGTTTAAAAACAAACAAACAAACTTTGGTCGGTGTCCGTTGGCAGAATGAAAGGCTTCTGAGCCTGTGAGGCAGCCGCCCTCGTACCGATGACAATATTGGCGGCACCGTGTGATATTTGTCAACTGGCAAGAAGTAGTGTGGTGTTTCCATTGACGTCAGTGATTAGCGACACGTTTGGTGTAATGCTGGCAAATAGCACGAAGGACCCAGGTCCTCCCGGTCATCTGACACTCATCAAATATTCGTTAAAGGGGCACTGGCAAACAGATCGTGTTGAGGTCAACACCTGTATCAGACTGATTCGGTAAATGGTAATATTTAGTAAAGGAACGCAAACTATTAGGGTATATTTCCTTTTTGCACATCGAACGAAAATGTCAACAATTCCATTGTTGTTTATATGTTGTAATTATCCATCTTCAGTTTGGGTTTAATTTACGCATGTTTGCGTTTTCGCAGGTAATAGTGCAGTAACTGTCCGTCTGTCTTAGTATACCATAGGTCTTCAGCAATCCATGCCTGCCGTAAAAAGCGACCATGCTTGTCGTAAGAGACGACTAACGGGATCGGGTGTCAGGCTTGCTGACTTGGTTGATGCATGCCATCGCATCCCAATTGCATGGATCGATGATCATGATGTCAATGACTGGATTGTCTGGTCCAGACTCTATTATTTATATACCGCCGTCATGTCGCTGGAATATTGCTGAGTGCGGCGTTAAACAACAAACAACAACAACAACAACTAGTATGACAGTTAGAGTTATACCAAATTGAATGGTGCGTTGGTTCATACACTGTAGCCTCTGATAAACTTCAAGTTGATATACCTCCCTGTTCTATCAATTCCCCTTGAATATCCGGGTTATAATTGGTCTTCAGCAACCCATGCTTGTCGTTAGGGGCGACTAACGGGATCGGGTGGTCAGGCTCGCTGACTTGGCCAATGCATTTAATCGTATCCCAACTGCGTAGATCGATGTTCATGGTGCCAATCACTGAACTGTCTGGTCCAGACTCGATTATTTACAGACCGCGTCATACAGCTGGAATATTTTTAGTGCGGTGTTAAACAAACGAACAAACGAACAAACTCTTTGGTCACACACCCAAGGTTTATAAACATGAAACATATGACTGATGGCAAGCGTGACACAATACCTTTCCAAAATTAATTGATACTTTTGTATGAATTTAAAATTTCCGCCTTGAAATAATGCATAAATTGGCACCACATTCACAGTAAGATATAATGAAATAATATATCCTATTTCGAAAAATATCATTAATTTAGTAAAAGCTTAAAGTGAGAAACCGTTCAAGAAAACAGATGCTCACAACAAGTAACGTGTTTATGATACCACAGTCAGTGTTGTGCAATCGACAATCAAATGGTGTAACTACACCAGCGTTCTTCCGACACACCCCTACATCAATACAAACAGCCTCCTAGCTGTTCCTGCTCAAACTTCAGGAAACAACAAACGGTTGAACGTAACTACACGTTAATTGTTCTGCAAATTGTATGTGCAATGCCCGTTCCTATCATTCATCCACATGTTGGAATGTAAACGTTTAACATGCCAAGACCACTCAGTCAGTATAAACAGTTTGGATCTTAGCGAAATACAGCCGCCAGAAAAAACGCAACAATTCAGATTACAACAAAAAGTAATTTATTTGTAAACAACGGAAATAAAAATATGCTACATATTAATGTTATAATTATAACCTTCAAAAATGTAGAATCAACGTAAAACACACCTGGATTCGTTTTTAAATATAGTAATATTAAATACATATTTTGCTGATTTCAGTCGTCCATGATTATCTTAAACTTCACCGTCTGTTAAAAATACCGGCGGACATTACCGAACAGAGGTACACATATTTCACATGTCACTTATCGGATTAAGACGTGTTTTTTCTTAGGACGTAAAGGATGAACGTCGTGCGCCCATATGCATATGGTGTATTACGTAAAGAAGTCGCACACGTGTTTATATATATACTTCATACGTCATGTACAAGAAATGTACATGTTTCCCTATCTCTTTCTTAACTTATGCCCAATCCCTTTTCATGAGAATAAAATATGTTTGAACTAAAAAAATGAACATAAAGTTTAAAACATACCAGATGTATGGACGATGAACGCTGCAATTACTTCGACCGGTAGGTATAAGGTAACACTCGATGGACAGGACATGCTTAACCTTTGTGCGAACACCCGTGGCATCACTGACTTTAAATAATTGATTTCTGTATTTTTCATCTTTATTTTGGCGTTTCACTCATTTAATTTATTAATTGTAAATAAGCATACATGTAAATCATTGGGAGAGGGAGTTCTAAGTTGTGATAACTTATGCCCAATCCTTTTCATGAGAATAAAATATGTTTGAACTAAAAAAATGAACATAAAGTTAAAAACATACCAGATGTAAAGACATTGAACGACCTAGTATTACCTATATCGCTACAATTACTTCGACCGGTAGGTATAAGGTAACACTCGATGGACAGGACATGCTTAACCTTTTTGCGAACATCCGTGTCATCCCTGACTTTCAATAATTCATTTCTATATTTTTCATCTTTATTTTGGCGTTTACGTCATGTGATATCTGTTTCGGCAGTAGAGGCTGTTTCGAGACTGGCTACTCCTAAGCGTTGAGGTTATGTTAATAAATCCATGGCGTCAAAAGCGTCTGTCTCGACTTTTTGGGAGACATGTTCCACTGTTCCGTGCCAAGAAATCTGAATCATTAATGGTTAGTATGATATCCATCACATACTTTTATCCAGCAGGTAAACAATAAGACCTGCCAACTGACCTGAGCCATGTCCTCATAATATTTAGTGACCAACAGTTTAACAAGTACCTTTACCTTTCCACAGTAAGAGCATGCTGGGTCACGTGTCACGTGACATGTTGCATAACCTACTTTACATTACAGTAAGGGACATAATAGTGTGACGTTGATATGATGTCACGGACTTGGCAGTCACCATCTGTCTCCTGGTAGCAGCTAGACCACTTACAGCTTAAAACCACGTCACGAATTGTCAGGGAGACTCTCAAAAGTATTGCCTGCAATTTGCGCAAGATGACCAGCTATCAATATATTCTTAATTGTGGAAAGTCTATCAGACAAATGACATCTACAGTTGTAGAACACGCCATTCAAGTTAGTGCTTTGAAATTTAATCGACATTAAATTTTAAAAAAATAAATTATTCTCAGAAATCTTTTCACATAAAAACCTCACTTTAGAAACAGATATATTTCAGTTATAATCTTAAACATTTTACATTAAATAACAGTATCATTCGAATTTATTATAACCTAAACCAACATGACTAAATGGTATAGTCATTCATGAGATGCTCCCTATCTCAAGACAAAAGAAAACGTTGTACAATGTTTCCGTTAAAGTTGACGTCAGACACACACACGTGACGTGATGTATCGCTTCAGTCTGCATGGAAGTGACACGCCCCTTCCAGGTCGTTGTTACCTCTGTCCTGGCTCGCTTGGAGTGTTTAATCCTCAATATATCATTCTAAGGCTTGAGACGTTCTTACTTTACTTTCAAAAGCAGCCTATTCTTGTCATCATTTGATCGATTCGTATTTTATGGCTCTCGCGTGTGTTTTTTTGCCACCACCTCCAGCTAATTTACTTCACTAGGTATTTGATAAATACGAAAATAACTTATTTAAGCGATATATTACTGTAAGTGTCAAAGGGTCTCTGTCATGAGCTAGTTCAGCTTTAGCTGACGTTTTGTAGGTGCAAAACGCTGTATACTTTTGTAGAATAAATATTCCAGGTTTTAGGCTATTTGAGAGGAAAAGAACGAATTCTTTGAACGTCATGGAACGTCAGAGAACGACACGTTCGCCCTCTTCACGAACACCTGGGTCATATAATTTTCATAATTATTTGGCGTTGACGCCCAATGGATTCTGATTCGGCAGACAATTGAGAATATTCTCTGGCGTTGACGTTTTGTATTTTTGGTTATAGGTGCCGTGAAGAGTTGCGTCCCTTATCCATGTCAGAATCCGCTTATCGGTAGCTCGAATTTTACGACCTCGTGATCGTTGGTTTTAAGTGGAAAGTGTAAAACATTCATAGCCTTGTGTGTTCTTGATAGCTCAATTCGAACGTTCTCTTACAGTTGCAAAATGGCTAAAGGTCAGGCAGTCCTCGCTATTGTTGTTCTGAGTATTCTGATCCGTGGGTCGATACAAGCTACCATCACCCAACCAACCACGACAGCCGTCTCCGATGCTACGTCATCTACTGAGGCTGCTCCAACAACACCAGAACAAGTCACAACAAGCACGCAACCAGCAACAGTAACTGAAGCAGCAACCACAACCACGGAACCAACAACGACAACCGCGGAAGCAACAACAACAACCACACAACCAACAACAACAACAACAACCACAGAACAAACAACAACAACCACGGTAGCAACAACAACAACGACAGAACCAACAACAACAACCACGGAACCAACAACCACAGAACCAACAACAACAACGACAGAACCAACAACAACAACCACGGAAGCAACAACAACAACGACAGAACCAACAACAACAACCACGGAACCAACAACAACAACAACGACAGAACCAACAACAACAACCACGGAACCAACAACAAAAACCATGCAACCAGCAACGACAACGGAACCAGCAACATCAACCATGGAGCCAACAACAACCACTGTCGCGACTACTACAGCCAGTGACAATGCAATCAAAGGTATGAGAGCGAGAAAGAGAGAGAGAGAGAGAGAGAGAGAGAGAGAGAGAGAGAGGGGGGGGGGGGGGGGGGGATGCTGGGTGTGTGTGTCTGGGTGGAAGTAAGGCGGGCTTTCGAATGCTAGGTGAAAAATCTACGGTTTATTTTATTACTGACAACCATTGTTATTTCTATGTATTCAGTGTGCAAACTGGAACCGAAAGACTGCAAGACCATGTCCCTCAACTTGACGGGCTGCTTCTGCTACTGCCCCCACAAGTCCCACCCTACTAACACCGGGATGTTCATCATGTCCGTGGGCCCCGTGGAGTACGCAATGTACTGCCCCTACGGACTGGTGTGGAATCAGGAGAAGTGCATGTGTGACAACCCCCCAACCAAGGCCTCGGCAGTGGACGCTATCAAGGCACTGCCTGCCTTCACCAGTACGTATATATGCATAAAGAAACAAAGAAACGATATGTTGATTTTGTTGGGACGAATCTTAAATGATATCTTTTTGTAGGTTTTGTACATGTTTTCTAATGCATAATTGCTCCCTGGTTCTTTTTGTGATCCAGTTTAATAATATGTGTTTTATCTCAAATCAACAAGTGTTGCCATTTCAGTAGGAAACATGAAACAGGTAAATCAATCATAAACCATCAAACATTGATTAAGAAGGTTGAAAGTATTTGACAAGTTAACATGTTTTCCGCTTGCCTGCATACATCCCGGTGACATATCCATGCTCACTCAGAGGGAGACCTGCATATTGTAATTCAGGAAAACCCTGATAATCCGGACGATGCCGTTCCCACTAAAATCTCATAAAAACCCAGCTCCTCGTTCAGAATGAAGAGTTTCCATGATAAGGATGTTCCAAGAAACGCCTTTTACTTATTAGGCAGAAGTAAGTTTCCTTTTGGTGTATTACTGATGTTCCTGGGTTAAAGAAAACAGGTACATTACTGATGTTCCTGGGTTAAAGTAGACAGGTACACTACTGATGTTCCTGGGTTAAAGTAGACAGGTACACTACTGATGTTCCTGGGTTAAAGTAGACAGGTACACTACTGATGTTCCTGGGTTAAAGAAAACAGGTACATTACTGATGTTCCTGGGTTAAAGTAGACAGGTACATTACTGATGTTCCTGGGTTAAAGTAGACAGGTACACTACTGATGTTCCTGGGTTAAAGTAGACAGGTACATTACTGATGTTCCTGGGTTAAAGTAGTCAGCTACATTACTGATGTTCCTGGATTTAAGTAGTCAGGTACATTACTGATGTTGCTGGGTTAAAGTAGACAGGTACATTACTGATGTTCCTGGGTTAAAGTTGTCAGGTACATTACTGATGTTCCTGGGTTAAAGTAGACAGGTACATTACTGATGTTCCTGGGTTAAAGTAGTCAGGTACATTACTGATGTTCCTTGGTTAAAGTAGTCAGGTACATTACTGATGTTCCTGGGTTGAAGTAGACAGGTATATTACTGATGTTCCTGGGTTAAAGTAGACAGGTACATTACTGATGTTCCTGGGTTAAAGTAAACAGGTACATTACTGATGTTCCTGGGTTAATGTAGACAGGTACACTACTGATGTTCCTGGGTTAAAGTAGACAGGTACATTACTGATGTTCCTGGGTTAAAGTAGTCCGGTATATTACAGGTGTTCCCGGGTTAAAGTAGTCAGGTACATTACTGATGTTACGGTGTTTGCAATCTTTGAATACTTCCTTTTATCATGGTACCTTTTTTGACAACTGTTATTAAACAATCAGATCAGACAAATACGAAATGTCTGAAATAAAACAGAAAAATATTGTACTTTAGCTATTGTCAGGAACACACGCGTCCAATCTATTTACAAAAACAAATATAATAATCGTGCGGGTATGTCATGAGTGAGTGAGTGAGTATGGTTTTACACCGCTTTTAGCACTATTCAGCAATATCAAGGCAGGGGACACCAGAAATGGGCTTCACACATTGTACCCGTGTCGGGGATCAAGCCCGGGTCTTCGGGTATTCGGGTGTGTCATGCGGTAATACATGTGGGATGAAGTTATCGACGTAACTGATAATAATTGACATAATTGAGTTTTTGTGTTAACGGAGGTTTAAACATAAATGCCGGTGTGCACATTTTTTCTTAAATACGCGGATTTCAACAGTATTGGCGCAATAAATATTGCCGTCAATTTTTGAATGAATTATAGGTGATCAATCAATTCTTGCCCCCTCACCAGTTGAATACTGAATATTATAATATATATATACATTCTGATATGTTTACACTCATATTTCATATTAATAGGTGGTTGCAAGACACTCGTCAACTATGTTTACAACGCTACAAGCAACGCCTATGAAGACGGCAGAAACTTCGTCCGCCAAGAAAACAACATCAACAAAATACAAGTCGTGCAATCAGAGGGTGCAACGGTAAACAACAACGCTGCTGACTTCGTCTACAACTCCATCGACATCCCCTACCTCAACGGCAACGATCTAACAGACACGGCTTTTATCGAAGTCCGCATTAAGCCGGTCGCTGACCGCGACAACGTCACAAGAGTGATCTTGTCCAACGGCTGCGACATCAACTCCACCGGCGAGACGTCGGTGATCATGTCGTTCAACGCCGAGGAGGGCAACTTTTATGTCGCTGTCAGGACCGACTACTTGTCCAATGGTGTTTGTGAAAACATGGAATCGGTAAGACCTCGTTTAGTTAATTATAAATTCAGTGAATTTAATTCTCCAAATCGTAGGATCGGTTGTCCAAATTACCTTTGTTCGTTTGTTGTTTAACGCCGCACTAAACAATATTCAAGCACTATTCCAGCGGTTTGTAAATAATCGAGTCTGGACCAGACAATCCAGTGACTGACACCATGACCATCGATCCATGCAAATGATCCATGACATGCATCAAGCCTGACCACTCGATCCCGTTAGTCGCCTCTTACAACAAGCATAGCCGCCTTTTACGACAAGCATGGGTTGCTAAAGATCTATTCTAAGTGTATTGTGTTTCCATATATCAGATCTTGGAAAGATGAAATACAAATGTAGTTTTTAAGTGGGATAGATTCAACAAAACCATAGAAGATACTTAATATATACATGGTGCAGTATACTCTTCATTTCACCATGCGTGTGTCAGAACACTGAAAACAACATTCAATATTCTAAATTACATGGAATGAAATGAGTGATCTATTTCTAATTTCAGGATGTCAACGGCTGGTACAAGCTGACACTGTCTGTGAAAGATTCCGACACTAGATTCCTCGTCAATGATCGGGAGTGTCTGACCTTCAAGGGTAGAGGTAAGCTTGACATTGTCTCTCTCTGTACCGGGAATGGTAGGCGAGTCCGGGCTGTAGTGACGGAGACATGTGCCTTGGGGGCAGACCCCATATAGCCCCACCTGTCAGATCTTGACCAGGAGCAACGGTGTGGGTTGGTTTCACCAGCTGGTGTCATCAATGATTTACAGGGATCCTGTCATATAGTTTTCACCACTATCTTACCCGTTAAGGAATCTCTTTGGGTAGATAAACAAGACTGACTTTTTTTTTTACATACATCGATATGATTTCTTCATTCCATCTTCGGGGCGGTCGGGTAGTCTTGTGGTTGAAGCGTTCGCTCGTCACGCCGAAGACCCGGGTTCGATTCCCGACATGGGTACAATGTGAAGCCCATTTCTGGTGTCCCCGCCGTGATATTGGTGGAATATTGCTAAAAGCGGCGTAAAACCATACTCACTCACTCACTCATTCCATCTTGGATCTGATTGTGTAATCTGAGGTTTCAAACCACAGTAACATGCCTCTTATTCCAGTAACCGCTTCACCGCGGAAGGACATATTTATTATGACGCAAACCTTTCTCTGTGCTATTTGTAGGCAATGTTTTTAACTGATAAGAGGGATGTAAATTCGGTCCTCAGTGTTGTGACCAATAACCTAGCCTACTTCTCATAATTGTGTCTGTGTATCAGGTCTGTGCGGAGGTTAATGGAATCAACATAGGCCCACGCAACCTATGTACAGAACGACTGTTGTTTGTTTGTTTGTTGTTTAACGCCGCACTCAGCAATATTCCAGCTATATGACGGCAGTCCCTAAATAATTGAGTAAGGACAGACAATCCAGTGATTGACACCATGAGCATCGATCTACGTAACTGGGATACGACGACATGCATCAACCAAGTCAGCGAGCATGACTACCCGATCCCGTTTGTAGCTTCTTACGACAAGCAAAGTCGCCTCTTTAGACAAGCATGGGTTGCTGAAGACCTATTCAACCCAGGATCTTCATGGGTCTAGAACGACACTTAACGCGAGAAATTGACATGAGTTTTCTCAAGAGCTGATTCACCATTCGTAATATGTTGTCAAACAATAACAAGCGTATGTAGCCACATGTTTGTTTTGTCTGTTTACAGGAAACATTGCCAAGACAACTTGTAACTTGTCAATCGGAGGTGACCCCTTTATGTCCGACTACAGCCAAGACTTCAATGGCTACATCGACTACGTAAGTAAAGCCCACACTATAAATAATGAAGAATACCAACAACATGAAAACAACAACAGGAATTAACTTATAAATATCAACTGACTTTATTACCTGACACGTTCTCTTAACCTGTCCTCATCAGCTGCCAATCCAAATATTGATTGAATGATTAATTTGAGTTGGTGCGTTAGTAAGTGGCTGGGTGTTTGGGTTCGTGGGTATTTTGGTGATTTTGGTATGTGTGTGTGAGTGAGTGAGTGAGTCACATCGTGAGTGAGGCAGCGTGTGAGTGACATCGACATCGCCCACACCCGAAGTTATGGGGGACCTTGATGCCTGAATCAGGCGTTGTCTTCTCGTGACAACGGAGTTTATGTTGAATGAATGACTACACCTACATGAACCACATGACAAGGTAGACAACCAAATGGGATCAACATGTTTAAAGACTTAATTATTTTTTATTTTTTTATTTTTTATATTATTATTATTATTATTATTATTATTATTATTATTATTATTATTATTATCGTCGTCGTCGATGCTACAACCAAGAGGGATCATGTTTGGTTAAAGCGTTCGCTCGTCACGCCGAAGACCCGGGTTCGGTTCCCGACATGGGTACAATGTGTGAAGCCCATTTCTGGTGTCCCCCGCCGTGATATTTCTGGAATATACTGCTTAAAGTGGCGTTAAACCTCACTCACTATTATTATTATTATTATTATTATTATTATTATTATTATTATTATTATTGTTATTATTATTATTATTTGTTTTCAGGTGAAGGTCATCAAGCACTGTTCCACGGAACCGCCAAAGTAAACACGCACCACCCGATCACATGCGGATCATTTAATAAGAAAACCATCACACTGAAGCATTGATATAAACTCCAATCAAAGCAAATAAACGGACCCAACGAAGTTACATTGCCAGATGTTGCTCATTCAAAATCACTCAACACTTCAGACAACGAGAAGAAACTGCAAATTTATATTTAGATTGCCCTCGCCTAGCATAATGCTTTGCATAATACATCTACCGTAATGATATAAATGTAACACGTGAATCAGAGTGTGTCCTAATTATTGTCCTAATTTAAGTATTGTTCAATTAATTCAATGGAAAACAAACCTTCGTGTTTATAGTTCATTTTGGGTAAACCATGTTGTCCCTTGTCGTGTAGTTTGAAGCTTAGGGCAGGCCCCGGCATAGGTTTGTGTTGCTGTAGTTAAGATATTGTTGTTTTTAAGTTGGTATTGAACATAATTAGGACGAATCCCGATGTGCTCTGGATTCGGAGCGTCCTTTTGAAGGCGTATACGAGTTGGATCCCTGTGTTGTATACCGTGCTGTTGTTGTCATGTGTCCTTATGTATGTTGTCACAGATGATGTTGAATGTTGTCGAGGAATTTGTTGGATGTTCGTCTATTTTTAAATTATTTTCTCATTTGCAATTTGTATGTGATAATGTACATAAATGGAAATACATTTGCTTTCTACATGAACCTTATTGTTTCCATGATGCTACAACACTCAGTATAACTATAAGCATGAGAAGAGTGAGTGTGAGTGAGTGGGTTGGGTTTTAACGCCTCTTTTAACAGTATTCCAGTTATATCACGGCGTGTCAGCTTTACGTAAAACCCACGAGCACCGTAATGGTGCTGACAAACCTAAGAACATAATCGGGGCGAACCGGGATTGAAACCCACAATCATACGTTTCTGGCGTGCCTAAGGGACGCAACTCTGCACAGCGATTCGCGGCGCCTTAGACGACTGGGCCACCCGTGCCCCCACAGGGGTTTAGACACATGGGAGTAACAGATCTGATGGTTCTTTGTTGTTTAACGCCGCACAAGGCAATATTTCCTATATATAGCGTCGGTCTGTAAATAATCGAATCTGGATCAGACAATCCAGTGATTGCCATCATGAGCATCGATCTACGCAATTGGGATACGATGACATGCATCAACCAAGTCAGCATCCTGACCACCCGATCCCGTGAGTCGGCTCTTGGTGAGCCTGCTATACGTCACAGCACATGCAAGAACAAGTACATTATTACTGCTCAAATAACTAACACTAACAACACTTCCAACACTAGTCAGCTGTTAGTAAGCTACCACATTTCGTACTTAGTCCATAATACGACATCAAACAACTTCTGCTGCTGTGCTTCTGTGGGATTTACTACAAATGCCTCACTGGGCGGTCGGGTAGCCTAGTGGTTAAAGCGTTAGCTCGTCACGCCGAAGACCGGGTTCGATCCCCGACTTGGATACAATGTGTGAATCCCATTTCTTGTGTCCCCCGCCGTGATATTGCTGGAATATTGCTAAAAGCGGCGTAAAACCATACTCATTCACTAAAATGTCGCACCGCTACTACTGAGGCCATACCAATACGACTTTTAAAGACCACCAGTGCATGGAGCGCTGCCTTTCGACCGGTATTACGATCCCGTGGACACGTCTGGTGGGTACTTGTTGTTACCGTCTGGTATTTGGCATTTAGGGCTCGGAGTCGGTACACTGTGTCTGATTGGGGTATCCATGTTAGGCTGCGGCATGGTATCTCAGTGGGCTGGCGGTACAACACCGGCATTAGTCCGGACTAGTACAAGAAAACACACACACGTGTATGTACATCGTTATGTAAGTGCAATAGTCTTGAACGCGACGTTAAACCCTATTTCACCTCAACTCACCTACTACATGTACACTTCACCCATATATTCACATAACAATCAACAATTATGTAAGTACTACTGACGTCATGCCAATACTACTGTTTACATCACATCCACAGTAATCACTGGACAGGCGAGTTTACCAGATTTGTCCGGATACAGGTACTGTTGCCATCATCAACTACATCAACTACTTGCATTATACGCAAAGACTACTACTACTACTACTACTACTACTACTACTATTACTACTACTACTTCTTCTACTACTACTACTACTACTACTACTACCACAACCATCACTACTACTACTACTACTACTACTTCTACTACTACTACTACTACTACTACTACTACAGCTACCACCATCACTACTACTATACTATACTAATGCCTCTACTACTACCACTACTACTACTACCATCCCCACCACCCTTTGTACTAGTTCTGCTACTGTTACTACTACCACTGCTACTGTTACTACAACTACTACTACTACTACTACTACTACTACTACTACTACTAGTACTACTACTACTGCTGCTGCTGATACTTTTACAACTATCGACTGCATTAAATGTTGTAACTAGGACTTCTAATTTTATTAATTATTAAAGTATCTGTTCTTATCTAATTCATTCTAATTTTCTTACCACTCGCCGAATCCTCACGAAATTTGCTCAATATTATTTAAACCAAACGTTAACCTCTAATGTATTAGAGCTGTGTAATATGTGAATGTATGTTTAATTTTGCGTACAAAAGCAAGGCCCACTGACGTACATTAAGAATAGCTTCCTGAAATGTACATGCATGTTTTGACTGGGGCGTTGTGCCTGCTTTATCGGGCGGACGCATGTTCATTTCACATATATTGCTGTCAATTACCCGAAGTGTCAAAGTAGGTGTTTGTATCCGCGTGTGTTACACACGCCCTGGCGGAAGTACGGGTTGCAAACGTTTTGCATTCCCTGGTGTCACGGAGTGTCAATCACTATATGTAGTTATACACCAGTATTTTGCATTCCAATGAAAATAATAAGATTTGTTTATCTAACCTGGGGAGTTATTATATTCTATGATAGACTGACGTCAGGTACATATGGTCAAGATAAAGGTAGTGAGTGGTGTACGTCATGTACGTTCTTTGACATTTATTAAGGATTTATTGCCTTTACTAATGTCAGGAATAAACTATAAAAGGCCCGTTGCGAGTCATATCCAACATAAATACTATGTTCGTAATATGCCTCTGTTCAACCAGCAGTGTATGGGTACCCGGTAGTACGAGAGAGTAATGTGACTGTTAACCTACGGGCACGGGCAGCATGGGTTGAATATTCCCTAGGAGTTGAGAATAAATAATGAGCGTACACTGATCCATCGCCTAGGGTAATAATGTCTAAGCGCTTTGTGCATGCTTATGCGTGGAGTACAGCGGATAATAATTAAACCCGTAACAAGATCGGGTCAGATCATTGCACACACACACACACACACACACACACACACACACACACACACACACACACACACACACACGCACGCACACGCACACTGAGGGCTGTTTTATTTTATTTTTTAAATATACAAGCTAATCTTTTTAGTTAAAAATATTTCTGGTTTTGCAATTGTAGCTAAGAAGTATAGCTCGTCTTCATTCACAATCCCAGGTTTAGAATAGTATGTAAACAGTTTTAAGCGGAATATGTAAATCGTTTCAATATCCGTTACAAATACGTCAGCGTGAGGCGCCAAACCGATGTTTTCGCATTTAATATGAATTATGCAACAGACATTTATCAAAAATGATTCATTATTCAAGACATAGTTGTTGCATACACCGCTCTCTGAGTGAAGTCATCAAAGTACACGGTGGCAGGTGTAAGCATTGCGTGTCTCCAGAATGATTGAATGTTCTATTTAGCTGCTATCCGTGAAATCAAGGAAACATGCAGACCTAGTGTGTCATGGTTTGACATTTATGATCTTGTTAACAAACATACCACCTGCTCTCGTGGTAGCCCTGACTCGAGAAGTCAAAACCAATGCACCGTGGGGATTACAATAGGTCAGTACCAACCTAAGCTTGTCGGACTGCACCTTGGGGATCCCGTGTTACAATAGTTCCCTAGCAACCTAAGCTTGTCGGACTGCACCTTGGGGATTCCGTGTTACAATAGGTCAGTAGCAACCTATGATCGTCGGCCTGAACCTTGGGGATTCCGTGTTACAATAGTTCCCTAGCAACCTATGCTCGTCGGCCTGCACCTTGGGGATTCCGTTTTGCAATAGGTCCATAGCAACCTATGCTCGTCGGACTGCACCTTGGGGATTCCGTTTTGCAATAGTTCCCTAGCAACCTATGCTTGTCGGACTGCACCTTGGGGATTCCGTGTTACAATAGGTCAGTAGCAACCTATGCTTGTCGGACTGCACCTTGGGGATTCCGTGTTACAATAGGTCCATAAAAACCTATGCTTGTCAGACTGCACCTTGGGGATTCCGTGTTACAATAGTTCCCTAGCAACCTAAGCTTGTCGGACTGCACCGCGGGGATTCCGTGTTGCAATAGGCACTATTCCGTCTGCTTTAGTAAATATACACTTGTAAACACTTACTTTGGACAAATCTACTGTGCAAGATAACAATGATTAATCGATCAACGTATTATCTTCGATGTTTGTTTTTGCAATCCAGCTGCCCTGTCACGTGCATATTACATAACATGTTGTACATTCACCTCATCAAACCTGGATTTATAACCGTATCGGAGATAAGTAATTACCCCAGACACAAGCGAACCACTGATTGCTGTATTACATTGACACCCTCAGAGGCAGGGGTGAACGTTATTTTGCATAGTCTTTGTCAAATAACTCTTGTGGTTCTACCACTTATTATACCTGTAATAAAGTCATTAACTGAGCATCAAGTGAATGACGACAAATACACAAGAATGATGACAAGAAGGGAGTAGTAATTGTTGTATTATATGCAGTTCGCCTGAAAAAAGGGTCGTTGCTGTTGATTTTAATTGTTACAAAAATAAAACGGACACGTATTTCCTGTATCCTAAATTACATAACTGTACATACACATTTACACATGCAGATGAATTTTCATCCACTCAAATGCGAGGATTCCCTCACGCTGTCAACGAGGTCCCCCCCCCCTCCCCCAGTTTGCCCCTCGCTGGTGAGAAGGCAATTTTGTTGGGTCCCTGACGCAAATTGGCTTATGGTGATTTGGCGGGCTAATTAAAAAGGTACCGGCTAGAGGACTAAGAATTTGATTGTTGTTTCCCTTCCAGCAATAACAAGACTTTTTTGGCAGACCCTGAGGACCAAATATATTTTTTTCTCTTTTGACTGGGACAAATTAATTATTTTTAAATCTACCTAAAAAATATAAATGTAGACTTCACGAGGTTTCTGTATCTGAACAATATATCTATTCATGGATGATGGAACTCTTTCGGATGAAGACGTCGAGTAGATGACAAGTCGCTCTAATGTATAGTTGTCAACGCGTACTTTAAGGAATCAGCCATCCATTCACATGTGATTATTGAGGAGGATGACGTCTTTCGTGCTAAAAATAACACACTAGGAACAAATTTATGGTAGCTTTGGGCACAATCGGCTGTGTTCGGGAGTGCTCTGAGGGCGTTCATCTTCAGGTGAAAGTGTTACCTGTCAGTACAATCAGAACAACTCCTTCATGATTATGTTTACCTCGGAAGTACAGTTTGTGTTTATAGTTAATAGGGAAACCAGACTATGACTGTCCGTGTTTATAGGTGAGGTGACATAGGGTTTATCGTTGCGTTCAAGAATAATGCACTTATAAGCTTCCTGCATGTGTGCGTGCGTGCGTGCGTGCGTGTCTGTCTGTACCATTCCGGCCAAATGCCGGTTTTATAGTGCTATCCAATTGAGTGAGTGAGTGAATGAGTTTGGTTTAACGCCGCTTTTAGCAATATTCCAGCAATATCACGGCGGGGGACACCAGACATGGGCTTTACACATTGTACCCATGTCGGGAATAGAACCCGAGTCTTTGGCGTGACGAGCGAGCGCTTTAACCACTAGGCTACCCGACCGCCCCCTATCCCATTGAGATACCATGCCGCAGTTTAACATGTACACCTCACTCACACACACTATACTGACTCCGAGCAGACCCGCCATATGTGTAATTAAACTTCGAGATTCCGAGATAGATGGGCGATGGGGTAGTCTAGTGGTTAAAGCGTTCGCTCGTCACGAAAATACCCGGGTTCGATTCCCCACATCTAATGTTTGAAGCCATTTTCTGGTATCCACCGCCGTGATATTGCTGGAATATTGCTAAAAGCGGCGTTAAACCATACTCACTCACTCCGAGATATAACTGGAATTGCGAGTGTGGGTAGAACTACAGTAAGTGATGATCATATGAAGATACTTGTTTTCAGTGGATGGTTCGATGCTCTTGGCTGGTTTCCCTGTACCAAGTTTGATATAACACTCGTAGAAGGTCTCAATGTCGCCGGATTGAATGACGTCAAACACCCAACGTCTATATGACACAATTTATTAGTCATAATATTGGGACAAACGTGTTTTAGAAACACATGTGAATTATGATTTCGCGCTCCCTACAACATCGCAAACGTAATACATACATACACCGTTACTGATTATTTCATGGCGTCACAGGGTATCACTGACGTAAGAGGCGACTAACGGGATCGGGTGGTCAGGCTCGTTGACTTTGTTGGTGCATGTCATCGTATCTCAATTGTGGAGATCGATGTTCATGTCAATCACTGGATTATCTGCTTGTCTCGATTATTACAGGCCAAAAGTGGAGTATTGAATTGCTGACTGCGGCTTTAAACAGCAAACAAACAAAACTATGCATCCAAGAGTGGATATTTCACTGGGAACGGTACTGTCCGTATTAGTGGGGTTTCACTATATGTCCTTTAGCCAGTGTTTGGTATTCACTGCTGCAAGATTATTTTAATAAACTAATCCAATTATTTTCGTAGTTTATAAAGCATATATCGTAACCAATACCAATATGGTAATATGTTTACGTTCTCACATTATATATGATTCTGTGAAAATCTTTGTATTCTGAGAACAGTGGTTCTCTTTAGGCCAACATCGGTTTCGTGATCACTCGTCTCTTTCCGTAACCTTGTCCCGACACAGTTGAAAGTGAGTGCAGGTGTTCAGTGAAACCTTATGATCTCTGTGTCCCGAAGATGTGAGACCATGTAGTCGATGTAGTTACCGTCAACAATGCTGTCTCCGCCACGTCGGAGACGCCAGCAGGTCACATTTCTCCCTGTGCCGTGATTCGTGCGTTCAGTTAATGTAGCCATGCTGAAAGTGTGCGTGCTGTAAAAAGGGGAGACAACTGCGATTTTCCCCTTTCTCTTTCCGTTCCTTACTTGCACGGAAGTGAGTAGCACACTTTTATGGACAAACTGGCCTGGTAAGAAAAAAAAGACTTTTAAAAATTTATTTAATGAAAGATACTTCCAACTTGGTTAAAGTGGTTACAAAAAAGTGGTTAAAGTGTTCGCTTGTCACGCCGAAGACGGGTTCGATTCCCCACATGGGTACAATGTGTGAAGCCCATTGCCGGTGCCCCACGCCTTGTTATTGCTGAAATATTGCTAAAAGTGGCGTAAAACAATCCTCACTCACTCACTCTTAGTGGCTAAAGGGGGGTGTCGTCTCAGGCGGCGCAATTCGCCGTGCAGAGTTGCACCGCTTGAGCATGCTAGAAAACTATGATCTTGGGTTCGAATACCGGTTCACCCCGATTATGTTTCTCGGTTCGTCAGCACCATACCCGTGTTCGTGGGTTTCATCAAAGTAGTAAACGTCTGAGAGCGGCATCACATCGGGCTTTCCTCTAACATTAAAGAGCATTCCGTGATATAACTGGAATACTGTTCAAAGCAGCGTTTAACCTAACTCACTCAATCATTCACTTAATGGCTAAAGCGTTGGCACGTCACGTCGCTTCTCCATGTTTGCCAAGGCCCCCAGCTAGGAGTGAATTACTTAATGAGTAAAAGTAACATAAATCTACAGTAAACTACGGTTATAACGAACACGCTTATAACGAACTGTCGGATATAACGAACTACATTTTTAGTCCCGACTATTTGCTGTAGTTATGCTGTATATATGCTTATAACGAATTACGGTTATGACGAACTAAAATTAGTAGTCCCTTTGAGTTCGCTATAACCGTAGTTTACTGTATGTTATCTTACTCAAAATCATCTAGAAAAGAAATAATCTGCGGAGTGACGACACACCTATATGACGTCACTTTCGAATTATTTGATGTCATCAAACAGCGGATGACGTCATTTCTTTTTACAGTGAAAATACTAAATCGATCGAAATTGTCTACAAGTAATATTACTGTTACATATGGAACTTTAGTTAATTGATTTTTGAGTGCATTACCCAAGAGGCCATGGCATGGCGCGGTAAGTCCTGTAGAATCTGCAATGTAGAACCCGAGATAGGCGAAGTTCGGATTTGGTGACTGCACATCGTGATTTCGGGACGTCACGTCGTGATTTGATGGCGTCATATGACTCTGGACAATCTCTGACATCGATTCTCCAACATTATTGGATGGCTCCACGAAAGAGTCCTCATAATCCACTGATATCTCGTGACGTCTGATGACAAGCGTTACGTTTTTGTTTCTGAAGGTCACGGCCAAGAGATTCTGGCCAACGACGACCCGATGGCCGTACAAGCGGAAGGCGGTCATACCTGACCAGCTGAAGGTATATCGGTTGATCTGGACGGCTCTTCTTGTGGCGAATATTCTCACATTATGACGAATAATGGCAACTGATCCCAGGTACGTCTTGCGAGTCTCGTTTCGTTCAATTATTTTGGCGTTGACGAAAAGCGCTGAAAAGAAATATTCCATATTAGTCAAATGTGCCAATAGTGGATTCTGTTTTAGATCATCGTCTTAGTGATATTCCTTGTGAAGAGCACTCCCTAATCGTATAACACAAAACTGTGGAATCGCCTAGTTTTTGTTTATTTGTTTGTTTGTTGTTTAACGCCACACACAGCAATATTCCAGCTATATGGCGGCGGTCTGTAAATAATCGAGTCTTGACCAGACAATCCAGTGATTGATATAGTGAGCATTGCGATAACATGCATCAACCAAGTCAGTGAGCCTGACCACCCGATCCCGTTAGTCGCCTCTTTCGACAAGCAGGTCGCCTTTCATGGCAAGCATGAGTTGCTGAAGATCTATTCTAGGTCACTCTACTCTCTACCGATGGAGCATGTCCTGCTGGGGTGTCACAGAGTGTGATATTTTTAGTGTTCTAAGACTAGTTTTAAAAGACAATCTGTGATATATTGCCAGTTATTGTACTGTCCTTTGATGAGAGATTTGATTTAACCCAATTGAAGCCACAATATGCTCACTCACTCGTTTAATAGAAACTGAAAGATTCGTCTAGATAATTCTCATTAAACCAATATCGACAACTGTCCAGTTATCTCTTGACACATACAATAAATAATAACCCTGGCCTCATTATGTTTTGAATCCCTGGTTCGCTCCGTTCTGTCAGTACCAACGACTGCTGATCGAGTGATCGTGGGTTTCACAAAAACTGGAACATGTCTAGGGTTTGGTTTGGTTTGGTTTGTTGTTTTACGCCGCACTCAGCAATATTCCAGCTATATGACGGCGGTCTGTAAATAATGGAGTCTGGACCAGAAAATCCAGTGATTGACATCATGAACATCGATCCACATAATTGGGATCGATGACATGCATCAACCGAGTCAGCGAGCCTGACCTCCCGATCCCGTTAGTCGCCTCTTACAACAGGCATGGTCGCTTTTTACAGCAAGCATGGGTTGCTGAAGACCTAATCTACCCCGAATCTTGGGTCACATGTCTAGGAACAGGGTACAGTTATAAAAAGCGATCTTTGGTGATCGTAACTCCCATACCTCAACGAAGACAGTCGTAGCGCTAAGGTTGATTAGTACAACGACACCGTGGGCTACGCCGTTAAGAAACTGAAAAACTGTACTAAGTTGGTAAGTGAGTTCGGCACCACAACTCGCTGTGCAGAGTTGTGCCCCCTTGTTGTGCCACGATCCGACGATCATAAATTCCAATTTTAGTCAATGTTTTTAGTGGTTGGTTAATACAATACCCCATCATGTCTACATCGCTGCCACCAGTCAAAACTCCCCACATTGAATAGGTGGCCACAACCATGCTTGGAGTTGAACTCGCAACCGAATGACCGTTATGTTTACAAACAAGTGACGACTGTCGTGACGCCGAATACACTTATCGCTGCTAAATTACTTTCTTGGTTTGTCAATTTGAATTTCTATTTCATTTAAACTATCGTGTTATTGATATAGTAAGAATGTAAGGGAGAAGTTGGTTGATTTTCCGTTAGTCTGCAATCTCGAACCAATCTGATTATTAAAACAACAAAGTAAATTCATCTAGAAAACATGGTCAGTCGTAAACCTTTTCAAAATGAAATATGATGGCATTCCCAAAGACAAAAACAAAAATATCAACGTTACTACGTTTGGGGTTTGAGGGCAAATTTCAAGATTCTTGTAATGGCCGCGCCCACACTGGTGGCAGCGATGTTACCGAGAGTGTAACGAAGGTGTCACGCGCTGGGAAGGAGCTTGCATCTCAGTCAGAGAAGGGAGACCACTCACACAGGTTTTGGTGTTGAAGGAGACGGAGCACCTCTCCCTGTTGCCCGCCGACATGGAAGCAAAGCGGATAGCTGATCAACAACCCCTGCACGTCCACTATGAAGTCTGGGTCACCGTCTACAAACACAGCATCGAGGATTACAGTCGAATCGAATGTATATGGCGCTCAATATTTTTTAAATAATTTGTTTATTTTTCTAGAGCATTTACACGGTTTTGCAGGACAATATATTCACAGTAATAAAGCATGACAGCCTGACCAAAGTTTATCAAAGTAATTTCTGTTACAATTAATGACGGAGGCATATTTTGTTAACTTATAAAATTCAGTGAGCTCCTGTATGAATTGGAATGTTGGTGGATATGTATTATTTCTAAAGTTGAAAATGATTCGGTTTTTTTTTTTTGGGGGGGGGGGGGGGGGGGGGGGGGGGGGGGGGCAGTTGCCCCCTAGATTATTTTTATAGAAAACAGTTTTGAATCAAATTGGGGACAAGTGATAGTTGTACAAATATTTGCCCCCCCTCCCGTTTAAAAAAGGTAACAGCGGCCTTGCACAGTAGTTCTTCACTCGAGTTGGAATTCGAGACACGTGAGGATATAACTGAGTGTGCATTAATCACATGGTACGTTTGAATTCTACTTGTACATACAGGTCTTCATGTCTAACATATGACAGACTTCGAGATATACATTTATCGTTGCGGCGTGCGTTCAACTCCCACGGTTACTTTGACGTTATCATCAATGAACATATAGCATCCACAAAATGTCTACATGTAGTGGTCAGTTTAAATGCTGAGTGGATGAGTTAAAAGTTACCGTCGCATCGGCATTATTTCAGCCATATAGCGACGGGAACAAGTTGAGTCATGAATACAAACTTCTCTTAAAAATAAATAAATTTGTCAAATATATTTGGGTATACAATATTATTCATACAATTAAAACGGGGTGTTCTCACAGTGGGAACAACCCTAACACGGGCTACATGCCACCGGCAACTTAAATGCTTAAATAAATATATGCATTGCATGCAACTATTATAAACGTGCAAGCCAGGTTTGGTGCACCGAATTAACATGGAACCATGCCAATTTTGGCAGTGTGTGGTCTTTGGGTATATTTTACGGGCGTTTGGGTCAACCCCGGTCCCCCTCTCTGACTATTTGCTGGGCCCGGTGTGTGAGAGAGATCTGGCCTCTATTCTTCCAATAGTTACCTGGCGTTTATCAGAGCTAGTAGAATAAGGGTAGAATGCTTGAGTGTACTAACTTTCCGATATTGACACTGTTTCTCATGAAACGTCATTGGATAATATATAATAACCTACTCGAAACTCGCAATTACGAAGGGGGCACGGGTGGCCCAGTCGTCTAAGGCGCCACGATTCGTTGTGCAGAGTGCGTCCCTTGGGCACGCCAGAAAGCTAGGATTGTGGGTTCGAATCCCGGTTCGCCCCGATTATGTTTCTAGGTTTGTCAGCACCATACCCACCGGTTTCACCGAAGTGGTAAACGTCTGAGACCTGCATCACCTCGGGCTTTCCTCCCACATTAAGCTGACACGCCGCGATATTAACTGGAATACTGTTAAAAGCGGCGTTAAACCCAACTCACTCACTCACTCACTCGCAATAACGGAATGTCTTTCCCTCGTAAATGGATGCTGAAAAACCCTTGCAAAAGGACGGATAATCTGAAATATCTTGTAGCGGCATATTTCTTCCCTAGTTACAGTGAACCTAGCGGGGCCTGTTTGGGTGATGGTATTGTATACTAGGATTGACAAGAACTAGAGAATGATGTTCTTAATTCGATATTTATACATATATTCCAACTTACCTACACCATATCTCGATGCGTTTTCAAGTCTCTTTATGTGCTCCCGAAATGCTGCAAAAACATGAAGTTTTAGACATAAAAAGTGTATTTAGATGTTATAGATGGTTCTGTTGGAATAGTGACCCATTTGAATTTGAATACAACGGTATCAAATATGCATTTAAAACGTATGAATATTTTAGCTCTCTTTCAACCAAAAACATCTTTTCCATAACGGCCGAGTATTTATAATGATCGTGTTGACATAGTGACACGTTCTCAAAAGAAAAAGAGTGAATGAAGAGTTACATGAAGATTTAAAGATGATCCCTTCAATATATATGTAAGCATAATCACGTACTGGCAACGGACCGTGATCATTTACATAAATTGTTGCAAGCTCCTCCCCAGCGCGTTTCACCTTCGTTAGACTCTCGGCTGACATCGCAGCCGTCGGTGTGGAAGAGACCGTTACTAGACTCTTAATTGAGTGGGGGCGGTCGGGTAGCCTAGTGGTTAAAGTGTTCGGTCGTCACGTCGAAATTGCTGTAATATTGCTAGAAGCGGCGTGAAACCAAACTCACTCACTCACTCAATCAAGTGAGTGGGGTATGGTTTTACGCCGCTTCCAGCAATATCACGGCGGGGGACACCAGAAATGGGCTTCACACATTGCACCCATGTCGGGAATCGAACCCGGGTCTTCGACGTGACGAGCGAACGCTTTAACCACCAGGCTACCCGACCACCCCACTAGACTCTTGACGTGTGCCCTCTCACCCTAGATGTAGTCACGTTTCTTTTTTTTTATTATGTCATTGTGAATGCAATCAAAGTGAATTTTGAAAAGGTTTACGACCGACCAGATTTCCTAGATGAATTTACCTTTTTGCTTGTTTGATCAGATTGGTTCGAGATTGCAGACGAACAGAAAATCCCCAAACTGCCCCACCCCCCCCCCCCCCCCCCCCCTTACAAAATACCATTTGCATGATAGTTGAAATAAAAAAGAAATTCAAATTGACAAACAAAGAAAATAATTTAGCTGGGTGAATAATATTCGGCGTCACGGAAGTCATCACTTGTTTGCAAACATTACGGTCAGTTGGTTGCGAGCACACTCCGTCGCAGCGGTGACTCAGCATAACACCACTGCCACAGGCTAATTTGTATATCACGTGACCGGACTTTTCTCTTGTTTGTAAACAAACGCGCTTTTTCAGAAATCAGTATAGAACGGACTAATGCAAGCATTTGGGGGCGCTTTACATATTGTTTTGCATTACTACATAGATATGCTACTACAACTGCGACAGTGAGTTGCATGACAATATATATTTATGCATCAAAGTGACCGTGTCGCTAGCTCTCCGTTGGGCTTCGATGACAGAACGTGGAGCCGTACAACCAATGTAAACATAGGATAACTACGCAAAAACAAGTAGATTTTTACGTATTTGCATACTTTCTCAATGAAAGTTAACCATTCTTTGACATTTGTTTTTGAAAATGTGTAGACTTGTCAAACATGAAACGGATGAAAAGCATATGCAATATCTTGAATGGACTGTGAAAGATGTGACGAATCGTCACATGGCGCTGGCCTGTGGCAGAGGTACTATGCTAGCTGGCTGCCGGCCGCATGGAACTCTGGGTAGGAGAGTGGGTTGCGAGTTCGAAGTTGCGAGTTTAAAAGGGACATAACTCTTGCTAGAACCTCCTTTATTCCGGGGTGTTTTGTACTCTAAATCGGTCTAGATCTCGTCACCCAACAATTCAAATGTATACGAATTGCACATTATTTTAGAAATTTGATTTGGAGAAGTGTATCCCACCCCAATGACGCACAATCAGCCAGTTCACACATTGTTATCATCCGATTGTCAGCACCCGCTGTATTCCGCGGCCCAAAAAATCTAGATTTTTTGTAAATTCTACAACTAATTTTTGATGATTTTGCACACAGTTCTGCAAACTTTTAAGCTTAATTTTCGTGAATTTTTGCTAGTTTTGAACCTGATTGACTTGTGTCAGGCATGTAGCTGACAAACGTGTCCATGGCCTGTATAGTTTATTAAAGTGAATCTGTTAACATATAGACATGCACTATCGGTAAGCAATAATACAAAAGCCAGCTTCATTTCCAAAACGAAATCAGGATATCGATTTCATTTAGCCATTTCTCAAAACGTAAAATGTTTAAAAGGTGGTTGTAAATTGTTTGGGTTGTTTTTCCTTTTTTCCATGTGACACAAACACTTCAAGTAATTATGTGGAATGAATGAATTAATAAAATACAAATCTAACAACGACTTTCGTTTTAGTAACCTTTGCAACTTTTACACTACAACAGCCTTCGACTCACATGTTAAAATTATGCTTATTATTTGATGAATTTTGTACGAGGTCTGCACAAAAAGTGATCTTCTGCAAGATAGATACATTTCTGCATATACAACGGGAACTGGATATAATCACCAGTCAGCTCTTTTTACTAACGACCCGTGAAGATCCGGGGTAGAATAGGTCTTCATCAACCCATGCTTGCCGTAAAAGGCGACTATGCTTGTCGTTAGGGGCGACTAACGGGATCGGGTGGTCAGGCTCGCTGACTTTTTGATGCATGTCATCGCATCCCAATCGCATCCCAGATGCTCAAGATATCAATCACTGGATTGTCTGATCAAGACTCGATTATTTACAGATCGCCGACATATAGCTGGAATACTGCTGAGTGCGGCGTAAAATAACAAACAACAACAACAATATTACCAACATATGACAGGGGGTCTTCAATTCGTCATCGGTATCCCCACGGAGGTAAGTGGTGGAGTGAAACCCTATTTGTTATCATACCGACGTCAACATTTCATTAGGTTTGATTATTTATAACTTCAGTTCGCATATTTCCCGCCCTGATAAGAAAGCTTGCGGTTAGTTTCTGTTTCCATTGTACAGATATGATAGCAAACTGTTCAATGGTCGAATATTTATCACAATATCTTCTTGTAATAGTATCAGTACATTGTTATTCCGGGTGAGAGTAGTCCCCGACAACCGACGATTACCGTACGACTTGGCTGTTTGCATTGTATCCCCGCGGCGTGGGATGTTGCACATATTTATTACTTCCCCATGAAGAGATCGCCTGTTTAATAAACATACAGCTGTATTACACATGTGTGCTTATGTACTGCGGGAACAAGTTCCACTAAAAAACACTGAGAGCTCTCAGAACTTATTCAACGGCATTACGTGAGGAGATCACCGAGAGGGGCTTATGCACACACACTAACCCTAGCAACCCCGTTGCTAGACTGACGTCACATGGCATTGTTTTGTTTTCCACAAATAACGTCATAGAGTATTGTGACGTGATTGTAAACTCTGTGGTGCAGGGTCCCGTTCCACAATGCTATCGTAGTGTAGAGCAACTATAGTCGTAAGTTTCTGTTAAAGTATGTGAGTTACGATAACCTTAGCGCTACCATAACTTTATGGAACGGACGCATGAATTCTAAAGGTGGGCCGTTGTAAGGTATTAAATTAATATGTGTCAACGTTTTACGTGTTTGAAGTATTATTCTGTTAAACTCAGTTGGATTACGTTGTGGATCGTGTAGGGATTACGTTGTGGATCGTGTAGGTGTCTGCCTATTCATACACGACAGTGAAATTCTAAAAAAGGTATAAATGGCACGTAATAAATAAAATACTAAACTCGCTCCCGTGTAATACCAATTTTATGAAACTCGTGAATAGTTCTGGTATCTGACTCGCTTTCGCTCATCAAATACCAGAACTATTCACTCGTTTCATAAAATTGGTATTACAGGGGAGGTAATTTAGTATTCTATATTTATCATACAAAACTGATTCACACAGGACAGATCGCTTGAGTGAGATATACATGTATATATATGTACATTATAGATATCGCTGCAATGAAATGGCATCGCAATACTTTTCAGACCATTGTGACGTCTACAAACTGAAAAAGTTGGAAGAATTATTTTGGATGATAAATAGAATCTCACCCTTGTGTCTTTTGATATCAATTATATCAACATTCGACTCGTGTAGATATATTTTATATCAAAATACACTTGGGTGAGATCCTCCATTTATACTCTTATATCCTCCATTTATACTCATATTGGATAAGAAATAACCGAGTTAATAAATATCGTATGTGCACTAGTGCAAATATCACTTCACGCGCGCCAGTGTATTGTTTGCGTCGTCCGGACGGCATTGTTGACGTCATTCAGAATGACGCCACACCAGAAACGACGTCACAGCTGAAGATTGTTTGCTTTCTCAGACAGCGGTCGTGATCAGTAAGCTCGTGAAATACAAGAACTCTGACTCTTGTTTCGTAAAATCAGTATGACACACGCTTGTATAATAACCTTCATACATCAATCACTGGTTTGTCTCGATTATTTATTTGATATCCCCTCAATCTTGCAGTGAGTAGGTTAAACAAACGACAAACAAACTCAATATCCTTACAATATTATTGGATGTTGTTTAAAAGGAACAGAATTGTGACTATCCAGTGATAGCTTTCTAATCTTATAAGCTGTTTGTGTTTCGGTTGACCACTGTATATATGTGGTCGCGATTTTACCTCTTTCGTTCATTGGTGCTTCAAACTGATAGGGGAACCCCCTTTTCTTCTCTGCATTTTCATTGGCCTGAAAGACGAAGACAGTCATACAATATGCAACAAGGAAATCAATTCCGAAATTATTGTAAACAGATTTTATAGGTTTATATTTCGTATGTGTTAATGAGAGGGAGACAGTGTACAATGTTAATATTTTCGCGTAGGATGTACCGCAGAAAACAGTAAGTTGCTTTGTGATTTTTTTTTATCAAATAATTTTACTTAAATCATAATCATTTACTTTTATGCATTTGTTAGATACTACATATAAGAAAGTTTACATAAAGTATGTATGTATACTTGTTTCATTATGATATAATGTAATCATATATAAAATGTATCGGTTGGAATTCCGTTTATGAATTATTGTCCCGTGAACGTTAAATCATGGTTATATCATAGAGACGTAGAGTCAGTGAGTTTTGTTAAACGCAGTTTTGAGCAGTATTTCAGTTATTTAACGGCGCATTAGCTTGATGTGGTACAGTGGTAGGAAGACTCAAGGTGATGAAGGTCTCAGATACTTTAACCCACGATCACGGGGTGGAGGTGACAAGCCTAGATACACGGTCAGGGCGAATGTTGGATTCGACCTCATCATCATAGTATCTGTATAGCGAACTGCGACGCCTCAGGCGACTGGGCCACCCGTGCCCACAAGAGAAATGGTTATTCCAATATTGATGATTAGTCATAATCAATACAAAAAGGACGTGAAGTCAACGTGCATAGCTTAAAAGAGACATCAAGCTCTGACAATGTGGCAGTTATGGCAAATTTTGATGAAAGTAAACAAAGACGTAGCATTAAAAGATTACCCTTATCCCACAGAGACATTCACAACAGTAAACCTTGTCATTAAGAGAAAGGTCAATCCCAGGTGCACTTATGATGCTTGTTAAGCCTATTAATTGATTAATTAAGCACTTACATGTACCATAAATATGTATTTTATGGTACGATTTGACAGACACACAAATGCGTCTTGCCACATAATGATCGGAGAAAACAAAAAAATATTTTCAAAAACCCCAATCAACGTTATATTAAGATTTTTTCAACAAAACATCAAAGATTTACCCGTCCTGTTGAAGAGCAGACTGCCCCCATAAGCAGGGCGAAACACATCAGCTTGCAGACCGCCATCTTGTCAACACAGGCGTATTCGGTGTCTATTTCAGTGTTATCAACATCCTCGCTGTTGTCGATATCACAAAACTCGGTGTCGATTTCACCATTTCATTCCGAGCCTGGAGTGTCGATGAATGTGTATAGTGTATGCCGTCTACACTCTCGGGCAAAAGAAGGTATACCCTTGAAAATTAGATTTCACCAAAATATTACAAATGTTATCAAGACGTTACGAGGCTGGAAACAGTTGCTAAAACACTGCAAACTTAACGTCCAAAAACATAACTATGGTACCCGTGTCATATTTATCCCCATAGCATATAACCTGCAATCTCTTATTTGTTTCATTTTTAGCCACCGTCAGACATGGGTGTATACTTCTATTGCTCGGCACTATATGTGTAGACATTTAAAATTGAGTGAGTGTGTGGGGTTTAACGCCTCTCTGAAGAGTACAGTAAACTGCGTTTATAACGAACACGCTTATTACGAACTGACCGATAAAACGAACTTAATTTTAGTCCCGACCATCTGTTGTATACATGCTGTAAATATGCTTATAACGAACTACGGTTATTACGAACTAAAATTATTGGTCCCTTTGTGTTCGTTATAACCGTAGTTTACTGTATTTCCGTCGTCAGATCATAGTTTAATTAGGGAGAATAGTCCGAAGTTATGGATGCTGTATACATTTACCTCTTCGGTGAAATTCACGAAATCGGGCATAGAAATCGCGCAAGCATCACGTTTAAGGCGAATTCCGGATTCGAACAAATGCTCCGGTGATCCCTGGCACAGCTAAGGGACGCAACTGTGCACAGACTAATGGATGACCGTTGCTCCAATTATATCAAACCAACAGTTTACGCTCAGTTACACCCGGGCGGGTCTCTGTTGTTGTGAACACCTGACTTGTTATTCGTGATAGCTGCATCTTGGAAACGAAATAACTCTCAATGGTTACATGAAAGGTCGGTATATCGTCTCTCTTGCTGTTACTGGAACGGAAATACAGAGACTGGTAGCATATCCTCGCTGCGATGCACAAGCTTTGCTTTACGTGGAACTTCGCTTGCGCAGCGCACCTAGGACATGGCCTATGGATGTACGTGGTACACATGCGCAAACGATTGTCAGCAAGTTAGCATCAGTAATTGTTTATTGTTTCTGATTTCCATGCTCAGACAACGGCAGAAGAAGATAAAAACAATTAAGGAAAACAATCCCTTCGGTTGATAATACTTTTCATAAATATTTGCAAAAATTGATCAGGATGTGGTCGTTAACATCCTGTACTTGTGGTCAAGTGGGTATGTTATTTGCTTAAGGTATTTAAAGATGGATTACACCGACGACAAACATAACGATAGGCAGAGTTACTTCCCTCCTTCGACTATCCAAAATGCGTCTCGAATTTCTTTCATTCGTCGCCATTCACGCCCTTTTCCTAACCCTGCAAGCAACATTCGTGACCAACTCGTGTTATTTCGGGACAAGTTACGGAAAGGGGCGAGTGGTGGCGAATGGTTGCACATTTCCGTAACCATTCGTGACCAACTCGTCCCATTCCGGGACAAGCCGATTGTAGACTCGTGCCCTTCTATATTGGCGTATGAATGCAACCACTTCCAACAAGAACGATAACTCTTATTCTACCGATCATTAACATTTGTTGTCTGCAGAAGTCTGATCCAAAGGCTGCAAATGGCAGACAGAGACACATTGAACATATTGGCGATCTTTGTATATACTGTATAATAGCAAGAGTACTTTAGCTGAAGGACTTAAATCAACAATACTAATGGCTCAGAGCTATTTGACGACCTTTCACTGAAGTGTCAAAATCAAGAATGACCCAAGTGCACGGAGAAATTGCATGGCTCACGTGCATGTCTGGGTTGTACCGAAACCGTTCTTACTGTTGCTGGCATTTTTCAAAGCTGATCTTACTTCTAAAGACCGATCATGACATTTATTATTTCAGGATCGCCTTCCCTTTTTGGAAAGTATGTCATTATGTCATTTACTCGCATGGCCACCATTTCTCTCTTATTTAGAGGTGATCCGGGGTAGAATAGGTCTTCAGCGACCCATGCTTGTCGTAGAAATCGACTATGATTGTCGTAAAATGCCACTAACGGGATCGGGTGGTCAGGCTCGCTGACTTGGTTGATGCATGTCATCGTATCCCAATTGCGTGGATCGATGCTCATGATGTTAATCACTGGATTGTCTGGTCCAGACTCGATTATTTACAGACCGCCGTCATATAGCTGGCATATTGCTGAGTGTGGCGTAAACAACAGGGTGGAATGACGTCACACTAGAAATGACGTCCTAGCTGAAAATTGTTGACGTCATTCGACAATTGTGGTTTCTGAGACGGCGGTCGTGATCAGTGCATTTTGTTTTAAGCATAAAAGAATTAAGAAATAATGGGTAATAAAGAAAAAAACATTTTATTTATTTTAATTTTTTTTTTTTATTTCAATTCAGTAGACATGAATGAAGCATTGTTACATGAGATATATAAGTGTAGCAATTCATAGAATCTTAAAACATGATCAGATATGGGTATGTACATATATTGATTGACTGAGAAATTATAAGTAGGCTGATAATTCCTTCCATTTTCTGTCGAATCTGTTAATACTACTATTTTTCATTGCGATAAATGTTTCTTTTTTACACACACCTTTCAATATCTTTATGAAAAAAGGAAAGCATAATGGAGTTTTCTTAATGCTTGACTGGTGAATGTATTATTTTGCAAGTAGAATTATATGGTTGAAAAGATAGAAGTTGTTTTTGTTGTAGCAAAATACCTTATCCAGAATGGTAATATGAATATCATATGTAAGTTTCGAGTTTAGGTACATTTCAATTTCTAACAAAAAAATCCTTTACAAAAATGCATTCTACTTACACATGGTATAGGGTTTCAGATTCAGAGACACAAAAAAAGCATATATCATCATCCATTAACTTCATTTTCAATAACTTCGGGCTTTCCTCCGACATTAAGCTGACACGCCGTGATATAACTGGAATACTTTAAAAGAGGCGTTAAACCCAACTCACTCACTCACTCATTTTCAATCATTCCTTTTTGGTATACAGAGCTCTATTTATGAATCTGTACTGGAAATCTATTAGTTTAACACCATTGGTACACATTGTGCAATTAGAGAAAACACTATTCCATAAAATGCTTTGATTAAGTTCATTTTCCCATTTATCACACATCAGAGAAAAGTTAGTTGTAGCTGTGAGTTTATCATAAAATATTCTGAAATTATTACTGATTTACTGACCTCGCTCTCGCTCGGAAAATTCAAGTATTCTGACACTCGTTTAGTCAACTCAATATGACACACATGCTGGTATAATAATAACTCTATACGTGTAACTTATTGGTCCGGATAAGTACAGTCACCAATAGCACTTGCGGACACGTATTAATAACATCAGTCTGTAATCAGTGAATGTGCTTGTGCCCATGACGTGAGCTGAATGTGGTTTGATGAAGTGTTCCGAGGCACGAGATACGCATGCACATGTCTCCATGTTATTGTAAGAGACATGCCCTCAAGTGACCGATATATCAAGGGGGTGACAGGTCAGGGGTCACCATTGTATCACCAGTACAGCGCCTTGTAGAACTACTACGTGACGGTGTATACATACACCGTGCCAGCAACCATGCAGCCCCGGCCGGTAGAGGTGACCAGTGGTCAGTGACTGGTATATCAAGGTACACAACTGGTAGCATTGCAACTAGGTGTTATTCAGCCCTGCGCAGTGTACTGATGACAAGAGACCAGATGGATTGTGTCCTTGAAAGCCCATATCAGTAAATAAATTCATCATGTTGTGTTGTTGTTTTGTTTGTTTGTTTGTTGTTTAACGCCGAACTCGGCAATATTCCAGCTTTATGACGGTGGTCTGTAAATAATCGAGTCTGCACACTCCAGTGATTGACATCATGAACATCGATCTACGCAATTGGGACACGATGACATGCATCAACCAAGTCAGCGAGCCTGACCACCCGATCCCGTTAGTCGATTCTCGCGACAAGCAAGGCTTGCTGTTAACGAATTCTAACCCGGATCTCCACCGGTTCGTATTGTGTAATCATGCTGGATTACAGCATACATATATCAAAACTGCAACAAGGACATGTCGCTTAAGAGGAAAATGTCGTTCGTCATAAAACATGCGGAAGGGATAAGTATTGTTATACATGTATTTCAATCCTATGATAAAAAAAACTTGTATCAAACACTTGTGATTTTATATACAAAGGCAAAAGTTACGGTGCCCATCTTTTTAACATGTATTTATTATATTGTTATTTTTTATATAGAAAAACATGATCAAAACATGAGCTCAAAACTCATTTCAGTTTCTTCGATTAATGAAAGTGTCAGCACCATACCTTGGACTAACATTTAGTCCAAGAAATTTAGTTAAATCTTAATAATATATATCTACAAAATATAAAGTAAAATCAAATGGATACCAGAACAATGCGTAAAGGTTTGAGATGAATCTAGATTTGCCAAATCATTCTAGGCTTGAGTTGGGTTTAATTTTAATTTAGTCTATACTTTAGATCGCATATGTTTCAACAAAGTGCCTCAAGTTATTTCGTGTTTTTCTTCAATCTCATTAAAATCAGACCTTAGTAAAAAAAAGCATTTTGTTTCGCGATAGTGAGCGCTAAGATCTGATTTTAATGAGATTGTGCTTTTCTTCTACCTTAGCGGGCACGTCTACTGTTCAAAGCGAGGTTCAACTCTCACTAACTCCCCAGTAGCAGAGTATGTAAATGTACACTCCTTAAAGTCCGTCGTCATGCATATGGCGGAGATCATTGTCGGTGCAACGATAAATTAGAACACGAATATGGAAAACACTTGATTCTAAATTATCAACCAGAGGTTTTTAATCACAATAACAACCATGGTTGGAAACAGCTGATTTGATCAGCTTATATACAGACAGTGTGTAAATTTAACATTTGAATCCTCACTCTAAGTTTAGCCCGGTTGAATCTCCAGGTAACCTGTATTCAGCTCTTTACGTTGAAAACAGTATTTGTCAGCCGCGGTGGCTGAGTGGCTTTGATCGCTGACTTTGGCATACTAATGTATGTACAACTTGTCTTCTATATTCTAACTTTCTTCGACCAAAGGAGGCTGTTACATTAGGGACATCTTGGGCTAGTTTTCTTATGGTTTTAAAAATTCAATATCCACGTGCAAAAGAGTGGGTCTCAAGCCAAAAAGTACTATAATTTGTACTTTACAAAGAAAGTGTTATTATATGTTATATTTGACCACTTCTAAAAGGCATTGTGTATTCACAGTATGTTTATATCAGAACTATTACATGAGAATGGACCCGTGAAGATCCGGGGAGAATAGGTCTTCAGCAACACATGCTTGCCGTAAAAGGTGACTATGCTTGTCGTAAAAGGCGACTAACTGGATCGGTTGGTCAGGTTTGCTGACTTGGTTGATGCATGTCATCGATCCCAACTGCGTGGATCGATGCTCATGATGTCAATAACTGGATTGTCTGGTCCAAACTCGATTATTTACAGACCGCCGTCATATAGCTGGAATATTGCTGGGTGCGGCGTTAAACAAGAAACCAACCAACCAACCAACATGAGAATGTGTGATTAACATGGGTCATACTGTTTCTATGCGAAACAAATGTCCCGATCGACAGCGAGTAAAACACATTATTTCTGATGCGACTTCCATGATATCAGTATGACACACACATACAAGCCCCCCACAACATGATACTACCATCGCGTTAGATTTAACTAGCTATCGTACAGAGTGAGTGAGTGAGTGAGTTGGATTTAACGCCGCTTTTAACAGTATTCCAGTTATATCACGGCGTGTCAGCTTAATGTGGGAGGAAAGCCCGAAGTGATGCAGGTCTCAGACGTTTACCACTTTGGTGAAACCCACGAGCACGGGTATGGTGCTGACAAACCTAGAAACATAATCGGGGCGAATCGGGATTCGAACCCACAATCATAGGTTTCTGGCGTGCCCAAGGGACGCGACTCTGCACAGCGAATCGCGGCGCCTTAGACGACTGGGCCACCTGTGCCCCCCTATCGTACAGAAGAACCTGACGCTCGGCATAAAGATTAAACACGGACACAGGGGCTTGTAACGCAAAGAAATAGCAGCTACAAGATATACCCAGTGTCAGTACTATATAAAACCTTTTTTTATAGTACTGACACTGTGTGTGACCATATATCTTGTAGCTGCTATGTTTTGCGTCACAAGCACATTTGAACAAGGGCTGGTCAGTTCGGAGTCAGTCTACTATAGTCTTGAACATGACGATACCCCTTTTCACCTTACCTCACAGAAGTAACTTGTATCTTTGTCGGAAGCTCACTGTCAACGACGACAGAGGGATGACGTCACAGAAGTAACTTGTATATTTGTCGGAAGCTCACTGTCAACGATGACAGAGGGATGACGTCACAAAAACTATTGTGACGTCATTTCACATAACGTCAAAATATATTTCTGGCTTACGCCAACAGTGGTCCAAGGCGTGTGAGAGAGAGAGAGAGAGAGAGAGAGAGAGAGAGAGAGAGAGAGAGAGAGAGATTAGCGAAAAACATTTTTTTATCCTCTAGCATAAAATTATGATATAAAAATCATAGTCAACTGATTAATGTTGTCTGTCTTTTACAGTAAAGTACAGTAAAGTTAATAATATCGATCAATCTGATATTTCTATCAACGTCTGGATAACAGTTTTTAATGTGGTTAAAGAGCTATAAGGAACCAACTATTGGAAATAACAACAATAAATATGTAGCCGAGGAGATCATTTTTGAAACTGGACACACATGACATCCTGCATTGAGATTATTTATTACCACTCAAAATATTCTTTTGCAAAACATATCCAATTTTCAGTCTGATATTCCATTAAGCTCGCGATCATCTCATCATCATCAGTCTGGTCCCCTAAAGGTAATCGTGCAAAAAAAATTCCTTTAACGACACTGTTTTCGCTTTCGGCACTCAACTTTTCTATCTCCCTATGCAGAAGAGTCCATGCGGAAGTGGCTGCGACGCCAACATGACAGCACGTCATTTGTAAACAGAGCCAGTCCATCGTTCATTCAGAGTCAGGTAACCAGGAAACAGTTTCGAGCATTTTGGTTGTTTTGTGGGAGAATGTACTGACCCTTAGCCCCGCATAGTCGTCGAAGAAACTGACACTGGAAATATGTCGTTTGTGATTGAATTTGTATTTTCACTTTTCGATCAATGACAGTGGGTCAAATTTCATTTGACGATTTGTATAATTTTGTAACATCGAACGATTGAATAGAGTTAAATATTTATAGTGCATGAAGAATGTATAAATCATTGATTTTTGCTGTGTGCAAATGCCAATTCTCTTTGAAAATACCGCGAGAATAATAAAAGAATATATTTTTCAGTTACTATGTTTTGACGCATTTTTTAAGAGACAAGGGAGACAATATACCAATTTTTAAAATCCAATTTACCATATGAGACTGGAATATTTTAGGTATATTGCGGTATGCCAAGCTGAAACACCAACAACAACATTGGCAGTCAGTCGATCACTTTATGTTTACAGCATAATAACTTTTGACAAAATACATATTTAATCGAAATATGTGGTGTCATTAAGGTAAATGATTTGAAGAATGAGGTATACATGTTTTTCCCACCATAGTCTGTAATGTGCACTCTTGCTTATATAGAGGCTGGTGCAAAATCAGCTTTAGACTTTAGTAGAACATTAAGGTGTGAAACATGATTCACGGCTGTATCAGAAACCAGCAGGGGTGTCATTGACTGGGAAATTTTGGTATCAATATTAAACTCAAAAGTATCATGATATATCAGTTAACAATTAAATGGATTTTTCTATATAATTTTATGTGTTGACATAATGTATGGTCATCTTAAATGTGATCATTTCTGTGACAGTGAATGAACTTATTCAAAATCAATATTCATAAATCTGTATCAAAACAGCATCGACATTAAAAAATAATTGATATCGCAATATACATTGACGTCACTAGCAACCAGTGAAAGTTGAGAAGAGCAGTACATCTGTAAAGCAGTGACTTACCTATGTACAATTGGCCTTGTTTTTGTTGGCTTGTTTCTATCAAGCAGTTTGGGATTGTCTCACATGACTGGGTAAGTTAAGCAGTTTTGTTTGGGGAAAGATGTAAGATACCAGTCACTAGGGGGGACATAGAAGGGACATAACTTGTAACAGCCACTGGTGGCGCTACATTCGAGCCCAGAAGTTCCAGCCTAGATCGGCAAGGGCAGAGACTGGGCTTTTAGGGTCAGTTAACTCCCTTGCCTCCGGAAGATGCAAACCACCTGATAAACATCATTATTTAATTCTAAAAGTGTGGATGGTTGACTTTAGTTAGTTTTGCATACATTATATAATTAAAACATTCCTCAATACTGTTAAAAACGGTGTGACGCCCAACTCACTCACTTGCTGGTGTTCATGTATCAGACATTATATTGAAAAACTGCAGTCATTACATTAACAGTTAACAGTTATTAGTCTGAAAATGGGAAAATGAATCCAACTGTTTGATGCCATGTATCTCTGTTATATATTAATTAAGGGTTATGAATTGTATGTTGGTGGTCCTAGGATACTGTAGTAGTAGTAAATAGGAAGAAGTCAAAATGTGATTTGTCACCCACAAGGTCCATTATCTCACGGTTGGTCACATTTGTTGTCTGATTTTACATTAGGGGTGTCATGATACATCAAAATATCAATATATTGCTATTGGTAAGCACTTAAAGTCAATAAATCGATTGTTAAATCAGTTAGGAATATTATCAATTTCGATTGTATTTACCATACCCTCTTTTGTCATGAAAAATAGAAAGTGAAAGATGAAGGGGTTGGAGGGAGGAGGCACATGAAAAAATGACACTTCTATTTTTTCAAATACAAAAATTATGAATTTGTACTTTATTTGGGGACTGCTAAATTATTATTTGGGGAGGGAGGATATGGTCATGGAAAAATGTTACATGTATTTGGGAGGGCCATGACAAAATGTTACATGTTAAATATGCAAAATATGATACAGTCCTAAGGCCAATCCCACCCACCCACCCACCCACCCACCCCCCGCCCCCACCCCCTGTAATAAATGACCTGTCTATGAGAATGTTCTAGAAAAACAAGGTCCTGATGTCTCTACAAGTACATGACGTATGATATAACAAGTTTTACTCCTTCTCTCCTGTTTCAGAACTACCACACCAGGTAGTGTTCCGATATTTCAAAGGGCCCCTTCTGCTATGTTACCAAGCATGTCCCTGGACAGACAGATTGTCACGGACCAACACGCCAAGTCCATCCTGACCACCATGAACAACCTCCGCAAGGCTAACACCCTGTGTGACATCACCCTCAAGGTCATGGGCGAGTCCTTCCCCGCACACAGGATCGTACTGGCGGCCTGCAGTGATTACTTCTGTGCCATGTTTACAAATGAGGTTTGATTTGATATTTCTATGTATCAGTTTGTATTGGTGTGAAATATGGAAATTATAGAATCACACCCGATTGTTTTTTGATATATAAAATATATATCAACATAATCGATACAAATTTAAAATTTGAGGCTTGTCGGGAAGTATTTAAAAAAATTTCTTGACAAGAATTGATATATGTGATAATGTAAATCTTGAAATTAACGCGAGCGTGAATTAAATGTGAAAAATGCAAGTGGTCTTTGCTCGCATTATTAAACATCGCGTTTATATCATCTATAAGACATTTTAGATAGCAGAAATACCAACTTAGACATACACTGAAAACAAACAACTATGTATTCCACACCACTGTTTATTGAGCATCACTTGTAACAAGTATATTAACAATGTCATTCAAACACTAAATACATCCTGTGAATTGTCACTGCTGGGGTTAAGACTCAAGTTCTACTCACTTTTGTCATCACTCATCACACCTGCAAGTCCAGACAGACGCCAACCATGCAACACAGTGTCCTTTTTCTTTGCAATTGCATCCAAGGTCGTCACGAGCCAGCGAGCATGTATTGTTTTAGCGGAAGTACTCTACTCAGCGCTAATGAGTGCTATTTGGTGTGTGATTGGATTAATGTAAGGATTCTCCTGTAAACCTGACAGAGGACATTTTCTTAAGACATAAATCCATGGATCATGCTGATGCATGAGAGGAGGGGGTGTCGCATTCATATTGAGTCGCATTTTTGGCAAGGGGCCCGCGGTCGCATTCTTTTGGAGATGCATTAATTTCACGATTTACAGTATTAAAGTATCCTTGGTTTCGTATGAGATATATATTGTACAGTTCGTATGCGATATGTATTGTATACATCATATGAGATATGTTATGTTTTTTATGTATGGGATATTTATGTTATATAGGTCACATGAGATATATCTTGTACAGGTGACATGAGATACATCTTGTGTAGTCATATGAGATATATATATATATATTATAGGCCATATGAGATGTGAGTCCCTGTCTTTTTATTGTGACTGTGCTTGACCCTGACTATAATTTGTCCAAAGGACCAGCACCAATCTGTCGCTGAATTCAAAATTCGTGCAAAATTAAATTACTTTGTTTATCCCCAACATAACACCAGGCCACCGGACAACCATTCTTTTAATTTTACTGGTCCTTAGGAAAATATACTAGACTCAGACCAGCGGACCAGTGTTATGTCAAGCACTGTACGAGTGTATTTCTAAAGGTACCTGGCGAGCGAAATACATGAGTTGGAATAAGAACAATGGATTGTAATACAACCTTCATAGCTGATGAAACGACCATAGACTGTTCTCTGAAGGTGCGACCTGGCAACAAAGTTAACTGCTTTCTCCGAGTTTGATATATAAGAAATGATAAGATGCCTTTTCTGAAATAATGTTTATAATAACATTTACATGCACAAACATCACCAAGAAACATCTGCGTTCAATGAAACATTTCACTACACTCTCAGTTTGGTGAAGGTGGGGGAGACAATCTACTCGTCAAGTCATGTCATGTTGGCTGTTTGATTTCAGATTAAATTATTAACATATTTTATTGTCCAAAAAGACAAAGGGATTGGGCACAAGTGTAACACTTATTACCGCCTTCTCCACTTATTTCAGTTTTGTGAGTCAGCAGATTGTTTATCTGTAATTGGGAACATTTGTAGCATAGCGCTGGCAAAAATTATTTAGATACAGTTAACTACGGTTATAACGAACACGCTTATAATGAACTGACGGATATAACGAACTTACTTTTCTGGTCCCGATTTTTTGCTGTAGTTATGTTGTATATATGCTTATAACGAACTACGGTTATAACAAACTAAAATTAGTAGTCCCACCCGACCTGAGTACCTGAGTTACCTGTCCCAGCCCTATATAGTGATGCTTTGAACCTTCATAATGCCATGGGGGGCACGGGTGGCCCAGTCATCTAAGGTGCTGCGATTCGCTGTGCAGAGTTGCTTCCTTTGGGCACGCCAGAAACCTATGATTGTGGGTTCGAATCCCAGTTCGCCCCAATTATGTTTCTAGGTTTGTCAGAACCATACCCGTGCCCGTTGGTTTCACCGAAGTGGTAAACGTCTGAGACCTGCATCACTTCTGGCTTTCATCCCACATTAAGCTTACATGCAACGATATAACTGGAATACTTTTAAAAGCGGCGTTCAACCCAACTCACTCACTAACTCATAATGCCATGATGTTTGCACTAGTACAATACAAACAATGAGAGTCTGTATACCCTCCCTTTTCAAACATATTTCTTTGCGAGTCCTGCGATGGACAACTCACAGACTTTATATATTTACATATGTCAATAATACAGTATTGAGATGCATGCGTAGTGTGTCACAGCATCTCTGGTGAAATAAGTTGTGTCTACTGGGAGTAGATTATCTGTCTGGGAGTAGAGTAGACGTTGCAGAGTACAGTTACTAAGTGCACCTGTCTCCTCTATTCAAATGTCGCCGCGAATAGCTGCAAAATTGCTGATGCGGCGTTAAGCAATATTCACTCACTCACTCTATTCAAATGACCTGCTGATGCCAAAAATAGTCCTGTCTGCATGTGATGTTATTGATCGGTACATCAACGCTGTTTAATAACAGTGTATTGTTATTATAGAGGGGATCTCTGCAAGGATTAGTATGAAATATTGAATAATTCATATAAGACCTGTGTTGAAATGATTTGAGTTCCCTTTTTATAATTGGACCTTCATGGCAGGCCAAACACAACACACAGTGAAAGAATCAGTAGACTTAAGGGTTGGATTGTGTCCGGAGATGAATGGTGTTCTTATTTCATTCCTCTTTCAGATGTCGGAGAAGGACAAGTCTATGATAGAACTGCATGAAATATCCTCGGATGTGATGAGAGAGTTACTGGACTTTGTGTACACAGAAACAGTAGATGTCAGTGTAGAAAACGTCCAGGAACTGTTGCCAGCTGCGTGCTTGTTGCAGCTCAATGGTAGGTAACTGTTGCAGCTCAATGGTAGGCAACTGTTGCAGCTCAATGGTAGGTAACTGTTGCAGCTCAAAGGTAGGTAACTGTTGCAGCTCAATGGTAGGTAACTGTTGCAGCTCAATGGTAGATTAATGTTGTAGCTCAATGGTAGATTACTGTTGCAGCTCAATGGTAGGTAACTGTTGCAGCTCAATGGTAGATTACTGTTGCAGCTCAATGGTAGGTAACTGTTTCAGCTCAATGGTAGATTTTTGTTGTAGCTCAATGGTAGATTACTGTTGCAGCTCAATGGTAGGTAACTGTTGCAGCTCAATGGTAGGTAACTGTTGCAGCTCAAAGGTAGGTAACTGTTGCAGCTGAATGGTAGGTTACTGTTGCAGCTCAATGGTAGGTAACTGTTGCAGCTGAATGGTAGGTAACTGTTGCAGCTTAATGGTAGGTAACTGTTGCAGCTCAATGGTAGGCAACTGTTGCAGCTCAATGGTAGGCAACTGTTGCAACTCAAAGGTAGGAAACTGTTGCAGCTCAATGGTAGGTAACTGTTGCAGCTCAATTGCAGGCAACTGTTGCAACTCAGTGGAAGGTGACCTGTTATGGGATGTCCTCTGATCTTTGTTTAGCAGTAGAGAGAAGTTACATGTGATTTTAATGAGATTGTGTATGTTTTATTAGTTGATACTTCTTGTACTTTGATATTGCAAGCTGTACCAATGACTGTGTAATCACGGCACCCATATAACTATTTCTCAGAAGCAAATATTTATGACAATCGTAAAGATGTAAGGTTATATTTGACAAAAAATTATTTTCATTTCTTTGTAGGTGTGAAAGAGGCATGTTGTTCTTTCTTAGAAAATCAACTTGACTCGTCAAATTGCCTTGGAATCAAAATATTTGCTGAACAACACAGCTGCAAGGCATTATGGGAAGCTGCAGAGTCATACAGTCTCCATCATTTCGAGGAAGTGGTTGGGCAGGAAGAGTTCAAGACCCTCCCTCTTGCGGAGATGGAGAGATTAATCAAAAGTGATGAACTTCAGGTAAATCTCATGTCAATGACGCTTTGATGCGAGTGAGTAGGAGTTTACATCACTTTTTGCAATATTCCAGCAATATCACGGTGGGGGACACCACAAATGGGCTTCACACATTGTACCTATGTAGGGAATCAAACCCAGGCCTTCGGCATGATGAGTGAAAACTTTAACCACTAGGCTACGCCACTACCCCCTTTGATGAAAGAGAGAAAGAGAGGGAGGGAGGGAGAGAGCTGATGCCACCCCTATTATTCCCCAACACCTGAATTTTGTTTGGTTTGCACTCTTAAGAAACACATTATGATCTATTCAAACTTTAATTTTGCACCCACTTCAAACTTTTTGCACCTGTCCTTCATTTGTCAGGTCGGATTAATAGGGGACCCTAGATATTGTCACCATGCCCTAGAAACCAACGCTGTATACTTCGAGCAGTTGTAAAGTTTGTGTGTGTTGTACAGGTTGATTTGTTGGTTTGTTGTTTAACGCCGCATTCAGCAGTATTCCAGCTATATGTCAGCGGTCTGTAAATAATTGAGTCTGGACCAGACAATCCAGTAATTGATATCATGAACATCGATCCATGCAATTAGGATCAATGACATGCTTCAACAAAGTCAGCGAGCCTGACCACCCGATCCTGTTAGTCGCCTCCTACGACAAGCATAGTCGCCTTTTACGGCAAGAATGGGTTGCTGAAGACCTTTTCTACCCCGATCTTCACGGGTCTGTTGTACAGGTAAACAGCGAGGAGCCTGTGTTCCAGGCAGTGATTGACTGGGTCAAGTACGACCGAGAGAGCCGATGTGAGTGTCTTCCGCAACTGCTCAACTATGTCCGACTCCCGCTGCTCACTGCTCGCTACATCACGGATGTCATCGACCAAGAGGTACGCTGTTATGCTTTGTAACAATGGTAACATCAGGCAACATGCAACACTTGACCTTGTAACCATAGTAACATCAGGATACATACTCTTAACACTGGACCTTGTAGCTATGGTAACTTCAGGAAACAAGTAGCACTGGACCTTGTAACCATGGTAACATCAATATACATGTAACACTGTACCTTTTAACCAAAGTATTATTGGGATACATGTACCACTGGGCCTTTAGGCCACAGTAAGATATAGAATACGCCACTCATCACTCGATGAGAGAAACATGATATTTCACTCGACACATGAAATATCATTTTTATTATATACTTTTTGCGCAGTTTGCTTCCGGAAAATTAAACTATTTCAACTTTCATAACAAATGTAAAACTTTGAAACGTAAATTCTCCCTACCTAATACACAGGGATGGTTCACCATCCCTTGTTTTTGCGACTTAAATAGTAATTTTGTGTTTGCAAAATCTTAAAAAATATAAGCAAAAGTATACAAAAATATTTCGGGACACAATTTTTTTGGCCATACATTTCAATATGATTCAACTTTAACAAAAAACATTCTTAACAAACTAGGAGGAGCTGTTTGGAGCGAAAGAATACATGCTGGTCAAGCAGCAAAAATGGTGCTCTGAGAAACGAACAGTCTCGATTGACAAGTTAAATGAGAAATTTACAGTTTATAAAGAAACATTTTCGAGAAAATAACAAATGGCAAGAAGTGATATTAACTCCATAAATGACCATCTGTCATTATTTTGCCTTGTCAACGTGGAACATAAACAGGATGTCAACAGTTTGTGTACGGGCTAGTCACTTACGATAAAGGGAGATAATTTAAGGGGAGGTAACTCTTGTATGACAATAGTTCCGTCAAAGTGTTATGTTCACTGCAGTGAAATATCAAGTGTTATGTTCTCTGCAATGAAAATATCACTTTTCTCTACTTCAGTAAACTCATTCTTTCACATCTAAGTATAAAATGATTGGGTATATGTTGCCTTGGACCTTGTTGCCATAGTAACATCGGGTAACATATATATCAGTGGATCTTGGAGTTGTCATGGTCACAGTTACATCAGGATACACAGAACCTGTCTCAATCACTGAAACAAAATGTCAGTACTAAATTGTACACTGTAGAACCAGTCTGTTCTTTTGCTTTAGGGAAGCACTACAGTGACCCACCTGAGATCAATCTCATTAAAATCAGATCTTAGTTCTCACTATCGCGAAACAAAGATCTGAGAACATCCGATTACGGGTCACGTCACAACGACCTTTCATCCGACCAATCAAAGCGTCACTTACCAGATCATGAAAGTGACAGTCGGAATGTGTTTTTGATCATGCAACCTCGATAATATTAACACGGGGTATTCCGAATGACAGTAACAACCCGTACGACTGATTCCGTCAAAATTATTGTCTATCTCTCGCTTCCGTGGGATAAACATTTGAACGGAGGAGGCGTTGCACAGTACGTGGGAAGCATTGCCATAAATCCCAACCATATATTAGACATTGCGGAATGTTCGTTTTAACAGTTTTCAAATTTTTAATCGAGAACTGCGTCAACAAATTTTTAAAGCTTAGTCTGAAATGGAAGTCACCAGGTTGAAACAAGTGCCGTAAAGCACGAGAAGGCTGCTTTCTAATTGGCTGATGTCAACTTCTTGTTAGTCATGTCAGTGGTCTGTCAAAGTTCGCGAAAGGTCATTCTGGCGTGACCCGTAATGGGATGTCCTCAGATCTTTCTTTAGCGGCAGCGAGAACTAAGATCTGATTGTAATGAGATTGCACCAGAGATGTAAGATGTATGTTTATAGCTTTGGCTGAAAGATGTTTGGCTGAAATCTTTGAAGTGTTTGATGAGACTACTTCTTCTATACCAGAACCTTGTTAGACGGAGTCACAAGTGTAGAGATCTTCTAGATGAAGCCAAGAAATTCCACCTTAGACCCGACCTCAGACTGAAAATGGTCAGCCACAAGACCAAGCACAGAATAGGTGGGTAGCTACGCACTGCAACACACATGGAGGAGACACACATGTCACTACCTTACCATATTTTCTTGAGTATAGTGCACACTTTTTTTCCAAAAAACACAGCCGTGTTGAAGGGGGTGCGCATTATACATGCCGTAATGAGTTTTGATGTTTTTTCCACCCAATGCAAAGACATTACCATGAGCACGTAACATGGGAAATACCATGTCAACAAATCCATACTGAAGTACGCAAATTAATCATGTATTTACACTGTCTGGTTATAAAAAGGTTTCTTTTTATATTAAAAAGGTTTCTTTTTATAGCTGGACTTAACTTTGTCACTTATTTCATTAATTTTACTCAAAATTCCTTTTAACATTGTTTAAATTAATTTCTACGAAATCGTGTTTGAAACGATCGGAAGATCACACAACTGACCGTTATTTACAGCAACCACAGTCAGATTACCGCTACTGATGCCTTGAAACGACCTTTAGTTGACAGAGAATGGATACATATATATATAAATGCCATACTTTGACTAGTTAAAAGTCATACTCTTGTAGTTTGACGATTCTATGTCAACATGTAGTTCTCGCGTTCACATGTGTGGGAGCCTTGACGGTGACTGGTCAAACTGTTCCTTGTGAAAAAAATAACCGGAAATAGCAATCAGCGGCACCCAAGAGTTTCGCTTAGGGTTATTATTATTTAAATATGTTCATTAAAAGCTGCAACTAAAATAACAAGATATTGGAATATATTATTCCTGAATATTCCTGCGCATAATATTCGATTTTTTTTTTCAAAATACGGAATCTGCTAGAGGGGGGTGCGCATTATACTTGGGTGTGCGCTATACTCAAGAAAATACAATGTTAATTGTAAGTAGAGTGTCAGGCTTTTTAACAAGTCATGTTTGTTTGTTTGTTGTTTAATGCCGCTCTCAGCAATATTCCAGCTACATGCTGGGGACCTATTTTAACATGGAATCCCCATGGGGTAAAATGTGAACCCTCATGACCAAAGGGGCACTTGTATTGACGGGGGATGCTGAATTCCCTTTCCAAACTCCTTTTAAAGAGACATGACGTACATCGTTTTGAGTGAGTGAGTGAGTATGTTTTTACCCCCCTTTTAGCAATATTCCAGCAATATCACGATGGGGGACACCAGAAATGGGTTTCACACATTGTACCCATGTCCAGAATTGAACCGGGTCTACGGTGTGACAAGAGAACGCTTTAACCACAGAGTTCAAATTAAGTTCAGCATGTTCAGTGGAAACACATTTACGAGAAAAAAATTTGATAAATTTCAATAAGGATTCAGTACTAAACACATCTGTGCAGACCCAGGCATAAAAGCATGATAGAGAACTGCTTATGTTTTGATGTAATGGGACTGTTATTATGAGGTCAATACTACATCTGCCGATAATTGTATCGGCAACAAATATTTGCATGGTTCGGCCTGATGCAAGAAACCTCAGCATTTGATAATTGTGTATCATGAAAATTGCCGGAAGCATGTGACATCATCAATTGTATGATAACATCATAGCCTTCCAGTGTGATGTTATGGTAGTCTCATAACTGTGCCACTGATAGGTTTTACATTTTACAGTATTGAAAATGTTTGATGAGTAGGCATTTTAACATTTAAAACCTCCGGCTTACACCATCAAATACTTAATAACACCCCTAAATCTGAAAACACATAATGTTTATCTCGTAAAGTCGACCAAGGCCGTAGTTAACTTTTTTTGACTGGGGGGCAAATATTTGTACAAGTATCACTTGTCCCAAACTTGTATTTTCATTATTCAAATAAAACTGTTTTCTATAAAAAAAAATCCAGGGGGGCAACTGCTCCCCCTGCCCCCCCGGCTGCCTACAGCACTGACAACCCTCTTCAATACACCTACTGGTATGACACCTGTAGTGTTCTTACTATTGTCATAACAGCCCCATGTGTGTAGGTTCCTGTTTGTAACCATGGCTACTGAGCATACTGTGGGGCACCATGTCCAGGGACTCTCTGATGTTATGTAGGACATACTGTTACTTCCTTGATGTACCCGTGAAGATCCGGGGTAGAACAGGTCTTCAGCAACCCATGCTTGCCCTAAAAGGCGATTATGCTTTTTGTAAGAGGCGACTAACGGGATCGGGTGGTCAGACTGGCTGTCTGGGTTGATGCATATCATCGTATCCCAATTGCGTGGACCGATGCTCATGTTGTCAATCACTGGATTGTCTGGTCTAGACTCAAGTATTATTAACAGACCGCCGTCATATTGCTGGAATATTGCAATATTGCTGAGTGCGGCGTTAAACAACAAATAAATAAATAAATCCTTGATGTGCTGGGGGAACGTGTCACCAAGTTATCTAAGGCGCCACAATTTTCTGATGACCTATAACCATGGGGTTGAACCCTGGTTCACATCAATTATATCTATGGGTTAGTCAGCACCATACCCATGCTTGTGGGTTTCACCAAAGTGGTAAACGTCTAAGAACTACATCACTTTCAGCTTTCCTCTAACATCAGGCTGACATGCCTGAAAATGAAAATATTGTAAATGAATTAGGGAGAAATATGAATACAATGAAATTCAACTATCGGTTGTCATATACATAGAGAATCTCGGCTGAGTGTCTTTGGAGATCTGTCTGATATCTCCAGGAGATGTTGCTTCATCTCAGTCAGGTGATATCTCAGGTTTGGAAGATAAAATTAACAATACCAACAAATCATGAATCCTTCTTGAACACGCTTCCTATATCTGATGTAGTTTGTTCTCCTGACTTAGGAGGGGCGGTCGGGTAGCTGAGTGGTTAAAGCGTTCGCTCGTCATGCCGAAGACCCGGGTTCGAATCCCAACATGGGTACAATGTGTGAAGCCCATTTCTGGTGTCCCCCGCCGTGATATTGCTGGAATATTGCTAAAAGCGGCGTAAAACCACACTCACTCATTAACTTACTTACTCTAGACATAGGGAGAGCATGATCGGTTCACTGAAACATGGGAGCATTCTCTACTGGTTTCTGTTTGTTTTCCAGGAATAGGAGATGCACTGGTTGTTCTCGGAGGATTTGGATCTCAACAGAATCTAGTCAATGCCGTTGAAAAATATGACCCCCAAACCAAAGAGTGGACCAGACTGCCTGTAAGTAAACCGAAATGATTGTGTTACTAATCGGGCGTTACACAATCTGCAACTGCATTAGTTTGAATGTATTCTTGCTTTACTGACATATACTGTAAGAAGACTGGCAAGCCAGATGTAACACCGTGCATCTTCCTCAGGCAAGGGAGTTAACTGACTATAAAAGTCCAATTTCCACCCTTGCCGAAGTAGGCTGGTATTATGGACTAACGAGTCTATGCATAGTCCAATCAAATTCGCGCAACGAAATCGAAATCTGGTTTTCGTAAACTATCATGCAGATTTCGGTCGATTGCAGGATTTGAGAAGCATGTGCACTGCTGACTCGTTGTCAACAGATATAATATTTTCATGTTTTTAATCAAAGTGCTCACGTGATTTGATGCACTGCGCGATGTAAGACCCGTTTTAGCACAATATAGATCTTAGATTATTGATCAGATCGAAGTGACATGCATGCATGTATGTGTGTGGCTACTTGTACTAGTCCATTCTAGGTAGTTTTATAGTGCTGAGATACCAGCAGCATTTTAACTTGGATACCCCACTCATACACGATAATGACCAGTCAACCAATAAAATACATCTTTAAACATCTTTTGGTATGACACAGCCCGAGATCAAACCTTCTGCTCTCTGGGAAGTCGCTCCATCCCCTGCACCATCTGTATTGTCTTGTGCTTGTCATATCTATGCTCAGGTTGAGAGGGAGAAGGTTGGTCAGAGGAAAATCTTCAATAGAGTGTACAAAGATGTCACACACTGGGAAGGAGCTTGGCAGTTTGCATGTAAAGGGAAGTAACTGCATGCTCTATTGCATCATGTTGTTTTTAGTACTGCACCATTTCACTGCCGGGGTCCTGTGTTCAAGGCACGGAATAATCAAAGATTTTTTAAAACTGGAAATAAAAACGAAATGTGCAGCATACTTTGTGATGATGCAGTGGTGCATGAGAACCGAGACTGTTTTTGTTTTTTAGCAGTGCTCGATTTAAGGAACTTGACTGAACTTGCACCATGTGAGCGATGACATTAATACCAAGTTGCACCAAACAAAACCAGGTTGCACCCTGGTCCCATGAATTTGAAACATGGGCTGGTCTGCTGCCAGTGTCACATAAATTAATGACGCATTGCTGTAAAATGTAATAGGAACTGCACATAATCCTAAAGTACCCACAGTTTGATGATGTCAAGCCCTCAAAGCATGACGAATTACACGTATTACACGCATTAGTGATGCAATGTGGTAAATAAACTTCAGAGGTTTTGAGTTTTGAAAGATCGACTTTGTGTGGACAAGAAAGGGTTAGTCAGACACAAAATTGAATGTATTTTGACATGCTCTTGGTGCATGTTAGGTTGCATTTTTCAATAATAGGCTGCACTTGTGCATGTTTAATGTAGCTAAATCAAGCCCTGAATGATAATAAGTCCATTTATAATGCACCGTATTTCCTCAAGTGAAAGTTCATGGCGCTACATTACTATTACCCTGGTTCATGGATCAGTGTGCACACGATTCTCATTTTCTTCTCCCTGGGGAGAATACAATCCAAGCTGCCTCACATTACCATCTCATCCAACCTGGTACCCATTCACTGCTGGGTTAACAGTCACGTTACCATCTCATCCTACCTGGTACCCATTCACTGCTGGGTTAACAGTCACGTTACCATCTCATCCAACCTGGTACCCATTCACTGCTGGGGTAACAGTCATATTACCATCTCATCCAACCTGGTACCCATTCACTGCTGGGTTAACAGTCACATTACCATCTCATCCAACCAGGTACCCATTCACTGCTGGGTTAACAGTCACGTTACCATCTCATCCAACCAGGTACCCATTCACTGCTGGGTTAACAGTCACGTTACCATCTCATCCAACCAGGTACCCATTCACTGCTGGGTTAACAGTCACGTTACCATCTCATCCAACCAGGTACCCATTCACTGCTGGGTTAACAGTCACGTTACCATCTCATCCTACCAGGTACCCATTCACTGCTGGGTTAACAGTCATATTACCATCTCATCCTACCTGGTACCCATTCACTGCTGGGTTAACAGTCACATTACCATCTCATCCAACCAGGTACCCATTCACTGCTGGGTTAACAGTCATATAACCATCTCATCCTACCTGGTACCCATTCACTGCTGGGTTAACAGTCATATTACCATCTCATCCTACCTGGTACCCATTCACTGCTGGGTTAACAGTCACATTACCATCTCATCCAACCAGGTACCCATTCACTGCTGGGTTAACAGTCATGTTACCATCTCATCCAACCAGGTACCCATTCACTGCTGGGTTAACAGTCACGTTACCATCTCATCCAACCAGGTACCCATTCACTGCTGGGTTAACAGTCACGTTACCATCTCATCCAACCAGGTACCCATTCACTGCTGGGTTAACAGTCATATTACCATCTCATCCTACCTGGTACCCATTCACTGCTGGGTTAACAGTCATATTACCATCTCATCCTACCTGGTACCCATTCACTGCTGGGTTAACAGTCACATTACCATCTCATCCAACCAGGTACCCATTCACTGCTGGGTTAACAGTCATATTACCATCTCATCCTACCTGGTACCCATTCACTGCTGGGTTAACAGTCACGTTACCATCTCATCCTAGTAGGTACCCATTCACTGCTGGGTTAACAGTCATATTACCATCTCATCCTACCAGGTACCAATTCACTGCTGGGTTAACAGTCATATTACCATCTCATCCTACCAGGTACCCATTCACTGCTGGGTTAACAGTCACATTACCATCTCATCCTAGTAGGTACCCATTCACTGCTGGGTTAACAGTCACATTACCATCTCATCCTACCAGGTACCCATTCACTGCTGGGTTAACAGTCACATTACCATCTCATCCTACCAGGTACCCATTCACTGCTTGGAGGACAGAGCCATAATTGGAACAAAGTCACTTGCCTAAGGTGACACCACATGTCCTACATAAGCTTTAAGATACACTGAATAATCAAGGTTGTTCTTTTTTCTGTTTTTGTCTTTATCATTAATTGGATTTCTGGTTTCTTGTTTCAGTGTTTAACACGAAGAAGAAGATATGTGTCAGCTGCATCTCTGGAAGGGAAGCTGTACGTGATCGGGGGATTTGATGGTCAGTCCCGCCTCAGTATGGCCGAATGTCTGGACATGACCGAGGATAAGAATATGTGGACCATTGTATCTTCCATGAACCATCGGAGAGGCCTGGCTGGCTGCTGTGTTTACAAGGGTAAGATATCATTCATATACCGTATTCGACGTAATAAGCGCCCCGCTCTAATAAGCGCCCACGGCGATATTTGCTGATATATTGGCTAGTGAACAAGCCAAATTTGCATCCCTTCTGATTGATCAATGTACAAAGGACTTATTTATTCGCGTATAATACGCACTCGTGTGTTATATACACCCTTAATTATGGGCAATTAAATTCTGGAAAAATATATCTGTCGCATATAAACACTTCAGGCTGTCAGCATAAACCACGAAATTTATCTTTCATCTATGTTTTTTTCTACCAAAATAATATTCTAATAAGAGCCCCCTATTTCTAATTTTGAGAGCGCCCCGGGCGCTTATTACGTCGAATACGGTAATTCATATATTTTGTAACTCTACGATGAATAAGCTTTTACAAAAAATACTACATGTTAGTTTCTGAAAAATATGTACATAGGAGAAAATCGCTATCAAAAAATGAACATTTTGCTCGATTTTTGCACATTTTTCTCCCAATTTGACCGTTTATTATTTTTCTTATGACATTTTTTTCATGTCATTCGATAACACTTGTAGAGACATTTATGTGCAACATGCAGAAATCCATGGTCCACTGACAGACCGTCACGCATACGAGTGACCCCTCTCAGGTGGTCACTTGTACGTCTCACGTACACGTTACGTCCTCTACTGGTTATAGTTGAATTACCAAGATCCATTCCAGCTCTTGCTACCTTTCGCTGTCATTACGCCCTTTGGGATTCCTGGTTAGAATCGGTCCCCAGCAACCTATGCTAGTCTCAAAAAGCGACTTTATATATCAGGTGGTCGGGCTTTGTGACTTGGATGATGGCTTGTCACCGTCCCCCGATAACATGGATCATTGCTCATAGTCATAATATCAATCACTGGATTGTCTGGTCCAGGTTTGATTATTAAAAGGCCGCCTCTCTGTCCTTGTGAATATTTTTCGTGACCATTTCTGAAAAGACAAAATGCAAAAGCACTTTATGTTTTATTATAAAATGTCCATTTTTTTCATGACCTTCCCCTAATATTTGTGTATTTGTTTATGACCCTAGAGACTGTCATATGTGGGGGGACCCTCTCCTGATTCCCTCTGACCCACCAGCCCCTATAATAAATTAAAACAAACTCATTCATGGACTCAGTTTAATAGAAGAGCGGTCTACTTCAGCCTTTACAATCTCCTCATCACAGTGGGTTCCTGATGGTTATTATTAGATCTACAATTTGAAGATCAAATATTATACACAGCTGCAGACACTCTTGTTTGTAAACATGACAGTCAATCAGACCCAGGTTCAAGCCTAATGCCTTGCAGGAGGGTAGAAAGGATAATGAAGGTGTTATGAGCAGTGTCAGAGATCAAGATATCACTGTGAGGTGCTTGTTGAATTACTAGCAAAGGGAGGTAATTGGGGTTGAATGGTCAGAGTTGTTCCCCTTAGGTTCACATTTAAAAGGGTTGATATTAATTTCATAATATTGGTTGGTTATGCTTTAAGATCTCCAGCCGCATCATATCAAAAGTTGTTAAAAGGTACTTATTGTTACCCTGCCTGGCACCTGATATTAAGGGGATAAAACAAGGACTGGTCAGCTCGTAGTCAGTATAATCTGTATGAGTGGGGTTTTTATGTTGAACTGCAGCCTGGTATCTCAGTGGCTTAGTACTATAAAACCAGCATTAATTCAAACTAGAACAAGCAGCCACACACACACACATGTGCATGCACGTTGCTATGATCTTAAGTTAACTTGATGTCAAAGCCCATTGCACCTCACCTCACCACCTCATCCCTTTCCTCACAAAGTTCTGGGTTAGAAATGGTCTTCAGCAATCCATGTTTGTCGTAAGAGGCGACTTACTGGATCGAGTGGTCAGGATCGCTGTTTGACTGATGCAGGTCGTCGTATCCCAACTGCTAAGCTCGATGCCCATGATGTCAATCACTGCATTGTCTCGTCCAGACTTGATTACCTACAGACCGCTGTCATGTAGCTGGAATATTGCTGAATGCGGCGTTAACCAACCAACAAACCAAAATCATGTATTTGTGCTACGCTTATTATTACCAAGCTGTCAGCACCAGGCCCTGGCTTGTTGGTTTCATAGAAGGAGGTGAAGTTCTACGACCTGCATCACTTTGGATGTTCCTCTACAATATTGGCAATTATTTACATGCTGCTGTCATACAGCTGAAATATTTCTGAGTGGCATTAAACAAGAAACAACAAACAAAACAAGCATAGTTGTGGCAGGTAAACAAACAGAAACCTTATCTCTATCTCCCTCAGGCCACATCTATGTGTGTGGGGGGTTCGACGGCTACACGAGGCACACCAGCATGGAGAGGTACAACCCCAGCAATGATGACTGGACCATGCTGAACGGCATGACTATTGGGCGTGAGGGGGCGGGGCTCGTGGTGGCAGGGGATCACATCTACTGTATCGGGGGATACGACGGCATCAATCTCCTGGACTCGGCCGAGAGGTACAACCCTGCCACAGAGGAGTGGTCAACCATCACCAGCATGTCCATCCAGCGGTCAGGTATGTCCGTGATCAGGCCTTTTTATTTCTGCAGGGGCAGTCGGGTAGCCTAGTGGTTAAAGCGTTCGCTCGTCACGCCGAAGACCCGCGTTTCGATTCCCGACATGGGTACAATGTGTGAAGCCCATTTCTGGTGTCCCCCGGTGTGATATTGCTGGAATATTGCTAAAAGCGGCGTAAAACCATACTCACTCACTCACTTACATTCACTGTATCCTTCCCTACACCGGACCGATCTATTTTCTAGTGGACTCGAGGTGGTGGGGTAGCCTAGTGGCTAAAGTGTTGGCTCATCACGCCGAAGACCCGCGTTTGATTCCCAACATGAGTACTATGTGTGGAGCCCATTTCTGCTGTTTTCTGGTGTGATATTGCTGGAATATTGCTAAAAGCGGCGTAAACCATACTCATTCACTTACTTACTCTTGTTGGTTTTCTTAATTTACCGTGCAGAGTCGTGTCCCTTGATCATGGGTTTGAATCCCGAATTTGCCCTGATTATGTTTCTGGGTTTGTCGGCACCAGCCTGTGTTCGAGGGTTTCACCAAAGTGTTAAATGTCTGAAACCTGCATCCCTTCAGGCTTTCGTCCCGCAGCAGGCTGATATACTGTTTTATCTGAAATACTGTTCAGTGCGGCATTAAACCAAAGTCATTCTTACTGACTCTTCTATGCAAAAAGGCAGTAGTAATATTACTTATAAAAAACAGGATTTATTTGAGGTAATTGTCCAGAAAAACTGACTAAGTACATGTTGAAGCCAAAATACAGAAAAAGATGCCAAAAATATAGAACACTCACAAATGGAAGGCTGTGTGTTGCAATATACCCACCAGTCATGACAGATCAGCTATAGTCATATGACAAAATTGAGTGTACTTTAACATCTTTTGAGTTGTATAATATTCAATCAACAGATCAAGCACTAGAGCTATAACGATATAGTGAGGTCACAATACGACGTATCCCGATACTATGCATCCAATCAGTTTGTATCCCCATACAGTACCGCTTAAGTGTTAAACATACAATGCATATTATTTCAAGCGTAAATCACATTCAAATATTTCAGAAATATACATGATACAAATTTTATAAAATTCTATTCAGTATACAGTTAAAAATATAAACTTGGAGCAAATTAATCTATTCATAGACCTCTTCAGGCCATACATAACGGAAAATGCGTTGCCATGCAAACTTATTGAAAACACTGGTAAATTGTAGATTATGAGGCCTATGATTATCTCCCTTCTTTCTTTTGTATTGTGTGATGTCATTGTTCTGTGATATTATGATGTCACTCGCAGCAACGCAATTATCCGTTAAGTATCAACCTGTCCATATTTACCATGACTTCCTCTGCACTGACTCACTCCTCACCCACACAGGAGCGGGTGTGGCCGTGCTGAATGATGTCATCTATGTGTGTGGAGGTTACGACGGGACCGAGCACTTGGCCACGGTGGAGAGTTACGACCCCAGCACCAACCACTGGACGTCCCTGCATCACATGAGGATACCCCGGTGTTATGTGGGGGCATGTGTGGTCAGGGGGAAACTCACAGTTGTAGCAGGGTAAGGACTTCCACCTTTCATGGAGATTGCAGTTGTTAAGAATTGGTTCTCAGGCAGTGACTTTTGAAAATATAGTGCGGGCGGGAGGGCGGGCGGTTGCACGACATGCGCAGTACAGCAGTACACATGTAAAGGGAAGTTACTGCATGCTATTGTTGATCGCATTGTTTTTAAGTATTTGAATTTTTTAATTATTTTTTTTTAAATGGAAATAAAAAATGATCATGCGGCTTAAGGATGATGCGGGCGGTGCCTGAGAACCAAGACTATTATTTTTTTAGCCTTAACAGGGTAATGCTATTTTTACAGGGCTTTGTTATTTGTAGAAGCCTGAGGTCTTCCATTAACTGCCCGATGAAGGAGGGCAGTTGAAAAGACGGAGGGCTTCTGCAAAAGATAATGCCCTGAAAAATAGCGTTACCGCTATTATAGCTAAAATGGATGGAATTTGTTATCAAATAAAAATAAACAACACTATCAGTTAAAACATTTACTGCAATCAACACACAACGAATGTCACTGACCCACTTTTACAAATATGGAAACGTCATAGGTCAAACCAGAAGACGTCACTATTGCACTCCCTATGACGTCCCCCTAACAGTGGGTGTGATAATGGCCTGTCGTCAAGCAATCTGATGGCGTTATCAAGACCTGCTCATTTCTGATAATATGCGGGTGGTTTAATGATAATTCTATCCAATTTAGATAAAATTGAATGTTACCATCTGACCAGTTGAACTCATGTCAGGGTAAATAAATGGACTAATTTCCGAAAAATCTAAACAGGTGTTTTTATGATACTCAAACCCCAGAAATGACTAAATAATAACTTCTTCTTCTTTTTTTAAAAATCTTTATTCACATTTCAAATAACGTGTAGCATTTCATTAAATTATACATTATTCAAAAAACAATCCCTTTACATCAAACTTTCAAAACCTTTTGCAAATATAGACAATCATAAGATATGATATTGTACTAGTTTTCTTTGCTAGGATTGAAAAGTCTTTGGAAGGAAGACCAGAACTGAAAGAGAGCTGTATAATTGCAATTAACATGGTCATATTGTAGTATCTAATAACTTCACGTTGAATATGTTTCAACTTTAGCTGAAAACCCTTTCGTGATAGTTTAAACACAATAAATTTGATAAGTAATATAACTACATTGAGAGAGTTGTTATTCTTCCCCTTAAATCCAAATAAAATAGTCTCTTTACAGAAGTCAAGTCCTCCTTCCACAATTACTTTTCTTGATCTGTAAATCTTTTATATAAGTCCAAGTGGTAGTAGGGTAGCCCTGAGGTTTGTGCGTTTGCTCATCACGCCCCAAACCATGGTTTGATTCTCCCCACATTGTTGTCAGTGTGTGAATGGAATATTGGTAAATGTATTAGACCCTGTCAACCCAAAATTTAAAAACTTGGCACTCGCCATGGTGACACGAAGGTCATAATCATTATAAATTCAGTTTCATGAGTACTGAAAAAATATTCACTTTTGTAAATAGTCAACATTTAATGTTGTCAACATTTGTCACAAGAATTTTATTCAGGAAATTAATTGTTATTTCTTGACTTTATTGTATTGTTTGTTTATTTGTTTGTTTAACGCCGCACACAGCAATATTCCGGCTATGTGACGGCGGTCTGTAAATAATCGAGTCTTGACCAGACAATCCATTGATTGCTATCATGAGCATCGATCCTCACAATTGGGATACGATGACATGCATCAACCAAGTCAGCAAGCCTGACCACCCGATCCCATTAGTCACTTCATAAGACAAGCATAGTCGCCATTTATGGCAAGCAGGGGTTGATGAAGACGACACTATTGTAAATGTATTTTATTGTTACCATGGTTACAGGTATGATGGCAACACCCTTCTGAACACTGTGGAGGCATATGACCCCATGACAGACACCTGGGAGATCCTGGAGAACTGTATGCAGACTCCCAGGTGTGACGCTGGCATCGCTGTGGTCAGGATGCCCTGACCTTCACCTTGACCTTCACCTTGGGCTCTTGCTATCTCTCTGGTCAGTGTGTGGTCACACTGTTGGACTGTCGACACTCCCAAGACACTCCCAAGACCAGCACGGCATGAGGGGATGTCATTGGTACCATGGTTACAGCATTTTGGTTACCAAGGTTACGCCCATCTGGCAATGTGTTGTCATTGTAGGTAATTCTGTGAAGTGTTCTGTTTAACATGTGAAACAGTTCTATACGATGCACACATTTAACATCAATCTGTATAGGATTCATTTGAAAACATATCCTTTCTGAAAATCACAACAATTTGTATGCAAGTTTACAGTAATTACAGAGAATGTTTAAAACGTGTAAAATATCCACGATATGTGAAGCTGCTTCAAGACAACTACCTGGGACACTAATGTTCAGCTGATGCAGGCAGTTCTCCCCCTGACTGACGAGGAGTCATTAACATCAGACAAAGATGAAAAAATGTGTCGGGTCTATAAGAAGACAAATGGTTTTCTGGAAGAGATTATCAATTCAAGAGATTCTTCGTTTTCTTTATCTATTTTTCTCCTATATATTTATTGTCTTTAACTCATGTAGATAAGTGCTTTTTGTATGAAAAGAGGTATTGTCATGGTAACTAATGTACAAGAACAAATATTTGTTGGGGTGAATGTTTGAATGTGGGTATTCATGTAAAAATGTGACCAGTACATGGGGTGGCATTGAACTGTGATATCAGTAGTAAAACCATCCTCTATTGTCCAGAGTATTATATCTCAAGTCAATTATAATAAATACCCTGGACCCATTCACCACCATAGCTTCGTGTCTGAAGTCATGTCACCATCTCAATCAGTCTTATCATTAACTGTTCACAGAATTTATCTCTATCATGAGTGTACTTAAATTGGATGGCTACTTTTTCAGCATCATGTAAATTGGATCTGGGTCAAGATTAAGCTATGGCAGTGAACGGCGATTATTGGTATTATAATAGAACAGATATCCAATACCCTGGATAACCTAGGATGTCTGTCATGCAAGATTTGGGTACCTGGAATCAGGGGGTTTGAAAGGGAATCGTATGATGTGTGGGGTAGAAATTTTCACATATTTATCTTGCTGTTTCATGTTCCACTTGTGATTCTTTATGTTTGTTTATTGAAACGTTTACAACTCTCTTTGCTTTAATGTTCTCCAGACCGTAGTATAGATGGAGTATATAAATTAGCACTGATTTTGAAGGTTTCTACAAGTGCTTGGGTGGGGTCATATTATTGATGGTGATATACGGTATGTGATTATTTGAAAACACTCCAGTTTCCACATGAGGCCTAAATGTTTTGAGCTCAATCATAGCGCCACCAGTAGTTATTACAAGTTTTGTCCCTTTTTTCTATGTCCCCCCATTTGACCAATCAGATTCCACCTCTCATATCACTTGCAGTTGCTTCAAACCAAATGGCGGCACCCAGTCAAGATGATGAGATTGATATTCAAGATCTATATTCTAATAAAACAGGTCTTTCCTCACAATATGCATCAAGTTGAATAAGCAACTTGATAAGAAACATAAAATGATTTGGAAAATATCTGTTGATGTAAGAAATTCCGTCAGTCAACCGAAATCTGCATGGCAGTTGACGAACTGGATGTTGATTTCGTTACGCGATTTTGATTGGACTAAGTATGCATAGACTTGTTAGTCCAGCCAAAATATAACTCCATAATTCCAGCCTAGTTTGGCAAGGGTGGAAACTGGACGATTATAGTCAGTTAACTCACTTGCCTCGGGAAGTTGAAGATTGACTTAATCACAGCTGCAGGACTACAGAACCAGTTGAGCACACCTCCGATTTTTTTCAGGTTAAGAATATATTCAAGTAGTGTAGGCAATGGGGTCAAGATGCCAAGCCTTCTTGAACCATCCTAAGATTTTTTTATATTGTTTTGCCAAATACTGAGTTATTCATTAACTTACAAATCATGGCAGTATTAAGCTGAAGGATGTTTTCACTATGCCATTGTTACCATGGTAACATCATATAAGTATTTAAAGATGCTGAAAGGCATTGTCTTGCATTTATTGTTGAACGTGATTGTTGTTCATTGTTATCTTGTGGTTTCATTGTCAGACTTGAAGATTCTCAGTGTACATGAAATCAGTCTCATGTGATGTGATATTTTGTGTTGTGTAACTACGGCAACATACAAGCAGCTAGCACAGGATATGCCTTTTGACAAGTTTAAGCTATGGTCTCATCCCTGAAACTAATGAAAATGATGCAACGTTTATCATGTATACAAACTTTTCTCAGGTAATAATATTGATATTACAATAATAGCTTGGGCACGGGTGGCCAAGTCGTCTAAGGAACCACGATTTGCTGAGCAGAATTGCGTCCCTTGGGCAGGCCAGAAATCTGTGATTGTGGGTTTGAATCCAGGTTGGCCCCGATTATGTTTCTAGATTTGTCAGCACCATATCTGTGCTCGTGGATTTCACTGAAGTGGTAAACGTCTGAGACCTGCATCACTTCTGACTTTCCTCCCATATTAAGCTGACACGCTTTGATATACTGGTAACTGGAATACTTTTAAAAGCGGCGTTAAACCCAACTCACTCACTCACTCCATGTATAAGCAAGGTCTAAGCACAAAGGCATTATTACCCTGGTCAATGGATTCGTGTGCACAGGATATTCAGTCTGACTTCCCTGGGAGTACAGAACCCAAGCTGCCTGAGGTGCAAGAAAATTAATGGTCACATTACCATGTCATCCTTTCTGGTACCCACTCACTGCTGGGTGAACTGAGGCATACTTTGAACAAGGTCACCTGCCCAAGGTCACACCACATGTGCCACATGTCCTTCAGGGTGGGGCAGGTCCAAACTCCACCGAGGCCCTAGCAACTCTCAGGAGTCGAGCTAGTGAGGGGGTGAGTGAGTGAGTATGGTTTTACGCCGCTTTTAGCAATATTCCAGCAATATCACGGCGGGGGACACCAGAAATGGGCTTCACACATTGTACCCATGTCGGGAATCGAACCCGGGTCTTCAGCGTGGCGAGCGAACGCTTTAACCACTAGGCTACCCGACCGCCCCTCGAGCTAGCGAACACGGTCACCCATCCAAGCCCTCTCTGCAACCAACATGCTTAGATTCGCCTGATTTGTGACCCATGTGCTTTTCTTATCAGTACTACAGCATTATTTAATCTTTACAGTTGCCAACTTCATGCTGGCTTACGAAGTAGTTGTGCCACACACTTTCCATGCTTACCACATGCAAGTAAAGCTTGTTTATGTCCAAAAATAATGTTCAAGCACATATTGTGCCATTATTGTAGAAAGGCTATTGTTGGTGTTTCCTGAATTGAAATTGACAACCAATTTAAAAAATGGACTTAACCCATGCCGCTTTATGAATATTTTTGCTAACCCCAAAGAGTTCATGTTTATTTTAGTCATGGAAGAAAAATGTACTGTTTTCAATTTAGAGTTAGGGTACCAGTAGATTTAACTGCACTAAATGCAACATTTGAGACCTCACACTGCAACCCACTCAAGTTCCATGTATGAATTATAGTTACACAGGATCGTAAGCCATTACTTTGTTCAGAGATGTGACCAAAAATATAACATTGAAAAATGCATGTTTAAGTAAACATTTTGTCTTATGAATGTAATTTATATTGTATGTTTGATTACTGTACCGTTCAGTCTCAGCTGAGGGAGTGTACATGAATAATGGTTGTTCCAGTTGGTCCATCAGCTGTGAACATTTATAACAATGTCTGGTTGATGTGTTCATGATCTTTACAAATTAATACTCAAGGTCACACAATATTTATTTTTAGCTTCACAGGCCTGCCTACCCTACTGAAAACCAGCTGGAAAAGAAATAAATGAAACATAAATATATTTATTTTTATTATGGCACCAACCAGTAATATAGAATCTCTTATACAATATAAAAAGTTATACATATATTCCATGTCTTCATCACTATCAGTGATGCGAGAAGCCAGCTACAGTTTTACCGCCAGAATGATGTTCATATAAATAAATAATGATTGACATAGCTATTTATATTCATTTTTATTTTTAATAATTGAATAAATCTGTGAAACATAAAATTTAAATAGTATGGCCCATGGTTCATAAAGCCAGAGTAATTATATTTCCTGTCTTGACGATTTCCTCGCTGCGAATTGCTGCAAAATTGCTGATGCGGCGTTAAGCAATATTCACTCACTCACTCTCACTCACTTGTCGATTTCCTGGAGCAATAAAAGACCTCTTTGTATGATAAGTTAAAACATACAACAAGAACAAAGTTTGGATATAACGTTATAATCTTTGGTTTCTATTTGGGACAGGCTCATTTGTAAGGCAAGGAAAAATAAGTTTGTCCCATGAAGTTCTTATATTTGATAAGAGAAAGGCAAAAGTCTCCATCTAAATGAATATTTGGGAGTATTTTTTGTGCAACAGTCTGTGATAATATGTGTTTTATGATTGATGATGCCTGAAGTGTTCCGTGATGTAAGATATTAACAGACTTCATATTTCACTAAATTGTCTTGAGGACAAGTATAAAACCAATGATGGTAATCCTCATTGACTGCTACAATTTGAGGGCGAGAAGTCTGAACCAGTTCTAAATGCTTCCGGGGGCACAGGTGGCCCAGTCATCGAAGGCGCTGCAATTCGCTGTGCAGAGTTGCGTCCCTTGGGGATGCCAGAAACCTATGATTGTGGGTTCAAATCCTGGTTCGCCCCGATTATGTTTCTAAGTTTGTCAGCACCATACCCGTGCTCGTGGGTTTCACCGAAGTGGTAAACGTCTGAGACCTGCATCACTTCGGGCTTTCCTTCCACATTAAGCTGACATGCCGTGATATGACTGAAATAATGTTAAAAGCGGTGTTAAACCCTACTTCACTCACTCACTCTTAGTGCTTCCATTTTTCTACAAATTGAAACTGAATAAAACTGACAGTAGTATATATTGTTCTCTTGTCCATGCAGGTCTAGCTACAAACTCTGAGGACTAGTGATATGAAGTATCTACTGGTCCTCTGGACTAGTCTCAAAAAGCCTGAATTTCAAATTTTCCAATTTCTGTTTAGTATGATCTAATTCTTTGGAACAGATGCAGTTAAAGTCTCATGTTTCAGCCTATGAATGTTTGCTATGTAAGTGATTCTTTTAACATGTTGCCTTATTTTCTTCAGTAATTGTAGTGATAAATATATAGCACCCCAATAATAAATGACTGGTCCCTTAGCTATGTCATCATGACCTTGCACTTGCTGTTAAAGGTGACTGTGCTTGTCGTAAGAGGCGACTAACAGCATCGGGTGGTCAGGCTCGCTGACTTGGTTGATGCATGTCATTGATCCCAATTGCGTGGAACAATGCTCATGATATTAATCACTGGATTGTCTGGTCCAGACTTGATTATTTACAGACCGCCATCATATAGCTGGAATATTGCTAAGTTCGGCATTAAAAAACAAACAACAAACAACAAACAACCAACCATCCTTTGTATGTCATTGTTATCATAAGCTCAAGCTTCATATTCCAAATGGAGAAAAATATGAAAGGGATGATTGTCATTATTCTTCCAAAGAGATCTGCAGTGTCTTTTTTTAACACACACACACACCTGAACCCCTCATGTTTACTGACCCCTTTGTTTTTCCCCTACTCCCTTTAATTAACAGGTCTTTAAAGGGGAAGTGTACACGCAAAAATCACTTTCTTTCTTTTTCTAAACAAAACGCAATTTTAGAATTAATTAGTATCTGTGTTTGAAAATATACACTCATTTTTTTCACAGTGAAAGTAGAAAGGTCACAATAGTGTGAAAATGATATGCCGTTATGAGGCCTTCGTTTTTCGAGCTAAACAGGCCTGAGTTACCCCCCTTAGATTATGACGTAATTGGTGCCAATTCAACTGGGTCCCTGTCTATTCTCAACGCAAAAGATATCAAGTACCAGTTTGCGGTAAAACAACATGGCCTACGACGCACTCCGGCGCAGTGGTGACTCAGCATAACACTATGCTGGCTGGCATCAGTGACGCTAGAATCACACACCTGTACCTACACCACGTGAAGCGGCTCTAACAAAGCATGATGACGTCATAATGTTTATCAATTGGCACCAATGACGTCATCAAGCTCCTCACAGCGATAGTACGTTCCCGGAGCTCTCTATACTATCGCTGCCACCAGTCAAAACTTCACACTGTGTAAGGCGACTACAGCCATGCATGGAGCTAGGGCCTAATCGTGACCTATCGAACTACAGACAGGTGACCTTATGTTTACGCGAATGGCCGTGATAGAGCAGACGAAATTATACCCTATTAATTGTTTTGTTTGTTTGTCATCAGGTAATTCCATTTCTTTTAAATTGTCTGGCAGGAAGTGTGTCGAGGATAATATTCTTGCAAAACTGTGTTTTCTGTTGGATGCCGAGACAGTTTCTTTGCTGCATCACCACGAAGCTGGTTTGTGTAGAAACTGTTTCATAAAAATAAATAACTTTATGAAATTTAAGGATGGATTGCAAACCAGCGTGAAGAAATATATTTGCAGAGATAACAAAATCAAAAGGCATTCACTATTGACGGATTGTTCCACACCTGACAGCAAGCGGCAATCAATTGCATGCGAGGTTGAGGATATTTCAGGTGAGCGTTCCCGTACATGAGAAAATATGAAACTTTTTTTCATGCCCCTAACCTCCTTCTCAACAGCCCATCCGATGTTCCTTATCTTGAGTTGTTTACTGCTGTTTGTTGTCACTATCATTCTAACCGGAAATGAGTAGACTAGTCTGTTTATTAGACATAATACGTAATAATGATAATAATAATATTTATTTATTTTATTCATGGTTAAACTAAGTGCTGTTAGGAGATCTTTTGGGACCCTTAAATAGATTTTCTTGCTTTATTGCATATGTCTCATTTGATAAATCAACTTTGAAACCTCAAGCACACATTTGGAATTGTGATTCATCTGTTGCAAAGAATTTTAACTAAGCATGAGGTAGAAGCTAAAATATTTGCAAAACATATTATTGCATTGCTGGAGCTCAACATCCTCTGATGGCTAAAGCAAGACCGACTGGTATTGCTTTCATCGTCATTTACAGTGAGTGCCCTTTTATATTTTCATACATTTATGTTTTTAGAAGTGTGGAATGTTCACACATATGATATACTATTTCTGCAAGTTTATTAACATTTATAAATGGCAAATTTCTACTAGTCTTTATGATACCTTAACAATTGGGCAGTTTTGGCAAGGACTGAAGGACTTGTGTCAGTTTCTGACGCTGATGATGGGTTAACCCTTTGATTTGCATAATAACAAAGTGTACATATTTTCACATTGAAATTAGATGTAATGAAGCTTTTGAATGGTAGTCTGAAAGAGTAATCTTTAGACTCGGTTCGATTCCGGTCAAAGGCAAACACATCGAGAATACTTATTCACTGTGTGTATTCTTACTTTGTGATGTAATAATATATTCTTGTGTTAATATCCTTATTATTATTAATGTTGTATGTTTTCCAACAACAAAAATAACTTTAGTGCAAAATAAAAATGTTATTTTTTGTGTTTAAATTTTTATGTTAAAGGGACACCTTTCCTTAAATAATGATTGATATGTTTTAATATAAGAAACTTCTTAAGTAAGTTATGTCAGCTCTTCTCAAAGTGTACATTGAAGGAAGCTAGGTACATAGATGCATCTGTTTTTCATAATGTACATATTTGTACTCTGTATAAAAAATAATTACTAGTTATGTTACATTGGTGCAGTTAAAATGACCTAACACTGGATTAATAGTTATGTAATACCAATATTTGTAGTTTTGGTGTGTGTCGTGATTGATGATGTTTTACCAGAATTGTGTATTACCAGACAATTTGTAACTAGGCAGTGTCAGCTCCTACATTTAAATGATTGGCAGTACCATTTACATTCACAGAGTTTAACATTGACCTTTCCACGTGCAAAAAGAATGCCACAAGTTACACTGAAAACAAGAGAAGTTCACCTGCTTCCCATAATGAAGAATCAGATGGTATGGCCTATTTCTCCCTTTTTTCACAGATGATAGATACATACAGAGTTAGAGATACTGATACTACATTTGTACTGTATTCTACTGTAAATATGAAATTTGAAAGGAACTTTGGTTGTATAAGGAAGTAATGTGATTTAGCTGTAGATTATTTAAGAATTAGTTTTCCTTTGTCATATCTTTAAAAAACATAAATTTTCATTGGCCTAATATGTATTTTCTTATTTTTGAATATAGCATCATCTTTTTCTGTGCAAAAAGAAGCTGAACACATTTATGCAGCCTCACCGTGTACCAAAATCTGTTCTAATGGTAAATGGCCTGTGGTATATTACACATAATACTATTAGAGTAATAGAAAATACTTTGAGTAAATAATAATGTTTGTAAATGTGTTGAAATGAAATAAGCTATATTAATAAATTATTGGAAAAATGTGTTTCACATATGATTTATGCGTAATACAATATTTCCTTTGCACCTATTGTACTCATGCTTGTCCTGATGATTGCTTATCTGATATTGTTGTCTATTTCTGAACATTTAGGGACAGGACCCGTTGAAAAACCAAAGGCTGCAGTTGGTGAACACAACTATTGTTTGGATTTGCCACCAAAACAAAAGCTACCATCTACATTTTCAACTCATGGTACATACATGAAATTAAGTATCTAATAGGACCAATTCTACTTTTATGTTTTGAAGAGATAAAAATGTTATTTGATAGGAGAAAGTTAATGTCTTCTTTAATTTAAATAACTACAGAAGCCATCTACATTTATCAAAAGCGTAAACTGAAATATATATATATATTTTTAGTATTTCTATCAGATGAGTAATAGATTCTGATATATGGAAAAAATACAACAATGGTACCAGTATTTTTCGCTGTTTAGAGTCATTTGCTGAAGTTGGGAAACAGCCACAGCAGACATATTTACATGGACTAATGCAAGCAGTTGCATCTGAGGACTTGGAGCAAGTTGTGACCTTACTTTTGTCCCACCCCAGTTCAAGAAATAAAATAAACGAGAGAGTGATACAGCAGCTACAGTCAGACTGTCAAGAGCTATCATCATTATCATCTCCATCGGTTCTCAGGGAGCAATCAAGTCTGCAGAATCTTACAGATAGCCATGACTTTATAGGTCAGGTATTTCAGGAGATGAAAGAAAGGTAATCTAATTTGATGAGTGAATTTACAATATGAGGTAATATTTGGGGAAAAATGTCATGTTTTAATTGTAATAAAACTTTTATCATGATTGTTATATAGGTCAGGTATTTCAGGAGATGAAAGAAAGGTAATCTAATTTGATGAGTGAATTTACAATATGAGGTAATATTTGGGGAAAAATGTCATGTTTTAATTGTAATAAAACTTTTATCATGATTGTTATATGAGTAATATACTACTAGTTTTAATATAAGCTTGAGTACAAAAGTTACCAAAACATTGGTTGAATCCCTCAACTTTTAGCTCACATAAACTGAAATGACATGATTCTTTTTATGGTGAGATGTTTTTACCTTGTCAGCTACACTAATTTGCCTTTTCTTCATCATTTTTTAGCTTACCTGAAAGTGAAAGAACAAGTGACCTCTATTTAATGGGTTATAATGTCTTTCTTGTAGTCTTTTATATGTAGTGGTTATTTTATTTGAATACTTATGCATGTCAGGTGATAACAGTGTTATGTGAAGAGGAGCTTATTTGGTTACACTAAACTCCCTCTAGAATGAATTATGTACCTTTGACTATGTTTACCAAAAATATATGGCAAGATCACTGTGTTGTTCATTTGCTAAGTAATCCTGCTTTTATTGTACTGAAGAAACAGCCCTTATTCTGAGAACGTGGAAGGCATCAAAATATAGTTCAAATTTGCTAGTTTCATACTGTTTTACTAGGGCACCATTCTTGTTGGCTGTAATGTCCACTGTAACTGGATGTATGGATGGTGAAATTCCACTCAATAAAGTGGCTGCAATAACGTCATCATACTCCATACTGATGCGTATGCGAAACATCCATCTAACAGCATGGCATAAGATGGTGGGATGCATTCTCATAAGAGGACATTTAGAAGATCAGGTACAGTACTATAAAGCATTTGTTATTGATAGTAATGATTTTGAGGATAGAGTTGTAATTAATATATATATATATGTACATGGCATATACACATTACCAGTTTACAATGGTCATGGACACATGTCTATTTGGAAACAATATTGTTTTAAAAAAAATAAACATTTTAAATATATGTGTTAGCCCATCAGAACCTGTATTTTGTCTGATGTTTAATGCTAAAATTGATTAAGAAATTATGTCCCCCCATTTTTATAAATTTTTATACTGTCCCATTTTAATTATGTTGATAAATTAAATTTCTGTGTTAAATTGAAATATGACTTCTTTTTCAGTCATTGTATGTCTAATCCAGGCTTTCCGGTGCACATTCTATGACGTTATTTACAGAGTATGGTACTACTGAGCAACATTGGATTGTGCCAATCCCCAACTACCAAACTCCGAATGATGGCCCAGGCAGTGACTCAAACAAAGCTTAACATTGTTCGATCATTACAATGTAATCCATTGATCAAGGTAATTACTCAATGCAAAGAACACAACAAGTTAATTTATTATTTAGCACTGTTACATTGAAATATGTCTTCTATGTGTTCCATTAGTTATCATTTTAATGTTGTATGACTGAATTAATGCAGTATTTGAACATGATGAATGTGATATGATTCATTTCTTATAGATCACTGGAGACAATTTGGATGTCTATATCAGGTCATCTAAAGTAGGATCAACTAAAAATGACAACAAGGATCTTCACATGTTTGCATCAAACATCATTTTCTCCAAGTTTGCTGACATTAACTTGAGCACTTCACCACCACCTCTATCCTCTACATGCATCAACGCATCTGATGTCCTCCCGAATGAAGACACTTTGAACAAGTTATCCTCAGCTTATATTGTTCTCATTGGCAGAATACTGAAGGTTAAGAATCATATAATATATGTTATTAATATCTGGCATGCTCAGATCAGATTTACTAATATCTAAATGAATGAAACATAAAGTTTTATAGATCCTTTTGTTTAGCTGTGGATTAGGAAGTTGTTTAGGTTTGACATATTTTGTAAGGGTTTGAATTCAAATGCTTTGATGTGAGAGAAATTGTTATTGATTTCATGCCAGCTGTAACTGTTATCTGTTTCATCTGTTAGCTGTTATTCATTGTGTTTCAATCCATTATTTCAGGATATTCCAGCACTATCATGGCTCAACATCCCAACACACATTCCACACAGCCACAGTAAAACAGCATCCATGAAGACAGAGGTACATCCCATGCCACTGTTATTCAGCAATGAAGCCAAGTATGAAGAATGTGTGAAGATTCTTGATAGCTATGAGGATCAGTTGACAGAACTCTTTACAAGTGCACATGGTGATGATTACAACTTCATTTACATGTTTCATATTGCTCTTAATTGTAAATAAAATCATCTTTTCCTGAAACACTTTATTGCACTTTAGAGTAGTTTTCAATTGAATGCATCAGTACCCAACGTAAATGTAATCTGATATGAGTGTTATGACACTAATTAATGGATATTAAAAATAGATTTATTTAATTAAAAGTTGCACATATTTGTTTGTTAAAATTTGTATGTGTTTTTTTGTTTGTTTTTTGTTTAACATCGCACTCAGCAATATTTCAGCTATATGATGGTGGTCTGTAAATAATCGTGTGGCTGAAGACCTATTCTACCATGGATCTTCATGGGATTTGTGTAGTATCATAACAGTAGTCACAACAGGTTATCATTGTGGAATTAGATGAATCTACTTTTAGAAACAATAACAATTTGAAATGATTATCTAACTAATAAATATTATATTCAAATTATTTTCTCGTTTTACAGGTGACCAATCAGCGCTAAGGGAACTTCATGTTCCAGTCGGTGGGGATCAGCTCACCAGGGTAAGGCTTGAGGGTGCCAAGAGTCTCAGAGCACTTTCTCCTACACCTGCCAAAAGATTTGATGATCTTGGACCATTTGTTATTGAATGGTGGCACAACAAGCAGGACTTTTTGGAGGTATTTCATCTTTACTTGACTGGACTCGACCTTGCAACATCATTTGTTCACATTATACCAATCAAATTATCAATATTGTCACAATTTCATGTCATGTGCCTTTGTATTTCATTTATACATATTTATGAAAACGAAAATATTTAGATAGCCAACAGAAACATTTTATGAGGGCAAAGAAAAAATATATTTCCTTATGATATACTAGTAACAACTTGTATTTCACATCAATGTCAGGATTCTAATACGGAAAGTCAAGTGTTAAAACTTTTGACTGCTCGTGAGTTATGTAACAGTGCCATCACACTATGTTTATATAATACACTGACACTGTATATTTTTTTTCACAGAAGGCATACAAGGCTTTGTTCAGCCCAAGGTCAATTAGACAGCCAGGGACGCTATACTTCTACAAAGCCAAGTTTAACATGACAAATGTTAATGGAAATGTTAAGAGGAATTTTCAGTCTCATCATGACCTACTTGTTCATGTTGGAAAAGCTGTTATTGTGGAACAGGCACGTGAATACTTTGGTATCACTGATGACAACAACACAGCTTTGAAGAATATTCCTGTTGATGTTTTCAACCTGTCTTTGGAAGAGAAAACCACAGCGTCAGAGGCAGTTTTAAGAGCTTTCCTTGTCCACTATGGATACCTTGATTTAACGTTCAAGGATTCTTGTGAAAGAATGTATTTGATTTTTCATGTAAATGCTGATGGTACAGTGGTGGAAGAAAAGTCTCAGTTTGAACCTGATGAAGTCTACAGTTATTGCCAGCAACTATCCCACTGGGCTCTCCATTTAATGGAGCTTGATGACACAGCCAAAGAGGGAGACAGTGATAGACTTATCCATAATGCCAAGATGAACATTCCATTCTTTTTTGCCCATTCTTCACAGAGTAAATATTTTGTGGAGAATATTGACTTTCTCATTAAAGTCTGCTACTTGCTCTCTCCAATGATGAAAGAACTTGTCCTTGACACAGCTTTCATTAACACCAAGGGAGGAATTTCAAATTGTGTTGAGGCTGACCTAGTGCAGGAACACAGCGTAAAGAATCAGAAGGCGCTCATCAAACAACTTGGTGCCAACAAGACCAAAAACGCCATGATAACAGCAACAGGTGCAGCAAGTGCAATATTCAAAGTTTGTGACAACCTGAGGATATCTCTTGGAGTCAAACGACAGTCAACCAGACATTCCAAAAGGATTTGTATTTCTCAGATAGGGTCAATTCAAAAATCACTTAATGAATTGAGGCCATTTCATCATTGTGCAGGAAGAAAGTGTCATGGGTTTAAGGGCATTGTATCATCCCCTTTCAGAAAGTTCACAAAATCTAGTCTTTTCATCAGAGTCCAAGATATTGTGTTCAGATTGATGAAAGGTGATCATATTGACATGGATGACAGATGTAATCAGTCTGATGATACCAGTGATTCGGTTGCTGCTGCTGATGATGGCGATAGTGATGATGAACTTCCACCTGTGTAGTTGTGGCAGAGTGATATTTTGTATATACAACTTATGTTATAATTCTATTTTAGCCATAGTTTTATTAAAGGCGACTTTGCTTGTCGTATAAGGCGACTAACGGGATTGGGTGGTCAGGCTTGCTGACTTGATTGATCCTTGTCATCGATCCCAATTGTGTGGATCAATGCTCATGATGTCAATCACTGGATTGTATGGTCCAGACTCGATTACTTTACAGACCATCGTCATATAGCTGGAATATTGCTGAGTGCGGCGTTAAACAACAAACAAACAAAACATTCAGAATTTAATTCATGGAGCCAATGGACGTGTTAATTTCATGGATTTGAAGGTTAGTTGTAGTGTATTTCTTCTGTGATGCTTTATATGTATTTGTGTATTTCTAAATCTTACAGTTAGAAATAGGTTGTGCTAGGTTTATTGCTAGTCAGGTTGTGTATTGAATTCACAGTTCAGTGTATCTGGTTATGATTATTTTATATGATAAAGTATTATCATGATTGTAAAGAAGTTTCTTTAATTGATAAATAGTTATTTTTTTCTAGGCTATTATCATCTTAACCTGAACATTAACTAAGTAAAACTAAACCCTAAATAAACTCATAGTAATTCTCATACCTCATGCAGTAATTCTCATACCTCATGCCGCCCTCGAAACGATCTTCTTCCATGACACAATGATTAACGTAACGTTCACCTCGACGTCGGTATACGCGAATCCGTCCGTGGGGATTGCATAAAAGTCAACTTTTGCATGAAATGCATGCTTTTCTGTAGCAGTTGCGGTTTTGTGACTTGATTCCATATATGTACTACTATATTGAAAACCAAACTTTACTTGTTTGAAAAATACACTAAAATATTGGTGTCACAGGAACTTTTGTTGTTGAGTATATATTACTGTATCGTTCTGCAGGTTACTTACTACATGAGTAACATAGGTTTCTCGCTATTTCTCGCTATTTTAAGTTATATAATTGAATGTCCATTAGATTTAAGGCCATTGTGTATATTATAACAATGTCATTGTTCTATGTCTTTTGTGCAGTATGTCTTATTATTTATACATTGTTTCACAGCATATTTATTCCCCTCTCTCTTCTGAGAAAATAAACATCCATCAGCTCACACCTGTAGCCGTTTGTTGTGTTTACTACCCTGACAACAAGGTGCTACTACATAGTTATTCTCAAAATATTATACTGTGTATTTAGTGTGACAAAAATGTTATCAGTGGTAGAAACAAACATGTTTAGTCCACTAGTCCTTATAATGATAACGATATAGCAAAATCCTTAAAAATGGAATTTTTCTAACCGTCCTAATGATACCTCAGTGATGATACCTTAAGTATTGGGCAGTTTGGCAAGGACTACAGGACTAGTGCCAATTTCTAACGCTGGTTATACTAATCCTGGATGATAGTGATGAGTGACTTTCACCTGTGTATTTAGTGTGACAAAAATGTTATACTGATGGCTGATGATAGTTATGTGTAACTTTCACCTATGTAGATAGAGGAAAAGTTTGAAAACGTTTGCCAAAACTAGGTGTCAAAGGTATATTTAAGAAAGTGTTAACAGTGTTGCAGACTTCTATTAAATTTCCCCCAGACCACAGGACTGACAACTTGAAAATCTTACCAGTCCTTGTCAAAAGTTGTCAGTCGAAAACAGAAGATGAATTTCACTTTTTGCTTGTATGTAGTAGGTTGTTTTCTATTTAAAAAAAGTACACCCATTTCAAGCATTGGAAATATCTTCATAAATTTATCCTATTAATGGCTTCTAAAAATAATGATCTAATGTATAACTTAGCCTGTAAAAAATGCAATTGCACCAGACAAGTCACTTGAAATGTATAAAGAATTAATTATAAGTCATAAATATGTTTGTATGTAACAATGAAAGACATGTAACAAAACCTATGGCCTAACAGCAGTGAACAACCAATAGAAGAAGTGAATACTATTTTATTCATCTGAGCCTTAATGGAAAGGCTTTCTTGGAACTAGAGGATAACTGCAAATATCAATATCACATTTTATATCATAAAGTTGCCATCTTCAAGAATATGTCAATATTTCACAGAAATAATTGGAAAAATTTTAAGCTGTGATTTCAGTGTACAAATTGTACATATCTCTTGGTAGTGAGGAATTATTAATGTTAAAATGTACTCTATATTTAGGAGACATACTATGTTTTCAATGTAGAGCTAGGTTACCTGTAAATTATGGCGCTAAATTGAAGTGGAACCCAATGCGCATCTCGACATTTAAAACACAGTATGTTTATCTCCATTCTACAATAACTAAATAAAACACGAACTTGGTGTTAGCAAATATTAAAGCACAATGAGTTAAGCAGCATGAGTTAAACGTTAAAAGATGGTACTTGTTGTTACCCTGTCTGGCGCTCGGCATTAAGGGGCTAAAACAAGGACTGGTCGGCTCGGAGTCAGTATACTGTGTCTGAGTGGGGTATTCATGTTAAACTGCGGCATGGTATCTCAGTGAGCTATCACTATAAATCGGCATCAGTCCGGAGGAGTACAACGCTATCTTCCAACACTGGACCCACATTGATCCAATATCTTTGTTTGCTTGGTTCTTTTTCAGCCATACATATATTAACATGGCTATATTATTATTATTTAGGAGGTCAAAGATATATCACATTGCAATAATAATGGTGTGTAACTATATTTGAGAGTTGCAGAAATGTTGAGCACATCAGTTTTCTTCAGATTATTTACAGCATGAGCTACATTTACAACAGAAGCGACAATTAACGCAGCACATACATCCTTTTGGACTTTTGTCATTTTTTTCAAATCCAAACACATTCAACAAAAGGGTTCTCATACATGATGTTGTTTTGCAGTATTCTATGATATCCAGTTGTATGCCTGGCAGATTGGCTTTGATGTCATTGTTATCAAAATACAAAAGGGCTTCTGCTTGCTGATTTCTCCGCCCAGCTCTGCCGATTTCCTGAAGATATCTGGAAATGCATCTGGGCGGGCAACAGTGAATGACTCTTGTTATGTTCACAGGGTCAAAACCCATACCAGCACTAGATGTTGCTAATATTAGTCTAATTCTTGGGTCTGGTTTCTTTAATTCTTCTAATGTTACATCAGTAATTTCCTTGTCTTGAGTAGAATATAAACATGAATACCTGGATGCATGAATTGTTTGTTTACCAAACATTTGGGTTATGTAGCGAACTGCTTCACTCATGTATTTCATAGGCAGAAACATGAGGGTAACTGGGTACAGATCAGGATTGGCATACAATTTGTCAATTTCTGGTACATAAATGTTTTCAAATACTCCAACAACATCTCCACACTCATAAATACTATCCTTGCATATTTTGGATAAGTAGATGTTTGGGCGATCCGGCACATCCTGGATTATTGCAGGATCAACCATTCCAAGAACTGAAGGAAGTCTTGCCAGTTGTAGAACAGTCAAAGTTCCACTCAAACCAATGAACATGGCATTGGTGAATACGGCTGGCAAATTCTTCAGGGAATGATATCCTTTCCTGAATTCTTTACCCCTGTATTAGAAGATTAATTATGTTAACTTTTTATGCTGTCCCTTTATGGCAAAAGACAGAGAACACACACTCGAAAGTCAAATTAATAAAGCAGGTAAAATTAGGGTTCATGTACTAGGACAGACTCTTATTACTTTATGAGTATTTTAATTGTAACTTCATTACAATGAGAATAAATGTGTTTAAAGTACATTATTATGCATATTATATTTTGACATTAACATGTTGTTTGGTTATCTTGCTATTACTTAGAGTTGATAAATATTTAATCAAACAAATCATTGTTTCTTACCATTCTTCAACAATATGACACTCATCAATGAAGACTGCCTTGATTTCTTTCGAACAGAATTCAGTGTCTCTCAACTCATTCATCACGTTTAACAGTCCCTCTGGATGACACATGATGATGTTAAACTTTGATGTCAAGACATCAGCCATACAGCTGTCTCCATCAACAGTGTACACCTGGAAATATTTCTATAGATTAACTTAAGCAAGATTGTTATAATTTTTGGTTACAATATCTCATGTTAGGCATTGTAATAAGCTAGTTTCTCTGCAAAAACATCAAAAGGAAGAAATAAAAAAACAGAAAAGTGAGAAAAAAAATATGATTCATAAGAAGACAAATGGACACAAACATTTACAAATAGAAGTAAAATGAATATATGTATTTTGGGCATGTGAGTTTTTATGGTTTGGAGATCAAGAAGGTTAGGATATTGAAATATTGTAGGTTGTGCATGTACATCATGCTGTCATAATATCATACTGTCATGTCACTTCAAACAGACAAAATTACACAGTAAGCCACTTGTAATAAAAAACACAACCTAAAACACTCTTAACAGACGTTTTCTACAATAAATGACTGTAATGGGAAAACTCACCCCATTATACTTATGACATAATTTTTTTAAATATACCAACATAAAATTTGCTGTCTTGATATATATCACCACTACAGATAAAACATTATAAATACTAATTCATGCAACCTTACACTTTCTGTATTATCGAATTCCAAAGTCACAACACCGCTTGCCTAGCTTCATAATATTTTTAATGATAATTTACATGTTCCATCAAACGTATTGAATACTTCAGAAGTATGTGGACTTACAGTTTGTCAATATATTTTAACCAGACAATGGGAAATGTACAGGTTTTTTAACCTCAACATCACTTATTAGAACTTTTTTTAACCAATTAAATCCGATGGTTACTTCGTTGTATTTTTGTTAAATTGATTTTATTAGATATTGGTAGGGGGTTGGGGGCGGGGCCGTGGGCGGGACCGGAGGCGGAGGCAGGTTCTTCGTAGAATAATTACTTCACCAATCGCTAGTTCATTTAGCCAATATCTATCACAAAAGACATTCACAATAGACAGTCACCTTGCCCTCAACGTCAATTCGGCAAGCCGGTATGTTGAGTTTCTGCAGATGAAGAAGCTGATCATTTTGGATAATGTTCAGAGGACTGACAACGATTACAATACCGGCAAGTATGTACGGTGCTAAATGGTACAAAACACTTTTACCATAGCCAACAGGTAAATTAACAATAAGGTCTCTTTTATCTTTTGAAAAACTGGCAATTTTCTCTAATGCTTCTAGCTGTTTTGGTTTAAATTTGTCATGACTATTGCCAAAATAGAAAATACTCAAGGCGTCCATAGCAGACGAATTCGTGACAGCGTAGTAATATATTTTGTTCACAACATTGGTAAATAGAAAAAATCTACGTAAACAAAATAGTCCATGACAAGGGGTATAAATTTTATACAAATGTGGTTTCTTTTTTGTGTTTTTTGCTCGATATCCACTGTTAACATTTTTCATCGTTAATTTTTTTCAATATAGCTATTAACAAACATTGATTTCATATGACATCTCGAACCAATTTTGCATCTGACAAATGTCGATATGTTTCATGCGCAATACCACAGCAATTTCTTACGAACAATTTTACAAAATAAATCACTTGATTCGACACAAAGACACCACAAATATATATATTGAGTACATTTTGGGTTAGAGGGCAAATTTCAAGATTCCTGTAATGGCCGCGCCCACACTGGTGGCAGCGATGTTACTGAGAGTGTAACGAAGGTGTCACGCGCTGGGAAGGAGCTTGTGACGTCATATTGCAAGGGGCATAAGCCATGGTGTTTTTGTTGTGGAAATAGAACACTTGGTAAATGTGAAAAATATAAATCGTTTTAATGCGAAAAATATGTTAATTAAAGTACAAGAAAAATAGGTTCATTTCCGTGTGAACTTGCCCTTTAAAGACATGCAGTCAATAGGCTGTTACCTTTTGTCACCGAGACACTCTACCCCGATTGTGAGTTCAGAGCTATGAGTTTGGAGAAGCTGGTTTGATGTGCCAAAATTTATTCCTACCAGTTTATTGTGTACGTCATTGTAAGTTAATATATTTCTCTCAGAGCTAGTTGTACAGACCTTTTCTTGACATTAAATGTCCAGTCTTTCAGTTTGAAAAATCTTTTCAAATGGTCAGTAAAATCTTATTAGTAGTATTTGTATGTTATAGAGATTAATATAGAAGAAATTTTGGTTCACTACTCGTCATATATTTCTTGTATGGGTTGTGTATTCTCTCATGGATTTGTAATTCATGTGAATGGGAGACCACATGTTTCTCTGGTTCAGTCAGTGTATGTATACACATCATCATTAATTAAAGCACCACCCACTTTTTCAGATATGTGCTGCATTAGAAAATAACTCGTGTGACGGATTGTGGGAGACACGACGAAAGTGTAGTAAACTGACAAACAGAACAACTCCTACAACCTCAAACAAATAGTGAAGCTGACACTGGCAATCGGTACCATTTTATTGGCGTTATGCGAAGAAGTCTAAAAGTGTTCATTTCAGTAATGCTGGAAAAGTAGGTCTGTGATGAGTCCAAATTTACTACCCAGGTACCCTCCACCCTGTTACCCGACCCTACCAGGGTACCTGTTGTAGATATTTAGAGATAGGTACAAACTGTCCGATTTGGAAAAGTTTGACCGTAGCCCTGCAAAATGTGTTTAGATACATGTGTAAAACAAACTGGTCATGCACAAACTGAAGTTTACAGCATGGAGTTTTATCTTTATTCAAATATATAAAAGTAAGAAGGAATGGGTGCATTGGCAGAAAGGAATGGGAACATTACTATAACGGTAACGCTGTTTTTCAGGGCATTATCATTTGCAGAAGCCCGAGGTCTTCCATTAACTGCCCGACGAAGGAGGGCAGTTGAAAAGACCGAGGGCTTCTTCAAAAGATAATGCCCGGAAAAATAGCGTTACCGTTATTATTGCTACAATGGATGGAATGGGCGATCTTTTTCAATTTATCTTCCCTTCACTAACCCGCTAGGTGCGCTGACCCGGACGGTCCAACCTTAAACTGACGGCGCATGTGGTATGCGCGATACGAGCTCTACATGTTACTATGACGTCTATAGACAGTTAACAAGTACAACCTTCACCTCTGTCGGCAACGGTCACACTTGTGTGCGGACAGTATATCTTTTCGCCTAAACAATTATTTATTTATTGCCATGTCCGGAAATATATGTTCCTTGATATAATTATACATCAGGGATGACCACGACTGATTATATTGTATAGTTAACCACTAGATAGGCGTTCGAAGCGATGCGGTGAAATCAGCTGATCGTTCCTCCCAGGTCGCTTTGTTGACGTTTTGCAATCGGTACTGAAAGTGTTGCCCTTGATGTATGATTATGAAAATTAAGTAGATTTTGTATACGTTCCTATATCTATGTTGTAGCATCGCCGAGCAGGCCACATCATATGCATGCATTTCATTATGTTAAACTGTGAGGCGATACGTTACGCGAAATGTGAAGGTCTCATGCAACGTTGCCCGTAGGCTCAATGTTGTGAATATTGACAGCAACACATGTAAGTATTTGTCAGATATATAACTGAGAGCAATGAGAAATGTTCTCAAGAAATTGTAAGAGTAGCAGGCACTGTAAAATTACGTCATCAACTACGATACAATCTTCAAAATAAAAGAAATGGAAATCACTGAAATCTGTTTTGATATTTAAGGGTTAAATGGTGCATGTTGTATACAAGGATTTTATGTATATGAATGGTAGCCGTTTGTTGCCAAATACTACCATGATTATATTTCAATATGATCAATGAAAGATCTATATTATTTTGGCCTTTTTTTAATTTTACAAAGCAGAAAAAAACCAATTCAGACACAGGGGACCCTATAAATTAGTTAAAATACATATTCAAGAGTATTTGTACCAACTACAATTTTTATTAAATAAAACAATATATTCATACTAATTGCCAATCTCTATAATGTTGTTTGTGTATTAACAATGCAGTGTCTACATCCAGTTTGCATTGACAATAACCATATGATTGTGACACAGATAAAGCTGATTCTTAACTTCATTAGGCCTTGCTTTTTATGTTTCCTTGTTCTAAACTGATGTTTCAAATTCCAACAAACAAATTATTAATGTTTTTCTTTTTTCATTTCACACCAAAAGATATCTGCATTGCACAATGACTTTTATTATTTTTTTTAATATCTTGGCACACTTGTGCATGTGTACTAGTATTGGGACTCTGGTATTCTTTCAGGTTTGGAGATTCAATCAATTCATTGTGAAAACATTTTTAATTTCTTACATAAGTTACTTTGATCTTGATAAGATCAAACTAGATCCAAATTAATTTGAGAAGATTAAATTATGCAGTCTATACATTTCAGCCAGTCTGTCTAAAATCCGGTCCTATTTTTAGTCAATAATAAATGAATGAAAATTTAAGAAAAAATATACCTTACCTGAGTGAATCAGTCAATATGCATATTGACTGAAATGTTCAGTCAAAATACATATTGGGCCTGATTATAGACACTGACTGTAAAATATGTAAGTATAATCTGTTATATGCAAAAACAAATAACATAAATAAATCCATTTATCTACATGGAATGACTGTGGGGTTCAATTTCCATTTATTTAACTATCAGAAGATTTGATGATAAACTTTCATATTCATATTTTCATATAAAATTCATATTTGCTATATGATAATAATAACTACAAAATATACTTTAAAATACAGGTGTCTTGAAGTACTGTTGAATGAAAATCAGGATACTTAGATACAGCAGGATAGTGTGTGGGTTTGTATGGGAAATTTGTCAACATTAAAAAAAATATAATGTTACTAAAACAAGAAGATAAAACTTTGATTTAGATCTATTTATGCATCATACACATTTTGTGGGGTATTCAGTATGATTTGTTGTTTGTTGGGACACATCTCTGTAATTAACTACTATTTTAAGAGCATGAGTATCAGAATTCTGTAAGAAATGATGGATCAATGAATTAACACCTGTGATGACTCAGAGCACTTAATGGTGGGACACATGTTATAAGGGGCAGAATAATATGGGTAAATCTCTTATTTCAAAGTATGATGACTAGTATGCATATTGCAACTGAGTAACTGAGTGCTTAATAGCTGCATGGTAGATGTTCATTAGGCCTATTTCTACAAAAAATAATATAAATTTAAATATTCAGATGCAAATATAAAAAAAGTAACATTTAAAATCAGTTGTTTTATTATTTTGAACGTTATTTCTTCTTAAAATATTTGTAAAGGCACGGATGTATACTTACTATATAGATCATTGGTAAAGGCCTGTCAAAGATGTCTGTGTGCTGCAAATGTTGGCGTATCACTAATTTTATTAAATTGAAGTTCGTGGTAGTATTTGTTGAGATTTGAATGCATGAATTGCTGTAGGAAATGCCTCGCTGTTTTCTGACGTAGAAAATACCGTGACAATATACCATTTTTCATGACGTTTTCCCCGCTATATTCCAAAGTGACAATTCGTCTTGTAGTTGAAGACTCAACAAATGTTGATAATATAAACTAATAATCACTACAAAATATGTGCTAGTTAAAAATATTCAGTTGTAAACGACCGTTTTTGAACGCAGGTGCAACAGGATAACTCTTTAGCTTGGCTCCGTCTCTACATGTCAGTCGTTGTCGCAGCGCGCATTGATCCGGGAACCAGACCGGAAGCGACAGGTTGGACCGTCGCTTATATCATTTCAAAAGGAGAGTTATCGTCCTTTGGAACAAAAAGATCGCCCATTTGTTATCAAATAAAAGGAAACAACAATATCGGTTTTGAAACATTTACTGCAATCAACACGAATGTCACTGACCAACTTACAATGGAAACGTCATAGAACAAACCAGATGACGTCACTATTGAACGTGACGTCACCTATCCCTATCCTATGACGTCACCTGACAACGGGCGTGATAATGGCCCGTCGTCAAGCAATGTGAGGGCATTATCAAGTTACAGAGGCCCGCTCATTTTTGATAACATGCGGGCGGTTTGATGATAATTCTATCTATTTTAGCTATAATGACTTGTAGTGTAACCATGGAGTTTTAGATAATTTTTGTCATTAAACAATATATCACGTGATTAAAAACGGGTCCGGGTAGTCCTCTGGGTACCCGGGTCCTACTCAGTACCCATCCAACCCGTCCCAGCCCTACTGGAAAGTATCTGCACCCAGCCCACGAGAGGAATCAGACCTTCACATTGAACAATGATTATTGTCAACCTGGGAATCACCATTCTGCGATCAGTTTCTGGAGTATTTGGTTATCCCCAAAGTGTTTAATTGGGTTCAGATCAAGGTTTGTTATTAATTGGAATTGGATTTTGAATCAGGTGGTGCTTATTTAATGTATAAGATACATGTAATGTCAACTTGCACTATGGGACAACATAGATTTTTATTTAGGCGAGGTTTAGAATATAGATTCCACCAACCTTCAGTCATCATGCTTTTCCTTTAAAAAAATGAAACAAATAATGCAAATGTAGCAATGTTATCTTTCAGGGGGAAACAATATGATAATCAGTTAATTTGCACTGGCCTTATCTTAATATATATTCAGATATCATGTTTACGATTATTTTTCTGTAAAACTAATTGAGATTCATAGTCTGAATTGATGTATAAGTGAACTGATTATCTTTCATATGTAATATATTTTTGGGAAAAAACCCCGAAAAAAATCAAAATCAACTGTATATGTTTTTATATGACAGTTGGCTTGAAGTTGTATCTCGCTTATATTACAATAGTCCTAATATTCTTTTACTATTAAGTTATATATACTATTTTCTGTCTACTGTTGATATTTTCAGATAATCATGTAGACAATTTAATCTAATTTAAGATGAAGATCAATGAGGTATATGTGGAATAATCAACGAGCTGAACGTTTTTTTCAGCTAATTATAACAACAACAACAAAAAATTAAAATAAAAAAAATGTCAATCCTATAGAGAACTCCACTAATGTCAGCCTATTGTTCTGAGGAAATAATGTATCTAACTGTGATGCAATAAAAAATGGATGATGGCATACGGTTTGATCTCAGCAATGTAGTAATGTGATGTCATGTCTCTTCAACTGACCAATCAGCATTGAGAGGCAATAGGCACATGTCAGAAAGTTACTACCTTTCAGTCAGTATACTGTGTCTGTGTGGTATCCATGTTTAACGATGGTATGGTATCTCCGTGGGCTAGCACAATATAACCAACATCAATGTGGACAAGTACAAGCAGCCACACACACACACAGAGACGCACATACACACACGCCAGAAACCTATGATTGTGGGTTCTAATCCCGGTTCACCCCGATTATGTTTCTAGGTTTGTCAGCACCATACCCACCGGTGAAGTGTTAAACGTCTGAGACCTGCATCGCTTCGGGCTTTCCTCCCACATTTAGCTGACACGCCTTGATATAACTGGAATAATGTTAAAAGCGGCGTTAAACCCAACTCACTCACTCCTAAAAATAATACACATAATCCAGGAGTGTCATGAAAAAATGGACAGTTTTTAAATAATATATATTCTGCATTTTGTCATGGGCAGGGTCATGGAAATAAACGTACAAGGACAAGGAGAGGGCCATCCAAAATATGACAAGCATTAGGAGATGGTCATTATATTCTGTACATTAGTGCACCAATAAGCCCTAACCAACCCTCCCTGTAATACGTGACCAGTCCCTAAAAGTGGACTATGACCAATTTTCGGTCTTCGTTTGGATGTAACCAGTGAAGGAGACAGCGGCAGACATTATCTGTGTTTAATTTGGGTAATCAATTACTATTAACTTAATCACTTCACAAAATGTTAGCTTCAGTCACTCTATATATATCAGAAAACACTCTTTCCAGCCTACATAAACTAGTCAAAAAAATTAAAGTACTCCCAATTTTTTATATGACTCCAGTTAACCTGTCATGGCTTGTGGGCATTTTGCCACACCCAGCCTTTGAATCGTGGGTGTTCTTTCACTTGTTTTGAGTAGTATATGTTTGTTGATTGTAGAGGGAGTGATTGATGATGATGATGATGATGATGATGATGATGATGATGATGACGTGTTGATTATTGTCGTGTCATGGATTTGTCTGTATTTAAAAGTTGTGATGTAGAGATTCCTAACACTCTGCTGGTCAGATCTTTGCTACTTTTGCTACACATTTTTGTGGTAATAAATAAATTGATGGGTTATTTCGTTGGTGTGTCATGAATCTGCATGTCCTGCCAAACTGAAGAATTTAGGAAGGAGATTCCACAAGTTTTTCCCGGAATAACCTGAGTTGGTCACGAATGCATTGGGACGTCATCGTCACCAGGACGTCACAATCAATTGACATCACTAATCTCTCTTCCACTAAAATAGGGTAGAGCGAGCCGAGAGCCGTGAAGGGGTCTTTTTCAAAGATACTGGGTACCGTTTCATAAAGCAGTCGTAAATTTACACGCTCGTAGAGTTTATGCCATATTTGCGCGGAGTTATGCCATGGTCTAAGACTATTTCACAAACCTACACTAAAACTGGCGTAAACCGCAGACACCTTACACGCCTGTCAACTATGAGCTATCTCTGTTTGTGAGGTGGGAAAATTGAAAGCACGAGAGTTACCCACCGTGGCAGGAGCTCCGAGCAGACGATGAAGTGGAATAATATTGAGGACATTCGTGAAAAGAAATCGAGGAAAAGAAAATTTTCGCCAGAGAAATCGAAATTCTTACGGAATACGTCGGTTCCAATTCAGACGTTTTGTTTTACTACTTTTCATCATGCATCACGAACAACAGAAAGAAGAAAATATGGGATAAGATTCTGACAAAGTGGGTGTATTTCTATGGCATTGAACCCCAATATTCAATATGAAGTATGCTTTTTATTTTTTTAGTGATAGACCTATGCCGTTTAGAGTTATCGCGCTTGTTGTTATGCGGGCGCTTGTTGTTATGCGGAAGTAAACACATAGGGATACAAGTTGACTGTACTTGAACTAGTTTGACGCCTTCTTTGATAGTACAATATTTGAAAAGGTAATTTTTTTTGCCAGGGGTACAGATCTAATATAGATCTATTTGTGAAAAAAATAATTAAGTCCTTACCAGACAATAAGCCGGAACTATTTCTCGAAACTGATATGGCCTATTCAGAAAGCATCTTCCCGAGGCAAGAGAGTTAACTGACTTTAAAAGTCCAGTTTCCACCCTTGCCGAACTAGGCTGGAATTCCTGGGCTTGATCATAGCGCCACCAGTGGCTATTACGAGTTATGTCCTTTCTAAGTCTCTCCTATTGACCAATACGATTCAACCTCTCGTATCACTTGCATTTGCTTCAAACAAAACGGTGGCGCCCAGTCAATACAATCTGATCGATAATCAAGATCTATATTGTGATAAAACGAGCCTTACATCGCGAAGTGCATCAAATCACGTGAGCACCTTGAATAAAAACATGAAAAGATTTAGAAAATATCTGTTGACAACGAGTTAGCGGTGCACATGCTTTGCAAATCCTGCAGTCGACTGAAATCTTCATGACACTTTACGAACCGGATTTCGATTTCGGTGCGCGATTTTGATTGGACTATGCATAGACTCGTTAGTCCACACTCCGTCGCAGTGGTGACTCAGCATAACACCACTGCCACAGGCTAATTTGCATATCACGTGACCGGACTTTTCTCTTGTTTGTAAACAAACGCGCTTTTCCCGAAATCAGTATAGAACGGACTAATGCAAGTATTTGGGGGCGCTTTACATATTGTTTTGCATAACTATATAGATATGCTACTACAACTGCGACAGTGAGTTGCATGACAATATATATTTATGCATCAAAGTGACCGTGTCGCTAGCTCTCCGTTGGGCTTCGATGACAGCACGTGGAGCCGTACAACCAATGTAAACATAGGATAACTACGCAAAAACAAGTAGATTTTTACGTATTTGCATACTTTTTCAATGAAAGTTAACCATTCTTTGACATTTGTTTATGAAAATGTGTAGACTTGTCAAACATGAAACGGATGAAAAGCATATGCAATATCTTGAATGGACTGTGAAAGATGTGACGAATCGTCACATGGCGCTGGCCTGTGGCAGAGGTACTATGCTAGCTCGCTGCCGGCCGCATGGAACTCTGGGTAGGAGAGTGTCGTTAGTCCAGCCAAAATGTAACTCCATAATACCAGCCTAGTTCGGCAAGGGTGGAAGCTGAACTTTTATAGTCAGTTAACTCATTTGCCGCGGGAAGATGTTCAGAAAGGTACCTGGGGCACATGTCTACAGTAGCCTTTGCCACAGAGGTCAGAGGGGCACCTCATACTCTGGTGTCCTCAGCCATGATAGTGCTTGAATATTGCTTGTTTGTTTGTTGTTTAACGCCACACTCAGCAATATTCCAGCTACTTGTCGTCGGTCTGTAAATTATCGAGTCTGGATCAATCCAGTGACTGACATCACGAGCATCGATCTACGCAATTGGGAAACGATGACATGTATCAACCAAGTCAGCGAGCCTGACCACCCGATCCTGTTAGTCGCCTCTTACGGCAAGCATGTCGCCTTTTACAGCATGCATGGGTTGCTGACCTATTCTACCCTGGGTCTTCAGGTGTGGAATATTGCTAAACGCGGCGTAAAACAATACAAGTTACTATACCACAATGATCATTGTTGAGTAAGTTAGTGTAAGTTCGGGTTGTATATCACACATAACAAATTGACATCAGTTAAAATAGAAGATACATGAAGATATTTAGAAAGATGCTGTTTATTACAATATAGATTAATTTAATCTACAGTATTCAAGAGATGTACTGAAGAAATCTCATCATTTTGCTGACAAAATTGCCATATACATGTTTGACTTGATATTTCGCCAAATAAGAAAAAATAATAAGACAATATCGTTTCTCATTTTCAAAAGCAGGCAGTGATGTGATATTTTGATACAATCTCTGGATAATGAAGTACAACACCCAAGAAAAGTAATTTATCATGTTTAGATCTGTTTCTGCCGGTCTTACATTCAAAGCAGAGGTGACAGGGTTTGTCTTCTGAGTATTGCTACAAAACCGACACTGGCGTGAGGTGAAGGTGAAATTGGGTTTAACGTCGCTTCCAAGATTATTGCACTTATATAGCGACGTGCATGCACGTGTATGTGTGTGTGTGGCTGCTTGTACTAGTCCGGACTGATGCCGATTTATAGTGCTAGCTCACTGAGATACCATGCCGCAGTTTAACATGAATACCCCACTCAGACACAGTATACTAACTCCGAGCCGACCAGTCCTTGTTTTAGCCCCTTAATGCCGAGCGCCAGACAGGGTAACAACAAGTACAATCTTTTAACGTCTTTTTGTATGACGCGGCCCGGGATCGAACCCTGGACCTTCCGCTCTCCGGGCGGACGCTCTACCACAAGACCATGTAGGCGGTCGACACTGGCGTGACTTAGTAACCTCGTCTGTATATGATAAATCCTTTTTGGTCTGTCTTGAACTTGTGTCTAATACTCAATGAATTGAAACCAATATCCTATTTAACTATGTGAATAATCATTATAATAATGTTCCTCATTCACTCCCCGGACAAACACCCGCAAACAAGAGAAATTTGCTAACGTTTAAGAAAAAAAAGTGAAGAAAAAAAAAGTACTTCGCTGCTTACCTCAGTCAACACAATCAGCTGAAACGGGCATGAACCATTCACCAAAACTATCATCCGAATTTCTGCAAAAATATTGCAATTGTTAAGTTTGATCCGAAACACCTAGTCTTATGGGATCCGCGCTATCCAGAACTGAGGGTAAATCATGATCAGCTGTTGCAGTCGACGTACGCCAGGACAAACACAGCCGTGGTAACCTGCTACTTCAACGACACCAATCTCATTAAAATCAGATCGAAGTTCTCGCTGCCGCTAAACAAAGCTTTGTTCAGCGCTAGCGAGAACAAAGATCTGATTTTAATGAGATTGCAACGACACCAAATGACTCCACGAGCCGAATACGCATTTCGTCGGTTGCATGAACTCGACTTTGGAAGGAGCAAAACCACTGGTGGAAAGAGAGCACTGCCGGAAATTCGTCTCGAGGTGATAAATGTTTCACAGCGTCTGTTTAAGTGAAAATTTGCTCGTGCACGTCAAGTGCCATTGATGTGGTCGGATAGCTTTTTTTTCTGCGCCACTTTGCTCCCTATGGATCCGAAATATCCGTTAACCTGCATGGATCCGAAATTAACGGCTAATGATAGTAATCATGCGGTTCCTTCAATATTTTTGTTGTAACAGCTATTGCAGTGACGCGGTTACAGTGGAAACGTAAGTTTTCTTTCATGATGAGCGAGTTGGGTTTAACGTCGCTTTGAATAATAGTATTCCAGTTATACAACGGCGTGTCAGCTTAATGTGGGAGGAAATCCCGAAGTGATGCAGGTCTTAGACGTTTGGCGAAACCCACGAGGACGGGCATGGTGCTGAGAGACCGATAAACATTATCAGAACGAACCGGGATTCGAATCCACGATCATACACATCGTTCTCATAAGTACTGCTACAAGTTATACTGTTATGAACGTAGCAGTAATTTTCTGGCGTCGAACCTTTGAACCTACCCTTATTTAAACCGTGAGTGAAATGTGAGCTTTTTTGCTCTTTAGTTTTTTTACAACCGTTTGGAACTAGAAATCATAGCTAAAGTTTAAATGCTGTAGCATTAATTTCTCCCTGGAGAAATAGACTCTTGTGTCTGGTAGTCTATTTCGCCAGTGATCCATACTAGATCAGTTGTTTCATATCACTTAATCTGGAGTTAACCGATCAAACTATTCCCGGCGAACCTCAAGGCTATTAATTATGTCGATACGTTGTACGCATGCTAATCAATATTGGTTAGAGGTATTCATGTTTTCAATGCAGATCCGAGCCACGACAAGAGATAAATGAATTAATCATAATTCCTGATGTTGGAGCAGATGAACTTGGGATCTCGGCCATAGTATGTGTAGTCACGTACATTCTGCAGGTCAACGACCGTGCACGCACTGGTGGCGCTCCGTCCCGTCAAAAGCGACGCAGAGGAGAACCACTCGTCCTCGTAGATGTCATAACACTCGACCTGTGCAGTAGTTGACGTCCCTGTGAGAACATAATATAATATAAACTGAGATATAAAATTAATAATATGTTAACTGTGGACATGTATTGTTTTGTTGTTGTTTTTTCTCCCACGCACCAATGCATTATGCGTAGAGAACTATCTATGTACGTGCTTAAATATAAGGCATTTATGAGACATCTCTTTAATGACTATTGAAACATAAACGCAATCAACTAGCATGGTATCACAAACAATTTATATGTGTATGGATAAACGAGGCTTTTGAATTATTTCGGTTATATGACAGAGTGTCAGATTATGTTGGAAGGAAAGGTGAAAGGTGAAATTGGGTTTAACGTCGCGTCCAAGATTATTGCACTTATATAGCGACGTGCATGCACGTATGTGTGTGTGTGGCTGCTTGTACTAGTCCGGACTGATGCCGATTTATAGTGCTAGCTCACTGAGATACCATGCCGCAGTTTAACATGAATACCCCACTCAAACACAGTATACTGACTCCGAGCCGACCAGTCCTTGTTTTAGCCCCTTAATGCCGGGCGCCAGACAGTGTAACAACAAGTACCATCTTTTAACGTCTTTTGGTATGACGTGGCCGGGGATCGAACCCCGAGCCTTCCGCTCTCCGGACGGACGCTCTACCTCTAGACCACGGAGGCGGTCTGGAAGGAAAGACTGTAATGAACCACACCGTAGACATTTAGTTTGTTTGTTGTTTAACGCCGCATGCTGCAGTCAGCAATATTCCAGGTATATGACGGCAGTCTGTAAATAATCGAGTCTGGACCAGATAATCCAGTGATTGATATCATGAGCATCGATCCACGCAATTGGGAAACGATGACATGTATCAACCAAGTCAGCGAGCCTGACCACCCGATCCCGTTAGTCGCCTCTTACGACAAGCATAGTGGCCTCTTTCAGCAAGCATGGGTTGCTGAAGACCTATTCTAGCTCGGATCTTCACGTGTCAGATATTTAGTACCTTGATGAAACCCAAGGGTCATAACCAAAGCGACACTAGAAAAGGGCTTAACCTACTGTACCCATGTGGAGAATCGAACCAGGCCTTCGGCGTAACGAGCGAACGCTTCAGCATCTAGGCTACCCCACTGCCCGGATTGGTAAGAATTCACACATGTGATATTTACTGTGCAAATAGCTGTGAAGCCCTGTATATAAAGATACCACTTCATTCATTATACACGTAGTTACCGTCGTAACCGCCGATAGCGAAGAGAAGGCCGTCGCAGACGGTGGCGGCGAAGTTGCTTCTTCCGATGCCCATATCGGCGACCATCACCCAGTGTGACACTCGAGGGTCGTACTTCTCAACTGGGATGACATTAAAATAAATTTGAACATATGCTGAAATACAATACTATCATCAGTACATTGCTAAAAAAATCTTTGAAGATCTAACGTTGGTTGTTTAACCCCGCACTCAATATTCAAGCTGTATGGCCGCGGCATGTAAATATACTAATTAAAATAATAATCGAGTCTGGTCCAGACAATCCAGTGATTGATAATGTGAGGAACGATCAACGCCGTCGGGGTGCGATGACACGCGAACCAAGTCACCGAGCCTGACTACCCGATCAATTGATTTGCCTCTTACGACCAGCATATAGGTTGCTGGGAACCAATTCCCCAGGGGGTGCACTGGTTGATTTACTCATTGGCTCATAAAAGACGATTATGTTATTTAAAATGAAACAAATTAAACAAATTGAACATGTTATTGTTCTTGACGCGGGCAGATTTCCTATCGTTATTCAACTCCACTTTAGAACAGGTCTTCAGCAACCCATGCTTGCCGTAAGGGCGACTTTGCTTGTCGTAAGAGGCGACTAACGGGATCGGGTGGTCAGGCTCGCCGACTTGGTTGAAACATGTCATCGCATCCCAATTGCGTGGATCGATGCTCATGATGTCAATTACTGGATTCTCTGGTCCAGACTCGATTATACACAAACCGCCGTCATATAGCTGCTCTTTTGCTGAATGAGCTGTTAAAGAAACACTCCACTTTCACTGTACACCAGTTTGAAAAGCATCGACATGTTGGGGTGCTGCGTCCCTTTTGACCCCCATTTCAAAATGCCTACCGACAATGGTTGAGATAGGTAACGTTTCCACTAACCAGAATTTGATAAACAGTTTCAAATACTTCTACTTTTTAAGCTTGCAAACTGTCATCGTCGAGGTTTTTACCTGTTTTTAGTCTGCGATTTCCACTGAATCCACCAATAGCGTAGACCGACCTCCGATACTTGACCAGCGCCACCCCGCTCCGAGGGGAGGATAGAGATTCTATGTCTGACCACTGGTCAGTGTTTGGGTCGTACATCTCCGCTGTGTCCAGACAATGTTGGCCGTTGAAGCCACCTGCCACGTACAGCTTCCCTGCAACATCAGACAGTCATCAGCAAGTATTGCCAGAAATACCTCTCAAGGAGCTGAGAATGCAGCACGATATTATGATGTCATGAGCTCAGAGCATGTATTGAATACCAAACGATCGATAACCTTCAGGCAGTATACGGATACATTTGGAAAGGTTTCATGAAAATTATACACGCCGACATAACATATTTGATCAGGCTTCTGAACATCGCAGGCATGGTGACCTATCGAAGCGTCTTAAAATCCTTTGACGTCCACGTCACAGCGCGGCCAAGATTGCTGGGGTTTTTTTCCCACCCAGGTGTCATAATTATGTTGGATCAAGGCAGAGAGAGGAAAGCTTATGTGTCCCTAATGAGAAAACAGTAAAAAATATCTTACCGCTTAGGGCAGTCGCCCCCGCGTCACTCCTGACGTGCCTCATACTTGCAGCAACCACCCATTGATTCCGTGCAGGGTTGTAATACTCCACCGAGCTGTGTCGGACGAACCCGTCAAACCCCCCACAAGCGTACACTTGACCATTTAGAGCAGCTGCGCACACGTAGCACCGTTTTGCATGCATTGGCGCAACTTCCGTCCACACCTTCAAGTGGCAATCAAATTTTCGAGTCGTGTTTAAATACTTCGTAGCCGTGTAGCCTCCTACCACATAGATGCATTGATCGAGAGTGACTAAAGCGTGGTAGGCGATGTTCTGGTCAAATGTCAACTTGACGTTGCGATACCAGCGGTCTGCACGGTCGTCGTAAGTTTCGAAGAGGCCGCAGACGCCGTCGTGGCACCAGCCGCCAAGGACGAAAATGACCTCGTGTGGAACTCTTGGACGGAGCATGGGGTTCGATGTTCCCTGGAGGAAAGGAATTCGGCATTGCTGGTTGATTTCGCACAGTTTGTAACCCTTCTTTACGAGTGCCGCACAATCTGGTGACTTTGAAATGTCCCAATTCCTGAGGAGGCAGTCCTCGAATGTCCTCACTCTCACAAGTCCAAGTCTGGTTGAGGACAAGAGACTAAAATAATGTTTTTTACGGGCCTTCTCGTCGAATTTAACCCAGTTCATAATCGCCTGAACCACTTCGTCCTCTTCGGGGAAATTTAGTTCATCCGCCTGTAGAAGCTCACACAATTCGTTTATATTCAGACTTTGAAATTCGGAGTTTCTCGAAACAATGTGTGCGATATTTCTCAAGACAAACCACCGAGATTCTTTCGCTAGATTCGGACAGTTAAAATATTGCGCCAGTCTCATTATTCCGATGCTGTTCTCGACGCACAAGCTTTCCCGCAGGAAATCACTGCAGATTTTAACAAGCCCGAACACATGAAGCCTGTCGGCAGCGCACAAGACATTCTCAATATTATTCGAGTTTAGATTTGCATGTCTAGTGTAAGCGTACCTTACAATAGCCTCCATATCTCCATGTCGAATTCCTGGAATTTCTATCGCTGCCTGACCAGATTCCTTCATTTGGGAAGTAAAGAGAGCACGAAAGTAGAGACTGCAACTCGCCATCACAGCTCTGTGAACATAGATCTTTTTTCCTTCGTCAGGAAAGTTGATCAAAACGTCACAAAATAGGCCTTGATCCCTCATGTCAGTTAGCTGGGCATGAAACTCCTTTGTGAATTCCTCCATGATTTCTGCCATAGTTGCTTCAGCTTGTACATCCTTCTGAGTTACACATGTAGAGGCCATCATGCCGTTACCACTGACGTCAACCAGGAAGTGAGAGACAAATGCGAATGACGTCATCGATAACATTCCTTAGCAACGATCACCACACAACATTAGCTGAGAAAGTCAGTCGGAACGGATCGGGCATTTACGCTAAAACTCTTCAATATGATATAATTATACTTTGATGCGACACTCATCTTTTATTGTAAGTTCATTTATCCTTGTTAGATAATGTTTGATTTATCTATAATTATAATACTGGTCAGGGATGGAAATTAGTACTAACCCGCAAGCCGGGACCAGTTTTGTTAGGTATCTCAGGGCTAAAAAGAATTTCATACATTTTGTGGGTATTGATTGCTATTTGCTGTCACTATTCCGACCAGAAGACGTTCTTGGTTAATGTCCATCCCTGTTGGGTCAAAAATACCACTTTAACCGACGCTAAATTTCCTATTCCGTTTGCTTTCGATTTTGAAAATCTTTATATTTCACCTCGACCCTGTGTAGGCCTATCGTTAAACACATACGAGGATTCGGGTCAGTTCCATCTTGATAAATTTAGGGAACTGATTTGTGAAAATATGTACAGAGAACTTAAAAGTGCAAGTGTCCTGAAAAATAGTCATAGATATTTCTTACATCATTATGGTGCCAGTGATGAACAAAACGATGGCCTAGAATTTTTTTGGTGTCAATTGTCGCGCTTATTTAAAAGTACGTAGTTTGTGTTCTGTATTTGTCACACCCTAAACGGATGTTAAAAGCGCTAACCAGGAGGCGTGTATTAATTGGCACGGCCGGCTATGCCTGCAAGCTTGATACAGAATGTACGCGATCGTTTCATTAGTTGTTGGGAGACCCGTGTTGAATATATAATACTGGTATTATAGTGAATTAAATAACATCGTAAGATATTTTCATTTTCATTCTCAGGGGCGCAGGTTCCACACACAATCACACACCCAATCACACACACAACCACACACCAAATCCGTCCCGTTAAAAGACTGAGCGGGGGCACGGGTGGCCCAGTCGTCTAAGGCGCCGCGATTCGCTGTGCAGAGTTGCGTCCCTTGGGCATGCCTGAAACCTATGATTGTGGGTTCGAATCCCGGTTCGCCCCGATTATGTTTCTAGGTTTGTCAGCACCATACCCTTGCTCGTGGGTTTCACCGAAGTGGTAAACGTCTAAGACCTGCATCAATTCGGGCTTTCCTCCCACATTAAGCTGACACACCGCGATATAACTGTTATACTGTTAAAAGCGGCGTTAAACTCAACTCACTCACTCACTCACTCACTAAAAGATTGATCTTTGTAGCCAATAAGCGATAGTTAACTAGAACGGTATATTCTCACCTACAGTCACTCATCTCACAAAAAAACATGTAACTGCAGTAGATTATTTCATAATGTATGCCAGCAGTCAGTCCAGGTGGCATAAAACACTCGCCCATTGTATAATGTAATGTTACACGTTAGCAAGTGACACGGATTCGCGAACAGCTGGTGTCATCACTGATTTTCAGTGGTTCATTCATATTATTTCCACGCCTATTTGCCCTTTACGCCAAGTGGAATCTGTTTCGGCAGAAAATCTAGGCTGGTTATTCTCTTTCATTGACAATTTATATTTCCTACGCCCCCATTCGAATGACCAGCAGTGGGGTAGCCTAGTGGTTTAAGCGTTCGCTCGTCACACCGAAGGCCCGGGTTGGATTCGCCACATGGGTACAATGTGTGAGGCCTATTTCTTGTGTTCCCAGCCGTAATATTGCTGAAATATTGCTAAAAGCGGCGTAAAACCCTACTCACTCGCACTGTACCTCTGTCGATTCAGTATGACATGGTTGGCCTGATCCGGGTCCGCTGACTGTGCTGGCTTCAACATGATGATCACTGTCAGCGCCAAGCAGCACCTCAGCACTCCAACATACTATTTATTTTTCAGAACATCAAGCATGTCCAATGAACGATTTTTTTGGTAAAATCCAAAGAATTTGTTTTTTTTCCAGCATAGTCGACCAGCAATATTTTGTAAACTAAATGAAGCGTCCCGGCCCTTTTGATACGCTGGATGCCGCGCCCTGCTCAGTACGCTGGATGCCGAGCCCTGCTCAGTACGCTGGATGCCGCGCCCTGCTCAGTACGCTGGATGCCGCGTCCTGCTCAGTACGCTGGATGCCGAGCCCTGCTCAGTACGCTGGATGCCGCGCCCTGCTCAGTACGCTGGATTCCGCGCCCTGCTCAGTACGCTGGATGCCATGAATGCTATCTGGTACACGGATGCCAATATTTCAATGTTTATATTTTCATCCTTTCAAAAAGTGACAAATCAATAAAATACTCAGCGCAAAGCTTATGAGCACGTATGTCATGCACACTAATCTATGTGAAAATTGGTCTAATTGACCAATTTTCTGTCAACACTCATATGACTCAGGAGTTCTGGAATTACAAATACTGGATGCCAACACAAATTAAGTGGTAGCGCGTGTTTGTGTAATTTGAATCCCTTTCTCCCCCTTTGGAATATCAAAAGCTCGACCCTATAACACCTTCGCTGCAAGCATTGAAAAAAATAACACAACTCACATCTGTAACAGAATTAACTTTAATATATAAACCATCTGGTGTCCATGCAGTTAAATATTATACAATAGATTCCAACTGTTCAATATTCATTTTTTAAATTAACTTTTAATAAGCATTTATCATTATGAATAAAACATTTAAGATTTTTTTTATGTTCATATATACACCAAACACAAACTACCGTAGCTACTACTAATGTGTTCATTAATTAAATTAAACTTAAATTATGCTTCACAATTTTGAATTCTGTAAATTGAGCTAAATTGTATTCTGATGTATTGCGAGTGAGATAATACAAGAACGGTATTTACATGCTTATAAGTCAAGGACAGAAGTTGGTTGTATAGCATTGTGCGGACAGTGAACACAGTGTGTTTACCACAACAAATATAAGTACTGTACAACTTCAATGGACGGTTTACGGTAATAATTATCCCTTTTCCCACAGGTATGAAACATTTTTTTAAAACACTTTGGCATAAACATCATGATATTAATAACAAATAAAGATGAAATATGGACGGTGGGAGAATAGGACGGTTAAGAAATCACAGTCAGTTAACCAGCAGATTATGCAAATGTAAATTTGCAGAATACCGTAAAATACTCCAAGTAAATAATACCCTTGTGTGAGTCATGCACAAGCGTGCAGAGATTGAAAATATTTTTATTGGGTCACGGTAAATGTGAAAAAATAAAAACCCAAACCCGAGTGAAATTATCTAACGTTCTTGAATGGTTTTTGTGGGGAGTGCAAAAAAATGTTTCTTAGGAAACATATTTAAGGGATTTAATACACAAGACAGCGGGTCACGAGAGGAAAGGACCTTTGTTTTGACAACAGATATAATCGTTGTTTCAAATACAAAGACTACACTGTAGGGTAGTTTTCTAAACACCAATCTATTTAGCAATCTGAATCATTTCAATCGGGCTTCTTTAACAATACTGTCGAACGGAAAACGGACAGACTAAATAATTAGGAAATATAAATGGAGTTCGTGTATGTGAAAATTGGGATTGTACCCGCACACAATGACAACTGTTTAAAATCTTGTTATATCTTATGTTATGTGTAAAAGAAAATATGAAAAATAGTTTCGTATCAAAATATACACAGTACAGGTTGTCATCGTTTTACGGTTGTCAGCAGCAGTCTTTGTAAAGCAGTTTTAACCACATTTGCTTTCTTGCTTTGCCAAGCGAAAAGATTTAATATATTTTTGCCAAGGTTGATTTGACGTGAATATTCCCAAAAATCTAAGGGCTGCATAATAAAAATGTTATTTTCAATAAGTTAGACATTATGTTTATTTTTCAACAAGCCAAGAGACACCAATAAAGTAAATCAAGAAATGGTTGATTTTGTGCTATTTTAGAAAAGAAAAGATTATCTTTGTAATAAAACAATCAAATGATGTTAAAATAATACAAGAAATTGGTCTTACTTAGTAAAAAAATGAAAATTTAAGGATTTCATTATTTGATCACTGCATAGATGCGACGGCCAACGTGTACTTGTTTGTGCTCAGATAAGAAGGAAAATGTGCAAGAGGTGACAATATCCCAAGTTTTTAACAATCACAAAACAATCATATAACCGTCAAATAATCTTAAATGTCAACATCTTCAACCCTTCTCCTGTTCCTGTTACTTCCGGGTGTAAAATACACGTGTTCATAACAGCTTGTCAATAACTATACATATGGATAACAACTTGTCAATCACCATCACAATGTCTTTGTTGATACGAACAATACAGATTTATTTCCCGCAGCAGCTGGCCCAGTTGAATTTCACATCCCACCCGCCGCCATTATTTTTGTGGATACCTTGAGCCGTAGCTGAAACAGAAGAAAAATGTATAAACACCTGGATATTTAAACGTTTGAAGTAGAAATTGTTATTTAAACTCGGTTTTATATATTAACATAAACGCGCGTGTGAAGCTGCTTGTACCAGTTCGGGCTAATGCCGGTTTTATAGTGTTAGCACTATGATCAGGATATATCATTCCGCGATTGTAACGTGGATGTCCCACTCAGACACTACCGTATTTCCTCTAATAGACGCCGGCCTCTAATAGAAGCCGTGTCAATTGTTCAGTGCAAAAAATAGAAGCCGGGCCTCTAATAGACGCCGGGTCGAGTATTGATTGCGATTAGCTACGGATTTCTACGAACACAAAATATTTCCATTTCGTGACGATTCGGGACATTCGTGGTCTTAGTGAAATGGGGGTATTAATAGAAGCCGGGCCCCCAATAGACGCCGGGTCAAAGGCTTGTCCGCTATAAATAGAAGCCCGGGCGTCTAATAGAGGAAATACGGTATACTGACTCCGAGCCGACCATGATGTAACAAAATGTTGCACAATATTTCTGGAAACACTATATTTAACCCTCATGGTGCTTGTTAGCCGCCTTCGGTACCGCTCATCGCCGCACTGTGATGACGTCGCGATATCAGAAACGATATAAAAAGTATAAAAAGTGTTACAACGTTCTTATTTCTGCACACAGTGTAACCATATTGTATAACATTCATCTATCTAGAGTTGATTGCCTTCCCCAAGCCGTCGGTTTCTGTTGTTGTTGTTTACGCCGCACGGTGGTATCTTGTACAATCACAGCATGTTACACGTGATATGCAAGTTAGCCTGTGGCAGTGGTGTTATGCTAAGTCACCAACTGCGCCGGAGTGTGCGGTTGTCAGTGAAGCAACATGAGGTCATTTGTTGAGAACAATACGGTATGACGGTTCTATTGTACATGACGTCACAATTAATAACGTTACGTCATTATCACACATAGGGGCCACACTCCGTCGCAGTTGGTGACCTAGCATAACGCCACTGCCACTGTCACCGGACCTTTCTCTTGTTTGTAAACAAACGCGCTTTTTTTCAGAAATCAGAATAGAACGGACTTATGCAAGTATTTGGCAGCGCTTTACATATTTATTTGCATAATTATATAGATATGCTACTACAACTGCGACAGTGAGTTGCATGACAATACATATTTACTAGCTTACTAGCTCTTCGTGGGGTTTCCATGACAGCACGCGGAGCCGTACAACCAATGTAAACATAGGATAACTACGCAAATAGTTTTTCACGATTTAGGACATTCTCTCAATGGAACTTAACTATTCTATGAAATATGTTTATGTAGATGTGTAGACTTGTCAAAAATGAAACATATGAAAAATATAAGCAATATCTTGAATGGCGCTGGTCTGTGGCAGCTAGAGGTACTATACTGGTCGCATGGAACTCTTGGTAGGAGAGTGACATAGGGGCGGGTTGCATGCAAGCCACGAATCGCTTTGAGCCTATTTCCCCAAGTTGCTCCAGTCAAGAATTTCTTGTTCCGCTGACAAACTCAGCTGCCATTTTGGTTTGAGAACAGCGATTGTTGCGATTGCAATAGCGCTCCGTTGTAAGGCGAATCGCTGTACATCGCTTGCAAACGAATGACGCTTTGCAACGCACCCCAGTGACATTCGTCGCCACTCGCCCCTTTCCGTACCTGCAAGAAGAACTTGGTATCGGCTTGTCCCAGAATAACACGAGTTGGTCACGAATGAGTGAATGAGTGAGTTGGGTTTCACGCCGATTTTAACAGTATTCCAGTTATATCACGGCGTGTCAGCTTAATGTGGGAGGAAAGCCCAAACTGATGCAAGTCTCAGACGTTTACTCCTACGGTGAAACCCACGAGCACAGGTATGGTGCTGACAAACCTAGAAACATAATCGGGACGAACCCGGATTCGAACCCACAATCATAGGTTCCTGGCGTGCCCAAGGGACGCAACTCTGCACAGAGAATCGGGGCGCCTTAGACGATTGGGCCACCCGTGTCCCCTACGAATGAGACCAGTGGCATTTTCCAGTCTGTCAGCCTAATGAAGGTGACAGGTCTACCAGAGATACAACAAGATCGTTCTTGTTTCATCGGAAAGCTTGGAATCTAAGTTTTCTGAAACCAATATTGCCAGACATAACTGTCAGGCAATACATCTATTAGAATTAGTGTCCATGGTAACCATGCTTTTTGGAAAGGGGTCTACTACTACGTATAAATGGAAAAATCTGTACTATGAATGGATATCTTATCACTTTTGTGAAAGTGTGCGTTCCTCTTAGCACTGCTCATTCATCCATGTACCGAAAAACAAGGTCAAGGTCAAAAGTCAAGGTCAATCTTACATGAAATTTACTTGTTTTATCTCGCATAATTCTTAACTGCTGAGTACATTTAAGTACAGCACCGTGTACTTGGCATCATAGAATTTACTTTCTGAAAAAATAGGTTACATGAGGGTAAATGTTAGGACACATGCCTCTTTGGGCTTTTCCATGGGTACCAGGCATTTTCAACTGTTGCACAAAAATGCTTTTATGTCATTTATGTCCATTCTCCAACTAAATATTACTTTTGGGGCGTCTAAATATGGCTTTGGAAAACTAGATATTCCAAGTTCCCAACCACATCAGATACACCTACAGCAGATATATTCCACATCTTGACACCAGAAACCACTGGTCTAACAGTGAAGACTATTTCGTAAGTTGACACATCATACAATTTGGCTTCATTTCTTAAACTAACGATTGATTATAGTTTAGAGAATAAATTAGTTCGGTAATGTATCATCAAAGCAGATGGAAGTGCTCTATTACCTCCCCAGACCCCGTCGGTGAAGGAAGCGTCGGGATTGGCAGCTTGCAGGGCGGCGTTCTCCTCCCACTTCACTTTCTTAGGTGCCTTGAACGTGGCTTCAGCTTTAGCAGTGTCGAACTTCTCTTGGCGGATAGAAGCCCACGAGTCGCCGTTATCATCGCTGCTCATGTACGTCACGCCGTCGTTGCCGAGAGCGTAGACTTCCCCTTTGTTGGGGTCGTGTCCGATCATACAGCCGAGACGTTCATCCAAGCCTGAGTGAATAGGAGATAGGATTTTACTTTTATTTTGCTTCTTTGTTATTGTCCCACCCAGAAATATTCCAGCTATGTGACGTCCAGTGAATAACCATGTGAGGGCCAGATAAACTAGAGATCGATAGTGTGAGCAACGATCCACGTCGTCGGGGTCGGACGGGGCGGTGTCCCCGAACCTGACCACCCGTTGCGTTTTAGTGGCCTTTATGGCCAGCATAGGTTGCTGGGGACCTATTCTAACCCGGAATCTCACGGGGTAAATTAAATATTCTATGCATTTTACTTTCATTCAAAGTAATTAACAAATGGAGTTAAAGAATTACTGACACCACGTTTTTGCCCATTAAATGTACCTTATATTTTAACTGTTCCTTCGTACTTAAAGAACCATTTTAACAAACGTGTGACAATTTCATTGCAATGAGTCTTAGCATGGGGCGCTTAAAAGTGTTTTTACAGATTTTTCTAGAACTTGGTCGGGTCGCTCAATACGACGAATACGGTATCTCACGGCCCTCATATCTTTTATGGGTGAGTTGATACGTACGTTTCCATGTGTCTCCGTCGGCCGTTTTGTAGCAAGCCTGCTTCAGTCCGCTGAAAGTATACAGTTGGTGGGGTAGGGTGACGTTCAAGATAAGTGTGTGTGTGTGTGTGTGTGTGTGTGTGTGTGTGTGTGTGTCTGCTTGTGCTCATTCGGACTAATGCTGGTCTCATGCCGCAGATTAACATGGATACCCGACTCAGACCTAAAATAATGACTCCGAGCCGATCAGTCCTTGTCTTATCCCCTTAGACCGACAGGCAGGGTAACAACAAGTATAATCTTTTAACAGCCTTTCGGTATGAAGCGGCGGGGGATCAAGCCCCGAATTTCCTTTCTCCATCGGCACCGGAGGCTGTCAACATGATGGGTATAGACAGACAATTATAACCGTCCTTTTCACATCTTAGATATTACTGCATGAGTTGCTGTCTGGTACCATTTATCTTACAGTGCGTGTTTCAAAACGTATCTAACGAGCGAAAGCGCTGGGTCTTGGGAGAAAGAAACCAAGTTGTTAGATACACGGAATATGACTGGTACGAGTGCGGTAATCAGTTTACACACCCTAAAATCGCTTCATTTTAGCATTGAATCGATGCACAGTTGGTCTATTCTCATAATTGCAATTGGCGCATTAATAATATAACGGTCATGAGACGTCATTCGGCTTACTGCCTTGTGAAACCCGCCACAAAAATGTTTCCGCTATTTCTGTTGATTATCAAGGCGATGATGATAATGCAAACTAGATAAGATCAAAAAACATTTTTTTAGCAATCTTAAACCATAAAGTTTCGATACACAGGTAGGTGAATTTGAGTAAGGAACGTGAAACTTATCAAGGAATTACATTCATGAAAGTAGTCCGTCATAATCTGACCTAAGGTCATCACCATGGAAAATGGAATATAATCTCACGCATGTTTGAGATATCTTATCTCTATTGGGTTTCTCACGAACAAGCGTGTAAGAAGCGGATATTCTTGATGCATAAGATGCATCTCTTATGGAAACAGCAGATAAAAAAACACCCAACTCACTCATCGACAGCGGCGTCGCACACGAAGAGGTTGCTGCCGTCGTGTAGGAAGCCGCTCCTGTGCCATTCTGAGGAAGGATAAGTACTTCATTAGATATTAATTGAATTATTTATTATTCTGGTACGTAATATCGAACACTTGAACGTCATATCTACTGTTAAAATCTAGAACGTAGATAACTTGGAGAGTAAGACAAAACTGTGGGCGGTGGAGTAGCCTAGTGGTTAAAGCTTTCGCTCGTCACGTCAAAGCCCCGGGGTCGATATTGCTGGAATAATACTAAAAGCGGCGTAAAACTATCCTCACTCACTCACTCACTCAAGAGACACACGTCTCGTAAACGTAACACCCAAGTATCTGTAGCAGGGTACACAATTAAATTCCTTTCTAAAACAATGTCTTTCTTCTTGACAAAACGCCACATCAGTTTTATCAAAGTTGATATCTAAACAACTTTTCCAACATCAACACTTTTCCGTAGTCCTCGTATGTTATCAGAAATGAAAATAATATCGTCTACAAACAATAAACAACTGTGTTATATCAGGGTGAGGTCATATATGTTTGCTGTGTTGTTGTTGTTTTTGGGGTTTTTTAAAAACGGCACTCTCAGTATCGATCTACGCAATTGGGATACGATGACATGCATTTACCATATCAACAAGCCTGACCAACCAATCCCGTTAGCTGCATGCCTCTTTCAGTCATGAATAAAACAATTGAAAACAATATTGGGCTTAGCACACAACCCTGGCGCTGTATAAAAAGACTGAACAGAGCAGATACCTGTGTTGCTGATGATCGTTTCATAGACGCCTTTGCTCGGGTCAGTGGATGCGACGTCGTTGGTTGTAAGACAGCCCATAAGGTCGAAGGTCACGCCCAACTTTTTCGTGGAGTCGCTGTCATCGAGGATGTAGATTCTGATATAACGGGACTCCACGGAGTCTCCCACCACCACCTCGGACGGCACTGCTGCGACAGCGATCTGCTCGGAGAGGAAATTGATAAGCGTTTTTTTTTTTTTTAAAAGAAACAGTCAAAATGAAGTATGAACAGAGATTACTCGTTTGATGCATGAAAGTACCCAAGTCCCTTTGTCATTGCAGTGCTATCGACCACGGCTCCATATGGCCAAGGTTAGATATATACCATCTTCCCGAGGCAAGGGAGTTAACTGACTATTAAAGTCCAGTTTCCAGCCTTACCGAACTAGGCTGGTATTAATGCGTTACATTTTGGCTGGAGTAACGAGTCTATGCATAGTCCAATCAAAATCGCGCACCGAAATCGAAATCCGGTTCGTAAAGTGTCATGCAGATTTCGGTCAATAACAGGATTTGCAAAGCATGTGCACTCGTTGTCAACAGATATTTTCCAAAGCTTTTCTGGTTTTTAATCAAGGTGCTCACGTGATTTGATGCATTTCGCGATGTAAGACCCGTTTTATTACAACATAGATCTTGATTATCGATCAGCTCGTCCTGACTTGGCGCCACCATTTTGTGTGAAGCAAACGGCAGTGATACGAGAGGTGGGATCTGATTGGTCCTTTGGAGAGGCTTAGATGGGGCATAACTGGTAATAGCCACTGGTGGCGCTGGAGTTTTAAAGTCAGTTAACTCTCTTCCCTCGGGAAGATGGGTATTTACAGGTCACTGTGAGACAGCTGGAATATTGCCAACACACACATATCTATTCATGATTGACTTAGGTACACTGTGGCAGGCCCAGTGTTGATGTCCCCGTGGTCACATGGCTGGAATATTGCTAACACACACATATCTATTCATGATTGACTTAGGTATAGTGTGGCAGGCCCAGTGTTGATGTCCCTGTGGTCACATGGCTGGAATATTGCCAACACACACATATCTATTCATGATTGACTTAGGTATAGTGTGGCAGGCCCAGTATTGATGTCCAGTCGTCACATGGCTGGAATATTGCCAACACACACACATATCTATTCATGACTGACTTAGGTATAGTGTGGCAGGCCCAGTGTTGATGTCCCTGTGGGCACATGGCTGGAATATTGCCAACACACACATGTCTATTCATGATTGACTTAGGTATAGTGTGGCAGGCCCAGTATTGATGTCCCTGTGGTCACATGGCTGGAATATTGCCAACACACACATATCTATTCATGATTGACTTAGGTATAGTGTGGCAGGCCCAGTATTGATGTCCCTGTGGTTACATGGCTGGAATATTGCCAACACACACATATCTCTTCATGATTGACCTAGGTACACTGTGGCAGGCCCAGTATTTGTGTCTCCGTGGTCACATGGCTGGAATATTGCTGACACGAACATGTCTATTCATGATTGACTAATGGACACCGTGTGGCAGGCCAAGTATTGATGTCCAGTCGTCAAATGGCTGGAATATTGCTGACACACACGTCTAAGCGAAACGAAGTTTTGGCGCGAATAAGTACAGAGTATTTATATACACAAAAAGGAGATATAATACCCTGAATACACGAGGATGTATTCAGCGTGATATTAGGTACGAAACGCTCCCTTGTAATGAACGCTCACCTCGGCGCCTTCAATCCATGCGTAGCCGTCATTGCTGAAGGCGGGTTTGATCTTGGTGACTACTGACCCGAAGCCGGCCCCGCTTCCCGCCTCAACTTTGATTTTCTGAACGGACGCCTTGTTGCCGAGGTACACTTGGAAGTATCGCTGTTCCTTCAGAGTGCCGGTGCGTACAAAGGGAGAGAAGCCTGCAAGTGTCAAAGATCATACGTGAGTTAGTCAGTGTTTCGGCGTGTCAGTATGATGTTGGTTGGTTGGTTTGTTGTTAAACGCCGCACTCAGCAATATTCCAGCTATATGACGGCGGTCTGTATATGATCGAGTCTGGACCAGACAATCCAGTGATTAAATCAGCTTGATGTTGGATGAAACACGAAGTGAGTCAGGTCTTAGAATTTAAATTAATTTGATAATACCCATTATTATGGGTCTGGTTCACACACACCTGTAAACACAATCAGCGCGAACCTGAGATTCGACACCACAATCATAGATTTCTGGTACGCCTAAGGATGATGTCTATTATGATTCTACAGTGCTTCACTTCAAAACTGGGGCGGTCGGGTAGCCTAGTGGTTAAAGCGTTCGCTCGTCACGCCGAAGACCCGGGTTCGATTCCCGACATGCGTACAATGTGTGAAGCCCATTTCTGGTGTCCCCCGCCGTGATATTGCTGGAATATTGCTAAAAGCGGCGTAAAACCAAACTCACTCACACTGACTCACTTCAAAACTTCCGGTTTGTTTGATTGAATGTGCTTTTTACGGGTGTGTTTTAGTCCAGACATAATATTACAACGTTTATAAAATAGTAGAGTGTTTGACTTTGTCAAATACACTTAAAATCATGTATCCGTTACCATTTACAGAAGTATTTTAGCAACTATAGAGCCCCTCTCCGCACTGTTGTTTGTAGTTTGACGCTGAATATTCCAGCTAAATGACGCGGTCTGTAAGTTTAATCTAGTTTGGACCAGACAATCCAGTGATTGCCATCATGAGCATATTTATATGTGTGAGTGAGTGAGTATGATTTTACGACACTTTTTGCAATATTCCAGCAATATCGCGGCGGGGGACACCAGAAATGGGCTTCACACATTGTACCCATGTCGGGAATGTCAGCGTGACGAGCGAACGCTTTAACCACTAGGCTACTCGACCGCCCCTCTTTATATGCAATTGGGATACGATGACATGCATCAACCAATCTGCGAGTCTAACCACCCGATCACGTTAGTCGCCTCTTACGACAAGCATAGTCGCCTCTTACGACAAGCATAGTCGCCTCTTACGACAAGCATAGTCGCCTCTTCACCGGAGGAGCACCTCTATTGAATTAACCCGGCAATTTCTTTGAGTACGTGAGTGATTTTAGTTTAACGCCGCTTTGAGCGTTATTTCTGTTTTACCACGGCGTCAGCTTGATGTAGGAGGGAAGCCACAAATGATACAATTTTTTTACATATACCACTGTCGATGAAACCCACCAACGCCGGTATGGTGCGGACAAACCGCCAAATCATAATCAGGGCCCCGTTCAACAAATAGATCTTAGGGCTAAGGTGATTGAAGTCCCATACTTTAACATAGGCTTACGATAGTCGTAGTGCTGAGATTTTTTGGAACACGGTCCAGAACAAATATAATCATGTATTGGAACCCACGATCTGGCACACCCAAGGGACGCAACTCTGCACAGGCTTGGCCACCCGCGCCCCCGTGGAAATCCGTGTAGCATGGAGGACAATCGCATTACAGTTATACAGGCAAACTCACTCACTCACTCACTCATTGTTACAGCAAGTGTGTGCTTGGGTAGAGAGCAGACAATACAAACTGGACTAATTAAGTGTACTACTGACACTAAATACAACCGTGAGTTTGGTCGACTTTATGGATGTGAACTTCTTTATTTACTTTCTCCCTTATTAAGTTTCCACCTTTGTTTTCTTATTTCTTTTGTTTTTGTTTTACATATACAGTAAACTACGGTAATAACGAACTCAAAGGGACCACTAATTTTAGTTCGTTATATCCGTCAGTTCGTTATAAGCCTGTTCGTTATAAACGTAGTTAACTGTGCATATCTATGCTCTCTGTATCCTTGCATTCATTGACCTGATGAAGGAGTAAGCATACTCTCTCTCTCTCTCTCTCTCTCTCTCTCTCTCTCTCTCTCTCTCTCGTCTAGCGGCAGCTGAAATAATTGCTGAAAAAATGCATTACTTCAAAGCTGCGATTGGGTGATCATTCAAGTTATGAACCTGGGCGGTGGGGTAGCCTAGTGGTTAAACCGTGTTCCATTCCCCACATGATTTCAATATGTGAAGCTCATTTCTTGTGTCCCCCCGTCGTGATGTTGGAGAATTATTGGCCAAAGCGGCGTAAAACCACACTCGCTAACATGTATGTTTAACCCGAGGTCAAAGAGATACCGGGATAAAAATGGGACCAAAGAAGTCCCAGGCTAAAAAACCAACAACACTTTTCGGACTTTGCCCTACCTGTTCCACCAATGCGCCCGTTGACGGGTTCACCCCCGGTGTAGTGGTCAGGTGAACCGGAGATGCGGCCGTCAAGGATGCCGCTTCCAGTCAGCAGAGATGTCACGGCACAGGCGGTGACTGAAACATACAACGTTTTGTATTAATGATACAACATACAATAAACTAAGTAAGTCTTCCTGATTACCTAAACTGAGAGGCAAAACAAAGTATACCGAGTTTGTTTTTGACGTAATGGAAAGATAAAAGAGCAGCTGTTAAATTTGATTATGCCTATTTCACCATCACGTATTACTTTGTAAGAAGTAATCAGTGGCTGGGTAATTCTGTGTCAAAATAAATTGGTTCGATGAAGACTAGTGTGTGTGTGTGTGTGGGGGGGGGGGGGGGGGGGGATGAATACAAGGGGTCGTTACAAATTGATTTCCCACCCATTCCGGGGTAAAATAGGTCTTCAGCAACCCGTGCTTGCTGTAAAAGGCGACTATGCTGGTTGTAAAAGGCGACTCACGGGATCGGGTGGTCAGACTCGATGACTTGGTTGATACATGTCATCGTATCCCAATTGCGTGGATCAATGCACATGGTATCAATCACTGGATTGTCTGGTCCAGACTCGATTATGTACAGGTCGCTGTCATATAGCTGGAATATTGCTGTGTGCGACGTTAAACAAACAAACAAACAAATCACACATATGGCCAAAAACGTGAACATGTATTCTAGTTACCAGTTTTCTGTACTACAGTCACGGTGTGGTTGACGTAGTTCATGTTGCAGGAGAAGTCCACTTGGTTGCCGTAGGTGCTGACCTGGCGCAGGTGCGTCTTGGCCGCCGTGGCTAGTGTGATGACGGTGTCTAGACCCTGGACAGTGGTGGGCACCTTGTAGGTGGGATGTTGCTGTAGCGTGGCGGTGAAGGCGAGGACGTCGGAGAAGTAGAAGGACCCGCACTAAAGTAGAACAAATGGATTTATCATCCAAAGCTGGCTCCCACAGGAGATAGCGCTTGGGTGAGATCATGCGATATCTACATTGTATATTGCTGCAGTGAAATTGCATCACAGTTCTTTGCATACCATTGTGACGCCACTGGTTACATCACGTCACAATCAAATGAAATCACTAAAGGCTGTTAGCAGTACTTTTTTTACACTTAAGACACTGTTTACAAACTGAAAAAAGTTGGAAGAATGATGTTGGATGATAAATAAAATCTCGCCCTCGTTGCTTTTGATATCAAATATATCACACTCGTTGATAAAAGTGGAAACAACTTTTATCAACTTGTATTTATATTTGATATCCAAAGACACTCGGGTGAGATTCTATATATCGTGTTCTAATTGAGGGAGTGACGCTTAAGAGAATATTGCAGATCTGGACCGATCATTTGATATTCTGAGGAGGACGGGTCGGAGGACGGGTCGGAGGACGGATGTCCCCCTCTCATTCTCTCTGTCCCCCAATGTTAATAGCCGATCTTTTACAAGACTGCTTGACAGCATGAGTCATCTTCTCGAGGCAATTGAGTTAACTGACTTTAAAAGTCCATTTTCCACCCTTGCCGAACTAGGCTGGTATTATGGAGTTACACTTTGGCTGGACTAACGAGTCTATGCATAATCCAATCAAAATCGCGTAATGAAATCGAAATCCGGTTCGTAAACTGTCGTGCAGATTTCGGTCGATTGCAGGATTTGCAAAGCATGTGTACCGTCAACTGGGTGTCAACAGATACTTTCCAAATCTTTTCATGTTTTTAATCAAGGTACTCACGTGATTTGATGACCTTTGCGATGTAAGACCCGTTTTATCACAATATAGATCTTGATTATTGATCAGATCGTCTTGGCTGGGCACGCCTTTTTGTGTGAAGCAAATGCAAGTGATACAAGGGGCGTAATCTGATTGGTCAATAGGAGAGGCATAGAAGGAACACAACTCGTAATAACCTCTGTTGGCGCTACGATCAAACCCAAAAATTCCAGCCTAATTCGGCAAGGGTGGAAACTGGACTTTTACAGTCAGTTCACTCCCTAGCCTCAGGAAGATGGCATCATGTGTGAGGAAGCCCTAAATGACGCAGTTGTAAACCTGTAAAGTTTGTGTGACACCTTTATTTACTGGATCATTGACTAAGATGCCAGCACAAGTGACCCCCTACCTCAAGTTTCATCATGTAATCGTCGTGTGTCTCGACGCAGTCGATTCTGCTGTCGTTGACATTGGTGAGGGAGTTGAACTGCAGGAACGGGGGGAACAGTAGTAACGCCGTCATGTTGATGCTCTCTGCAGTCGACTCATTGGAGTGTCGCAACAGGCCGTTGATGACAACTTGAGTACTGGAACATATATCAGTGAGTGAGTGAGTGAGTTGGGTTTAACGCCGCTTTAACCAGTATTCCAGTGATACCATGCCATGTCAGCTATGTGTGGGAGGAAAGCCGGAAGAAATACAGGACTCAGGTGTTTACCACTTTCGTTAAACCAACGAGCACAGTTGTTGTACTGACAAAGCAGGAAACATAATGGCGGCGAACCAGGATTCGAACCCACACAATGGCTGTGAACCTACTGTTCGTGTGATGCACACTGTGAGTAAACCTGATTGCTGTTCGTGTGATGCACACTGTGAGTAAACCTACTGTTCATGTGATGCACGCTGTGAGTAAACCTACTGTTCGTTTGATGCACACTGTGAGTAAACATGCTGTTTGTATGATGCTCACTGTGAGTAAACCTATTGTTCGTGTGACGCACACTGTGAGTAAACCTACTGTTCGTGTGATGAACACTGTGAGTAAACCTGATTGCTGTTCGTGTGATGCACACTGTGAGTAAACCTACTGTTCGTGTGATGCACACTGTGAGTAAACCTGATTGCTGTTCGTGTGATGCACACTGTGAGTAAACCTACTGTTCGTGTGACGCACACTGTGAGTAAACATGCTGTTTGTATGATGCTCACTGTGAGTAAACCTATTGTTCGTGTGACGCACACTGTGAGTAAACCCACTATTCGTGTGATGAACACTGTGAGTAAACCTGCTTGCTGTTCGTGTGATGCACACTGTGAGTAAATCTACTGTTCTTGTGATGCACACTGTGAGTAAACCTACCTTTAGTGCGACGTATAATGTATAAAAGTATATTGTGTGTGACATGTACATGTACTGATGTGTGTGCTTAAACTTTATGCGTGTTTGGTATAATCCGTGTGTAGGCCAGTGTGACGTACATCATGCATGATCATATACTATACATGTAAATATAACATATACTATACATATACATATACATACAGATGTAACTTATGAGTAGATGCTGCATATGTGTAACATATGTCAATTTCATTTGTTTGTTTCCGTGTGAGTATTTATTATTCAGAGAATTATTCGTGTTTAGGGCCGAGTCAGCCGTCATTTGTTTGTTTCCGTTTGGCATGTGCAAACATCATATGCGATCTGCATCATAGTCAGTCAGTCAGAGAGTGTTGTTTTACGCCGCCTTAACAATATTCCAGCAATATCACACCCATAAGGGGCTTAACACATTGTACCCATGTGGAAATCACTAGCCTACCTCATCGCCCCTATGCAATTTATGCATGCACAACAAGTGAACGTTCATTGTGCATAGTTTACTCTATTTGTGATAGGACTCAGTTCCAGCAGCCATTATTCAAGTAACAATATGTCTGGTAATTAACTGTACAGATTGCGTAGTCCAATCTCATTAAAATCAGATCTTAGTTCTCGCTGCCGCTAAACAAAGATCTGAGGACATCCTATTAAGGGTCTCGTCTGAACGACCTTTCACGAACTTTGACCGACCACGGAAATGACTGACAAGAAGTCGATATCAGCCGATTAGAAAGCAGCTTTCTCGAGCTTTACGGCACTCGTTTCAATCTGGTGACTTCCATTTGAGACTACGCTTGAAAAATATGTTGACAGAGTTCTCGATTAAAATTTTGAAAACTGAACAAACGAATATTCCGGAATGTCTAATATATGGTTGAGATTGTATGGCAGTGCTTCCCACGTACTGTGCAACGCCTCCTCCGTTCAAATGTTTATCCCACGGAAGCGAGAGATAGACGATAATTTTGACGGAATCAGTCGCCCGGGCCGTAACTGTCGTTCGGAATACCCCGTGTTAACATTTTCGAGGTTGCATGATCAGAAACACATTCCGACTGTCACTTTCATGATCTGGTAAGCGACGCTTTGATTGGTCGGATGAAAGTTCGTTCTCACGTGACCCGTAATGGGATGTCCTCAGATCTTTGTTTCGCGATAGTGAGAACTAAGATCTGATATTAATGAGATTGTGCGTACTCAAACACACCAACCAGGTAACGTGTTATTGATAATGTGACTCACGTGGTAGAGCCAGAATTATCCACTTCTCCGGTGAACTCAATGCATGGTTTCTCAGTCCCGTCTCTCATTGTCACCACCTTGTGTTCCAGGATAACAATGTATATCCCTATCTTCACACCCAGGCTGATCCAGTGATCGGAATTATTCGTGTTTAGAGCCGAGTCAGCCATAACGAGAGTCAGTTCGAGGCTGATGACGTCATCGTCATATTGCTGATTGTCAATGCGATGAGTCGAACCTGCAATAACAAATACAATTAACAACGGATATAACTTATAACTTAGAGACATGATTGGAGCGAACCTTGATTCGAACCCATTTCATAGACCTCTGGCGTTCCCAAGGGACGTTGACATCACGAGCAACGATCTACGCGGTTTGGATACATGTACGATGACGTGCATCAACCAAGTCAGCGAGTCTGGCCTCCCGATCCTGTTAGTCGCCTTTTACGACAAGCAAGCATGGGTTGCTGAAGACCTATTCTACCCTGAATGTTCAATTAGCTGCCCCACAGAGTGTACCGAAACTCACCCGTGTTAGTTACGATGCCCATATCAACGTAGATTTTATTTATCTGCGACGTGTTGTAAGTAGATTTCTCGGTGATCGTCAGTTCATCAGAGTAACCATATCCGGCTAGATTGATGCCACTTCCGGTGACCTTGAGACTCTTGTAAGTCATGACGGCAGAGTCGTTTACAGGAAAATCGACGTCGAACTTGACAATGGTGGTAACATACGGCGGGATGATAAGCTGGATGGGGATTGTCCTCTCCTCGTTGATCTTCATGTAGATTGGATCTTCCGTCACGTTCACTTGGATTGCCGTATCGTTCAACAGAGTCATGTTTTCCTGAAGAAGGATTATATTGTGTTGAAACGTGTGTGCATGAGTATGTTTTTACGCCACTTTGGAAATATACGATCCATTCCAGGGCAAGAGACACCAAGAATTGATTACGAAGGTTGTTTTATTTTTGTTAAATGGCGGACTCAGCAATATGATAGCTTTATGACGACAGCCTGTAAATAATCGAGTTTGGACAAGGAAAACCATCTTTTAACATCTTTTGGCATGACGCGGACGGGGATCGAACTCCGAACTTTTCATTTGTACGGTGATCCATCAGGACCATGTCATTTTTTTTCAAAATTCAAGAAATAATTTGAAATGTCAAGGTGCTGTTGAAAAATAAAGATACCGTGTTGAAATTTCAAGATAATACCATTAATACCATGAATTTCCAACACAAAACCTTGAATTTTCAATATAACATGTTGAACTTTCAACATAGTAATTTGGCTTTAATGAATTATTAACGGCCTCATTTCTTTGAAAATAAACAGACACGCGTCACTACCACACCGTAAAACAGCCGTATGTATCCACTTGTGATGGAGGAACGTTGTATACACAAACCCGTGACGTACTGGCGATGGCTGGTTATCGATCCTAGATCTTCGACAAGTCAAGATAACACTTTAATAACTTGGCTACCTTACCGCCCCTAATAATCATAGCTGGTAATTAGGATGTATACGTATAGCTTAATTACAATATTGAAATCGATTTGTCCAAAACGATACTTCCTGATGGAGTCTTGCTGAATATTGGTTCTTGATGCCAGTAAAAATATTTACAGTGGATAATGTAGAGTAAAAACAATGTATTCGGTAGTTTACATCCGTTTTATCTTGGTAAAACACAATTCATTCTAACACCTCTCGCTCTTACTTACCGGCAGGATGTCTGTGAAGCTGTCGATGACGGTGAGTTCATGTTGCACGATGGAGATCTGCTGGTCGTTTGTGTTGAGGCTGCCACTGAGCATGATCTTGTCGCCGACGTTGATTGTGGCGTTCTTCAGGACCCGGATTACAGCCTCCAAGCGGATCTAAAAACATAAAGGTAACTGGTGAATGAGAGAGTGAGTGAGTTTGATTTTACGCCCATGTAAGCAATATTCCAGCAATATCACGGCGGGGGACACCTGAAATGGGCTTCACACATTGTACCCATGTCAGGAATCGAACCCGGGTCTTCTGTGTGACGAGCGAACGCTTTAACCACTAGGCTATCCGACCGCCCCCATGAAGAAGTGAGTGAGTTGGTTTTAACGTCACTTTGAATAATATTACAGTTAAATCACGGCGAGTCAGCTTGTTGGGGGTAAAAGCTCGACGTGATGTTGTTCTAAGACGTTTAGGGGGTACGGGTGGCCCAGTCGTCTAAGGCGCCGCGATTCGCTGTGCAGAGTTGCGTCCCTTAGGCACGCCAGAAACCTATGATTGTGGGTTCGAATCCCGGTTCGCCCCGATTATGTTTCTAGGTTTGTCAGCACCATACCCGTGCTCGTGGGTTTCACCGAAGTGGTAAACGTCTGAGACCTGCACCAGTTCGGGCTTTCATCCCACACTAAGCTGACACGCCGCGATATAACTGGAATAGTGTTAAAAGCGGCGTTAAACCCAACTCACTCACTCTCTCACTCTAAGACGTTTACCACTGGTGAAACAGAGGAGCACGGGTGCTGCCAAACCTTGCAGTGGTTACCATATCCCTTCATCCGTACATCGTTTTTTTTTTCCATATGTCGCTACTGATAGCTACGGAATATCCCGTTGGCAAAGTCTGCCAGTGTGCAATGTAAAATTATTTAACTATGTACTGCTACATCTCCGATAGGCGGCCTTCACGGAAACACTACCCGTTTTGTGTTTTCGATCTGGAATTCCTTTCAAATGTTTGAAGAAGCAACACGATCATGAGAAACACGTTTTTTATTGTTAATTGAATTCTTGGTAAAAGAGTACAACCGAATCAGTAAATGCCGCTCACCCTGTTTGCCACGGTGTCCACCTTGTTGACGCCGACGTTGCACACGTAGCCTAAGGACAGCGACGCTATGGCGAAATCACTGCTCGTACCCAGGGTTCTGAAATTATATGAATAAAAATTCATAAGAAAACGCAAGAATGGAAATCCCAGAAAATACAGTATGTATCGCATGTGACCGGGTGATCTAGAGTAAATGCTGCATTGTATTACACTGCTGGGCAAAAGAAAGACACGTTTGATGGTGGCTAAATTGAAACAAGCAAGAAAAGGGTAAAGTGACGATGATGACACATGAATAATATCAATGAGTATATCCTAACATGTTAGCCCAGTTGATAACGTTTGTAATTCATTGGTCAAATCCAATTTTGAAGTGTTTCTTTTCTTTTGCCCTGCAGTTTATACTACCAAACCTTACTACTACTACAACCACTACTACTACTACGACCCTCGAAGATCCGGGGTCAAATAGGTCTTCAGCAACCCGTAAATGGCGACTATGCTTGTCGTAAGAGGTGACTAACGGGATCGGGTGGTCAGGCTCCCTGACTTGGTTGATGCATGTCATCGTATCCCAAATGCTTAGATCGATGCTCATGATGTCAATCACTGGATTGTCTGGTCCAGGCTCGATTATTTACAGACCGCCGTCATAAAGCTAGAATATTGCTAAGTGCGGCGAGCAGAAGGTCCGGGGTTCGATTTCCGACCGCGTCATACCAAAAGACGGGAGAAGATGGTACTTGTTGTTACCCTGTCTGGCGCTCGGCATTAAGGGGCTAAAACAAGGACTGGTCGGCTCAGAGTCAGTATACTGTGTCTGAGTGGGGTATTCATGTTAAACTGCGGCATGGCATCTCAGTGGGCTAGCACTATAAATCGGCAACAGTCGGGACTAGTACAAGCAGCCACACACACGTGCATGCACGTCGATGTAGAAGTGCAATAATCTTTGACGCGACGTTAAACCCAATTTCACCTCACCTCTGATTTATACAAGACCTCACCTGTTGATATAATCAGCGGTGGTCTGCGAGTGATCAAGACAGGGCATGTTTTCTCCCTTTTCCAACAATCCCATGTAGCGGACCTGAAGGACGTCCTTTAGAGCGAGGGGTGCCATAACCTTAGCGGTCAGTTCCTGGGTCACTGATAGAGGGAGAAAGATGTCCAGGAATATTCTCTTGGCCTGTCCTTTGTTGATGTCACTGGAGTTGTCGGTGCTGGTGATCGGGAGGACCCCAATGGAGATGGTTGAAGCGTTGTTGACAGTCTAGCGAAAGGAAGGTCGACGTGAGCATTCAGAAAACATCGGTATTGGTATGCGATTTATTCCGATGAGCCCCCAAACCCTGTTTTAAACTGACAATCTATGGAGGGTGTGATCATTAGGAAAATGGCGGTACAAGTTGGTACAATTTGACGGGTACAACCCACGTTTAACATGACAGCTCAAATGAGGTAAAGTCGATTTGAGCATTCGGAAAACATCGGAATTTCAAGTTTTACGATTAATTGAAATTGATAGGAAGGTCCCGAATACCAAGCAGTGTAACGCAACTTTCCAAAATCGAATACCAAAGATTTTACTCCCTCTGTCAACCCAGAGCTTTGTTTCCTGGGAACGTATATTCTCTTCTTAAAAAAAGCCGGGCAAAGGAAAGCATACACCCATGTTTGAAGGTGGCTAAATTGAACAAACAAGAAATGGTTATTCAATGGTGATGTATTTGATACGGGTATCATAGTTGTGTCTTGGGCCTTACGTCTGCAGTGGTTCAGTCTAGTAACGTTTTGATAACGATTGTAATGTTTTGTCGAATACAATTTTCAAGTGTTTGATTTATTTTGTCCCCCGTTTATGGGGTGTGTGTGTGTGTGTGTGTGGGGGGGGGGGGGGGGGGGGGGGGGGGAGAGGAATAAATTAAATATTTATGTTTGCTTTTGTTTGGTGTGATCTTGTTTTACTGAATTTACCATTGAAAAACAGCAACATGATGGTAGCCGATTAAATTCGATTGGGATGATCAAATTATCTACCTATCAATTCCCGAAACTAATGTCTAAACCATTTTTTCCAAGTCCCGTTTTCAGTTCAATGTGAGGATACAGAAATTGGTATAATTTAATCCGAAGAAATCTCATGGCCACAATCCACTCGCCTGAAGGAAATATAAAATATTACTACACTGGTGGGTATGCACAAAAATCGGTCGATACGGACAGATTAAACTGAACCCTGGTCATCAAGGTTAGGAGGTTTCCGTCGATTGGAAACAATGTATAGAAGTGTAGTTAATAACTTTTGTCGGGTACACTTTTTTTGGGGGGGGGGGGGGGGGGGGGGGGATTTTTTTTATTGTTCCCAGAATTGGAGATTAATACAGTATTCCGTCAAAAACATATTTCGGATAGCATAGAATGGCACAATATTGTCGGGTACACTTACCGTGTTGATGCCAGCGGAGCTCGTTGTTGCCACAACGGTAACTGTCTGTGTATTTGTCTGCGTTCCATACGTGGTCAAGATATCAACGTTGTGGTTTCCGGCATCAGCGGCGTTTTTAGACAACTGAACAACCACTTCTACCATGACGGTGTTGTCGTCAAACAACGGGGAGGAGATCAGTGGCGTGGTGCCTGAAATGTTTTATTAACGGTTCGTTAGTGGCTTAAGTATTTCACACAAATTTGGCTCTCGGTGTTTTCAGGTTAACACTTGATTTGCCGTTGCATGTGTTTGTGACGGGTGCCAGTGGTGGGACGAACACCTGGTATCTTTGTTTTTCATAGTGATTCATAAACATATGCTCATGATATAGTCGGAATCGTACAATTACTTTCAATTAATCGTTTTGAGATAACCGTTGTTTTTATGAAATGTTCCGCCATCAGAATGTAGAAAACTAAGGAAATTGTTAACGTATACAAGTTCAATATACGGTGTAATACACCGTCTGTAGGTCAACAGACTGACGTGATAGAATCATAAACGGACACACACTCACCCACCCCCCCGAACATGAAATAGTCCGTCCCTTAAGGTCGATCGGTAATAAGACTGTTGCCTTGTACATACTGTTACGGGTCAAGTTTCAATCGACAAAGGGATTGTTTGCTTTATAAACTTTTTAAAATTAATTCTATTTTCTTTTTCCACTGAACATTGGACTGCAGGTCCAAATGTGTGTTGTCAATGTACCATGGGCACTGTAGCTTCCATTATGCGTCACAGACCCTCAACCATGTTATTTTCCCTTCCACGCAGCCCTTACTTTTATGCTATAACCCTAAATGAAGCAAGTCCATATTTCCACCATGTTGGAATCCTTTTTTCTGTCAAAATTATAATTTTTTAATATTTTCAGAGACTAAGTGTATAACGTCCGCCTCTCTTGTCCTTATAGACTTGACGGATACGGTTCAGTTGTCAAATCGTAATTTCTCTAAATTAATGTTTAGCAGCGTAATCATGTATGCTGAAATACAATGTTTAAGACCAATCATATTATGGGTGCATTAAATATACTAACCGACATTGGATATGATGCCTAAATCCAGCGATCCTTTCGTATTAGGACCCGTTGTTGAGTCCTTGGTCAACACACTTTTGACGTCGTCCTTGACACAGGGCACGTTGTAACCCTTGCCGATGATGCGGACGGTGCAAATGCTGAGCTTGTCGTCGGCGGTGGTGACGTTGATGGTGTAGTGTGCACTGTCGGTGGGGGCAGTTTTGATGATGAGGGTATAGACTGCCGCGTAGCCAACCAAAGTCTGAGCGCTGCCGTTGTTGATATAAGCTATGTAAGGCGTAGTGGCCTGCAATGATATGAGTGAGTGAAGTGAGTGAGTGAGTGAGTGAGTGAGTGAGTGAGTGAGTGAGTTGGGTTTAACGCCGCTTTGAACAGTATTCCAGTTATATCACGGCATGTTACCTAGATGTGGGAGGAGATACAAAGTGAAGCAGGTCTTAGACGCTCACCACTATGGTGAAACTCACAAGAACTGTATGGTGCTGACAAACCTAGAAATATAATCAGGGCGAACCGGGATTAAAACCATAGGTTCTAGATGGCCTGAAGGACACATGGAATTGCGCTGCCTATAACGACTGGGCCACCGGAGACCTTAAGTCCTGATTGTCAAATAATGTCCAAAAGTGCACGTGTTCATAATCTTGGAGCATCGTTATTGTGCTGTATTGTTAGAGCATCAGTTGGTGTTTCTGTGCTGAAAACTGCCAACAGCTGTGAAATACCCACTCGCTGTTAAAAGCTTAAAGACAGATAGATGGGAAAGAGTACTAGTCGAGAGAAACGAAGCTATAGGTGGAGTTGATTCCTCTCTTTGAATATACCAGACCGGCGGAGATGGGGAAACGCAGAAAGTAATATAGACGCCCTCACTCTGTCACGCCCCTGGTGAAATGCCTGACTACAAACAACGTGCTATTACCAGTCTTTTACGAACGCTCTGATAATGAATTTCTATTAAGAACGGTTTTAATCGAAATCAATCTTTGTCTCGATAATCGGTGTTTGAGAATAAAATGTGAGACTATGCTCGTCACAAGGACTTTATACATGTATATTTAACGTTGGACTGAATTAACGGGCGCTGTCCGCCGCAAAACGCCTATGGAAACTGTGTGTTGGTTGGTTTTTTGTTTAACGCCGCACTCAGCAATATTCCAGCTATATGACGGCGGTCTGTAAATAATCGAGTCTGGACCAGACAATTCAGTGATTGACATCATGAGCATCGATCCACGCAATTGAGATCAATCACATGCATCAACCAAGTCAGCGAGCCTGACCACCCGATCCAGTTAGTCGTCTCTTACGACAAGCATAGTCGCCTCTTACTGCAAGCATGGGTTGCTGAAGACCTATTCTTCCCGGGATCTTCCCGGGACGAAATTGTGTGTTAGAACCATCTTGGAAACAGAGAAGACCTATTATCTGACGGTGAATGCAGGCCTATGGCATGTTTAGTTTGGGGCTCAAGGTCAACCTCATCAGGTCATTTATCAATTATATAACTTACGGAATATCTACTTTCTTAAAATTATTTTTGTTGGTTTAAAATAAAAACCGAATGCAATATTTAGTTTAGAAATGACTTGTGAAACGGTTCTCTAACTTCA